>NC_141716.1:9344629-9944629 GCF_971803275.1 Cyanistes caeruleus | reverse complement strand
TCTCACACCATATCCCAAAGGATATCTCTCTCTTTCAGATCATGGAACAAGTCAGGATGCAGAATATAGGGGTTGACAACAATTATTGATCAGAAATGAGACAATCAGTTTGACTCAAGTGGCTACGTGATTAATTGCCAGGGTCCAAAAATGCCATTAAAAGCTGCAAATGATGTGAAAATTTGAAGTGAATTTTAAACAAGTGTACATTTCCTGACTCAAAGGCACTTTAGCCCTATAGCCTGCAGCTTAGAGACATCTATCTGGCTTTCTTCCGTCAATCGATACCATTAAAGCCCTAAAAAAAATCCCTTCTCCATACAGTTATAAAATATCAATTACATACATTTTCATTAGCTGAATGCAGTGATCAGGGCTGATACATTGGTTGTTTGTTTCTCAGTGAGGCACTGCTGGCACCCCTCCAGCCCCAGCCTTACCCAGTGGGAGCATCCTCTCATCACAGTGATGGGGACCCACCCCCCTCTGCCTGTGCCCCATGGCACAGCTCTCAGTCACTGAGCACAAAGTGGGGGTGCCAGGCTCAGGTTCCCCCTGACCATCACCCCGACAGTGCATTAACCTCTGGTGTCTGCAGAGGATTTTCTGCTGCAGGATTTAAAAGCTCGGAGCAGACACTAATGAGTTATGCTAAACTCCCTGACACTCCTGCGGAAAGTACTTTCGCCTCTGTTTCACTGATGCAGACGTTTAGATAGAGGAAAGATAAGTCACTTGCCTGAGGCCATGCACTGATGGAGTATCAGAGACCAAATTAAACTGACATTTCTTGGCCCTTAACTCTGTGTTGTGGAAGTTCTGTCTTCTGGAGAAACTGTTGAAAGAGGAACTAAAACACATCATGCCCACATTAAATATGCCAACTACTCTGTGCTCTCCCATTCCTTTGCTTTTAAACTCCACCCTGGCAGCACCAGCATGCAGACCCCTCTATGTCCATGAGAACATTCTCCCTCCTCCTTTTCTGCTTGACTCTTTCCCATGCCCACCATTATCCATTGTCACCCAGCACTGTGCAATGTGTGTGCATTGCCATCCAGATCACCTTTATATGGGCCAGCACTCAGCTGGAGATCTGTTCTGAAAAAGGCAGGAGCTGAACGTGTCTACAAGTGTAGAGATATTTTTAAACCAAGCACAAACGTGCACAGCCACACCGAATGTGGCTTTGGAAAATGCAGCTTTGTTTTCATCCAGCACTTCTTAGAAACAGCACAAGAAAGGGAAGGCAGTGGAAGAAGGTTTGTTCTTCAGAAGGAGCACGTTAAACAGCAGCATTAATTATTGCTGGGTTTTATCCTCAGGGAAAAAATCACATAAACAAGTAAACAAACAAAAAAGATGACACACCTCTCACAACCTGCTGGAATTTATGGCTCTGCAAGATTCATTTCCAATGGTAACACTGGCAAGCTTGCTGGTAGCCTACATTGGAAAGTCTATTGGGAACAAGGGAACTGCTAGGGAAGGTCTCCCTAGTCCCCAGATCCATTCTGTGTGAATTCAGAATTATAAATTGCAACTGAAGTCCTAATGGGAAGGGACAAGGGTGTAACCAACACACTGAAGAGGAAAAAGGAAAGTCTGTATTTTACTGCTGTAAAGATAGATACAGAAGGGGGCAGGAAGATATTCCCCCACTGCAAAACTGTTAAGTGTGCACAGACTAAAAATATTTTTATTGCAAGAAAAATCCATCAATATTTTTCCCCCAGTTTTTAACAACCAAAGAACAAAGCCAGCTAAACCTTGTAGGAGATATCTCCATCACAGACTGGAGACTTCCACTTTTTGGTTGTCAAAGAAATGTTTCCCTTGTTGGCTACTTCAAACTGAACTTTTTCAATTACCAGGGGTTTATTTCTTTGAAGATAATTAAAAACCTGTCATTTTTCCATTTTTCCTTGAGGTTGCCTTCCATTTTAGTAAAAAAAAAATAAAAATACCTAATAGTAAATGTCAACTAGCTCTTCTTCAGAGCAATTTCTAGGTTCCCATGATCACCAGACATACAGGCAAAACATGTCTTAAATAGACCCAAGAGCTGCTTGCCCATGTGGTTATACACGAAGTTATACAAGGTTACATGGACTTGTGTGCTGGAGATTTGGAAATTTGACTTTGGGTGGAGCAGAGTGGGAAACAGAGCATCCCATGTCTGTGCAATCCCGTGCTAACCTGGTTCCCAGAGCCCAGCAGTGCTGGGAAACCTGCACAGGAGGCTCCTCCACGCTGCCCACGGCCAGCTGAGGCCTTTCCCCAGCAAATCCATCACTTCCAGTAGCTGGGTGACAGCACAGCCCATGGCTCTGTGCCTGCCAAAGCCAGACCTGTCCTCACCGCTGCTCCAGTCCTGTTTCACTGCTCCAGGAGAGAGCGTGGTTTGAATCTGCTCTGTCTCTTGGCTTCTGCTCCTCATCTGCCAGGAACTGAACGTGCTGGGGTTGCATCCACACAGGGATATGTATTTATAGGTAAGCCCACTGCCTAGAGCCATAAAAGGAACTGAGTCAGTGTGCTGGATCTGGCCCTCCAAGGCTTGCAAGTTCTTCCAAGCCTATGTCTCACTGGAGTGGTTTTGGACAGATGGGAAGAAGTGAGATGTTTAGTGGTAAAAATGACACCACTTTTGATTAAGGGAAACAGTGAAGTTTCTCTTGAGGGCAAAAACTTGTAAATTCCCATGAAAATATATCTTCCTCAGAAACTCCTGAGTACAAGAAAGCAGAATTTTATAGGGCTTTTGCTCGCCAAGGAGCTGTGCAGATGTGACTCATTTGGTCTCCCCAGGCCAAACGTTGGTTGATGCCTAGAAAGAGGCTTAAGCCTCCCTACAGACTCACTGAGTCTCTCCATCAGAAACTGCATCTTAGGCCAGGCTCCTGCTGAGAGAAACCTCTCCACAGCTTCCTTGGGCTGTCCACAACATGGGCAGAGGAGTCTCTGCGAAGTTTATTGCACTTCCAATAGGGCTATAATTGTCCTGAACACCTTCCTCTGTTCTGGTCTGTGCCTCGTGAAAAACAAAACTCTGTGTTTCTGGAAACAAGCCTTCTATGGATGTTGCAAGAAATTGAGACCTTGACATCAACAATTTCTCTTTTTTCTCTCTGCCTTTGATCCAGTCAAATTTGATAGGCAGGAAGCAGCCTAGAAAACATCACATTTCTCCAAAGTTTGCAGAAAAAACTCCACCACACTCTTGCTCCATCCTGCTTTTGCACAGGGGAAAGTTTACATTGTGGAGAATTTCCTCCTTCTTCTGTCCCCCCTGGGTGAGAGGAATCAGGGACCTCCTGCTCCCTGCTCAAGCTGTGCCTGGGTGAGGGCTGTGAGATATGAAGAGCAAAGGGTTCCCCACAGACACACAGGCACAATTGAAATCAGAGAATCTTGGTCATTTTTACAAGCAAACCAACTCTGGGCGAGATCTAGAAGCTTTTTATCACCTGGCTTTCTAATGTTGAATATTATTTTATAATCAGGAACAAAAGCTTCACCAACATGCAGCCTGTTGTAGGACAAGCAAAACAGATCTTTCACCACATGTATTTTTAAGCTTATTCTTTGTATAGAACCATTACATATTATTTCTATTATTATGGTTATCATTGTTAACATGAAGCTTTGATACATTTATCATGTGCAGGGGGTTTTTATTTCCTTATTTTTTTCTGTTCTTTGCCATGTGCTTTCTTCAAAATACTTCCAGACAGCTTTAGATGACAGAATCCACCTTCTTCTCCAGCAGGACTCTAAGTCTGCTAGAAAACAACACTTTTTTCTCCAGAGAAAACCCTTCATTCTTGTTACCTAGGCCATTAGCCCATAACTTTAATTTCTATTAGAGATGACAGCAACAAAATTCCTTTGAAAATGTATTATGCAATGCAATTCATATGAGTTTTGCTTGTTCCCTGTACAAGAATAAGGGTTATTTACCCATTGTCCCAAAACAGTGACGAGGAAAAGGAATTCAACCTTGTGCTACAAGTCTAACACCATTCTCACTGCTGCTTATGAAGATTTATTTCTCTAGAGCTTTATTACTGTTGGTGCACTGAATGTTTTGGATGTGAAGGCAGATGTGATCAGACATTTGAGTCTGAGGGTTCAGCCCATCATCAGCTTTGCAGGCAGTTTAGGTGTCCCCCAGCTGAGGAGGCTGAGGTGTCTGCCTGCTCCCACCCAGACTGGCCAATACCAGTCAGAAAATCCCAAATCCACAGCTGCTTGTGGTCTTTCCAGTCAGGATGAAAGGAGACTCAGGCAATGCATTTTGTATTTGACTCAAGCACTAAGGTGGGTTCAGCAAACTCTAGAACAAAAGCACCACTGGAGCAGCTGTCGGAGCAGCATAAAAACTGTGTTTGATCTCCCCTTTGCTTCCAAGAAGGGTTTTGCAGCCTGGATGTCTTGAGATGAGGATTTCTGCCAACTGTGACTCAGGAAAAGAATTTAAATGTGATGGCCTCAGCCTAGTCCTTGGTGGAATATTTGTCCACATCATAAAACCACTGGACACAATATGGAAATGCAATTGACATTAAACCAAATGATATAATCCCATCTAATGATATTATAATGAATCCCAAGTGAACTCAACATGATTGGGCAAGTATTTCAAAGTGTTACTGAAACAGTTTTTATAGTGTAAAGGTCTGCATTTGCCAACCAGTGGCCAGACACACAGCACAGACTCTCAGAAGTTAGCCAATTCCCACCCTGTAAACCTGTGGCTGCTTCTTAGAAAAACATGTTTTTTTAATTAGTGCTTTTACTTTTTGAAGGATTCAAAGGCGTTTTCTGAAGTGTGTTTCATTGTTTTTAAATACATTGCTCCTATTCCAAATTAGCTATTTCTGGTCTCTAGTGAAATCCCCCGATGAGTAGAAGGGGATTAAATTTCTGTAAATCTACCATTTATGAACTTGTGAGTTGCTAAATGATGTTGGCCTTTCACCTAACGGCTGGTCGTGCCTGACGTGTCTGTATGGTTTGCTGTGTTATTCCTCCACTCTGGTGTTATTGTTTTTACTAATTTTGCATAAGGTACATTCTGGCATGGCTCTAAAAACCTGATCCAAATGTATGTGAGCACAGCTGACCGTCTGCTTGATTGAATGCCTTCCAAGTGCAATTTTCAAATCTTTGCTCTGGAGAAATGAGGAGAAGAGAAAGAGAGCTTTCCCTTCAATCTGGGATTGCATCTTCATTTTTGGCCAGCTTGAGAAATTAATCCCTACAAAAAAAAAAGAAGATCATTTCTTAGCTCAATGCTACTCGAGGGTCTGGATGTTCTTGAAAGCTGCCCTTGGTGTCCCTGTAGATCACTTGAAATACTGAATAACATTCACAAAATTTGGAGATTGTGTCTGATGTCTTCTAATGTATTTCACACACAAGCCTGAAATAGATGTAGAAGGTTTTTTTGATTCAGCAACATTTGCAAAAAGCATGTGTTTTACATTTTCTCTTTATTGATCTAAAGAGCTGCAGAATATTCAAGTTGATAGAGAAAGAAACTCTGTATAGCTGGTCTTACTGCAGTTTGAATTTTGTTTTCTGATAATTGTTAAATTATCTTCCACTAAAGCTTGCCTGGAGGCACTGGCTGTCCAGAATAACAGTGTTACAGACAGCACAGTCATTTCTCTGGTTCCTTGGGATTTTACAGACTTCCACCTGTGACCATCTCAGCTGCAGGTGACCTGAGAGCCAAGGACCCATTGAATGGTCTCTGGGCTCTTTCTCCACCCAGCCTCTAGGGCAGACAATTATTCATCAGAGTTTGGAGAACATAGATTAGAGAACAAAGCTTCTGTCCAACCTGGCTGCTGCTCCCAGAGGATTTAATCTTTACCACTGCTTGAGTTGAAGCAAAATCCTTCATCTTCAGATCTTTTGCTCTGAGCTTGCTTGTCCTAATAGACCTCTACAAGGTTCAGCTAATGTTCAGCTAACACCCAGCCACCCTTCTGTAACCCTGCCTGAACTCCTCTGGGGTCCCTTGAGAGGAGGTTACAGCTCTTGTTTCTCCACTGTGAACCAAGACAGGTCTTCTGCTGCCTCCACCCATATTTGGATCTGGGACAAAGCAAAAGCAGCCACCCTAAAACCCAAAGTGTACAGAGCTGTGTTATACACTGGGACAAACACGAGGACAGGACACTTAAAGCAGCTTTCCTCTTGATTAAGTTCAAGTTCAAGACTTGCTCTGCAAATGTACTGGAGACTCTGAGCTGATCAAGCTGAGGTTGCCTGGTGCTGGACACATCATCATGTTTGTCCACACACTCTCAACCACAGTGGACAGTTTGTTCACTGCTCTCAACAGCTTAGCCTACCTCAACCCTGGGTTTAAGAAGATTAAAATGTAAGAATCCATAACCAGTGATCAAAATCACTCCTCTTGGCCTTGAAACACAATAATTCTTTGACAATCTCAAACGTCCTTGGAGGCAGCAGTGGATGAGAGGTGCCTCTAGCAGGCAGCTTGAAATTATCCCAACAGAACTTGCTTAACCAGTTAGGTTTCTAAACCACAGCGATACCTTCGCTAAGACTACTGGAAGTCATTTGAGTGCTTTTGAGTTATTTATATCCAGTGAAGACTTCCCCAGGAAAGAGAACATGAAAGATGATCTTGTCCCAGAATGCCTGGAAAACGAGCAATGAGAACTCCCTTGAGAAAACAAAGGATTTGCCAACTTTGCAAGCAATTGGGGTCCCTTTATGATGTATTTCACAGAACATTTCTGGACAGATGTGTCATAATGCTTTTGACTATTATGATATGTAAGTGGCTGAAGACAAAAACAGATTGATAAATGTATTAAGCTCAAAAGTAAAATTTATCCTATTTCAAATCTCAGTAACAAATTTAGCTGGACTTGTTGATATTTCCAAGGACAAAGCATAATGCAACATCAAGAAAAAATTTAAGAACTCAGTCTTCAATCTCTGTTTGGGAAAGGACGAGTTCAAAGAACCTTACTTGGTTTTTTCATGATTTCAGTGATTCATTGGACTTCTGTGTTGTCCCTTAGAGTACAAATCCTGTATGTTTTAGTGGGAGAGTAAGCAATTTTCAAGGGCACTTTTCCACTCTTAGTGAGGAGGAAAGGGTGTGATTACTCACAGATATATATCATGTTACCAAAGTGTCTGCCATTGCCATAAGGTATTGACTACCCCGTGATTTTCACCTGTGTCTTTTGGGTTAATGAGTCTGTGTAAGAGCAGATCACCATCACAGCAGCAGTCTTTCAAACAAACAAACAAACAAGAATTAAAAAAAAAAAAAAAAAAAAAAAGAAAAAGGCATTTTGCCAGAGAGAAAAATAAAAATCTAAGAGCAGGCAACAGTCAGGCAGTTTTAGTTTTTTCTTGAATAAAGCACTGTAGGTACAGATCAACTTTGTTTGTTCAATATTGCTCTATTTTGCTTTAACCTGCTCTGAAACGAGGACTGGAAGCACTTTGCTAAATGGATTGAAATTATCCTGGCTTTCACAGCGTGCCTTGTAAGTGCCCTGGTACTGTCTGTGGTCCTGCTGTTTGGAGACTGCCTGGAGACATGCCCTTTCAGGGGTTTCCATAGATCCCCTTCCCCTGCTATGGCAACAGCACACTCAGCTCTGCTCCTCCCTGGCTCAGAGCTCTGTTTGCACCAGCCAGGGGCTGCTCCTTGGGGAATCAGCCCTTCCTACAGCTCTGAGAGCTCAGACCTGCCCCAGAGCAGAGGCCCCTCAGAGTCTGTGGGACCCCAAAACAAGCACTACCTGCTGCCAGGCAGGCACCAGAGATTGGGCATCTCATTCCTGAGGCCAGGTTTGTCCTGAGAGTAAGGAACAGGCCACTGAGGGTCTCTGTATGGGGCTTTCACCATCTCTGCCACTTTCCTCTACACATCAATGTCTTCAGATAGGGGTTTCCTTGTCCTAAAAAAGGTAGTGTTGGCACCACGGAATCTGAGAGATGCTGCAGCCCCTCCATGGCACAAACTCTACTTTTTCAGAGAGGCAGAAGGACTCAGTGATATCATGTAAATTAGATGCTTCACCTCATTGATTTTAGGATCTGGTAAAAAAATTCTGAACTCCATCCATAGACATTTTGTCCACAGTCTCATGTTTCCAACAAATTTTCAGATGTTTTGCTGTGTTTAAAAGTTTTTATCATGGACTAATTGCACATCCCCTGTGGGCTGTTGCCTCCTCCATCCCCCTCGCCTGGGAGATAATCTTATGACAACCTTTTTATGTGAATCATTTGCCAGGGATTACTGATATTTCCTTAAACTTTTGAAACTGATAGATATCTAAAGGAACAATCTACACACATGTACAACACTCACTTCCCCAGATAAATGAAATAAGTTCCCACCTATTTCAGGGTGCCAAGGACAGATGGTGGGAGGCTTCATTGCTGTTGTATCAGTGCCCTGTCCTCTAAATAACTCCTGTACAATTTAAGGCCCGGAGATGGAGAGATTTTTGCATTCCCTGAATTCCCAGTCAATGTGTGTTTCTCTTACTGTTGATTTAGTGTTTCTCTTTACCATTATGTGGAGGGAAGTTGCCTGAGGCAAATACAGTACTTAGAGGTGTAGCATTCCAGGAAACCCCCAGCCAGCAAGTCTGGCCCAGACCAGTGGCAGTGTCCTCCCCACCAAACATCTCATTCCTTTTCCCCTCCCTGCCTCGAGTTTGATGTGAGCTGCCCCAGTTTGTGGTATCAGAATCACTGAAGAAGCTAAATATCGGAAAGAGGAGCTGAGAGGGATGCAAAGGTAGCTCTTGGCCAGTCCTCAGAGAGCCTACACCTTCCCTCCAACCTTCACACAATATTGATGGTTTCATAATGGACATGCAGGAATATGGGATCAAAGAGAATATCTGAGTGTTATTGGTTCTAACTACCCAAAGCTTAGCCATGCTTTTATCTTTAAAAGCCTTGGAGAAACAGCTTCTGGTTTGTTTTCTATTTCATCTGATACAGCTTGCCTTAGTAACCAATTAGCATTTTGTGATTACATGTAATAATTCCACATGCTCAGGCTGTGCACTTGGTTTCTAAATGCTGTACATCAGGCTGAGGTGACACATGGGGGACTGTGACCCTGGCCCTGACAATGTTAGGTCACCACAGTTAAAAAAATCTTATGGTCTTCAGTCCAGTATAAATTGCCTTTTTTGGTTTTAATTGGGCTTTTTTATGTTACAATATAAAAAAAAAAATAGGATCTTTATTCTGTAGAGGAGATCTAATGAAGGGGACACTGTGGGGGTACAGTTCTTTTCAGAACAGAAGTTAAGATGCTTTTATAGCCATGCATGGAAAAATAGAAAGGGGAAAAGGAAAGAAGTTATAGGTTTTTTTACTAATCTATATCTTGTAAGCCTCCATTTTGTGTGCCTATAGCAATGCAATTCGAGGACATGCTTTATTTTACTGTCATTTCTCAGTATTATAGATACTGATCATTAAACTCCCAGAAACTATTACAGTTTGCAAGTCACTTACAAAGCAGTTGTTGAATTGTGAAAGCCATAAATCAGCAAAAAACCTGCACCAAAATCAGAATTTACTTCTGCTCCTTCACTTAATCCCTTTTCCCTGTTTCCTCCAAAGAAAATGCTGGTAGTGACAGACACCACCTCCATGCCAGGGGAAAGGAGTAAGTCTCCAAATCCCTGGCTGCAAAGTTTACACGCCAAAAAGCGTCCCCCTGCCCTGCCGTTCAGTGGAGCTGATTTGTAGCTGCCAGGCAGCCCCCAGGATGCCTGGTACCCCTGGAGCTGGGAGCCTTGCTGGTTTTCCAGTGGCTGCCTGCCCTGCAGCATCCCTGGCTCTGGATCCCACCGGGATCCAGCCCAGCAGCCCCGCCGGGAGCAGCGCTCCGAGCGCATCCCAGCCTGGCCGGGGAGAGCCGGGCAACCCACACCCCAGAAATGGGGTGAAACTGCTGGCCCCCACCGGGAGGAATCAAAGGGAAGCACTTGTCTGGAGCTGGGAATAAAAGAGCGGTGCTGAAGTGGCTGGGAAGTGGCTGGTGGTAACCGGAGCACAGGGATGATGCTGGCTGCAGGCAGCGGAGTTTTGCAGGCTCTGAAAAGCCAAATATCTCCATCACTTGCTCCCTGTCCTTCAGGATGCCAAATAGCCCTGTCTGTGCTTTCTTTTTTCTTCCTTTCTTTCCCCACAATTTTTTAATCTCTAGATTTAAACCCATTTCCGTTCAGCTTGTGACACTCTCCCTGCCTGAAGCTCTGAAGGACTAGAAACCTGGTACTCAAGTTTCCAACTCAGGACACAGCTGGCTCCCTGCAGAAGTGAGTAGGGGTGTAAACTTCCACAGCAGCAAAGTAAACAGCTGAAGGGTTTGGGGAGCTGTCCTGGAGCATGAACCTGACCCCTGAGCTGACACAACAGCAGAGAAGTTCCCAGGGGCCTTTGTAGGACTAAATATCAGGTCGTGGAAACCAGTTTTATACTGATTTTCAAACATTTCCACTGTATCTTGTTAATTGCTGGCCGATATATTTTATGCTTTTCAATATCTTTATTCACCTATATCAATATGTAATGGGTACAAAACAAACACAGACCTCCTCATGGACAACCTGCCTACAGGTAGAAAGGTTACTTCAGTTGAAACCTTGGCTTGAAATGAATAATTGAACCATCCATAGCTATAACCATGTTTAAACACTCTTACCACTGCCTTCTGCCAGCATCCAGCTATTAAAAATAGCAACAACATACAGTAGCTTGAGCCAGCTTTGTATTTATTCGTGTGTGGTTTACAAGAGATATTTATTGAATGGTTTCTGATGGTCAATAACCACTGTAAATAAATATCAAGGTCTGTGCCATTCATGAACTATCATTAAAAATCATTGTTGGACATGGCCTGAGTGGTGAATGAAGGATATTTGCTGTTTGATCTCCTGGATGCTGTGGTGTGAGCCAGGGCACTGGCCCTCTCAGGGCCTCATTTGTGACAGATCTGTGCCCAGAGTGTGTCACCTGCACAGGTGGGGTGGTGCACAGGGACTCTCCACATTAAAATGGGATGTTTGCCAACGCCACTGACACCCAGGCCAAAGCCTGCTGCAAAATCTGCTGCTGTGCAGAACTCGGACAATTTACTAGCAGCGCTGTGCTTTTACAGAAAGGGCTTTAGGAAAAGTACTTTTAGTCATTATTTACAGAAAACCTAGGAAAGAGAATGACTTCAGCATGCATGGATCTCACAGTTCCAGTTGTCCATGTGCTGGTGAGTCTTACCTGGTGCTGTTTAGAGGGTAAGAATAGTGATATTCCCAGGATAAAACCTGGAAAGCCACTGGGCAGACAGGATAAGAGGTTCTCATAGGATAAGAGGAATTGTACTTATAAAGCAGAATGTCATTCCTCTTCAGCACCTCCCCTAGTGCTCCCCAGGAGCAAGGAGCTGAGGTGAGATCTATATTTTACTTTGCTTCCAGCTCACCGTTCTCCTTGACCAAATCATTTAGCTCCCTCATATTTCAGCCCAGCAATCTAAAGAAATGCAAACTTACCAGAAATGAGCTATGTGCACACTTAATTGAAGTGCTGGTGAGGAGTACAAGATATAATTCCACACCTTATGCACATCCAGCCTGAAACTAACTGCAGACCCTTTTTTCATTTTAATAGTACATGGGAAACTTTGTTCCAGGAACCACTTTAGGTCACTGTCAAGTACCTCATTTCTCCATACCTCTAGAACACTGCATCATGGAGGTTGCTAGTTTGTGAAATAAAGGATTACAGAAATGAGTCACAAATGCCACTTGATACTAGAAAATAATTGTAGAAGTGTTATTATTATTTCTATATTTACTACTAATGAAATTAAGCAAATCAACAAGGCAAAAAGGTCTGCATAGAAACAGAGATTCTTTCCTCTACAGAAGTTTAATTTCCTGTGAGGAAGATTCAACACATAACTGCATCTGAAGTTTATTCTGCATTTCTACTCTGCTCTGAACTGCACAGCTCTGTCACCAATCTGGGAGAGGAGTCCCTGTGCCTCCTGCAAAAAGACTGGGAGAGTATCTTTGTCATCCTCTTAGTGCATTTTACAACAGCTGAAACATACAAAAAGCACTTCCTTCCTTTTAATCAAAGGCCAGTTTCTCCATTAATACTTTTCCGCATCTTTGGATGAAGTGGAAGAGTTTTGAATGTTTCTGAGGTGTACAGCAGGAACCAATGCAGGGCAGCAAAAGGTGCCTTGCTCCTTGCAATATTGATCGTGCAGCCTCTCAGAGGGAGAATTTCCAGGGTTTTTTTTTTCAAATAATTAAAGTATAATATTTTACAGCCTGATAAAATTTACAGGGACCCTTGGCAAGTAATTATAGTGCTTCTTTAAAGGAGACCCCATAAAAGATGCATGATTAGAAAGTTAAGGATCTGGATAGAATTACAACGATGTGACAAATAATTTACAAGCGATAAACCATCCCAAGGAGAGGGGGAGGGTGATTAAAAGAAAAAGGGGGGAAAAGACATTAAACTAACCAGTGATGAAATATCACAATTAAAATAGTAAATTTGCCCCCTGTGTTTAGTGTTATGTTTTAGTAGCTACAAGTTCTGTGCTTTGGCTAGAGAAAAGATTCTCTCTGGCTAGAAAAGCTCCAGCTTGATGTTGATGTGAGGCATTTCTTTTCATCAGAGGTTGTTCTGAATTTGGTGCAGTAGCTTTCATTTTATTACATACTTAAGATAAATATTCTGTATAGACGTTCTGCAGTACTAATGATCCCTAAGTTTGTGGAACAGTAGCTTGGAAGATTTTTATCTGCCTCCAGATGTTGGCCAAACTAATTTTTTATAGAGCACATTTATTAGGTTTCAGCTGGGGGGAAGAAAAAGCGATGGATTCCAGCTTAAAGCACTTTGAGATTTGGGGAGAATGCAAGTTTGGATCTGGATTGGAATTTTGATGTCTGGACCCACATTGCAGGAGATGAAGGGCAGCTGTGAGAGAATGAATGAGGGAAAATTCTTCCTCATTTTTTCCTCATATCAATTGCTCCCCCTCATAGAAATACCAAGGTTAAGTAACAACCAGCACCAGACCTACGAGTGACTGCTGCCACCAGGACTGGTGGCCATCAGCTGTCCTGAGCTGGGGAGGGGATCCCAGCTCCCACCCACACGAGGAGATGGAAGGCAGGGGTACAAAATGTGCTTCACTCAAAAGTGATGCAGAACATGGGACCCAACAACCCCTGTGTGAAAGGCTCCTCACAGCACAGGGCAGACCACACCTTACACCAGCAGAGGATCCATCTGGATCTTCCCACTCACCTTTCCCCTCACATGGACAGCAAAATCAGTCATAATCCAATCTGTAAAGAAAACTTCCTCAATTTTAATTCCTGTGTTGGCTCTGTCTCCTATAGCAGCAAGATCTTCAAAGAAAACAGCAACATGTGCTGGGACTTCCAGCTGGTTTACAGAGCATGGAGACTGATTCTCTGCCAGATAATCCATTGCATGCCCCATAGCTTTAAGAAAGGTGTATCCCCCTTGAGTCAGTCTCTATTTTATACTATATATATGAGATATATATATATATATGTTTTATTTATATATATTTATATTTTGCCTTGACAACTTCAAGTAATATCTAAGAAGCTCGTATAACTAAATGAGAAAGTAATATTTCTGCCCTGTTAGCACACAAAATAGCTTGAAGCTATTTTAAAGGCACAGAATTTTTTCAATGAAGCACCATTACTAATAACTCCACATCAGATCATCTGAAATGCTCCACGTCCTGGCACTGAGGGTTTTACTCTGGCCCTTTTGTATCTGAACAAGTTTCATAGAGCAAAGACCTAAGTCAAGACAGGATGGATGCTGAAGGTGTAGGAGCTTGAATTTGACACCAGGTTGATTTTAGTGCGCTGCTGATTTATCCTGCAGTAATTGCAGAATCAAGCACATTAATCAGATTGATTTGAGCACATCTGTGTTTCAAAAAAAACAGATGTTGGATCAGAGGAAAAAGAAGTGCAATTTGCCTTAAACCAGCTGAGGTAAATCAGGAGTCAAATAATTGAAGGTACCTGCAATAGATGCCTTTGGCAATGAGGGAATAATGATGGCTGAGATCACATGGTCCTTCAGAAGCCCATTTTGGGGTGCACTTTATTTTATTAAATCACTCATATGAGTCTCCCCAAATTCTGTAGTTTATTGATAGAAAAAAAAATCTTGCAATGGTTTTGGGAGACTCTTGATGGGACATAACCACCTCTTCTCATATTCTGTTATGGCAAAAGGGAAAAGAATGTTGTAAAATACTTATCTCCTGAGCATATGTGATAATTCCTCTCTAAACTCTTTTATTAGGGCAGACTCTTAATTTATTCACAAGTAACAGTGAATTTACAGGAACTGGAATAAAGTGCATTTTTGAAAATAAAAGGTAAAACACTTCTCCAGAACTAGCAAAACGCTCTGGGCTCATCACCTCCTGAAGATGAAGTGAAGAAAGGATTTCAAGGCCTCAGTTGTCACTTGCAATATCAATCAGACCTTACCTTCCCCATGGCCTGAGTGCAGAACAGTCAGTGAATAAAATCAGAAAGAGAGAAACTACAGGAGGAACTACGGAGATTTCCCAAAGAAACACCTCACCTGCTTCTCTCATTCTAGCCCTAGGATCCAAACGTTGTAACCCTGCTGCCTTATTCTTGCGGTTTGCTGAGTGGAAAATGCACATGTGTTCAAACAGCTGTATCGTCGGAGGCTCCATCCCAAATGCAGCGCAACATCTGTAGGACAAGGGAGAGGTGTCAAGTGAAGTGTGTAAACCTGGAGCTAACGACACGGCTGCTGCTTCTGTGGGGGCTGACATTCCCCTCACGCAGTGTGGCAGGCAGCTCGACGCCTTCCAGACGTTCTCAGGGACACCTTCTGTGGGATTGCTCGTGCTTCCCTGCCCGCGCCTCGCGCGCCGCGATCCCCGGCGCCTCTCGGCAGCAGATTGCAGGATCTCGCCTTCTGGGGGCTGTTTGTTCGCACCGTGTCTTCTGAGCAGCTTGAAAGTGGAATTTTGTTACTCTTCAGCCCTTTCCTTTTCCTCAGAGGATTCCTGGGAGGGTGAGCTCAGGGGTAGCACGCGCCCAAGGAGCTCTTGCTGCGCTCACTGTGCCACATTCGTAACTCCTGCACTGAACGGCGCTGCTGGTACTGCTGGTACTGCTGGTACTGCTGGCACTGCTGGTACTGCTGGTACTGCTGGTACTGCTGGTACTGCTGGCTGGGGCAAGAGAATTTCATCCCAAATTTGTTTTGATGAGGCACAACTGTCATGCTCTGAAGCCAAAACGCCTCTTGTCTATCCAGCAGGCAAATCGAAAGTAAGATATTTTTTCCATTGAAATAAACACAAACACATCTTTTCTTTTTCTTCTTTAATCTCATTGTAAGAACTGAAATGGTCCCATTACAGTGCTAAAAATGCTCCAGCTATGGAGGAAAGCAAAGACTATCCTAACGTAAGGGCAGTGTTTCATCCTTGTGATGATCCCAGCATCAAAGACGGGCTGTGAGCTTCCCCATGGTCTGGGAACCTTCTGATCCAGGGTTTGGCTCCAATACTGGAGTAAGTTACAGCCATGTGCTGAGCTCAGATCCAGACTGGAGTCTTCCCAAAATCTGAGGAAGTTCAGACCCAGGATTTTGGCTTCAGCCTGCAGCTAATTTAAACCCAACTGTCATCTAGATTCTAAGTGGGAATGAGTCAGAAGGCCTCAGCAGCTGACGAGGTGTCCACACTGTGTCATCACCACGTACAGTTTGGCAGCCAGCGTGGGCCCTGACTCAGGAGTGGAGATCAGGGTGGCACCTTGCAGAGCTTTTGTGGCCTCCAGGACCCCTTTGTGTGCCCAACACCCACACCAGGAGCAGAGCATCTTGGAGGGGATGATGGTTTAGCCCTCTGAAACACCTGGATTTCATCTAGGTTTCAACCAAAAAGCTTTAATGTGTTTAAATAAGGACTCTTCATTAAATATGGCCACCTCCAGTATTACAGGCAGAAACAATTTCCTCCTGCACAGGGAGAAATTACTGTGTGTTCCCTTCTTTTATCTGGCTCTACTTGCTTGCTGCTGGGAGTCTCCTGTCTGAACCTGTTGTCACTCAGGGAACATCTTTATTCCAGAGCACTGGGGAGACCTAACTGAGCAAAGCTCCACTGCATGGCAGTGGGGAGGTTCATTGTGCTGCTTGCAGTGTCAGATGAAAGCCTGCCTTGCCCTGTGGCACCCACTCACTGCATCCCCATGGCCTGGGGGCTCCTGTAGACCTGCAGTGGGACTGGGTCTCTTTGTGTGAGAGAGGCTTTACATCAAATCAGGAACAAGCACATTAAGGACTGTTTCCATACATCCTCACTTTGATTTCAGAAGCAATCTTTTCTGAACACCACCCTGTACTTGCAGTTCTTGTCCCAGTCTCCACACATTTGGAAGCAGCCATTGCCAACTTTGCCTTTCTCATCCAGCGCCCAGTAAACAGTTTCTTCCTGCTTTCATTATTAACAATATTTATTATCAGCACTGTAGTAATACAGTCAGACCCCTAAGTGCTTTGCAGACATGCAGGAAGACAGTTTTACAAGCTATTCCCCACTGTCCAAAGCCTGGGGTGGTGACAAACTTTAGTTGGTCTGCTTTTTCCCACTAGCAAAGAGTGCTCAGGGAGGAAGAGAACAACTTCTTCTTGCCTCAGTATCTCCATTCAAAGAAAGCAGGAGGGAAGAAGCAGTGTTGTAAGAAGAAAGCATATACTTGATAGAGAAGTTTAAAGAGAACAGGACTTCATTTCATGCACTCCCAGATTTCAGCTTTTCTAGAGAAAAAAAAAACCTGTTTCATCCAAAACTCTGTTGCTCCCTTCCTGCACCCAGAACACAGATGCAAATCATCCAGTTTTAGGGGAGCCAGAGTGTTCTGGGCTGGCAAACAGGCACCACGAGGTCAGTGCTGAGCTCTGCCTGTGCACAGCACCTTATCTGGAGTCCAGGTGTCTTTAGTGTATCCAACAAAGAGCAGCAAATCTCCTTCACACAGCTCCAGCCATGGCACAGCCACACACTGCTCTCCAAGGGTGCCGCCCTCCCGGGGCAAAAAGTCTCCACCTTGGAGGGCACTGATGTGGGCAAATGCCAGAACTTGCCCATTGTGGGTTTTCCACAGGTAGAGGGGCACATATCAGAGTTTATCCAATGCTTTTCCTCTGAGAGGAAAGAGTTAAGAAAAAATTACCAGGCATGGAGTGGTGTTTCTTATGGAATCACGTGTGGGGAGAATAATGTGAGCAAACTGCTTTCGCAACGATGCTGAGGTCACTCGACCACAAGCCTCCAGCTCTATTATGTGTGAGGGAGATAATGGGGCAGAACTGTGGGCAAAAGTTCTCATTCGTGGGAATCCTGTCAAACCTCCACAGGCCTTGGAGACACCTGGAAGAAGATAAGCATGATAATTATTTTCTAAAATAAGAGGCGCTTTTATTCTTTCCCTCCACCCACCCCTACCCCACAGCAAGTCAGCAGCCTGTTGTGGTTTGGCTCCACGTGATTCCTTGAAGAGAGACAAAGAAATGCAACATCCTATTGGAGTGAATCATATAACTTGGAAATGACCTGATTCACACGTTTTTTCCATTCCATGTCGCTGATGTGAGTCCTAAAACAAAAGGAGAAATAAAATGTCCTGATGTTTAGTCTGTGAACTGGAGTCTGTGCTCCCTCTTCCAGCTCAAGACACAGGAAAACACTTTGTTTTCCTGAAGAGTCTTCTTTTCAGACGTGGCTGAATGCCTGCACGGGGCAGATGCTCAAAGACCTTTTGGGAGGTCAGAAGAGCAGAAAAGTGATTTGTGTCAGTGTGACTCTGAGACGTGGAATGCTCAAGATCTGGGCCCTGGTTCCCCATGAAACACCTGCTGACAGGGTGCAGCCAGAGAGAGTCACACAGGCTGTGCACCTCTGGATGACAGTGCCATCCTGCCTCAGCACTTCTGACCCAGATGGGCCCTTTTCCCTGAAGGATTCTCACCACTACACAACTGCTTCAGAGAGACTTTCTTCTTCTCAGCCCTTATTGCTGCTTTCAAACATTAGCCACAAACATCTCACTGGACATTTCTTTAGGTCAGAGACTGTAATTTTTGTTCCCTTTTAATGAAGCATCAAGTGTCATCTCACTAAGGAGATGCTCCACAGAATAAATCACAGACACAAATAAGAAAATGGTATATTTCTGTATCTAATTGCATGGAAAAATCTAATTGATTTCTTATTGCACAGAGAAATCATAATGTTTGGGGCATGGAAAGCCAAATGAAGCAGCTTCTTTTGCCTGACAAATCTATGACAAAAATTGTTCTCCATAATCAACTGAAAATTTCCTGTTGACTGGAAGAAGGACTCAGTCTCTCTGTAACTGGAATAAAGTTGCATAAGGACCTCATTAGAGGAGTTAGCCTGGCATAGAAGGGGAGACAGGATCTGGAGAACATGCAGAGTGCACGCTAAGTGCTGCCTTTGCTTATCTTGGTTTCAGTGGCTCACTCAGCCATTCAGACTGACACATATGTACTTTATATATTTAAAAAAAAAAACATGTTTCCAAACCAGTGTGAGCCCCTTGTCTGGCATCTGCCCAGGACCAACGTGCCAGCTGCTGGCAAGTTGTTCTTTTCATGGTTTATTGGAGTCATTTACACAGGGGTGGGCCAGGAAAAGAGGAGGAGGGAATAGGGAAAAGGAGGGCAGCATTTTCCCCTACCCCTACCCTTGTTTTCCTCAGTTTGTTTGACATTTGCCATTCTAATGTAACTCTGTTTGAGGCTTCCAAAGTTGTTGGCAGTTTGGTGGCAGTCCTGCCTTGCTTCTGGAAAAGCCAGAAGGTTGGATCTGCTTGGGTTTTTTTAAATAATTATTTAGTTTTAAAAGTCTTTCTTCTAGGACAAGTACCACATGTTTGGAGCAGTAATTGTTCCAGATATGCTTGAGCTTAAAATCTGGGCCTAAATTATTTGGAAACTCAGTGAATATGAGATGTGGCTTTACAGCCTTTCTCCAAAAGATTTTTCCTCCTCAAAAATACATGCTGTCTTCCAGATTCACTTCTGTGTCTGATCAAACTTTTCATTTTAGAGACCACCTGGGTCAGTATGGATGATAAAATCACTGCAGCCAAGCTGTGCCCAGGCCAGCTGAACTGCCAAGAGCTGGATGGAGAGACAAGGAGGTTAAAGGGTTTTTAAGGGCAAATGGGCACAATCAAAATGACAGTAGTATCTTGGGTATTATGACCTACAGCCCAGTGGTCTAGGCGTGCTGTTTCCTACCCAAATTGTCCTTTTGCATCACTGGCAGCCAAAAAGTCCCAGTAGACCCCATCTCTCCCAGGGCACCACTGTAAATAACTCCTGGTTTGTACTGAGGCATTGACGTGATGCTGCATGGGTACAACCAAGGTCAGGCTTTTCAGAACTGTCCTAAACTGGACCTTCACTGGCTGAAATCTGCTGTGCCACAGAGTGTAAGCCCTCAATTCCATAACATTTAGATACCACTCACTTTAGTTCTTGTGTCAATGGATTCTTGAATCCTCACTGAATATGATTCTCATGTTCATGTCTAAAAAAAAAAGGGAAAAGAAATAAAAATTCAGTCTTTTAAGAGAATAAAGCCTAAAAATAAGGCAATGAATGAAAGGGGCTTAACATCCCTTGCAGATGACTAAGAGTTTATAGTTAATGTGTGGTGGTTTACACAGGCACAAAAAATAATACCTGTGGCCTCCCACACAGAACAGCAGAAGTTGTGTTGGTCTGCACCATAATCAGCTGTGATGGGCTCCCACAGTGGCTGCTGGAAGCCCCACCCCAGTGCAAGGAGAAGGAGACAAGTGGTTGTATCTTCCCTGAGGCTGAAACACAAGTTTTGCACAAAATAACTTTTCCTGCACAATCTCCCTGGTGGAGGCAGAGGAGACATTCTCTGGAGTGGAGTGGGATGGAATCAGCAGTGGCAGGCAGCTGTTTTGGGCAGAGCAGGGTTAATTTTAGCTGTAGGTTGCCCCAGTGGTGAGCCCAGTGTTTAGGAGGGAGAGCACTGCTCACTCAGGGCAGCACACAGTGAAATTCCTGTCGTCCTTCAGGCTGCAGGCACAGGGGACTGAGAGGGAAAATGCTGCATCCAGCTCTGAAGCTGTGGAGCTTCTCTGGTTTAGAAGGCTGAGATCTGGTTCAGTCTCTGCTGAGGCCTCAGAGGAGAAGAGGAGCCATAGGCAGCTGAGTACAACTGGTGAAAAGGAACAATAGAACTCTTTCCACTTCCCCTTGAGTGTGGTGTTAAACGTGGACAAATAACCCAGAGAACCTTTCAGGGACATTGGACACCACCAAGAGGGCTTGGGTTGTCAGTCCTTCCTGCTCTGACAAACTGCAGTGTGTGTGTGGCTCTGGGGACTTATAATTTCATTCCAGGTATTTGTGTTTACTTTTATTTCCCTTTTTGCAAGCACTTTGAATCACTCAGGGAGCCATTTGTGGGGCTGAAATAACATCAGATCAGACCTTCTCACGGTTCTTCAGTTCCCTGGGAGCCAAAACATGGGGGACAGAACAGATCTCACAGTATTTTTTGCCACACAAATTGTACCCAGGGGAGGGAAGGGTAGAAGTCCATTAAAATATATAATCATAAACAACGAGATATTTAGGTTTAGGGGGGAGTTTCTTGATACACAGGTTAAGGATCAAAGGCTGATGGGAATTCCTTTCCTGGTTCCATGCATCTTACCTGCTGTTCCCCAAGCTTTGTACAGCATCCTGTGCTTCATTATTGTATTTACACCCCAAAAACACACTGGAGGCTGCTAGCTATGGAATAGACTCCCAGACTGGTAGGGAAGATGTGATGGATCTGTACCTTAGGGAACTGCTTGAGAGCTCCTTCAGTGTGGATTTTTGGAGGATCCACTGTCTGCTCATCTTACAAGGGATGTCACAAGAGGATTTTAACCCCTTGGAAAAGCAAAGAGTTTCAACTTGCTCTGTTTCCAGTCCTTTCCAGTGCTTTTTTACAGAATAAAGCAGTAGAAAAGGCATGGAGGTGTTTTGGATTTCAGGTGCAGCCTCAGCTGTAGGATGAGGGAGGGATTTTAAGTAACAGGCAGTGAAATGGTTCTGCTGTGACAGGAGGTTTTAAAGCCCTTGTGCACAGATTCATCACACTTGAGAGGAAGGTAGGAAAATGAAGACATGAAAAAAACCCACACTGAGCAGTAATTCCCTCAAACCCCTCCTGCTCTGGAACAACTAGACCAGGGCTAGCAGCACCAGGCACAGCTCTGTGCAGCTGAACAGGAGTACCCTGTGGAAACTTGGCATCATTTTGTGGCACTGGAGCAGCACAGAGGGGTTTCACATATATGGAGCCACAGAGAAGCTAAACTTTCCAATGTAAAACAGCTCCAACATTTTTAATATTATATTTCTGCAAAGTAGATGGGAAAAGTAAAGACAGTAGACTAAACAATAGCAGGAGTGCTAGAATTAGATGAGAAGATGCAAATAGGAGAAAATTGAAAAATATAAAGAAAAGTTATTGTGATATTGAAAAAATGCAAGCATGAAGATATTGGAATTAAAAATGTTTGTGATTTAGGATTTTTTACATGAAGTGACTAGAAAAAGCTTGCAAGCATAAAGGAGGAAGCATTATTAAGAGGCTGGTGAGACAGACTGAGAGGAAAATGTGGCAGGGAAAGGAAGGTAGGGACGTATCAGCCTGAAAAAAAAAAAAATAAATTGAAGAATCAAAGGCAATGATTTATGGTAGAAAATATTTCAGTTTCATACTGTCCCTTTTCAGAGAGATGCCAATAAATTCTGTAACAACCAGCCAAGCCCCAGCCTTTGGCCTCAGTATATTCAGGTTTTTACCAAAACCACCAGAAAACTTTTGCACATTTCTGTAGAACTCTTTTCACTGAATGTGTTAGTTCAGGATTGCACCCATCTTTTAAGATCTTACCTTGACCTCTCCCAGGCACAAAGGTGCTCCAGCTCTTATGGAGCTCTCATTTGGTTTTGCCCCAAGGTTTTATAAGCAGGTTGGCAATTTGGCTCTCCTGTCTTTAAGGCAGAATCTTTCAGGGCAGGAGCTGCAGCCACAGCTTGCTTCACACCAGTCCAATGAGGAACCATCTTTGAGTGGATTTTGACATGTGGCACAGCCATGCTCAGGGCTCAGAAGCCTGGACAGCTGTTAGATTTTGCTGTGAAGCCATCAAACTCTCCTTTCTTCTCAGCGTTATGAAATTCCAAGCCGCTAACTTTTTACATCATCGATGCACAAAACAAAAAGCAAAAAAGCACTGCTCTATTTCTAAGCAGCAGACAGAAAAAATTTGAACTGAGCTTTTTTAAAACATGGAAAATAACCTTGTAATACCTTGAGTTCTTAAAAAACTTGTGGAGGGCAATATCCCACTCTGTACTCATGCTCTGATCTTCACAGGGTGTTGGCATGGGCACAAGCACAGGCTATGCTGGAGGAGACTCGTGATGGGGGTGAGTTTGTGGGTTAAACTGCTGGGGATGGGAATCTCACCTCCCTGGTCCACATATTTGGGGAATATCTTGCAGTAGATCTAATCCAGTGCACTGGACTGAGAGCTCATGTGCAGCTGAAGTCCTTTGAATGCATCACTTTTGGTTGAAATTTCCCCCAAAATTAATGTCCTTTGTATATTTCAAGGCTGTTTGGCATTTCAAATGTAAGCATAGTAAATTAAGAGATTTGGGAGATTTCCTTCAAAAGGGGATTGTGAAAATGCTAATGTAGACGTATCTATTTTATTAGTATCTGGTTAAGGAAACAGCCCAAATAACAGAGTTTAGAGAAGGAAGGTGTCCTTGTCAAGAGGTGCACTGAAATCTGACCTGGCTTCCTAAGCTACAGAAAAGTGACTTCTTAAATACCAAGGGTGTGATTATGAGAACACAGCCCCATTTATCAGCATCAGGCTGTGAATGTAAGTATGAATAATCACCAGAGTCATGCCACAAATACCTTGATTATATTATTCCCCACATGCAGAAATTATTGTTTCAGGCTCCATTCACATTGTGAATATTCTCACGATGAATAACTGTTAATTTAATTGTTTACCGAGCAAAAATAGAAGACAGCTCAGTCTCTTCCTTGTTTACTGAAAGAAGTATTTCCATGAACAAGACAAGTAATGAATTTAGGTTTCTGTGATATGTGGCTTTTTGGCTTACTTGAAATCTAGGAGATCTGCATCAATGTTCCTTCCCTCTAAAAGCATGTGAGAAGGAAAGAGTTTTAAAAATCTTTAAACATAGGAGGAAATCTTTCAGATACCTGCAAGAGAGAAAAAAACTTCACTGAGGAGCAGAGCATCTGTTGTCTAGGACTAGAGCACTGAGCCCCTTGTAGTCTGGAAGGGCATCAGCTGGGCTCTCTCCCCTTCCTCTCTCCTCTCCCCCCATTTTTACAAAACCTAAAACCTTTGGGACCTCTGCTGTTTCATTCATTTTGGTTGCAATTGGCCAAGAAGTTCAGATGTTACTGAAGGTGACTGACAGCTGGACACTGGCACGTAGCAAAGTTTGCATAAGCCTTGTATTGTTTGGGATGTGCCCAGCAAATTAGCCTGGATTTTTCAAGTATGGGGGGGAGGGAGGGGCTGGATTCCCTGTTTCTGGGGAAATGAACACTCTTAGACTGCTTCAGAGATTCCAGTTTGAACAAAGTAACTGTCCTTTTGCACTGAAGCTACACAGATGCTCCTCCATCTGCCCATTGTCATGGCACCAAAAATGGAAATTCTTTGCCCCAGCGTGTTTGCTCAGCCCGTGCAGCAGCGGGGCCCGAGCAGTGTCTTTTCAGATCTGTGGATCAAAGCAGGAGGTCACTGCGGTCAGCCAGCAGCCTTGGTTACCACCACACCCAGCCAAAGCATTCTTCCTTCTCCTCTGCTGACAGTCAAGGCTGACTCCCTGCATGTGACTCCCCCACCATCCCCTCCCCACCACAGGTTTCTGGTCTTGCACAACTGACACTACAGATTGAGTGGGCAAATTTGTCACACTGCAGGGCAAGAGTCCCAGAAAACATTTCCCCTTTTCCCCATCCTCTCTCAACCTCTCCCCCCAGCACACGAGTGCACCCACCCAGCAGAGGTGCTGGAAGCTTTCCCCTGCCCTGCTTCCCCCAGGGAGCCATGAGGGAAACACACAAGGAGATATTTTGCAAAATCAAAAGGCTAAAGGTTGTCCCCTCAGGTTTTTCGTAGGCAAAGAAACATGAGTTAATTTTTCCGGGGGTTCTGGAAAGCTAAGATGAGAATATATGTAATTTAAAGAGAAAGAAAATTGGTGGGAAGCAAATAGCTCTTTGGAAAATCCTCAAAATGCAATGGATATCAACAGAATGTTTCTACCACTCTCGGGAAGTACTGCCAGCCCACATCTTTCTGCTAACTCCTAATGGGTCCATTAACTACTCCTAAATAATGATGGAAACCATATGGGTGCACAGGTGGTCTCTCAATAAATACCAAATGAATTCAGTATGATCACCATTAACACAATTAATACCCAGCCAATCTACAATGATGGAACTATTAAAATTAAGCGCTACTATATTTCCTCAGTCCCATGACAATTTTACAATGGAAACAAACAAAAGACTAGAATTAACTTTTTTTTTTTTATTACAGTTATTTGGTTTTATTTACTTACAGGAGGATTTTAGGCTTCTGTGCAACCTGCTGTGTCTGTGCTCTGTGCATTTTGAGGTAAGTTTTGACTCTGAGAAGAAATAATTTTGGGAGAAATGATTTTAAGAATATATGTTTGTTTATCTGAGGGGGAAAACTAAATGTATTTGGGTGTTGAAGCACAGTGCTTCCTACTTTCTGCAGAAGGCTGTAAACACAAGTAATGAATATAAGATTGCTACAGCTGCTCTTTTTATCATCTACACTGTGAGTTCATCGCTGTTCCCTGATGGGACTATTGGTGTGGTCGGGATTTTAATGTTAATTTTTTTTTATATTAGCACTGTTCCAGCATATGTGGTGGTCCACCCAATTGTCAAAGGAAGGGGAACACATTCACACGTGACCTTCTCTAATGAAACACCTGATGTAGGCCCACTGTTGTTATGATATTTTGGCTTTCCAAAAAAAGGAAGAATTTGGTTTTTATTTTTCAGGACAGGACTTGTAACCTGGTTTAGGTCAGATTCAGACTTCATTTTCGTGTTTCCCTTGAAATCACTAGCTAAGCTCCCCAGAGCTGAGCAAGGCTGTATCAGTTCCAAAGCCTGTGTGGTCGAGCACAGGTCAGATTTAATACCCTGGGGTTTATCCATTTTGACAACCAATGAAAAAAGAGCTCTTTACATTTTGAGAATTTGTGCCTGTTTGTCTCCAGAGCCTCTTGTATGTGAATAAGCGTGGTTTGTGGGAGAAGATTCAGAGAGAAACATTTTGGATCTCCTTAACCATAATGAAGTTGGTTCTGTTCTGCAGGGCAGTGGGGTCAGGGAAATGTTGATGACAGCAAAAACTCAGTAAGGCAAAAGTGTGACTTGAAATCAGTGCATTTCACCACTGGGGCTTGTGAGAGAAAAGCAGTATCTCATCAGTTTCATGGGGCAGCTCGATGGCAGTTTCGGGCTTGCTGCAGCTCATGCCAGGTTAAAGGAGAGATTTCTCAACACATGTCGTGTTCTGAAAAACACAAAAGTTTCCTTTTTTGGTGCAGCAGTGGATGAGATGGATCCTTTGTTCTGTGGCTGAAGAGATCCCAGGAAATCTTGAGTTTCAGGATGGAGTTTTGGATCTGCTCTGCTCAGCTGGACTGGGATTTCATCCATGCACTCACTCTCCCCGGGGTGTTCAATTTTTGCAACCTCTCTGTGCTCAGATTGAATCTATCTAGAAAAATCAAAAGGACCCATGCAACCCCAAACTACTTATGATTGCACTTGTTCTTGCTATTTTTGATGTCCTTTGACAGCAAACACTTATTTCTGTTCATTGCACCACATTTACCCCCAAGGAAGCTTTTGCTCAGAACAATCTGTGTGAGGTTTGGGAGAGCTGTGCACCCAAAACTTCCCTAAAGTTCCACGAAATATATTACATGTGGAGCACAAGGATCATTTCACAATTCCTTGCTAGCTTTTCTAATAAATTGTCTCACATCCATTGCTCTTGAGTGTTTCTGATTAACTCCAAGTATTGATGCTCTTGTTCTTGAAGAGAGAAGTCTGTGTTTCTAATTTGAATAACATAATTTCCAAGTGTGTTAAGGTAAATAAGGACAATGCACTCTTGTTCCAGAACTCAGAGGCCTGTGAAGTTATTCATCAATCTCTTTTTCATTTAAATTCACACTTTAATTTGTGTTTCAAATGCAGATGAGGCCTTAATTAAATAAAAATTCAGCAGATGGTTTCAAATTCTCTGTTCAATTTACATTTCTTGTACCTCTTTAAGTGCTGGACTTTATCTTTGGAGACAGAAGCGTTGCTATTAGACCTCTTCCTTTAAATAAACGTGTAGGAAGTGGTAACTGGAGCAGTTTAAAGGAATAAATTAAATATGGATTACCAAATCTGAAAAACATCAAGTTTGTTTTGATAAATTTCCCAAACCTTTTCTGAACCTTCATGGACTATCAAAACTCAAATATGTATCAGAGGTGGTGTTCTTTTCCAGTTAAAAAAAATAAAAAAAAAAAGAATTGGAAGTGTAGGCAGCCTTTACCCTTAGGCTTTATGATACCTTTGATCAGCGACAGGTCCAAGAAGTTAATTTGACAGAAGTGCCAAATGACATGGGGAAAACTCACTAAATATTTGTGGTCTCTAGAAAAAGTTGCTGTGTTATTCAAGCTCAGCTCAGGAGCTGAGTGACTCTGAGTGTGTTTTGTTCTATCTGAAGCTGTTCATTTTTAAGGACTGTGAAAAAGTAAAGGAGAGTGATAAGCAAAATTACAGGATAAAACCCTTTTATTATCTCTGAATCAGGACTCTGCCTATTGAATAAGTCAATATGTCCCATCCTTCTCTGACTGGCTCTTAGGAGAAAATCATTTTCTTCTGCAGCAGTTACCTCCTTCAGAGAAAATTATGAAGGAAAGGAAAACACTGTCCATTTATGTGACTTTTGAGGTGGAAGCATAAAATACAAGAAACTGCTTTTCTTCCCCTAGTTCCTTTATTTTATACACCTCCTGTTGCCCATGACCTTGCCACACACTCCCTGGTAAAACTGGGCAGCATTTCTTCTTCTCACTTTAGTTTCCCATTCAGCACTGATTTACAAGCCCACGTACATTCACTCTGTCATACAGGCTTTTCTACCTCTGCATTGCTAACCATATCACTGTATTACTCACAGCTAACTCATAAATTGCTTCCTTTCAACTTCCTTCCTTTGCATGTTGTGCAAGGGGAGCAGCCCTGCGGCGGGGCCTTGGATGGGGATTCCAATTTTACACCCTGCAGCTGTAAATCTCCATCCCTGCCCAGCCCACAGGCTTCATTTATTTATTTTGAAATAGCCCCAGCAAATGTGACAATATTTGTGTATTTCAGCAGCCTGGGGGAAAAGAAATCCACCCCACCTCGCCCTTAAAAGAGATAGCCCCTCGTGAGTAATAAAAACTTTCATAAAAAGTTATTTGATGTGTTGCAGATGTCTCCAAAAGCTCAACACTGGGTGGGCATAGTGGAACTACCAGGTACAGGGAGACAAAATTTGGGTCAGAGAAGCAATTTCATGGCTGCTAGAATTGAATGTGAGTGAGAAGGGTGCCTGCAGGATCCAGCTGGGCTTTGTGCTTAGGCACAGATGCAGCATTTCAGCTGTGTGGCTGAAGCAGGGCTCTGGTTCATGTTTGCAGCCACTAAAATGTCCTTATTTGTTCTGGCTGGGCAAGTGTTTCTTCTGAACAGGGGAAATGTTATCAGCTTGGCTGTCCTCGTGAGATTTCCAGTATCTGTGGGTATATGCAAGAAGGCATTTCACAAAGCCAGTTCCTCTTTTGGGATCATGGGATTTGAATCTCCTTCTGCAGCCCTTGATGTTCACAGCATCTGTTGGTTGTATGTTTGAAGTTCCAGCTTGGACCTGCTCAGGGCTCAGATAAAAGAGGAAGAGCATGATGTTGCACTAAAGGAGGGTGCCTGACATGAAATCTTGAGCAGTCACTTGTGGCAGGGGGCCATGCTTTGTCCCTGCCTTAGAGGAAGAACACACATTTGGGGGGCTCCAGGACTCCAAGCCACTCAGAGGTCCAGACTTCTACCAGAGTCAGAAGATTTGAAAGATTTATCTCCTTCTCAAGCCAGGATGAAGATAAAAGTGTCTTATTTGGGGGGAGGACAGGGGATTTATCAAGCCTTGGTAGTAAATTGCTTAAATGTAATAAACTGCGCAGCAAAATGAGTGCTTGCCTTAATTCCAGCACTCCTCATTTCCCAGATAGCTCAGAGCAGACACTTTGAAAAAAATCCATGTTTCTTTCTTGCAGTGACTGCATTAAGAGCACAGACATGCAGGGCTGGGGGGAAGCTCACAGGCAGCTGCTGTCAGCTGTGCTGTGCTTGCTCAAATGGGGATCAAGACCTGGTTGAAAAGCAGTGTTCTGCTGCTCCTTGTCCTGTTGGGAGAACACCACTGCTCTGCATGGCTAAAAATCTTCCTCTCTCCAGCACATTTCTTTATTTTGTGGGTGGTTTTGTTTCTTTCTTGGTTAAGGCTGTAAAATCCTTATTGATGGACTGCTGCTTTATTCCCTGTCCCATCACTGACTGCAGTCCCAGCCCACTTTACCTGCTGAGATAGCACACACAATTTTCACTGGTATTTCTTCCTGTGTCTGGTTTCTGATTTGACATGTTATATCTTTACAATATAATCAACTATTTTGATTTCTTGATGACATTAGAAAAGAGTAGGAAAATGGACACCTTAACATTTCTGTAAAGAGGTCAGTTACTGATACCTTCACCAGTTTTCATGCAGCCATTGCCAGCTAAAATTCTAAGCCATTAAATTGGTATGAAAATGGAATGGAAAAAAACCTGAGTGTAAACTGACTGATTTTGCTCAGTACAGGACAGCTTAATTTTGGAAACAGAGAGTGAGAGTAGATGTGATGCCAAGAGAGACTCTCTGAGGTAAAAGTACTTTTTTTTTTTTTTTCCACTGAACTTTTACCATGATCTCGTGATAAAAATGACCCCATTTAAGAAAAATGGGATCAAATAATTTATTTGATTCTTGAAGAAGCCATCAGTGCAGATACAGTTAAATGTGGAGTGAGTCCTGTTGCAGAAAGAGATTTTGGGAGAGCCATTGATCTATGGAAAAGAGGGAAGTGAAGATATTCACTGCTGGATAAAAATAAGCTTCTTGAGCAAGCGATGGCA
This sequence comes from Cyanistes caeruleus, assembly GCF_971803275.1. Lineage (NCBI taxonomy): Eukaryota > Metazoa > Chordata > Aves > Passeriformes > Paridae > Cyanistes > Cyanistes caeruleus. Next base: position 9,915,048 of record NC_141716.1, on the reverse strand, counting down.
GTCTGTTGTGGTTTTCTTTCACGTGATGCTTTGAAGAGGAATTAGAGATGACTTGGAAAAGGCAAGGTAGGGCAAAGCCCCTCAGAATGATTCATATAATTTCAAGGCGACCTTTTTACTTGTGTGCAAATCTTCTGTTCATCTGATGTGAGCCAAGGGGAGGAAAGGGATATTCTGTCTTGTGCCATTGTCCTGCATGTAGAGCCCATGAATCAAAAAAATGGGGTTTGTTCTGAATTCAGCCACACTGAAATATATTAGCCTAGGCTGGGTCAAATGTTTTTAACCCAGATTGCCTACAATATATATGTACACAAAATTCTTACCCAGCTGCCTTCCCCTGGTTCTTCCAGAGGAGAGAAAATGTGTGGTACAGACATCTGAGGGGAAAATTTTCTTAAAGCCATGAAGAACCACACCAAATCATCATCAAATATATCCCCTCCCTGCCTGTCACAGATGGAGAGAGGAGTTTCTGGGTGTGGAAAGGTAAAGTTCTCACCATTGATGGAAACAAGAAGTAAAAGGAAATAAGGGGGTAAGAAGATAAGTGTAGAGCTCATAGAGACTCCATGCCTGGAAGCCAACCTGCAGTAACCCAGGTTCACTGATCTGAGCTCAGAGCATCTTGGAGAGGCTGAAGGACTCCTGGTATTCTACCAGGGCTCTGCAGCCTTGTTTCAGAGTTCTGGATTCCTTCTGATTTCAGATAAGAGGGAAGGGCTCTTTCTCTCTGAAAATGGTATTCAAACATTTCGTCCATTTTAGGATTATTTGTCTGCACACCTTGGGTTTGTGTCCATGCACACACGAGTTGTTCTCACACATCAAGCAAATGCACAGGAGGCAGGGAGGAAAAGAGGGCTGGAGGTAAAATGGATCCAATGTGATCAAATGATCACAATGTCAGTCACCTTTTGACAGACAAGCCAGAGGCTGTGAGTAACCCCCAGCTCACCACATAATGTGTTTACCTACCTTAGAAGAAACAAGACCCAAGCCCACACGAAGATCCCACAAACCTGGAAGCTCATATGGGTTCACAGTGAGCTATTTGCCTTCAGAAGAAAAAGGTCTGAAGATCCAAGGGTTTGGCCTGGCTGGGGCAGCCTCTTGCTCTGCTGCACTGTCAGCCTTTCCCTAGGGCTTTTGGCCTGGCTTTCATCAGGAGGCCAGCAATGACATTGCTTAAAAATCAGAAGGAAAAGCCAAGATGGCAGCTGGGGTGGCTTTGTTGGGTGAGCAGTGTCTGAAAGATACTGGACAAACAAACAAGCATTTTCCTGCTGTTCTCAATATCCCATTCCTCTCTCAGACAGGGGTCTGCTTGTACTCTTGGCTACCCCCATGCTTGGCCCACTGGAGAAATGAGAACAAGGTCTGCTGCTCTAGAGCTGATCTGTGTGTCTTTTACCTACTCAAGTACACTATCAGCCCCAGCATTTAAAATACCAAGATACTGAGACTGGTTTATTTTTTTTTTTTTTCTCATTTAAAATAATTAAATAGGCTTCCATATATTTGCTTATTGTTTTTGGAATCTACATGATATTTATTTTGAGGTCACTCTCTGTTGCAAAAATTCCCTACAATCTCAATTAGTGAAATAAATGAAGGCTGAGATTTCTGGGTAGATGAAGGAGCTGGGGACTCTCTGAAAGGGCACTGAACCCCACAGCTGTCAGCATCACTTCTCTGTGCTCCTGGGTGTCACGTGGAGCCGGTGTAATTCCCCCTGCTGCTCTGCACAGCACTGCAGAACACATCCCACAGCCTGGGGACCAGGAAAGGGAACACAGCCCTGCACTCAGTGCCAGGAATGGGGCATTTACCCCTGTCAGCTACAGCCTGCAACATCAGCAGCACAGTCCCCAGGCACCAACCAGTGCTCCCTCCTCTGTCCTCTCCATCTGAAGAAAAGACAAAACCCCTCACCATTCCTCCTCCTTCTTCTTTTCTCCCCCACAAAGAAGAACTTGCCAGGTCTGCATCTTTTTTCCTGAACTGTTTCCTCTTTCTGATGTTAAAAGCATCTGCCATGGAGCTCAGTTCCATGCTGAGATGTCAACCCTTTTTCAGCAGTGGTGTCCCTGTGGCTGCACCAAGGGGTGGCAACAGCTCCCAGGGCACTGCAGGACGTTGTGTCTGAGGAACAGGACAGCTCTGCTCTGCCCAGGTGAAAGCAGAGGCTGCTTCTCCCATCTCCAGTGCACTGCCCAGCACGGACTCATCCACAGGAAAATAAATCTTCCCCTGGGTTTTGTGTTTCTGTGACAGGGTTTGTTTATTTTTGCAAGCTCTGCACCGTGCTGACCTGCTTGCTTGGCTCCCACCTGGGACCTGGGTCAAATCCTTTGGCTCAGACAGGACTTGGGTCAAGTCCTTTTGGCTCAGAGCATGAAAAAGCACATTCAGGTTTGTACCCAGCACCTCTCACGGTGTTTGGCCAATTCATTTGTTCCACAGCTCAGCTGGATGCACAAACCAGTGCTGGGGCTGGGCACCAAACAGCTAAAGAGGAGTGGAAAACAGCAGCAGGATTCCCTCAACCCAGCTGAAGTCATCTTTTACACAGGGTGATTCAGCTGTAGATGAAACATTAAAGATGTATTGGAAATAGCTTTTGTTTCCCGAATAGGTGTTTGAAGTTTTGATTGGATTTTCTTCCTCATCTAAATCAGGATGAAAGGGGAAAAAATTGAAATTTCTTTGCAGATCTGTGATTTAAATACAAGGGGAAAGGCTGGGCTAATAGAACGATTCCTTTTTTTATGTTGACCCTTTTTTTGTTTAAATGACTGTAAATTAATGTGAATTTCAAATGCAAGACTCGTTTCAAACAGAAAATGGAAATTTTGCTTTTTGAAAATATAGAAACCACACCCATTGTTTTTTTCTAAATATCTTTTAAAGACAGGAATCAAAAACCATCCCTTTCCCACAAAAAGGTCTGGTTTTCACTGAATTTGCATTTTTGACTGAAAGCCTTGTTTCAAAGTCTTGAAATTAGATCATGGTGAAGCAGCATTTATATCTAATTGGCCTCGAGGAAGAAGAAAGCTCTGTGGGTGGGATCCATCTCACCTACTTACAGGTGTTTAGTCTAAATTATATCTCAATAGTCAGGGGCACCTCCAAAAGGCTTTTCTCTCTATACTAGTGGTATAAAGTGCCTAGAGAGGTGGTTTGCACTTGATACCCACTTTTTCAGTGGTTAAAACTACATGGGAGCAATCCTCTCCTCTGTTCACACTCTGGCTGAGAAGGGAAGCTCAGCATCACAGCTCTGATGTTTTCAAGCTGGAGCACGTTGGGAGAAGAAAAAGGAGCCAGGTTCTTCATCAGTTCTTAAAAAGAAGCCAGATATTTTTAGGTGACATAAAATAGAACAGTTTTGTGGAGAATGAATCAGCTGAAGGAACACTGGTTATTTCCATGGTCAGGTAAAATTTTAAAAATCTAATTTTTTTTTTTTAGATATTCCTTGGTATATTTTTTTTTCCTTTTTTCAATTCCATTGTAATTTATTTCTGATTATAGGTGGATTTTTTTTTTTAGAGCAATGTTTATTTTTCTGCTTTGCTGAGTTCCTTCCCTATTTTTTTTATTTTTTTTTCCCCCAGCAAAGTGCTTTGAATCCATTTGTAATGCTGCATCCAAGGTTTTGCAACCTGCAAAACTCCCATGCATGGCTGGAACAATCTGGTATGGAAATCAAAAGTGAGCAGAACACTGCATGCATTTTGTTTTATTTACTAGTTTCTAAAAGGAGTATGCTGTTTTTGTTGTGGTTATGTTGGTCCCTTTTTCAGGAGTGTTTGGCTCCTGTAATGCCTGTGCTCACAGTCTGGTTTGCAAGGGGCAGAGCTGCAAAGCCATTTAATTGCCCTTTAATTTGAGACACAAGGCCAATTTATAACCAGAATTCTTCAGATTTCTTTTTCAGACACCTATGCTGGATGAAACTTGGCCTGCAACTGGAACATTTTGGAAAGCAAATGTAGGAAGTGAGCACAGCAGACTGTGTGAGGAGCAGACATTTACAGGACAACCTTTCATAATCACCAGGTATATTCATAATAATAAACAGCCCATTGACCAAACCCTGATGATTAAATGGTCAAATTCTTGGAAATGTACAGTGATAAATACACAGAGACAAAGAGCAGTGTTAAAGGACAGCTGAGTGAGAGCCTTAGCATATGCTTGACTGAAAAATCAGAAACATGGAATAGTTTGTGTTGGAAGGGACCCTAAAGAGCCTCCAGTTCCAACCCCTGCCATGGCCAGGGACACCTTCCACTAGCCCAGGTTGCCCAGAGCCCCATCCAGCCTGGCCTTGAACATGCCCAATAGCTGGTGGAAACAGATCTGACACTACAGTGCTTTCTATGCACTCTTTGATTCAAAGAAATTGGGATTTCCTTTTGTATGTGTGGAGTTTTACAGAGGATATATTTAGTTAAGAGTTCCCACAGTAAAAAAAAAAAAAAAAAAGAAAGCAAATTTGTAAACTACAGAAGTTGGAGAAGTTTCTGGTTTTGTTTTTGTTTGTTTCAAAGAACAGAAAGAGAAAGAGAAAGGATAATCCTCTATGTGTTACAAAACAATACAAGTGTCTATGTGTAACAATAAAACACAACACCCTCTTCCCATTCTCACATTTGCTCTGTGCCTTTAGCAATCCCCACCTAAGTGTGGGGAAGGGTTTCAAAAACATCTTGTTCCACTGCAGAAATCTTTCCTTTTTCGCATCCTAGTGTGCAGAATTCCTTAATTCCTTACAGTGATGCCTCCAGTTCCCTTCCAGCTGTCATGGTCAGTGAGGAGGCAGCTGGGCAATCCCTCTCACACCCTGAGCTGATGTGGCACACAGGAGATGGAAAATGAAGTTTCCCTTCATGAACAAAGGGGCCACAGCTCTGAGGTCTCAGGGTTCCCCTGACAGCAGTTCTTTCTGGAGACCTCCCTGCTGAAGGGTGACCATCTCCAGGGGTTTGTAGAGTTTGAAAAAATCAGGTTTTGTTTGCTGGGAGTCTCATAAAAAGTGTAGCTTTTTACTTAGAAGTGACCATGAGCTTAGAGATAAATGCCTAGAGAACAGTGTGAAGCCTCAGAATTAAAATGGACTACATTTATTAATATATTTTCTTGACAGACTATTTTTAAATGTGTCTCCCTGCAGCAAGCAAGCCAAGATTTTATTTCTTTGGAAATAAAAGGACCAGGCCTAAGATCCATTGTATTTTCAGGGCAGACACGTAACTCCCATTCATGTTAATGGGGAAGCTTCTTCTGCTTCAAGGAAAGACCAGACCCATTGGAGATGTAGGATATTATTTTAGACCTCCCAATCCCCTACAGCAGTGGGAGCCGGTGTATGAGTAGGGTCAGTGTCAGAGCTGTTCTCTGCTGGTTTGTTCCTCATAATTCTGTCCCACAGAACAAATCTTGCTGCAGTACAAGACCATGGTGAGGTTTTGACATTGCATTGCATCCATCTGGTATGTTTTTTCTTTCTTTAAGGACATCTCAGTGAGATGAAAAATGAAAGGTCAAACTTGCCAAACCCAGGATTGCCTCCTAGAAGAGAGCCCATTGGAGATAAGGCAAAGTTACGTGAGTTTGGGACCTGGCATGACCTACTTACCAGGCAGAGTTATGAGAACCCATGTTAGGACAGTTTGTTTTTCAGCCTGGTTTCTCATGGGAACAAGGCTTATGCAATCGTACTGTCTGTGTGTCTGTGTCTACATCCTCCTCCCCTCCCCAATAACTTTTGGACTCATTGCTCAATTTCAACAGGGGGGTAGAGGTTCCAGGGGTGCTTCTGATCCTGCAGACATTTTACAGTCAGAAGAGAGTGAAGCTACAGGTGTTCACTGCAGCGAGAGTGTGTGTGGCTCAGCCAGGAGAGCCGTGCAGAGGCGGTGGCACAGTGGAGGATCCACACAGCACATTCTGCTGCTCCTTTTTGACATGACACACTCACTGGTGAGCCCCTCAAAGCTCAGCTCCTGCTTTGCTACTTTTTCTGTAAAACAGGGTGGATTTGAGAGGCTCTGTTAACTAACAGCCTTTTAAAACATGCTGAGGGACGGCAGGTGAGCATCCCTGCTGCAACCTGATGTGGTTAAAGCAAGGTTAGAGGGGGATGAGGAGCTCCTCTGGGCTTGGGAGCCTCTGACCTGAGCAAAAGTTCCCTCTGCCAGGGCTACAAGGGATGTGATGCTGCTGAAGTTTGTTGTTGTAGCACTCACACCCAGGACTCAGGAATCAGCTCCAGTCAGGGTCTCACACAGACCTGGTGCAGCTCCTTTTAACCTCCCTGCCTTCCAAAGGATTCCTTGCCAGCGCTGCCACGTGAACTCAGTTAATTACAGGGGAGGAAATTACAGCCCCACAGACTTCACAGAGAATATTCGGCACAGGTACAGCACTTAATGATAGGCAATTAAAACGCTCTATATCTAATTCCTAAGAAATGGTGGGTTTGGAGAGGGACCACTTCCAGTGAGCAGGTGATAATGAACTCCCCAGATCACAGAGGCATCATTTCAAAATGATAGTGTGAATTTATTAAACATGCTATGGAAGACAAATGTTATTATATGAATACACAGGGAAAGAAAATAGATCAGGAAAACTCCTTGGGTTTCTGCTAGCATATTACATGCATGACAGCTTCTTTTGGCTCATAAATAACAACACAAGAACGCACATGAATACTTCCAATGATTTGTAGGGGATTTTAGGGCTCTTGTCCTCATAAATTCTCATTTTTTGGGCAAACTGGGTTGCATGATGGCTTAACAGATGAGGAAAGACAATGTTTCCTTTTATTTCATTTAAGTTTCCCAAAAGAGCTTGAAAAACTGTTATTTTAAACATTGCATATTTAGATAAAAACAGGTGTAACTAATTAATGGGTTTTTGGAGGGGCAAAAAGACCCTTCCAGGACATAATCTAAAATTGTGATACCTCTTGAAATGAGTTCAGGGCAATCTCAGAATGCTAATTTCTTCTAGAGCAGATACTGGAGAGTGAAGGGTTTGTCAATAAAGTCTGTTTGTGATCCTCAGGCTTATTTGTTGTACCTGTCTGTGTCTCCCTAACTCCAGAAATTAGAGCTGAAGTCCCAGGCTACATCTGCTTTGGCCCAAGAATACCCTCAGTCAAAGACGGGTCACCTTTAGGTGCTTTTCCTCTTTACATAAAACTGTTTATAACAAGAACACTCCCCACTCTCCTGAGTGTTTTGGCTCTGCTAGGGGCTCTCTTCCCTTCCTGAGTTGTGTAGACTTGGTACAGTGCTCTCTGGATTGTTTTCCCTCCTTCCCAACCACTGCATCTCCTTTGAAGTGAAAGGAGCTACTGTGATTTTTTGCCCCATTGAGATGCTCACTATGGAAGAAGGATATAAAAGACTACTGCTCACAGGGTGGGAGCTGCTGGTTTCCAGTTTCTCATTAATTTTTCACTTGTCTTTCATTTCAGTGGGTCAACGCTATGCTCCACCTTTGGCACAGACACAAATGCTATTTTTTTATGTGGTTCAGTGGGAGGAATGGTTTTGATCATTAAAAGCAAAGCAAAAATTATTTCAAGCAAAATTCCAGAGCCTCTCTGCATCCACTTATCTTTCCATGGCTTCCTTAAAGCATTGCCTACTTGCTCTCTGGGGAATATGTGCTCCAACTGTGTTTCACCACATTTACAGGAGCAGTCACATAGGACCAAGACTAAAATTTAACCTTAATTGCCCACAGGCTGCTGCCATTGACCCCTGTAGGCATGTAGGGGTTTTAAAGTGTTGAAATGAACCCAGCAGAAACAATAAGAAAGGCAATACCATATTTAGCTGTGAACCATCCTTAAAAATATGAATATGCTAAAATCTGAGTGAAGAAGGCTCACTTCTCTTGAAAGAATGTGTGATTTCCTGTAATCACCTCCTTAAAGCAATCCTGATTGGGACTTTGAGGCAGGCAGAGAAGAGAGGGGTCTCTGGAGAGCCCACCACTGCTCCTTGCTGAGGCAGGGCTTTGGGAAGTGAATCACTGCCGTGTGACTGGATCCCTGCCATCCGCCGAGGATCAATAAAGTTTTATGCACCTTCCTCGCCAGCTTCAGGTTTTTGATTCCAGGTGTTGCCATTAATCTGGGGCACAATGGAAGGAAGAAGTTGCTATGGTTGCATGGAGATGGCAGCACGATCTGGGCCGACTTTAGTCAGCAAGTGCAAGAGGTGTAATTATCTCAAATAATTGTGCTTCTTGGAGCCTTTATGCTGTTTAAGTCCACTGAGCGCTGATGCCACGAGTGCTCCAGATACTGAAGTGTTTGGGGTCTCCAGTGCCCAGTAACATCGTGCCCTACGAGGAAATCTTTGTGCCTCTCAATCCCACCCCTGGCAGAGATCAAAGCCATGAACATCCTGGTGCAGAGGTGTTAAGGGGAGTCATAGCAGAATAGGACATAAGTTCATTTTAGATTTGAATTTTACTTGAGTGATCTCAGAATGTAAAACCAGCCCTTAGCTCTTAAGAGTAAATCTTTCCTAGGGACTGAAGAGTCTGCCTGTTTTTGTAAGTTTGCAGCATCATTTTAACCGCTGGGCTTGTGAAAATTCTATTTAATGACACCTGCAACTGTTAGAAACCATTACAGCCCTCAGATAGTAGTAACTGGGGACCACAGTTATTGCTGCAAGCATTGCTCTCTGGAGTTGCCTTTCCCAACCAGAATTCCTCACTGGATGGCTCCTGAGAGCCACCTCTCATCTCCACAATTTCCCTCTCCATAATGTGCCCTTTTTTGTTTCATCTGACATTTCTATCACCTTTAAGAAGCCTCAGAGAGAAGGGACCACGAGGTTTGGATGTAATTGGCATATGGATGGGGCTTAGATTTTTTAATACATAGTTTTTATACCCTGCTTTTATGTTTGCCTTCGCTCTTTGATCTCCACTTGAAAAACGTTTTTCATGGAGTTTGTTTGAAAGCACAAATAATCGCTTACCACAACTAAGGGCTAGCAAATAGTTCTAGAAAAGAAAGAAAACCAAAGAGAATCATGAGCTGATGGAGATGCCTTGGAAGATGTTTTAGAAACAGCTTGTAGCGGCACATTTCACAGGACTGTTCATCAAGTTAATTCTCCTGTCGCATTGGCATTCTTGGATATGGTTATAACAACAAGGAAAGTTGTAATGGATTTCTAAAATGGGAGTGTTTTAATAGATTTAAGTAAATTACTTGTATTCAATACTGTAGTGCTGTGATATGACACACTATAATGAAAGATAAAGTCGCTTACAGATATAATCTGTGCTTCAAAGATAAATATGATGATTCCCATGTAAGTTGATATTTAATTAAATATGTCCCTGGAAAGGTAGAAGCCCTGAAAACCATAAAACATCACTATTCTGGTCTTATAGAAGCAGGAGCAGTCACAGTGGATGAGGAGAGCTATTCCAGCCTTTTACAGTGCATTTGTCACAGAAGCCCCTTTTGTCATGGTAGATGAGCTGTAAATTGAGATACTCTTAACGAAGAGTCCTCTCAGGGTGACTCAGCATGACTAAAAGTCCCTAAAGCCTTGAAGCAGTCTTTATGCAGGGCAAAAGCCATCTGTATTATCCTGCTGATCTTGCGGGTCTTCAAAATAATCATGTGGGGTGCAGGTGTGTGTAAGAAAGCCCATGCTGAGACAGGATTTATTCCCTTCAAAATCTCTCAGGTCTGAGAGAAATCCCCCTGGCAAAGACCAATCAAATGACAGAATATTTAAAAAATGTTAAAAGTCAATTCTTTCTGTCACCAACATTAAACTACTGTAATGCAGACCAGTTAATGATGAGGCTTCATGAAATAAGACATTAATCTCCACTTGTAATGCAAGAGCCATACAACTTGCTTCAGCCTTAATCTTTCGTGAGTTATGGACTCTTCTGTGATTCATAAAACAAATAAATCACACCTATAAGCTACCATCTATTTATTACCACTTTTTAAATGTTCAGCATAGTATAGAAAGGGTATATTTTGCTTGCCAGAGGTTGTCAACTGCTGAATAACATTTGGGAACCAGAGGCCTGATTGTGCTTTTGTGTTGGACACGGGTTTTGTCTTTTCTGCTGAAGACAGCCAGCTCTGTGGAAGTGCACTCATGGGGCTGAATGTGCAAATTTTATCCCATTCTTTCAGGCTGTGCTTATAGTGAGGAAGCCAGCTTACCTAAAAGATGACAGAAAGTGCCTGGCCTTCCTTTTTAGAAAGAGACAAAGGCTGATCAGTAAATAGGTTTGCCAAGTTATGAAACCATGGGGAGAATAAGGGAAAAGAATAATTTTCAACAGCAAAATTCAGACTAGGACAAATAATCAAACAATTAGGAGACTTATTCAATCCAGAAATCACAGCTCCTCTGGTACTTTACCATGTTCTGTTCTCAATGTGTAATTCTCTTTGCAGTAGAACCAAAACCTCAGAGTCCACACACACAGGCTGTCAGTCCAGCACACCTGGGAGGAGTTCATTGTTGGCAGCAAACTTTACACCCAATGTTTACAGTAAAAAAAAAAACCAAAAACCAAAAGCAAAATATTTGGGAGCTTTGGAAGCTTCTGAGCTCCCATTTTTGAAAAGTGTTCTCCTGGTTGGTTCCCAACACATCACAAGGTTGGCAGTCTGGTTGGCTTGGCTGTTCCCAAGTCCTACTGGTGTCAGAAGGGAATTAAATTCACTCCTTCCACCTCCTGCCTACAAAGACCACAACAACTCTGATTGTAGCTGCTGACCTCGGCCTTAGATTTCAAAACCTCAGGGACACAGAGGAGTTACTGCAGTAAATAAATAAAATGGAACACATGTCTCTAAAGTGCACAAGGCATGAAGTACACTCCCTTGAAACTATGCCCATATCTGCTCCTGCTCAAGTGGAAGTTTATGAACATAGGGATGTGCTTTGGAGCCCTTCTTCATATTTGTCTTGCCTGTGATTTCTTTGAAGGAATGGTAAAAATTCCTGGATCTCCCAGGGCACTTCTTGTAAGTTATACTGAAACCTTGGCTGTGTTACGACTCCAGCATCGATTGCATTATTGCAAAAAACCTGGTCTGTGGACTCGAAGAAAAAGCACAGTAATTGCATGTCCTTTCTAAGAAATGCTAAAAACCATATAAATACTAACCAAGTGCAATCTTTCCACTTGTTATATGCTGTATATTCCATTAGACAGCATTCAAATCTTGTGTCATATTTGGGTAGTTTCTTTCTGTGAAATGCAGGTGGAATTGGAAAACTGCAGCTCAGTTACCCAGATGATGCAGACAAATATTTTTTGCTTCTTCTGGCAAACAAATAAAAAGATCTTTCTATATAAAGGACTACTATAATAAAGGAAATTCAAGAGGCATACAAGTCAAACACAGTCCCTCAAGAAAAGAACTTGTTTCCCCAAAAAGAGAAAAAAAAGCAGAATTCGGAGAAAGAAGAAGAGGAAAAGAAGCAGAATTCAGGAGAAACACTCCTAAATCTCAGGATAAGTAAATGCCTGCTGCTGATCTACTCCTGCTTTTGTTTTTAAAGAACTGAAGTTCTTGGGGTGTAATGGTGTAGTGGTGGTTGCAACTTTAATTTCGGTTCGCTTTTCCCCTCAGAGATATTTCCTCACTCCAAGTCCATGGTGAAGCTGTCTGGGGGAAACTTCCACTCTAGATGCTGCTCAGATATATTTACAAAAAGAATCATGGATGTTCCTGTTAAAGCACTTACATAGGCTCATGTTCTTTAGTATTAGAAAACAGATTCTGGAGCAGCTTCTTGTTTTCAAAGGAGCAAAATGAACAAGTGGAAAAAATCTGGTCATTAATGACAGCAGAGCTGCCTCTGAGTGATCACTGTAGCATACCTCAGGTTTCTAAAGCAGCTGTTGATAAATGACACCAGAAGGTGTCTTTTGGCTCAGAAAGCTGCCCAATTTCATAAAGATTTTGTTCTGAAACCCCTGCAACTATATTATACTTCTCTTGCACCACTCCGTGGAATTTTGCTTTTGATTTCTTACAGCTCCATGCAGACTCAAGAAGTTCGGCCTCTTTATTAAACCTAAGCATCAATCTGTAAAAAGCCTCCTGATTGTTTAGACAACTCCTTGTGAAAGTCAGTTTGTTTCGTTGGCTCTGCGTCCCTGGGGGTACCGACACTGCTCCTTCTGTTCTTGTCTGTCAATACTCTTTTGGCCAAAATTTCATATTTTCCTTTCCGCTGTATCAGCCAATTATTTTTTGTTTTGGAAACCAACTGAAAAAATGTTTCACTGCTGTTTCTTGATACTTTTTCATTTTTAATAAATAAATGCCAACAGCCTGGAGCTTATGAGCAGCCCTACAGTAATAAAAGGATGTACACAGCAGGCAGTACTCAATTTGCAAAAGAAAAACAGATTAACATTTCAGGTTTCTGAGGGCTTTTTGTCAACAACAGAACATTTAAAAACATCAATCTAGCAGTAATTGCATTTATCAGTGCATTCTCGGCTGATTCTTTGGCTGATTCCCTTAATATCATGGAATGGAGTAGCTATTGGAAGTCCCTTTAATAGATATATATATAAAGTGAAAACTTGGTAGCAGTCAAGTTGATTTGACTGTATGTAATCCTCATTTCTGGGATAAGAATTACACACACTAGAATGATGTGAGTCCATGGGTAATGGTGGGAGAGTGAACACCCACAGCCAGACCCTCAATAGCTACAAAAACCGGTACCAAGTCCTATTCCTGGCCACTCTTACAGAAAGTTCATTGTAAGCAACAATGAAAAAAAAAAAAAAAGGCACTTTAAAAAAAAAAAAAAAAACTCAGTAGAGGCTTTAAGAAAACACCACGGGAGTATCATTTCCCCGTTTCTTTAGCAGATGCTCACCAGTCACTTTTCAGGTATAATACCACTGATTGCATCCAGGCAAGGAACAACATGGAACGAGACGCTGCTCTCCTGCTCCGCATTCCCTATGAGGCTGGAGAGGCGCCAGGAATGCCCTGAATGCGGCCGCTAATCAGCTCCTGGGAACCTGCTGCTCCTGAATACCCGCACTGAGCACCTTCCCCCGGGCTCCTGCTGCAGCCCTGCCCCTCCCGGAGCTGCCATTCCCTACAAATAACCCCTGCCAATGGCTCTGCAATACAGACAGCCTGCTCTGGCCACAGCCTGCAGCGTTCTCTTATTCCTTCCTCACATCTGCCCCAGCTGCTGGGGTTTTTTGTCCCCTCTGGTGTTTCTCCCCTGATGCAGAACATACGTTTCCTTTTAAAATTTTGTAATATAGAAAAGGAACCTTAAGCCCGATTTTATGATAATTCACTTAGAGACTTCTGATAATTTTGTCGTATGTATATTTATTAGGGTTTTTTTTTTTTTTTCCTTCTAACATCATTAGATTTGTTTTGAACTCAAAGGTCAGTTCCTATACCGGTATAAATCAATGTAACTACATTGATTCCAAGGATTGCGGCATCTTTCATTAATTCCTATTGCCAGAGATAGTGTAGTTGTCTCTGAGGAAGAAGATAGATATACATATATATTTATGTATGTGCATTTAAATCACCCAAAAAAAAGAAAATTCTGTGAAGAATGTAATTCTGTAGCATGTCATTAACCATGCAATTAAAGCACAGTGTCGTTAAATGATCAATACAACAGAATCTCAGCCAGCCAACTCCAAAGATTTCTCTGTGTCCATGCCCTCTCCTGTTCCCGTTCTATCTTCATAAAAAAGAACCCTGATTCTTGCACAGGAGAGTCTACCACCTCTTTTTCCTGCTAAGAAATATGTGGCTTCTTTATTTTGTTGTTCTCCATTAGCAGCCTAAAGAACACATTCCCCAGTAAAATAACCTAAGTGTTGGTCTTACTCATTTCAATTCAATCATTCCAAAATGAATTCCAATTGCTCATCTAATTATATTTCCTTACTTTTATTTGTCTACTTGTGAGAAGAGTCGGTGCCTGTATTCTTTGGTCTATAAATTAAATATATAAGGGGAGAGAGGAAGAGAATTAAAATTATGCAAAATGTTTCAGTGTTAAAGTGAGAAGTCTTTAAAAATCAATTCTGTAGTGAAGGTGTATCTGTGGTTACACAGAGATCTTTTCCCACTTTGCAGGGAGTTCCCAGTCCGTGCAGTTCTGTAGCTTCTCTTCCATGCATGCAAAAAGCAGCTTCACATGAAACTGATAACTCCAGGGAAAGAGCAGCATTGCCTACAGTCAAAATATGTTTTATTAAAAGCAGAACCTTCCTTGTCAGGCCACATGGCTCCTGCTGAACTTGAGGGATGCCAGCAATGGTGCCAGGTTTGCCACACGCTGATAATGACAGCCCTGCCTTGTGCACAAAGCAGCCAGAGCACCCGGCCTCCTCTTCCTCTGCAAACCAACATTTCCCTCGGCTGTGAGAGGTAAGAGAAATCAGAGAATGAAGTGCTGCACAGCGGGCCTGTGGGCTGGTGTGTGGTGGAGAAGAGGAAGTTCAGAACATTAGGAAATGTTTTAGATACTTTTAAAATTGTTAAATGTAGCATGTATGCACTTCTTGTTTCCACACTGTCTCAGGTCCCGGCTGAGGTTGGGACATCTCCCAGCACATCTCTGCCTGAGCCTCCAGACATCTGGCTGAGGCACAAGGGCAGCAGACACAGACCAAAGGATTTTCTGAGCCTCACATTCGGATGGAGGAGGTAACGAAAGGGAAGCTGTGACCAGGCCCTGAATCAATTAGTCCACAACACACAGCATTAGAAAATAAATTCCAGTGCGTAGATGGCTTTGCAGTTATCTCTTGGGCAGGTCAGGTCTCTGGTTCCTCTGTCTCCATTTTCACTCCCCACAGCCCCTCTGTATCATGACAGTCCCGTGTCACCCACAGGGTCCCAGTGTGGCACTGGAACGGGGCCTCTGCTGTGACTGGAGCAGAAGCCACACAGCCTGAGGCTGACAAATCATTGAATTAATATTTCCCTGCCTCGTGCAGCTCTCTGCCTGCTGCAAACAACAGTGGAATCATGAGCTCTAACAAAAAAAACAAGATATGAGACCTCAGGCCTCCACAGGGCCTTGGACTCTCTAGTCACAAATATATTTCTCTTATTTCTTTCTTTACCCACATCTAGGTTTACATATATGTAATTTCACATCAGTTAGCATGGAGGCAGTCCTATGTAAAAAGGACTGTCACTTGAATTTAAAGAATTAACTTTGTATAGGGAAAAAATATGTTTTTATTCTGGTTTGCTCTGTTCAGGTCCACATTTTTAGCCCCTGAAGTTGAAACAGGTGACTCTGTCATCACAGCTCATTGAGCTGGAGAACTGGGCCTGTCAGAAAGTTTTCTGACTCCAGTGCTTTCCTTAGAAAAACTGGACTGTCCCTCTGGGAGTTCTGGGGAGAAAGAAAACTACATTAAGTAGTTGTACAAAGTTGTACATCTTTGTATTAAGTTGTACAAAGAATAGTCAACACCAAGAGCCTAAGTTGCTGCTCATTTTTCCTTTAGTGCCTTTGACCTGAGGGCAATTAGAACCATGATGTGGACATTTACTATCCCAACAGACATGAAGATCTCAGATTAGATGGATTTTGCAGAGGGCCTCACACCAGTTCCTTAGAAAGGGCAGGCAGAGCAATTCTCCTGTGGTTCTGCCCCTGTGATCTAAACTGTGTTTCCAGGATCCCTGTGCCAGATGTTTAGCCCAATGTTCTAGGAAGTCTTCTGGCAACTTTTAAATCTTTACAGGTGCTATTATTGAGGTGTCAGTTGTCATGGAGAACAGGATAATATTTCACGACATCAAAATGCTCCACAATCATTTCAGAAGGCTGATGATACTGCTGCTGGGCATAGTCGAACTCTTCTTCACATCACTGCAGACTGAGGCTTCCCCTCTGCTCCACACAGCCCAGATATAATCCCTTCTGATTAGAGCCTTTTCTCTTTGATGCTCTCCTTTGTCATCCACACACTGGGAAGATTGCTCTCTGTTTAATTACATGCTCCGTGCCGTTTGCATAGTTGTCTTTTTCAACCTGGAAGCAAAGCTGCCTGTGCCTGAGCAGCGATAGGATTCTGACTTCTAGTAAATCTTTGATTAATGAAGCTCAGGTAAACAGATTAGTCATTAACCTTTGCTTCTCATGATCAGATTACTTATTGATGTAGAGTGGTTGTGCTGCTCCCATGCTGCCAGGGATGGGAATCTTGCTTTCTCTTCAGACTTCAAGAATTCTCATCTAAAAAGAACCCTCTTTCAGGATGGTGATAGAGGGAGCTGCTGCCTCTGCAGGGAGTCACCTATTTTGTACGGGATCTCACTGCAACAGGGCACTTACATGCAAATATTAATTGGTGTTGCCCACTAATACAGTGTGCTATTCATACCTCTGGTTCTATATTTCAGCTAGACAGATGTCAGCAAGGGAAACTCAGCTGAGGCACAGGGCAAATGCACACGAAGTGATAAAAGTTTTTAAAAATTTGTACACTCTGAGTCCATGGCTGTGCAGGACAGTTGCTTAAACCCTTGAGAAAGGCCAAAATCTTGGTCAGGAAATCATTGTATAATATTCATGTCTGTAGACAAACAGAAAGCTGCTTTAAATCCATTGAAAGCTGAATTTATTCTGGACTCTTTATCTGCTGTGCAGCTCTCTGAGGATGGGCAAAGGCAATCCATGAGCTGAGGGCAACAAGAGAACCAGGAACAAGAAATCTTTCATCCTTGCTAGCTCCATCAGCTCTTTGTACATGTCATTCTAGTTATGGCCTCAGTGAAAGGAAGGAATGGTGTTCCAGCATCAGTTAAAGAGAGTTTCAGATTCAGACACTGGACAGAAAGCTGGGCACTCCTTTGTGACCATCACTGCAGTGCTGCCCATCTGGAAAGGCTTTGCAACCTCCTTGATTTCCAGACTATCATGGGTGCAGAGATTCATTGCCAGAGGAATGGAGAGACATCCAGACAGGGGTCTTATTTTCATGTCCTGCAAATTTAGATGTGGGGAGTTTATGTAGGACAAATGAGCAGAAGTGACCTGTGCCTACCTGCAGCCTACAAAAGCACAGAGGGAATTCCAATTACACACCAGTCTAATTCATTGATCTCTAATACACTGGATTATATTTAAACCTGAGCTGCAGTCCTGAATGCAGAGAAGTGCAATCAGAACAGAGAGATAAAGCTTCCTATTTTCTAGCTCATCAACAGACTGAGCTTCATGTTCACAGTTTCAGTTTTGCATTTTGTAAACCCCAGCCTTCCTCCCATTTCCAGTCCTGGGATCCCCCATGCACACAGCTATTAGCAGATGGAAATCTAGCAACCTGATCTGTGGGCCCAGTTGGGTAATCAAACATTTAATTACTAACAATTATCCATTAATGCTTATAAATTAGGTTGCCAAACTACTTCTACAGACTACAAATATTTGCATCTAGACTTGTCTGCAAAAATGGAAGATGCCTGTGAAAAGCTGCACCACAATGTCTAACACTGGCATTTTCATCCAGACTCTTCAGACTGACACAGAAAATGCAAATATTTGCTGCATCAGAAAGGTGTGAAAAATTAGGAAATTAGAAGCTGAAATTGAGGGAATCATGAAAATCAAGTCCTAGGTCAAATTTCAGGCTTGCTTGATTTCTCTCACATTAGGATTCTTCCTTTTCACCCTTCTCTCTTGCTTCTTCCTCTGGAGTGAATTAAACATTTGCCTCCACCCTACAAACACATATTGGTCCAGAGGGCTTATTTTATTCTGAATTACTTCCTGATATTAATAATATTTTTTTATTACTCATAATGCATCTAGGAACATTGTTTATTAAAATAAAGTCTAACAACATGATTTCAGGTAACACTTCAGAGATGAACTTGTGCTTTTCACTACCACTCCTAACTAGGAGAGGCTGTAACCCTCTCCAGTAAGAACACTGTGCATTGCTATGCAGAAAATGTAAACCAATTCTGTAAAAGGGTTGCAGTTCCCATCCTGTTAAGTAAGTTTTGCTTTCTATAATTGCCTGCTTTCTACTGTCTGTTTTATTAAAGTGATGTGGTTATGATCTTGTCCACGTGACCTCTCCCTTTGCTCACAAGGGAAATGTTGGAGTGGTATTGCAAGCATTGGGACTTCAAGGCTACATTTAAATTAGCAAATTCAAACGTGTCTGGAAACATTCCCAGGACTAGAACAAAACAGTTTATACAGTCAACTGCTAAGCTGTTCTCTGGCATGAATTTGGCCCGTTCCAACTCCTTTTTTCCCTGAATGGATTGTGATCACAGCACAGCCAAGGAGCAGTGCCCATGAAACTCCCACTTTTTGAGAGGATAAAAGAGTTTACTTGTATGCATGCTGTCCACCTGCTGGCCTCACTGCTTATTCCTGAGTGCATTTCATTTACCTGGTGAGGTAGAACCAAAGCACCTTGAACTTAATGCCCAGGCAAACCATTTTCTTTGGAGAATCACATTGCTTTGAGGCAAATGCTGCACATGGCAGGGACCAAAATTAGCCACCATCACACACAGTAAAAGTTGATGCATATGCAAAATTAGGCTCCCAGTGACAATCTGGATAAGTATCAGTTGGATCTGAATGGTGCAAAAGCTGAACATAATAAAGACAGGGTCCTCAGCTGAAAACTAATGTCTCTTGTTGCTGTATCAGGCTCAAATACTATGCCAAAGAAATGGTGCCAGAGGAATTGCAGAAAGAAGAGGGTGTGACGGTTTAATGGGATTTTAGTAAAATATGATATATTTTTTTAATTTGCCTGAGTGTTTTATTCTTTTTAAGTAACTCTGAAGGGATCATCTAATTCTATAGATAAGCCATGTATAGTCACCAGCCCAACATAAATTAATTGAAATGGCTGCTGAACACAACACTTGCTTTTACTGAGAATGCAAGAAGTTCTTCAAGGACTACATACTCTCTATCTCTTTTTCTACCTCCCCTGGGGTCTCTCTCCCCTCTTTTTCATCTTTTTTTCTCTTCCTTGATGCCCAAGATGGTTCCATTAGTCTTGCAAATATTAATTCCCAGTGCAAACAGAATGTGTCAGGTACAGGGGGGATGTAAATGGAAAATTAATTGAAGAGCAACGTGTAGGTTTGTGCTATACAATGTCCTCCATGTGAATACTCAAACAGAAACCTGCCACTGACTTGCTGCCCCTCAAAAGCCCTTCCACACACGGAACACAAAGCTGGGCTGCTGACACGGGAGGTGCACACCAGTTTTTTGAGCAGTGCCTGATAAGGGATCCCTCTTTGGGGGTTTTTTGCTCCAGGATCACTGGTGCACAGCAGGGTTGACTGCACAGCCAGGACAGAGCTGCTGCCCTTCCCCATTTCAGGGCCTGACCCAAACACAGCCCCAGGAGAGCCGTGGTGCAAGGCTTTGTCCTCCTCCTCTTTCCAAGGCAATCAGTCCCTCAGGAAAGGTCAGGCTGCCATCAGCTGCAAAGTTCCTGTTAACCCTCTCCAGTCAGGAGTGGTCAAAAAACATTGCTGACCACTGCTTCAGAGCTGTGAGCAGGAGCTTTTGGAGCTTCTTGCCAATCTCTGACAATGCAAAGTGCATAAAGTAATCAATGAATTTTACTGCTTTTTCTGTTTCATAAATTGTCCTCAGATTATGATGCTGTTAAAATCACTTGCTGCAGATGCTTTGTGAAGAAATTTCTTCAACACTTCACAACAATTATTTGTAATCTGTGTTATTTTGACAAGACCCTGTAGATGATATAGTGATTTATTTATTTTTTTTTTGGCTCATTGGTTAGAAGAGTTTTAGATTTCTGAATTATTAGATTTGGAGGTAAGAATTCAGAATTTGATTTCAGTTAATAGGCTTTCAATCCAGAAGAGATAATAGTTCACTCGTTCCATGTCCTTGAACAGCACAAACCAAAGGTTTCAGGCAGTTCTTTCCCCCCATACTTTGATGTATGAGTACATTTGACAAAGCTTTATCTCCTAGAAAATTATTCAGTCTTTCTTTCAAGCCATATAGAATTCTCCTGCTTTCAATAAAAACCCCAGATGTTCCCATGACTTCCCCTCATTAAAATAATTTGCTACAGTATTCCTGGGAAACTAATAGAAGTAGTTGAGAATACAAGCAGAATTTGTAATGAATTTTCACACACTTTTTAAATATTTTCCTAGCAAAAGTTCCAAGTTTTGGGCTGCTGCTGCTCTTTTTTTTCAGACTCATTATACCTGGTTTAGTGACATCAGCAGTCTGGATCCTTTTTCTGGTCAGCAAAGAGAAATAAACTGTCCCAGGTGGATTGCATTTTCCAGGGCTGGTCTCTGTACTGACTACAATAGGAGGCTGGAAAAACCAGCAGACCTTAAGCACCTCAACAAGATATTTAAATTTAGGTGGGAAATACCCTGGCTCTGCTTCTCATTCTTAGGGCTGGTTCTTGGAGCAAAAAAATGAGGCACAAATCTGGAAAAACCTAGGGAAATCTATCACCCATCTCCAGCAATCCTTACTGTTTTTTTCTGGTACCATTTAGATTTATTTTAAAGAATCCACCAGGGTCAAAATTTTTTCCACTCTCACTGAAATTATAACTCTATTTCACAGAGTTATCATCGGCATCCTGAGGCTTTTTTTGCTCACCAGGGGAAAAGCAATAGGTCAGATCTTTAACATGCACAATATTAAATTTCTAAATCCTACTTTCTCTCAGGATTTGCTTGACTAGATAATTTCTATTTATTTTGGACACATTCTGATAACGTGTCTATAGAGATTTGTGGGGAAAGTACAGATGATACGAAGGATTTTGCTTTTTACTCTTAACCACCCCCTGATCACCACCACCAACAGCCTTTCTGCCTCCTTTCACATTTCCATTTTCTCTCTTCCCCTGTTTCTCTGCACTCAGCATCCTGCAAGCAGTGCTGTACAGTCTTCCAGTAAATATCTCATTTAAAGAGTGAGGAAACCTGAATTAAATAGGGCAGGGACTCTTGCTGGCCCGAGTTAATGGAGATGTCTTTTAGTGAAATGTCAGCTCTAGACAGTTCAGCTCTGCCAGCATCGTGACAAACCTTCCTCCCACGTTTAACAGTGTATGAACAATGATCCACCAGGAAGGTGTGTGATAGCTTTTGGATGGGGACATGGCTCATTTTTAGGTATTTTCTCGTAATTCAGAGCCACAGCTTATAGCCTCATGTAAGTGAATAAGAGCAAGAAAACCAAGTCCTGGAAACAGGAGCAGCTGTCATTGGCTCAAAGGCAGAGAAGAAACCCCATCATCTTGGCCCAGTCTTGATAAATTAATTATGCTCTGTCCTGCAACCAGTGGAAAATAAGGATGTGTCTACATGATAGCTACAGAAGACAACCTGACAAGTCTGGAAGGTGAAATTATTTTAATTGGTATAACTGAAGCCAGAACTGGGGACAATGTTACCCGGTAGGTGGAAATTTCATGATCTTAATGGTGGTCCTCTCCAATTTTCAGAGAAACAGCATCTAATAGGGGATCATGTGCTGGTAAGTGATGCATTGCAATTAGAATGCTGGAGCTTGTGAAAATTAGCACTGCTCTTGACACTCCCAAAATTGTGCCACCTTCTACCCTGGAGTAATCATTAGTGTAATGAACAATTTCTCCTGGGTGGTATCTGCCACCACTTGGCAGTTTCATAAATGTGATCATTTCAGAAGCGCCAAAACTTCCATCCTTGCTGGGGGAAAAATAATAATAAAAAAAAAAGGTTAATTAACCCCAAGCTTTCTTTTTTGAAGCACACCCTCCCAGAGCCTCAGCAGACACAGAAAGTTGTGCTACTAATGCTTTTTTTGGTGCAGAAAACCATCTTGTGTTTTCACATATGCTTCCAACACGAGAAGTTTCCTCATTTTGACAAAATGTGTTCCCTATATTTTTAGAGCTGGGTTAAAACTCCGCTGCTGAGGAGAGGACACAGGGCAGTCACACAGCTGCTCCCAGAGCAAATGTCAGAAGTGCTGGCATTAATGGGGAAGCTACAATGCCCTTTGCTTCCCTGCCCCTGCCCTCCACTTCTCCCTTCTCCCTGGGCCTGACACCCTGCACAGGGAAACCTGGCCCTGGTCTGCAGATTAATCTGCTGTCAGCCTGCCCAAAAACAAACAAACAAACAAACAAACAAACAAAAAGAGACTCATCTGTGCAGAGAAGATACCATTAATATATAACCACAAGGATCAGAAAGGCCAGTGAGAGTGCAAACACAGCCAAGAACATGTTTGCAGTGTGTTCAGGATGGATTGCCCAACACTGAGGGAAGCAAAACACAAAAGTTACACTTCCGCCAGACAACATGAGTGGCTTGTCACCAAAAAAACAGGTTTAAAGGCTACACTTGCCTTCCCTCATGTACCCCTCCCTCTTCTCCTTACTGCATTTATCTTGTCCAGTAAATAGGTTGTGATTAATTCTTCCTAAATAGGAAAGTAACTCTACATCTCTAAGTTTCTTAGCAAGGTAAAGATATGCCAGATGAAAAATGAGGGTGGCTTTGCAGAGGATAAGGAGGAGCTTTCCAAGGCACACAGAGGTGAGCCCACCACATGAGATGGGATGGCTCACACTGCACTGAGCCCTGAGCCAGGTACTGCCTGGTATTGTCCTCATCAGGTCTCATCAGGACTAACCCACATCAACATCCATTACTGAGTTCCTGAAAAGAGTGGGTTAATGGTTCACAAAAATCGATAGAAGATTGCTGTGATGGGAGAGCCATCCTAGAATGACAGAGTGTTTTTTTTCCTGCCAGCAATACTCTCACATTTAGTGAGAGAGCAGAAGCTGTGATATCTAATTCTGGCTTGAAGTCTTTCAAAGTCTGGTGTTCTCCACCTCCCCTGCTAGTGACCAAGCAGATTTTTTCTGTTGAGGCTGGAGTTGATGGTGACGTTCAAACAAACAGCCAGGACTGTCCCTGTGCCCCAGGCACAGGCAGCAGTGAGCACAGCAGGGTTCGTGTTCCCTGGCTGAATTTGTTCAGTGTTGCCACCCAGCAACAGCCCATGCAGCTGATGCTGTGCAGAGTGTCCTGGGTGTTGAAACACACACAGCCTCTGAGGGCTTCCCCCTTGCATGACCTGTCTTTTCAGGCCTTGTCTTTTCCTGCCTGTTGATTTATTTATTTATCATTTATTTATTTATTTATTTGGTTAGTTAGTCAGTCAGTCAGTCAGTCAGTCAGTCAGTCAGTTAGTTTAGTTAGTTTGGTTTTTTTCAGTAATCTCACTAGGATATACAGTGACCATTTCTCTTTAGGTCTAATAGAAAGGCTGCAGCCATGGTTTATGCCCTCATTTCCCATTTCAGACTGCTTTTGGAGCCAGTTTTTTAGGACTATCAGAACAGTGTCCCACTGGTGACCAGGGCCCAAAGCCCCCTGGGATGGTCACTCAGCTGTTCAGGAGTTGCAGGAGCTTTCACAGTCAGGGAAAAGAACATTATGGACATGAAGGCAGCATTAAGCCCTGAAATTTATGCTTGAAGCTTGATCAAGCAGCTTGGAACACACTGACAAATCCTCTTGGTGCACCTCCACAGGATCAGCCACGCCTCCAGCCCAGCCCTGGCTCCTGTGCACACTCGAGGGCTTCACTGGGGACAACAATAGTGGTGACAGCATCACGTCCTATTAACAGTACATATGCAAACACACAATTTTGGTTTATTGTTTTGTTAGGCTGCTTTTACCATAGATCTAATCTCTTCACCTTTGGCATTGAAAATGTGTTTTAATTAACCCACTAGCAAAACACTAGGCTGGGATAGTCTGATCATTTTTTACTTTATTTTCCTGAATTAAAACAATGCTGGCCAAATTTACTGTACACTGTCACCTTAATTACCTGTCTTAGATAATCCCTTTCACACTCACTTGCAGTTTATCACAGTACAACACAAAAACTCTTCCTCTAAAAAAAAATTTAAATGCTTCTGAGATTCAAACTGTAGATTGCTTGTGCAGCTATAATCTTAAAAAACATCTGCTACATTTGTGTGGTAAAGGAAGTCTCTTTAGAATACAGCCTTTGATTTCTATAAAAGACAAATCAGGCCACATGTTTTTGTTTTGAATGCTTCTCATCACAAGAGGAAATTTTCTGCAGCTTGGAATTTTGAAGGCATGAAAAATGTATTTATTTTTTTAAACAAAGAGCGCATATAAGAACATCAACAAAACTCCTCGGAAGTGTTAAAAACCATTCCTCTATCATCTTTAAAGAAACACTAGTGACTGCCTGACCCACATTTTGATCTACCTTTCTGTCTTAAGATTATCTGGGTCATATCATGTCTTTGATCCAAACATATAACTCCCATTGACATCTCAGACCTTTGGAGGTTCACCCATCATTAGCTCTGGAGCTGCTAATAGCCCAGACAAGCAGAAGATTGGGAGGTTTCACTGGGCTTTTTTCATGTCTCTCAAAGTGAGTGTGTCAATAGTGGTGGATTGACAAACTGGCTTTGACACTGGTGTGCATTGAAGGTAGGAATCGATGGTACCTTGTGGCTGAGTGATCCAGAACAGATTTTATTTATTTTTTTTTTGCCTGATTCCTATCTATTTTTTAAGAAAATATAAAAAAATTAAAGTTTCTGGCTTTTCATAGGGAACTCTTTGTTTAAGACTTTAAAACTGGTTTGTTGCTGCCCATTTCTTCCTCCATCTCCTCTCTCTTCTTCAAGGAGATCCTAGAGATGCCTACACTGAACATTTTTAAAACAGACCACACTTGTAGAGAATCATCTTCTACACTTATCAACCACCCAAATGCTTCATACTACCTCTCTCTTCTCTGCTTCTTTCCCCCTGGTGAGAAGTTTTGAGCTAAAAGAGCCCCTAAGTCTCCAACCACTTCAGACAAAGGGTCGAATCCTGCCTAAGGTGGGCTCTCAGTCCTGGGTGTGGAAGCACATGGTTCCATTCTCCCTTTTCCTGAGTTAGAGGAGTCCCTGCTGCAAGGCCAGGGCAGGAGGGAAGCAGCAGGGATGTAATGCAGGAGCACAGTTCAGCCAGTTGATGTTACATTTAGAGCAGTGCAGCTCTAAAACACAATGTCTATTGTCTCGGCACATGAATCAAATGCACAGTCAGTATCTGCCTTTTGATAAGCTTCTGATTACCAAGATTATTTTTATTTTTGCATGCTAGGAATAGACTTTTGCTGTGATTTGAAATGCAAAAGCTACAGTTCTGCATAACTAAGACACTGATACAGAAAAACAATTATGATTAAAATTTAAAAACTCAGATCACCAACTCTATAGAAAATCCCTTACAGTTTTGGAGGCCTGTCAAGCAGGTATGGCTAAAGAGTGTCCTGCTGATAGCAGCTGTGACCTGAAGCACATCTTTATAAGGGATAACTGCTCTCAGAGTGGGGAGACAAGTAATGAGGGCAGAAAGGCATTTCAGTTGTAGCAGCTTGGATAGCTCTCATATAATTTGTATTTTCATTCACTGGAAATACTTCATTAGCTGTCAATTATTTTTGGTTTATGAAGGAGTTTTTTTATCAGTTCATTCATTTCTCTTGTAGTCAGTCACTCATTCCATGTCTTAATTCCAAAGAGGTATCAAAATTCATATATTTATACCTTTGGTGCTGTCCAGAGCCCACTGAAGTCAATACAGATACCTGTTAGTTTAAGGTCCACTTATTTTTGACTCTGCTTTTCTTGCTAAGCTTCTAATCAAATTCACCTTTACTGTTCTGTGAAATACAGAATCCTTCTTAAAGAATAGTAGACTCTGTTTTATCTGAAGATTCACTGTGAAAGAGAATAATCTTTCTCTTGCATGCAGAATGGAGAAATTCCATGGAGATAAATTTGGGAAGGTGGGGAGGCTCTGTCACTCCTGGCTCTAACAGAGGGATCAGGCCTTAGGTAGAGTGGGCAATGGATCAGAGCTTTCCCTGAGCTCCCAGCACTCTATTTTCCCTCTAGAAATCCCTCCCCCAGCCAACAAATCAGGTTCCTCCACTCCATGTCCCCATGCATTTGGGAGAGAGAGCACAGTGCAAATGCACACTGGAGTCTGCTCTAAATGGTGCCAGATGTTTTTCATCACAGCAAAGGAGCCTCTTGTGCAAGTAGCAAGACAGAGCTTTTAAATTTTTTTTTATTTTTTTTTTTATTTTTGCACAGAAGAACTGTGTATTTACATTGTTGTGAAATGACTTTTCTGATAGAGAAACAGATTTGCAAAACACTTGGTGCATTTTTTTTTTTTCTGTAATCATGTCTTCCCCTTGCTCTGAGATGCAGCATTCCTTGCAAACTGTCTCCTCTCCTTAGCAGCCTCCCCTGTATCATTCATGGAAAAGAGATGCTGGGCTAGTTGTCACTGGAACCTTTTCCCAAAGCTTGGAGGAATGCACAGAAGAGCTCCCAGAGGTTTCAGTGAGGCTTTGGATTTGGTACTGAGCTCTGGGTGCAGAGAGTGACCAACCCACTGCACCCTGCCAGGCTTCAGCTTTGATTAATGAATGTGACACTCTGCAGAAATGATTCACAAAGCCTTTGGAGTGCACCAGAGCTCATTTTTGACCAAAGTTTTCACTGTTTCCATGTGATTTCTGTAGAAACATAGTGAAAAGCTGGGGCCTGGAAGCTGGGCTGTACTCTGAGCTCACAACTAAAAGTGTGATCAGAGGGAAGCTGAATCCTCAGCTCACTCCTGAGGTGAATTAGAACAGCACAACTCCCTGATTTTCTAGTGCTTTCTACTCATTGTCAGTCTGTTCAGAAGTTCATGCAATTCAAGAAAGTCCAAGCATGCATTTCATTTTTACTGAGATGAGAAATATCAGCTGTGTTAAAACAGCAAGCAGTCAGGATTCTGCTTTCCTGGGAATCTAGACCCCTTTAAAAAATTCTGACCAGATTTGGGGGAAAGTCAGACACAGATTCACATAATATCATTGCAGCTAGAATTTCAGCTCTTCTTTACAGCTATGGCACTGAGTTCTAATATATTTAGCCTTTTTTTAATATAAATAATCTCGTTTCTCAACTATAAAGCAAGTGCAGGTGAGGGGGTGGTGACTGTGACTGCAGGATTAAAAAGAGGGAGAAAAGCTTCTGCAGTGCCTCACATTGGATGGAGTTCTGACCTTTGTCTCCTGCATCCAGAGATGGAGAGGACAAGAGCAGCTTTTTCCAAGGAGCTCAGGTCCCAGTAGTTCCCATTAGAACTCCATGACTCAGCACCTAACGTGATCTCTGCCCCTGACACAAGCAGGGTGAAGAAAAAAGAAATACCCCAATCACCCTTGGAGCAACGTGTCTTGCTGACAGTTAATTTGCCAACAGCACTCTGTGGCTTTGTATATTAATTAAGCAGTGAATTAATTCATTAATGTTGCCGACACGGAGAGCAGAACATACCTTCATTTCATAATGCCTAATTCCATTATCAACAAGCTAAAGTCTGCCCTCAGCTCACCTACACGATGGCACTGCTGACTCCAGCAGATGCCACAAGGAAACATCTGGGGGCAGTTTTTGGCCTGACTTGTTTCATTGTGCTACAGACAGCCACGAGGCATTTTCATTCCTGTAAGTAAATTTTCCTTCAGAAGCTTGGCAAAGTAAAACCTCAGACACTTTTGGGCTGTTTGCCCAACTTGAGAACAAGGGGCACAAAAAAAGGTTCATTTTTCTCACCAGCTACAAATTTGATTGACGTGGAGGGCTGGTCCTATTAAGCTGAGATCTGGCCTGGGTTCAATGTATTTGGAAGCCTAGTTACAAACGCATTAAAACAACTTTAACAGAGATTTTGTCAACCTATCAAAGACAAATCAAGAGTGATTTCCCTGATGCCTCTGCTGAATTGGGTAAATTCCATTTATTGACTTCAAGCACTGCGTGCTGGTAATTTTTTTCTCTGTCTTTTTCTCCAGAGGAATTTGACATGATCAGATCTACTCTGACGTTTCATAATCACATTTTCTTTCCCCTTCCTCTCTCCTCCTTTGCAGGGTGCTTTGAGTGTTGCTACCAGGTATAGAAGATATGTATGTGAGA
This sequence comes from Cyanistes caeruleus, assembly GCF_971803275.1. Lineage (NCBI taxonomy): Eukaryota > Metazoa > Chordata > Aves > Passeriformes > Paridae > Cyanistes > Cyanistes caeruleus. The sequence continues at coordinate 9,886,899 of NC_141716.1, read as the reverse complement.
GAAAAGAGATGGGCCATATTCAGAGGTGTGTTTAATCCAAACTAACTCAGTAGAACCTACTTTAACCTGCCTTGCCCTGCAGTTTATTTGGCTTCTGTCACATAGATACCCTTAGAATGGCATCTATAGGACTGCTCAGGTTAAAAAAAAGCCATTAAGTCTTTATGGGATATAGAATGAACTAAATGCTGTCAGCTTGATGCACTGGAAATTCATGGATTGGAGGACGAAAAGTATGTTAAGTACATCATGAAAAAGGTAAATGTGTGTTGGTATAAATGTCACTTCCAGGCAATATAAAACAACTGGAGGAAATTTCTCTTTGGGGGACAATGGACATCCCAGAGTTGGGGCACTAGGTTTCAGTGCATGTGGAATAAATCTGAGCAGGACTGTCTGAAGGATTCCCTGTGGTACCAGAAAGACTGGCCTCATCTGGGTCCAGAGTTTTCATTTTATGTCATATATATTTCAGTTTGGGTAGCACACACTTCTCACAGATAACCAGTGATACCTGTCCCTGACCCTGAGGAAAGGCACAGACACTCACACAGGGCCTGCCACACTCCCATTTCAGGGGATAAACTCTAGCAAGCATAAAAAGTGCAGCAGTACCCTCAGCCAGTTTGCATGGGTGAAGCTTGGTGTGGCAGCCATGGCTCAACACATTCCTTGGAATCTGCAGCCACAGCTGCAAGGATTTTGGATGAAACCCACAGGAGCCTCAGTGGTTTCAGCTCGGCAGTGGCACTGGTCCCAGTGCAGACCACAGTGTGAAGCTGAGCCCTGACACACACGGTGCCACACAGCTAGGGTGTGTTTAAAGCCACCAGCAGTGCCTTGAAATGATTGTGAGAGCAGAAACACCGAGTTCCTGCCATGCAGAGCCTTCCCAGCTCCTCTGCACCTGCAGAGCTGGCCTGGGGCTCCCTAGCAGGAACAACACAGCATGGCAGGAGTGAGGGGCCAACAGGTTCCCAGTGCCCAAAGGCACCTCAGGGTGCACACAGGGGTTGTCCTCGCTGCCATTCTTTGTCATCAGGCCTGAGGACCAGTCAGTGGTGCTGCCTTGGATGGGCTGAAAGAGCCTCCTGGGGAACGCAGCTCCCTCGCCCGCAGCCCGGGGGCTGTGGGGGCCGTGGGCACCGACTGCTCGGAGCAAGCCTGGCACACACATCCTTTGTTCTCCTTCTTTCCTGGAGGAGAAAACCAGAGCTAAGCAAGATTTAAGCGATGTGCTCAAAGTCAGACCGTGATTCAGTGATCAGCTGAGAAGGCAGACGTGCTGTGCTAGCCACTATTCCTGTTTCTCCCAAGTTAATGTGGATGGATTTATTCAGCGCATATTTATTTTGTGGGTTTCTTTTTCATGACATTTCCTCAATTTCTTGACTTACAGTTTTCATTATTGTGAAATTTGATTACAGAACCAGGCAAAATCGCAGAGCAAGGCATGTTTCCACCATGCAATTTCACTCCAAGCTAGCCCAATCTCAGCTTGAGGATTGCATGGAGAGAGGATCGATTCTGAGTTTACCAACTAACAGACTCATGAGAAATATTCTGATCTTGTTTGGGTCCCACTGAGAATATTTCATATGTTCAAAGGCCTGCTAAGTTTCTTTTCTCCTGTTTACCTGCTGCTCCACATAGTGACATAGCTTGGGAATGAGGGAGCTCTGCTTCTGGATCCTCGACAATGTGAGCTGCTTTGTCCTTTGCTTTCTGTTCCTTCCTCTGTACACGCTCATAACAGATATTCCCTGATCAGAGCAGGCTATGCAGGATACAGACATTCTCACAGTGTCAAAATGTAGCATGCTGGCCTGGAGCAACTCTTCAATTTTTTACATTTATGTGACACTATAAAAGTAAGTAAGAGCCATGATTTTATCCTGTGCCCTAGCAGCTAGAATTTACATAAATTTAGAGAGGTCTTGAAATCACAAATGTGAAGTGAAGTACTGTGTATCATTAAAATAAATCACTGTCATAGAAGCCTAAAAGTTAACTAAAATCTCTCTTTTAAGAATCAGTTTTAAGAGCCAGCACAAAAGTTTTCCACTAAGTATTCTGTAGTTCATATAAGTTACATCAATCTCTATTTTTATTCTACAATTTCAAATTTAATATCATAGAGTTACCTCCCTTAACTATATTTAATTTGGCTTTATGATTGTTTATTTTCTTTGTCATGTCATTTTTTCCTCTTGTTGTTAGTTTTTTTTGGCACTTGTATAATCACACTTTGGAAACATTAACTAATTAACCTTCCTAATACTCCTGGGAGGTACAGCAGACTACGTCAGCCTTACCCTACCTCCCACTTCATGATGAAATAAGCAGGAGTTGTCTGATTTGCATAAGGATGAAAAGAAAGTTGTCTGAGCCGACTCAAATCTGGGGCTCCTAGCTGGGATTTTTCCCTTTCCTTTTAATATGGGACTACTTTCAGCTGTGTTTTGGATCAGATTAAGTAGGAATGGCAAACGGAGGGGTTGTATCCCCTTCCCTGAGCTCCTTGTCAATCAGGACAGGCATTTGGGGCATCCCCAAGCCAAACATGAAGTGTTCCCATCCCACCCAACAGCATCATCTCCACACAAAGAGCAAAAGCTAACACTTGTACAGCTGATCTCTTTGTCACCACTGGTAGTGCCTAAAGACACAAATGAAAACAAGGACTTTTCTGCTGGATGCTATGCAAACCTCTATGAAAAATGGTCCCTATATTCAGCAGCCCACAGACTCCTCTGGACATGCACCTTCTGGCTGAGTAGTGAACACACCACCAGTTAGATCTACTGTAGAATCACATAATCATTTATGATGGAAAAGCCCTCTAAGGTCATTGAGCCCAGGCACTGGAGCAGTTATGCCAAGCCCACCACTAAACCAAAGACAGCATTAGAAAAACAGCCTCTGCAGAGGCTGGCTGGAAGGGTAATTACCTTTGTAACTTTATACCTGGCATATGCAATAGATAGGCTAACATTATCAGAGGGAGGAGTAGGAACAGGGTTGGGTAAATCAGCTCAATCACAGGGATGAAGGCTGCCCCAGGAAGCCAACTCCCGGGAAGCATAATGGCAGGAATATGCCTCAGGAAGGAGGAGGGCTGGTTTGTGCAACAGAGAGTGGGAGAGGCAGTGGGAAGAGCAAACCCACTGGAGCCCTGTGATGCTTCAGGCACCCCGAGCCTTGCCCTGGGGCTGTGTGGCTCAGAGCAGTGGTGACGCAGGAGAAGGAGGTCCAAGCACAGTGTGGAAGACAGGGGTGGGAAGTCCTCTGCAGAAAACCAGCCTGTGTGGAGGGATTGTTCAGCCTGAGGAGAGGGAGAGGGCTCAGCCACACCCCGTGCACCTGGGCAGCCCTGCACTTCCCACCAGCCTACTTCCACTGCTGCTTGGGGTGAGTAGGGCCTCCCTCTTTTGCAAACTCTTCCAGTGAACTTGTGTGTGAACACACCTAAACATTTCAGCAGCATCCCTAAGCTGCCAAAGGCTTGATGGTTCTCCTCCATTCACCTCTGCTCTCATGGCATTACAGAGCAGTCAGTGAGACACACAAGTGCCCCAGTGCACTGCAGCACTGGGACAGGTTCCACTGAGGGCTCTGACAGGATAGCCAGAACCAGAACAGCTGAGAGGAGCAACAGCAAGGACTCAGTGTGTTTCTCCCACTCCAGTGGACTGGACATCCATTGCTGCCCAGCAGTGAATCACAGCAATAACCCACTGCTCCCCATGTGCCAGCACACACTTTGAGCGTTCCTGACTGCTGGGATTGCATGAGAGCAATGCAGTGTGCTGCCCCTTCATGCTGTGACACCACTGCCAGGCCTCAGCACGCCCCAGCTCCTCAAACCAAAGTCATTTCTGCTCGTGAAGATTGTAACCAGACCGTTCTCTGTGTCTGTCTTTTCCAAAGAGCAGGAAGGTGAAGCGGGGAGAAAAGAGGGTTTGATGCAATCTACACATGTGTATAAGCAGAATACACAGCTGTATAATGGAAAAGCACAGTTTGAAATGTTTGTGAAGCAGGCCAGTAGTGGGCTGAAATGTCAGCACTTCTCTCCTTTTTATGTGGTAGGAGAATAAGATTAAATTCCCTTTAAATGCCGTAGTGGCTTCTGCCTTATTAGAATCATCTCTCATAACATTTTTAGAGTATTGTGTGGAATCCACTTAAACGAATCCCCATGAAATGAAGAGTGCTGTTAGAATAATCTGGCTCTTGTGCAGAGGGCTCTGCCTTGCACAGCAAGATTTGGCTGTGTGCTTGAGAGGGAGAGCAGGCACCAGCTTCCCAGCTATTCATATTTAAGTATCTCAAAAGGCACCAAGAAACTTGCAACAATATTGTATCACACTGCTATTTGAGCAGAGAGAGAAAGAGCTTTGAATAATTAAAATCAATTAAAAGGCTAAAGGATAGGGATTCTTCTTGTCTTCAGAGAACACTTTACAGCAGTAGGTAAATGTTTTCTTGCCTTACCCAATAATTATCTCTCTCAAACACAAGTCTTGTGCAGCCACAGTCTCTCCTGGTTTAGATTTTGGAAGATCTCAAGGTCAGTTATGTGAGTGCTGACGCCGATGGCTGGAGCCCTCGCACAGCCCAGATGGGGGTTCCCAAGGAAAGCAGCTCCAGCTGCCACATCCTGGACCCTGCTGAAGACCAAAACCTGCTCTCTCAACTCTGTACATTCAAATCCTTCTGGAAATACGTAGCTGCTAGCAGAGCTGGGCTCAAAGTGCCAAAAAAAAAAAAAAAAGCAAAATAATTCTAATGTCTTAGATGAACACAAAGGGACAGCTTTGTGTGTGTCTGGTTTCGATTCACGGGCTGGGAGCAGTGTGGTGCAGGAGCACTTTCATCTCACCAAGCTGGAGCTCAGGAGATTAATGTCTATTATCTTGGGAAAAAAAAGAAATAAAATCACAAGTAGCCCCTTGATCTTCCCCATCAGCTGATGTCTTCTCTGACTCAGGGCATCTCCACCTGAACGCCCACTGACCTCAGCGGTTCCTGGTAGTGATGCAGCTGCGTGAAGCAATCCCCAGAGGATTGCATTACCTGCTGCTGAGGTGGCACTCCAAGCAGTGATGCAAACAGCTTGAGCCCTGACGCTTTCTGCCTCTCCATCCCCCTTGGCATGCTGCTCTCCCTGCCATGTCCCTCTGCCTCTCCTGAGAGCCCCGAGCATTTGGCTTTCTCTGCTGCCTTATTCAGAAAGCTCCATCATTTCCCATAGCATGAAATCCCTGGAACAGAAAGGAATGAATTGCTGGCTGACACATGCCCTGCGATAAAACAGCAGCTTGTGAATAAATACATAAAGAAGCCTTTGGGTCTGGGTTGGCTTCAGAATAGATCAGTTTATTTCTGCTGTGACTTGGGGAGTACAAATATCTTTACATTAGCAAACAGCACACGACAGGGTTTGTATCCCAGCAAGGAATGTGTGTGGATTTGGGAAAGGCCAGCTCCTACACTGGCACTGTCCATGGGGGGAAGAAATGTCCTGCATGGTCACACTCACCAGAAAATTGTTATAAGAGTTTAATAGTTAACTTCACCTTTGATAGCTCTTGTTCCACATCAGAACCTTCTTGCCTCCTTCCCCACTTCACTGACTAAATGGATTAATTGGAATTATGGAAATAATTTTGAAAAATACAGTGAACAGAATGACATCTTTGCTTTTGGGCGACAATATTTAAACTTGAATTTTTCTGTGGTTTTCACAGGAAAAAAAAATTCTGTTTGCAAGTTTAATTTTTTATCTGCCAGCTGAAATCATGTACATTTGAAAATGTACATAAAGAGAAAAAAGCACCAGAGTGTGTTCCAGGTGACCTGTTCTGTGGAAGGGGAAGCTCCTGTGCTGCCCAGTGGGTGCCAGTGCTGATCACTGAGGAAAGGAGGGAACCACACAGGAGATTTTGGGACTCAGGTTTAGACTCAAAGGACTGGAAACAAGTCCATCCACCTCCTCCCATGAGCCTGGCAAAAGCTGGATTTCTGTGCAGAGCACCAAGAGCCAACAGGTGAGAACACTCAGTATAAAGCCATTTAAAAGCATTGGCAAGAACATTTCCTCCATCTTTATGCAAGAACACCCCTTAGCACCTGATCCAGAATTCTCCTGTGCACTCTTGGCTGTTTTAGAAAAGCATGTGCACTCTTTTTTCCCTGATACTTTCAGCTGAGCTCCCTCAAGGAAGCACAGACAATGGCATGTCCCTCCTCTCGAGGTTCCTGGATAGCAGCAGCACCAAGCAGCTCTCTGTGGTTCAGATGCATTTCAAGCACGGGCCAATTGCCAGGGTTTCATTAAGTGAACAACATGTGAATGTAACCACATACAGAGCTGCTTCCATCCATGGAGCGCCCAGCGCCTCTGCACGAAAGCAGATGTTATGGAAACAGCCCAAGTCAAATAAGCAAGGCAAGATTACCTCCATAATGAGCTAAAAATTAGTTCTGCACCCTCTTGAAGGGATCAAAGAAGAAAAAAAAACAAAACTCCCCACTTGTTTTCCTTAAATAAACAGTGCAAGTGGCACAGACACACAGGTATCAGCAGGTGTAAAGCATTTTCTTTCTCAATATCCCATACATATAGATTTTAAAGATTAATTCAGACTCAAGACTAAATATATCCAAGTGAATCTAAATGGATATAAATTACTTCTTCCAGCATACAAAGCATACCAAATAAAAAGCCTCTGAATTTCTTTACTTCTTAGACCCTGATTTATTATCTGGCTACAGGGAACTGCTGTCATCACTGACATGTTTAGACAGATTAACACAAACTGATTATAGTCTATAAAATGATTAAGTTTGAAATACCTTTATTTTGCTTATTTTTTTTTATTAAAAAATATCTTTGATATATACATAGCACACGGTGTATGTTATCCTTTGCCTACACAGGGTATTCTCTCCACTTTAAATACAGAAATCTTAAACACACACTTTTCCCCCTACCTCTGCCTTAAAATACTTTTTCTCCCATCACTGCACATCACTGTCCACCAGCCATGTGCTCCCAGTTCTGGTGAAGGAAAAGGACTGGCCACGGTGGCAATCAGTATTTTAATTGCTAATTCCTTGCTCAACGTTAATCTGAAACCAGCATTGCTTTCATCATCATCATCATCATCATTGTTCCAGGTCTGAGCCCAGGCTTTCCTTTTTGCAGTGGGGAAAATGGAGTGGATTATTGGGAAGAGGAGGAAGCCGAAATGTGAATCAGTGCTACTGGCCAAGAAGCCTGGGAGGTTTCCCCACTTTATCCCAATTTTCTATCCCTTCTCAGCTTCCTCACAAGGTACAAGAGGAATTTTAAGGGGAAGTCCCTTCCTGGTGGTTCTCTGCCCACACAGACATATTCTTCCTCTCACCACCCCTTGCTCCACGGTGCTCCATCCAAGAAATACGGGAGGGGAAAACAGGGAAGGGGAACAATGTAAGTTTTTCAAAGCAAAACTTTTTTCCCTCATCAGCAGTGCTGAAAGGCTTTGAAAAAGCCTTGCTTTCTGCACAACACGAACAGCTACATAAACTTCTTTCTCTTCCCTTCTCTTTCTCCCAGGAGGAGGGGAGTTAAGAACCTGAGAGATTTTTTATAGTTCTTCATTACTTCAAAATGAACACTTTAATTCAAATTTCAGCCCAGTTTTTTTCTTTTCCTTTTTCTTTTTTTTTTTTTCTTTTTGTAAATGAGCCATTGAATGAAAGGACTACTTTATCCATTTTTTGTCTAAACATTTTTGGGGATGGAATGATCATTAAAATATACTGATACATGAGTCCTTGCAGTTTGCAATTTGGCTTACATTGAGTAATAGTTATTTGTCTGAGTTAAATTAAAGTTGATGGATTTCTTTCATATTTCTTCCTCACTCTGAATAAGATTTACTGAATGTAGCTTTTAAATGTCATTACATATGTGGCGTTAATTCACATCTGCATTTTTGTGCTGGGAGGGGTAACCTATTTTCTGCTTCCACTCTCAGTAGCTGGGCTCACATGTTTCAGGGGCTAGTTCTGCCATTCACTGCTTTCAAAGAGCCCTGATTGGCTTCAGTGGGAGCTAAAAGCACTTCAGGGCTTTAAGAAAGAGGTCTGATCAGTTTTTAAAGTCTTCAAAGCTGAATGGATTTAACTATTATCCGTGAGTTTTCAGAAGTTTTTTTCAGCGACAATATGATCCTCGGTGCACTTAGTGTGATTTTTTTTTTTTCAGAAAAGGATTTGGTATATTGTGGCAATAACTGCAGAGCAAATGCTACCTACAAGGAGTCAAAATCAGTTGTTCATCCAGCAGAAAGTCTCAGTCCATGGATGTGATGTGGGAAGGCTCGGCTGGGAGACCTCGGTGCAGCCAGGAATGTTGGCTCGTGGCAGGCTGGGACCTGGAGCCCTGACAATGCTGATTAAAACCTGTGACAAATTTATGTCATCTCTTCAAACCACAAATTGCCCTGGGGACCACCCTTGGCCCCTCGAGGCTGCCTCACTGTTCTCCTTCAGCCCTTTGCCCTCACCATTCCATCTGTGCTGCTCCAGCTCGGTTTTGCCCCGGCTCCACAGAGGATCCAACACCTGCTGACGTGGGCCTGGCTGGAGGTTCAGTGTCTGTCCCCTGGAAACAGCCAAAACGCCTGACAAATACAGAGAGTGCTTGACAAAGCAGCGCAGAGCTGGGGGTTTGAGGTATGGCAGCACATCCCATGTTCCCGCATCGCCCGTGTGATCCATCCCAACACTCAAACATAAGCACTTCGAGCTCCAGCACCTGCAGAAGGGCTGGCATATGGAGAAGTGCTCGACTGAAATGGGGCAACCGTGGAAGGAACAACCCTTGGAGTCCAAAACTTAGCTAATGGAAATTGGAATGGCGCCACTGATTACAAGGGACTCTCCTAATTAGCGCCAAGCAGAGAGACGGAGCTTTATGAAGCATAAAACACAGCGCAGCAGAACGTCCCAGCAGAACTCAGCAGCCCTAACTGTGACCTTTAAAATCATATTCCTTTGGTAAGCTCAGTTACAACGGTAAAGTGCTCTTAAAGAGATACAGTGAGTACTGAGGCTTACAAGAGTGTTTATATAAAACATATATATCTATCAAAGTGACAGCTGACTTTTAGTTAATCCTTGATAATTATGTTTCCTTGAGAATATTATGGAATGTCTGGTTTGAGGGAAAAAAACCCCATACAACCATGTTGATTTGTGGCAGAATTATGCATGCGTATGGCTTTGCACGTGAAGCTGATCAATATGTGTCATTAGTGTCTACATACATAATTTTTATGGCTCTTTTTAATAGGGTTTGCTTTATGTTTTATTTTGAGATTGCTAATGAAAGACAGCTATTTATTTAGAGGTCAGCATTAAGCTTGTTGTGATGAAATATGTATTTACTTTCTTTGTACTTGATAAGAATAATGCATGTACGCTTATTATGTCGGCAGCGTAAGATTTATGATCTCCACCACTATTAATGTCTTGGCTTTTCAGTGCTTGGATTTTGTAAATGAGCTGATAAGTAGATACACTGTTGTTACTTAGCAACCTTAATTGAAATTTTTAAACAAAATACTTTCATTTTGGAATTTCCCAGGTAATTTTTTTTTGGCAGTCCTCTACGTGTTTGCTTTCTCTTTTCCTCCGTTTGTTACAAGAAGATACCTCAGTTGTTTTTTCATCCCCTCTTTGTAATTAAAAGAAAACAGGAGAGGCGACAAGGAAAGCAACTTTCAGCCAGTGATCCACAGCTTCTCCTTCACTCCTGACGTTTTCCCTGGCATGCGTCAGCAAAGCTTTTATGAGAAAATTGCGCCGTCCTCTCGCCACGACCTTTTCGGGAGTTTTCAGCAGCACATAAAGCTGCTGCTAAGTTTATGGAAGGCCTGTTGCAGGCAGGCTGCTGCCCAGGAGCGGGGCCAGGCAGGGGCTCCAGAGGGGGACAAGCAGCGTCCCCAGGCAGCAGCACCTGCTGCCCATCACCAGCCCCACCTGCACCCCTGACCACACTCATCACTCCCCAGAGAGGGCATCAGCCAGCACACCCTCACCTGACCCTGTTTCCAGAACTGCTGTTGTTATTGTCACCAATGCTTCTCAAATGATTCCCTGCTTATTTATGTTTTTAGCAGTAGGCTCCATGGGAGCTGCCAGGCTGTCCCTAAGGGACAGTGAAAACCCACCTGTAATGCAAAGTGAAATGTTAAGTCACGTATCAGGCTCTCTCCTCTCCTGATAGAAAACAAAATGATACACAAAAGTATCCCATCTTAGTACTGAGATTGATTTTTGTTTATTGTTTCCATAATTTTCTGGTTCTTCAGGTGCTGCATGAGAGACCATACCCTGGGATCATGGCACTCATCCTTCAACAATTACTCATCCTCTTCCTCCTTGGGCTCTTTATGGGGGCATAATGTTCAGGGGTGAGAGATCCAAATCAGTTTAATCCCTCTGTCTTTTTTCTTTGTGCTTTGGTGCATTCAATACTTTTGTCAGATGTAATTATATCTGGGTAATGAGGATATGGGTTCTGAGCAGAAGTGAAATAGTTACAAGGTGTGTGAGCTTGTCCCACACACAGAGACAGGAATTACAGGCTGAGGAATAAAAGTTTTCCTTGTCAGTGTGATCTGAGAGGTGTCAGAGGAGCAGCAGCTACCAAGAACAGAACAAGCCAGGGCTGATTCAACCTGGCTCCGTATGCAGATGGTAGAAAGCACCTGGATCCTAACATTTGTTTAGAAAAAAAGCTATACAAAAAAAAAAGGAAAAAAAAAAAAGGAATACAGCACATAGATTCTTATTAAAAAAAAAAAAAAAAAGTTATTTTTAGAAGAGGCCCCAAATTAGTAAAATCATCCACACTGCATTTAAGAAACCATTCCAGTAAACTCAGGAGGAGCTGTGATATATTGTCTGAATACTCCAATTGCCCATCTCACCCCAAAAGTGCCTCCAGGACATTGGGGTTTCATCAGCTTTTCAAAGGCAACTGAGAGCAGAGCCTCTCCATCCAAGTGAGCACAAGGCTGGCTTTTATAGATGTTTTTTTTGGTTTTTTAATCCCCTGCTTTTGTGTGAATTCTGCTGAAGGGGAAAGGGTGTGGAGGAGTCAGAGCTGAAGCTCCTAAAGGTGCAGCATCCAGCAGCTGCTCAGGAAATATCAGAAATCCCCACGTCACTGGGCTGGGAAGGGCAGCAGAGGGAAGCACAAAAGCTGTTACCTACTCACTGCAGCCAAAGGTGTTTCCTTTAGCTCCTCTCTTCTGAATGGGAGGGGAGGGCTGGAAGGACCAGCCACAAAACCTGAGCTGGCAGCAGCATGGTCATTCAGGAGGAGCTGCTTGCACAGGGGAAAGGCAGCATTAAAAATCCCTTTCAGCACAGGGATGTACACTGACACCCTGGGCCTGGGAGGGAAGCAGCATCTCTGTGGGGCTGGCACCCTGCCCAGGGCACACACAGCTCCTCCATTCCCCTTTCCTGAGCTTTTCTAGGGGTCCTGATGCTGCAATTGTGTGAATATCCAGTATTTTGCTCATTTAGGAATTACAGTAATTTTTCACTTCAGGGTGAAGTGAAGACTTTAGCAGGTCATGTCCTGCCCCTCCCCAGCAGAGCAAAAGTGAAGGGATTTACTAGAAAGGGAGGTAAAATCTTCAGTGTGATGTGACACTTGACCTGTCACCCCTGCCACTTGCTGCTGGCATGGGCTGGAATTGTGGCTGAACAGCACTAGAAGAATACAAATGGTAAAAAGGAACATTTTACTTGAAATCAAAACTTTCAGCATCTGCAAAAATCAATAACAACAAAAACAAAAAAGTGTGGATATTCATCTCATTCATTTCACTTCCACTTTATTTCCCAGAAAAGTCAGATTTCTCTCAAACCCTCCTTTTCCCCCACCCCAAACAACCTCACTGAACTGAAATCCTCAAGCTGCTTTGACTCCTGTTCTCTTTATTGGGGTAAATGTGGAGAACACAGTTTCATTAGGAGGTCTCTCAGCAGCATCTGCATCACTCATTGCAGTGAGTTCCAGAGTGTGCTGAAACGTGTTGGTACTGGGATAGAAGAAAGTTTTATAAAAAAAGTAGCTGTTTTTCCCAGCTGGCTTCACCCAAGTGCTGCCAAGATAAAGGTCCTCACTCACACACCTTGGCTGTCCTCCTCCACAAAGTCTCCAAAATATCCAGTGGGTGGAGAATGGGTCTTTTCCTTTCCCACCAGCTGACCCATCATAGCCCAACCACTCCAGTTCAAAGCTATTTTTAATTTCAAAGGCAATCCTGATGATGACATAATGACTGTGGGAGCAATGCCACACAGGGCACCTGCTAAGGCAGCTGAGAAAATTCCAGGACAGTCCCCCCAAAACACGGCCAGCACTGGGAACACCCCAGGGCAGCTGCATGGGGCACACCTGGCTGTGTATGAGCACCCATGGCCTGCTGCCTTCTCTGCCCACAGAGATGCCATCCCCATTTTTTAGCAAGTGTATTTGGTTTTAATTGTTTTCCTTTTGTTTAGACATTTCCAAGTGGTCTGCTCTGACTTCAACACACAGGCAGCCCGAAGCCTGTGCCCCAAAAGCCATGGGAGGTGCTCCACTGGCTTTAATGAGGTTGGAGAAGCTCACCCATTATCATACCCACAGCCAGGTCACTTCCAAAGCAAGATTGCAGGGCAGAGGTGATGTTTCTCTGCAGTGCTGGACTCCAGAAATGCAGGTTCCTCCTTGTTAGATTACTCTGTTGGAAATGTTTATGGCAGCATTTGGGGGAAGGGTGGCTTCAGCCCTCTAATTGCTGGGAGATGGTTTTTGTCCTACAAGCTCAAGGCCCGAGGGTGCATCCAGAGCAAAATGATCAGAAGGAATAAAAGCAGGTGAGGCAGTTTTTTAAAAAGTTTCAGTAGATGTAATTGTACTTCGTTTTTCCTCAAAAGTGTGCAGTTCTGATCAGGCCTCAGACCAAGGGCGTGGCAAATACAAACCAGAAAACAATGGGCTCTGTAGCTTCTCTGGTCAGTACCAGTGCCTGTGGTCCCATCACACAGCTTGGGCTGTGAGAAGACACAAGAAAACACACAGGCTGTGTCTTCACTCACTGATGAGTATTTAGGTGTCCTTTTATTATTCCTTGAATTTAAATTAGTTGTGATTCAGTGACACCAAAATTCCAGTAGCATGGAAAGGATTTTCTGCCCCTATCCCAGCAGCAGGACATGGCTGGATTGTGTTGCTTCTGTGCTTCTCTTCCCTTCTTCTCCTCTCCCCTCCAGCCTCAGCAATCTCCCTCCAGGTAATGGAGGTAATGGAGAATTTCTCCCTATTAAAATCCTACACGCTGCTCAGGGTGCCCCAGCCTCCTCACATCACCACACCAAGTGAAAGGTATATGGTTTATGTAGGGACAGACAGTTCAAGAAGGATGTTGGTCACTTTCCCAAGCTGGATGAAGTGAGGGAAAACTCATCCCATCCCTCCAATGGGGTTTGTAAAAGCCTCTCATGAGCACAGACTGGGGCCTGCTCCGGCCTGCTCCCTGAGCTGACCTGTCAAGAGCCTGGTGTGCAGGCTCTTTGCTTTTCCTGGAGTGTGCAAGGGAGGATGTGAAAGAGGATGTTACACAGGACAATAAATTTGTCTCTTGGCATCCTGCTTTGATAAGAGGAGGAAAATAAAAAAACAAAACACAGCACCATAACTTGCATTTTCAGGACAAACTGCCTGGCAACAGCTCTAAAAAGAGGAGGGAAGTACCCAAACGGCTCATTACAATTAGGTAAAAGAATTTAAAACCACACATCCTGAGAGCCAGTGAAAGGCCAAGTGCTGTGGAATGGCCCATCCCTCCAGTGGGATAAAACCCTGAATAATGCTGTGGTATCCTGGCAGCACAAACAATAGTAATTTGGGTGTCCTGGCTGTTGGAAGCCTCTGTGGTGGCTGCTGGTTTCCAGGAGAGAAAGTGGCCCTGCCCTGGGCAGCCACCCTAGGCCCCTGTCACTGCCACCCAGTAGGGCTGGAGGGGAGGCTAAGGAGCCATGGGGTGGGAGCAGGAGGGCTCAGATGTGTCCCAAAATTGGTGTGCATGGCTCTGGAGGAGTATGGGCTTATCCATGACTGAAGGGAGGTCACTGCTTCTGCTTCTGGGTGCTTTGAAGGCACAGAGGGGCTAGCAGAGCCCGTGGGTACAGCCAGGGTGTGCAGGGGAGCCCTGAAGGCTCTGCTGCTGCTCTGAGTCACCATCCTGCCTCCTCCTCCTCCTCACCTGAGGGGAAGGAGCACCCTCAGCTTTCCAGGTCACTCTGATCAGGCAGTGCCCACATCACGCCAGTTCTGCCAGTCCCTGCAGTGCCACAGCTCACCCTGCTCAGGGCTGGGCACCCGTGACCAGCTCTGTCACTTTGCTTTCACCTGCAGGAGCCAAAAACATCAATAACCCACAGCAGGGAGCACAGGGCAGTCTTGCCTGGGCAACACACAGGTTCACACCAAACACCAGTGTCTGAGCTTGCGTGGGGTGTCTCACCTGGTTACCCAAAACAGGGAGAAATCCTGAATTTAAACACCTCAAACAAACAAACACCACCTTCTGTGGGGCTTTGTAGGTGAGCTACAAGCCAACAGCAATAGCCATGGACAGCTGGACAGAAGTGCTTAATGAGTTTTATTTTAAATATTAGCTGCTGAATTTAAAGCTCACCATACTGCTTCTATTAGGTTGGACTCAAAATGTTGTGGAAATGAAAATAATTTGGCTGCAGGTTGCAGCAACTGTTAGGAAATAGTGGCAGGACAGTGAAAGATATGCTGAAAAGAAGAATTTCAGTATGAGGCCTGTGGCATTGAAAAAATTACTGGTTAATCATATGCTAATCAAAACATCACAAACAGTCAAAATTTCATATGGAGAGGTAGAAGGGAAACCATACTTAACTAAATAAGGATCAACCACTGTTAGTGGAAGTCAGAAATAAATCCTGAAGTGACTGAATGAATAAAGAGCAACTGTTCCCACCTGTACTGCCTGAGCATATTATTTGTTTTCAGGTAAAATAAAAAGAGGTTAGGTTAATGCAAAACCAGAAAAAAAGTCAATTTACATAGCTTTGACATGCTTGAAAATGGACTGAAATAAAGAATGATTTTTAAAATGTTTTCTTGTTCAGAAAAAGCAAAATAAAAATGCTGTCTGTTCTCTGTCTAAGCTGTCCATCCAACACCCTGGGATGATTAACCAGGTCCACACCTTTCACAACAGAAAACAGCAGCGTTCCCTGCCCTATACTCCTTTTCTCCCTCCCCAGGAAGATCATATCATCAAAGCTGCACTGAAATGTTGTTTTCCAGGGATTCCAGAGGCAGGTTGGTCCTAGAGGTAAAGTGCATTGATAGGGACATATGGAAATTCAGAGTGTTTCACTCCTCAGGCTCGCTGTAGAAGCTGAATCTGTCACTTGCAGGGGGTCTCATTGTATCCCCAGTGGCACTGCTGGGACAGGTGGCATTGCCCTGCAGTTTCTGCTGGAAATCACATCCCCCAGGAAGTGCTCAGACAATTTTTCCAGTATTTTTCTGCCTCTCCTTGGCAGTTCCAAGCAACACCAAGGAGCTCAGGTGAGTCCCCCCCAGGTCCTGCAAGGAGCCTGCCAAGGGCTTCGCCATCCTTGGGCTGACCGAACGTTTGTGGGGACACCTGGCAGCTCCTCATA
Source organism: Cyanistes caeruleus (assembly GCF_971803275.1). Taxonomy (NCBI): domain Eukaryota; kingdom Metazoa; phylum Chordata; class Aves; order Passeriformes; family Paridae; genus Cyanistes; species Cyanistes caeruleus. Next base: position 9,871,128 of record NC_141716.1, on the reverse strand, counting down.
ACCAGACTGGAAAAGTACAAACCTGAGATCTGTCACCTCTACCCTGCTGAGTGTCTAATTATCTGCCCAGGTATTGCAGAGCCCTGCTGGGAGTCCTGGCAAGCCTGCGAGACGTCTGCTCCTCAGCGGCTGCTCCGGCTGCAGACTCGCAGGCAGCGGGGTTGTGTAACGCAATAAAAGCCATCCCAGAACAGCGTGTGTCCGATACACCTGGATTGCTTTGCAAAACAGGTGTGTTTTTGGCTGGGAAGGGTGGGTCTGGCTGCACCTCACACGTCGGGTGGCATCAAAGGAGGCAAAGGGTTGAAAGTGGGTGAAGGAGACAAAAGGCAGGGTTGGGAGGGAAGCTTGGGTGGAGGAGGAGAAGCGGGAGAGGTGGCAGATGAGAGGCTGGAGAGTGGGTCGTGGTTACGCTGCAACACCGCCGAGGGAATTACCTGGGAGTGCGGGAGGAGAGAAAGGCAAGAGCTGTGCCAGAGCAGGAGCGTTTATTGGACGCAGAGGATGAATGTGCCACCCTTGCCCTGGATGTGCTCAGACACACAGAGCTTGACTCTCCATCACTGAGGGATTCCCTGAGCTTAGATGTGCCCAGAGCACACCAGAGCCCTACACTTCCCATCTCCCAGGCTCTCCCCAAAAGCTCATTTTCCCCGCTCTGCTTCCCTGGCCGTGCACTTTGGGAAAGGCCACAGCTCTCTGTCCTTTCTGATGTGGCAGAGGCAGCCTGGGTGTGGATGGGGCACGACTGGGACCTGACAGGGTGTGAGAGGCTGGCAGGAGGCAGTGAAGGAAGGATTCAAGGGCTGACACTGCCTGCTTCCACCCCAAGAGGAGAAGGAGCTCTGCCACACACTGCATATCCCATCACCCCAACACTGACTTGTCCAGACCAGTCGGTGGCCTCTGTACAGCAATTAAACTTTGCTGGAATGGTAAAGTCAGTCTCTATAAATCCAGATCCAAACCGAGTATTTTTTATGATGGAGGCCACAGCTTAATATAATTAACTGTGACTTACATGCTGGTTACTCTGGTGTGATGTCAGCCTCTCCACACTGTTTATTTTAATTAAAACAGAAATTGTAGGTCTTGAGTGCTGGTAATTACAGCCCGTGGACTCAATTTGCCAAAGCCCCTAATTAACCTGTTATGTGTCTACCTGACTTGAGGTGTTAGTTGAAACATGACTGGAGCAGTGGCATTATGTTGTCTGCAGTGATGGAAATACAGTAGGAAGACATGACAAGCTCTGTGATGGGGGATCCATATTTTAAGCTATTCTGCATGACATTCCTTTCACTTTTATGTAGATTACCAGTTTCCTACATGAGACTTTGTAAGTGATAGACTAGCTGAGAAAATGGATTTGATGAGGAATAGCCCTTTTCCAGAATAATTGTCTCCTGTAAATGCTCGGGAGGGTTTGTAAATCTTGCTACTTTTGTGTTAGCAGATTGCAGCAGGACAGGGTGTGCTCCTGCAAGGATGTTTCCCTCTGGAGGAAGGCTGGTCATCTTTTACCTTAATGCTTACAAATACTTCTGCCTGTCCTTGTCAGCTCCCTGTGCCTCAAGAAACTTTAAAATGAAAGTACTTCTCTTCCCAGTTCAGCCACAAACACCTGTCATTCCAATCCCTCTAATTTCACATCTCATGCCTGCTGTCATATTTATGGTATTCATCCCCCCCACAAGGGCTCTGCATTTTCCCTTGTTCCCATATCTCCATAGCAATTTTAATTTGTCCTTTCTAGACCTGTGTGGGGCAGCCAGATGTTTCAGCACCAGTGCAGGAGGGAGTCCTGCCATTGCCCACAGTGGCCAGGATCAGGGCCTGGAGAGAGTGCTCCTTGGCTTTTCCTAACCCAAAAACCACAACTGTCCAGCAGCTTGGAGCTGAGTACAAAGAGCATTAATTTAACCTGCAAAATAGATACTTCCAAGTGGAGATGCTTTGCACAGATCAGCCTCTACACAATTTGAACCCGTGGTTTTGAGGTACAGTGTACAACAGGTACAAATTAGGCAGCTCTCTGCTTTGATTTGCCACTTCATTGTCTTTTCCTACAATTTTTCCCCCTTGCTAATTTCTGTCCTTTGCATGCAGCAATTTTGCAGTAAAACTGCATCTGAATGATTATTGCAACAATGCAAAGATATGTGCAAGACCAATATCTAATTCAGTTTCTTACTGGCCTTGATGTACCGACCCATCTTCAAAAATCTTTGGTTTGGGGTGAAAAGTCTCCTCTATTCTTGAACTATTAAAAGAGAGTAGTCTGTTTGTTTAAATACAAATATGAGCACTGCCTTTTAATTGTATGACATAAAAAATAATGTAAGAATTTAATTTATGTACTATGTATTTGAAAAGAGCACATACTGGACTCTAAGTCCAGTTTATACTAGAGAGATGAAGATGTGAATATCCATAGGCTGTTCTTCCCTTCAATTCTTAACCATTTTAAGCACTTTGCTACATATTTCCCCTGCATTTTGTGGGGAGAGGGAGTGTATTCCATGTAACCTGTCATCATTCAAAGCTGTGTTAGTCCATTAGTCCATGAGAGGAGAGCTGGGGGAAGGAGAAGGGGGTGGAGGGAAAGGTACATTGTGTGTGCACGGTACGTGTTAGCCAACATCCCACAACACATTAATCTTCACCGGTGAGGAGAGACAGGCCAGCTCCTTGGGGCTCCACCACTGTAACCCTCCCCTCCTCATTCATGAAGATAAATGCCCTTGGAGTGATCAGCCATCATGTTCTCTTTATGCATGTGCCAGATGTTGTCTTGTAAGTCAGCCAGAGAGAAACCTTCTCCACGGCGAGCAAACAGGAGCCAGCAGCAGCAGCCTCCCCACAGGTGTGCCTTCCAGCCGTCTGTCCATCCTCCTCCATCCACTGTGCTCCTGTGCCATGAGCTGGCAGGTCATCCATCCTCACCTGCTGGGTGGAGCTGGGCTGGGGGAGCCCCGTTCCCATGGAGACTGCTGCTGCTTCCCCATAAGGTGTAAATGACAGGGTTTTCCTAAATCCATTGCCCAGGAGCATCTCACGCAAGGCTGATGAGGAAACAGTGAAGAATAAAATGGGTGTGGAGTTTTCTGGGGCTTGAGGAGCAAGCCGTGACAGTGCATTGCCTGGCACGGTCTTATGCTTGCTTTCTCTCTTCCTCCCTTCCAGAGGTCGGACTCTGCTGACCTCAGATAACCCAGCCAAGTGCCCAGTGCCACGTTACCCACACTAATTCTGGAAGATGCCAAGCAGGGGCTGCTTTTCCAAGCTGTTAGGCTGCTCAGAGGCAGGGGCTGCTTTGGAGCACACTTACACTCATTTCCCCTGCCTTCTTTCTCTCCTCGTTATCCCCATGGACTTGGTTCCCACTGACTTTGACACAGCAATGACCAAAGAAAGGAAGCAAACCCTGAGGATGGAGTCCCAGAGCCAGCTGTGAGGCTGGACTACCCCAGCTCCTGCAAGTCTGAACAGAACCTGATCTGTGCCTCCTATCGGTCACTGCCTCCTCCCCACACTGAGACTCTGAATTCCCAGCAAGGACAGCCTAATCCAAGATAAAACATAGAATTAAAGAGAGATTAGGCTTGTTTCAACAGCAAACTCTAAACTATTGGTAATAGGCATGAGTCCTCTTGTACAGAAGGAGTGGAATCTATTTTCCTTTGGGAAACAACAGCCTAGTTCCCATCCAGGACCTCCAGAATCTTGGTCTATATTATTTCATATATTAGAAATTATTCTAGGTAATTATATTGCTGTTGAAGTAAGGGAGAGACAGAAATGGTAATAAGTATTTTTTTTTATTACTATCACTTTGCAAGGTTCTCACTAGAATGGGAAGCTCAGAGTACCTTAAGTTGATATGAATAAAAGAAAGACCCGTGGGATCTCAGCATTATTTTATGTCTTGAAGAAATACCCAGGAATCACAATTAGCAGAATGCAGTTGGATCATTTATAACAGAAAACCCAGCAGATTCATTAAAGCGGCCAGCTCCAGCTGTTGGCAGCACACAGGGTTAACTGCAGCCTTTCTCCTGCAGTGCTCTGGGACTGCTGCTTGGCAGGATGGTGTGTTAATCTTCCCAGGATGTGCATGGAAATCGCTGGGCAGGTCTTCATGAACTGGATCAATCAGAGAGCAAGCCCGGAGCTGGCTGCTCCATTTGGCTGCCGTTCAGAAGCACACATGCCAGGGAGGGATAACTCCATCCTGAGCTGCTGCGTATGGATGCATCAGCTTGTAGACATGTGCTAGGCAGCTTGAGGAGGAGACTGCCATGAATCAGCCATGTGAAAGGGCTTGTGTTTTCTAAATGGGAGCAAACTGCTCCAGGCTCAGATTTAAGACTCAGGTTCAGAAGATCAGAAATATGTATTCTTCTCATTTATCTCTGAGCCCCACTGTTTTCCCACAGATCTCCCCACCTGCATGTGCAGTGCCCAGGCTGGCACCTCCTCCTGGTTGGGCAATTGGGTCAGTAACACCATTGCTCAACCACAGAGCTCTGCTGCACTCTGACATAGACCAGGATGAGCTCTGGGATCCCTGCAGTCAGGAGGCTCAAACACCTCCAGGTTACAGGTCAGGAGTCAACACACCAGGATATTTAGGCTGCAAGTTCATGGCAGCAGGGACCGTTGCTTTGTTCTGTGTTTGGATAGTGTCCTGCCCATGGGGCCATGGCTCCAGGTTAGGGCCCTGAAATGCCACACTAATACAGTGAAATTAAATAATAATTTAGCAGCAATAGCCATAGTAATTAGCACTTGCTTTGACTTGTTGCCACGGACCCACCAGCCACAAACATTAGTCAGGGTTTGTGATCACATCTTCCAAACTGCAACTGCTTGCAAAACACCTACTGTCTCTTCACACATGGAAAAGGGGGAAAAAGTCAGAAGAACAGTTGTCTACAACAGATCTCATCACCCAGATCCTTCTGGGTTGGCAGTGTTGTAAAAAGTCTCTCCCCACTCAGGCTCCATCAGGTGCCTGATCTCTGCCAGGTGAGGTCCTACACTGCATCTCCTGTGGGGAAGCAAAGGAGGGATGATGCTCAGCTGGATTTCTTCTGTCTGTCATTGAGTATCAGTCACAGCATGAGTTAAAATAGGGGCAAAATAGGATAAATGAAAGGGAGTGATTGAGAAAATGTGGGCGACGTGACAGACAAGCAAGCTCCTTGCATGTTGATGAGAACGGCATTATCCAGGCAATGGTTGATTTCTTTTTGTCTTGTTTAAAGGGGCAGCATCTTTGAGAAGCCTGGATTTCTTAAAGGATAATAGTTGTATTGCAGAAAAATCCCATGTCTTCTCAGTGAAGCAATTCTACATTCATTTAACCAAAAGAATTAAAAAAAAAATTAAAAAGTAAAATACAAGGTAAATTAAAACAATAATTTCAAAAGAAATCAAGTATAAGACAGGAAACCTTTGCAGGAGTTATCAGACAAACACGCAAAAAATGGGTCTGTAAAAAATGGGAACTCATTGTGAAACGAGCTGATATTTCAGTGTGGATTTAACAATCCACAGCATAAAAAAAAAAAAAAAAGGAAAGTCTGCCAGCACTCAAGAACTACATGTGAGAAAGGCTCTTGCAGCCTCTGTGTTCATCTTTCATCAGAGGTGCTTGCTAATGCCATCACACCATTCTGCTTTTATAGTCTATGCTTTATACACATGCATTATTCCCAGGCATTTACTGCAGCCCTGCAATTTGAGGAAGAACAGAACAAGGAGATCCATAGAAGGAAAATGCGTAGACAGATTTGAAAGCAATCCTTGCTGAAGGAGCCTTAAGGCCTAGGTGTGTTTACAACCTTGACAAAGTTACAGAAAGATGAAAGAGAAGGCGCAGGAAAACATATAATTAAAGTAGCGTGATGTTACCGTGCACTTATAAACTCAGAATGAATATGGAGAGTTTTATCACAAGAGGTGCAGCTCTGCTGTCACCAACTTTCCCATAAAGAGGTCATTCAGGCACAGAAAGGACAAAAAGAGACATCAAAACTTTTTCTAAGCAAGGCACAGGTCAAAGAGGAGTCCCATCAAAGATAGTTTGGAAAGAGCAATAATAATGAACAAATTGACTAAGAAACAGAATACTCCGGAGGCAGTTTAAGGAAGGCAGTCCAGGTCAAAGCTGTTGTGATGGGAAACAACTTTTAAATTGTTCCAGGTTTAAGGGGACCCAATGTTCCTTCTTATTGAGGAGTCAGTTCCAGCTGGAGATGGGCCAGTTTAGGATCTATGAAGAGATACCAGCTGAAATTCCAAGGGAGGATAGGAACTGGTTGGCATGATTAGACTTCTCATGCATTTTATCTATGATCTTGATAGTGAGAGCAACTCAAACCAGGTAACTCTGATGTAGATAGAAGCAGCCATTCCACAAGCATTTAGGGGCAATTCCTCGATGCAGGGTTCTAGTGTGAATTGTAGTAATAATCAGTGAGAGAGAACAGCATGAATCAGGGTGATGTTCACAAAGTCATGGTGTTAAACACAGTTACTGCTGTTACCAGAGTGAGGATCTGCTCTGGAGCATGTTGGAAGGAACCCAGTACATATCACAAACTCTCCTATCCTCCTCTAGTACTACTGGGACTTAATTCTCTCATAAACCAGGAGAAGCAGTGTGGCAGCACCGTGCCCATAAGGAGGGAATGTGAAAATAATGTTGATCCAGCAGCAAGAAAAGCTGCAGCTCTCCCTGCAGAAAAGACTGCACCTCACACTCCTTCAGTCAGCCAGCCCAGTCTCCTGCTGGCATCTCATAAACCTCTGCCAATTTTGTTTATGCCCTCCAAACTCATCATGTGAAGCTCCTGTGCAGATATCTACAGCTGTCTTGTCCTTCTGCAAATTTTAGAGGAGGTGCCATAGCCCAGGAAAACACCCAACCTCTCACTAAAACCTTCACCCCCACTCTCCCAGAAGCTGGTGGAAGAGAGCTGCTTTCACCAGCCTTTAGCTTTCCCAGTGCCAGTGTCTGACCCAAAATGATACCGTGGATAGCTCTCTATCCTACCACAGATATTTCCCAAATACTTGTCATAGTCTCAGTTCCCCCTCTCTGAAATGGCATCTTTGAGATATTCAGGAATTAGCAGTTTTCTCACTCACACTGGGAACAATACAGTTTCTGTGTTCCTCACTGGAGCCCATGAAGGTGATTTTGTGGGATCTTCTACTTGCCAAGACCAGAGGTGCACACATAGGGCAAAATGATATCTGCAGGAATTCAGAAGACTGGGCAAAGGAGTGGAGGGAAAGCTGAGACCATGGGGTGGTGATCCAGCTTGCTGTAGCCACGACAGAGGACAACAGCAGGGCCAGGAACCAGAACCTCAGCCTTCCCAGGGCCAAGCTATCCTTTCAGCACAGATCTCTGCCAGGAGGCTTTGTGTCCATACCAACCATCTCAGTCATGCCTTAAATTAAGCAGATTTCCTGTGTCTGCAGAGATACCGACAGCATCTTTCAGCTGGGTGGGGTCCCAGGTATTCTCTTGTCGCAGGTGCCATCCAGAAACACCAGGGATAAGAGTGATCCTGCTGCTGAGTGGCCTCAGCTGTCATCAGTGATGTGATGACTATTCCTTGTGTGAGCAGGTTACAGCTAAGGAAAAACGAGGTGTGAGGGCTGTGTTTATTTCACTGTATTTTAATGAAGAAACTGGAGCTACTGTCAGCATTACCCGTGGGTGCATCAGCCACAAATCAACACCTAAATAAATGAACTAAATGACGTGATGTCAACTCCATATTCACAGCAAAGAACTCGGTTAGAGCACAGACTGAGCACTTTGTAATGTTCTGCCTATCCCCAAAATAACCCTTCGGGTAAAAGCCTGAACTAATTAACGAGTAGGCGTCCTGTTCTGAAAGGCAAAGAACTCAGGGGACACAAATGTTAACATTGAGTATCACTGAAACTAATCAACACTAGAAATGTCTACAAAAATCTAAATCTGGGGTTTCTCATCCTCACCTCACACCAGCCAGAGCTGCAGACAGCAGAGGAATCTCAGTGGCTCCCCTGGGGTGCCCCTGTGCCCCAAGGAGACATTGATGGGAACCATCAGGGTTTGGCTGGTGCCAGCCCCAGCGATGGGGCAGGGCCAGGAGGGAGGCAGGTGACTCAGGAGTCCTCCCAGCTCTGACAAGTGAGAGTTGGTGCCAGCCCAGGTGACTCAGGCCCTAATGCAGGTGTCTGTGACAGAGGCTGCCGTTCCCTCCCATCCCTGAGCCCTTTCCTGGGATGCTGCTCTGGCTCAGTCCCTCAAGCAATGCTGAGCTGCCTCAGTTGCTGTTCCAAGCAGCACTTTGTCCCCAGCACCAGGGGGGAATGCTGTGCCACTTTGGTGCAGCAGCCACTGAGGACAGGCCCTGCCATTTGTCTGGGGGGGCAGTTCTCTCCAGACTTTTCCCAAATTTCCCATTGCCTCCTGGACATACAGGGGAGGTACAACATTTCTTACTGCTCTTCTGGCCTTTTGTCCCACAGAACACCAATATTTCTATATGAAGCCATGTGCTGCTGGCAGTTTTCTGCTGAGTGGTAGCAAACTTTGTCTAAAAATAATACTAATTTACCCTCTTTGGCCCTCAGTTTAACCACTCAAACATTCCACTTTAAGGAGGTGGCAGCTGCTTTGATCTGCTCCAGTGAAGGTGGATAGAAAGTCTGAAGCTTGCTGGAAGGCAGCTGTTTTTCTACTGTGGCCTTCTGGGAAGATCTTGTGGGTAAAGGAAGGATTAAAACATAGGTGACGCCTCTCAGGCCCTTAATTAGTAGAAGGAAACACCTTGATTGCTGCATTCTGTGACTGTCTCAGTTAATACCACCTCTGGGGCCCACACTGCTTCTGCACAGTCAGAGCAGCTCTCCTGGGTGCAGGGAAAACAGAGTGGGAGTGATGAAGAGCTGGAAAATACAGGGGCCTCCAACTGCATCTACATTTTGGAGGGAGCCTGATAAATTCACACAGTCCCTCTGGGTTTTACAGTCTCTGTCCAAGGAAGATCCCCTTCATGTAGGAGCTCTACAGAGTTTGGGTGCTGCTCTGCTGGCTGCAATTAAGTGCTCCTTGGCTAAATGGTTTTGTTCAGTTTATATGTGATACTTTCCTGGAAGGCTATTAAATGCATGCTGTTTTCCTAAGATAGAGGCTTTTGAAGCTATTTCAGGCTTTCATATAAAGATTCTTTTAGTCAGTTGCAGCAAATAGGAAGATGAATGCTTTTCTGTGAGTGCCATATGAGGCCATCAGAGGCAGATGGAGAGGTCTCAGCACAGCTACTTTTGAATTTGGTGACTGGGTTGGTTCCCCTTACAGAGGTTCTGCAGAAGTCCAGTGGATTTCACTAGAGACTGCAAAGCTGTCCTGCTATCACAAACCCCTGGTGCAGGCAATCAGGGACTTTCCATCGGTCCATATGACATGAGAAATGCTATTTTGAGATATCTCCTCTTCCTCTTACCAAAGTTGTCTTTAGGTTTTGAGTGCTCTCTGTTCAGATCAGGCCAGAGCCCTTTTTCCTAGTCAGACACAATGTTCATTTGTACAAACCCACAGGAAGCTGAAGGCTGCTCTGGAGCCCTGTGGCATGAAGGAGACCTCAGAGCATCCAGTATGGGTAGCTTGGTCTGCCCACAGGTGTCCTCTGTTGAAGCCTTTCCCAGATCTTGCCTTACTTTCAGCTCTGCAGTTTGGGCAAGCATCAATCATCACCTCAGCAGCACCAAGGTCAAGACAGAGAGCAAATGGATCAGGCTGCTGCAGTTGCTCTTCTGCTGAATCTTTAATCTCTGAAATTAGTAGCTAAATTAGCCAAGGCAAGAGCTAGACTAGTCAGTTACTGCCAGAAAACCACCCAGATTCACTTAGGAAGGAACTTTAAGCTCTCTTGCATATTAGAGATTGAGGGAGCAGATTTCAGAGGAACTTGTGCAGCTCATTTGATTCCTCTATGCAGCAAAATCATTGTAAGTTCAAATAATGACATGCAGGCTACAAAGAGTGATGGGTTCTGGGGACTGAGAAGGAATCTGAAATTGTATCCTGGCTCTGAAGCAGGCATGTGACCAATCTCCAGGCATCCCCAAATCCTGATGTGGGAAGAGCTGGTTCTGAATGTTACACACAGTCCCCAGTTCTATTAAGGTCCAAACTGATTTTTATATTATTTTTGTCTGAATACCACCTCATTTATACCCACGTACACTTCACTTAGGGATGCTTTAAAATGGGGATCAAGTTCTCCTCTGTCACAGAGCGCTGAGGAGGGATTCAAAAACTCAGGAGGAGCCTATTAAATGTTATAGGGCAGGTTGCCAGTTCTTTTGCCAGCACACAGACTACTACAAATTCTTACACGCACATACATAGTTCAGACTCGCCCTGCGCAGTGACACCAACCGCATTTAATTCCCGTGCATACCATCCCTCTCTGCCAGCCTCCTCTCTGACGCTTTTTTCCTTGTTCTCCACAAATACAATTCTAAATTCAGTCCCTGAGTTTCCATTAAGGATGAGCAAAACAGAGCTTTAAACTCTGAAGCTGTTTTAACCCATTTGCTCCTGGATCAAAGAGCTTCCCAGTTCTGTTCCAGCAGCTCAGGAAACTTTCCCCTACTGAAATCATGGTAGGGGAAGAAAAAAAAAGAAGGAGGACTAAAAAGAAATTAGTTTTACTAAGGTGGAGCAGTTTTCTTTCTCTGGTGTGGTTTTACTTGCAGAAATGCGAGTCAAAGGAATGATGGTGAATACGATCTTAGAATTGATCTGAGTCTTCTGTGAATATTCGTTTGTGGAGCACGCTCCAGTGTATTCTGGTCTGGATCTGGACTTTTGGCTGGGAGTTCAAGGTCATTTTAAAGAGGCTGACAGTGCAGCTCAGACCCTGCAGCAGTACCTGCTCATGCCTTGGCTTTGATCCTTTATCAGCAAAACAAAAAATACATTAATAACTATAAAAACCAAGCTCCTGATGTACCATGAGGTTTCAGTTTCTTTTTTTGGTCTTATGAAGGCAGAAGTATTAGCTGGGGCACAGGGTAAGTGCATCATTCAGCACTGATGGAGTTAATCTTGGTCCCTTTTCCTATGGCCATCCACCACTGGGCGAGTGTAGCTGCATTGTCCATGATCACAGCACTGTGTTAAATGTGCTGCTCTTCCTGGAGCCATAATGTGAAATACCCAGGGCTGTACTAACAAAGACCTTACACTCCGTTTTGTGTGTGAAAACATGGAGCTTTTCCATCAGCAGTTCCTGGCCCCTCATGGCATCATGGTGCAGCCTGTGCTTTTACAGTTCACTGAAAGCTGCCTCAGCAGATCCACCAGAAATATCTGTTTTCCAGGATTTAAAATTTTGCTGAGAAAAAAAAAAGAAATATTCAAGAGGCTGAAACCTGGCATTTGAAGGCTCATCTGAAGAGTCATTTTCTCATATTGCTCCAGATTATGTCATCTTCAAAGGGTGAATTTCTATTTCCTTGCAACTGAGTCTGGTAAGAGTCACCAAAAGAAAGAGTGAAAAAATCTGAGTATTAATTTCAGATCAGGCATGTTTTAAATTGAGCAATGAGCACCTTGCGTATGCAGTCATGAAATACTTATTTCCCCAACAGGGAATTAGTTATTGATAAATCCACTGTGTGATGTAGCAACAACTTCCAATGTTCTGTAAGATAAGAGTTATCATTTAATCAGCCAGGAGAATGAGATGAAATGGATACTACATAATAAGAGCTATTCTCATGGGGGTGCCAGCTCCAACCCAGCAATTTTAAATTGAAGCTTGCTGATGGTTTTCATCACTCTGATCTGCTCTGAGCTCTGTGCTCTGGCTCACTATTGCCTGTCACCTGTGTAATCATGGGGCTCCTGCTCTCTGGAGAGGCAAAGAGAGGGTTTCAGTCACACTCTGCACAAGCCTGGCCTCTCCCTCCCCACTCTGGCTCCCTGTGTGGTTTTGCTCCTGCTCCTTCAGCCTCCCACCAGTGCTGCCTCTCATCCTCCCAGCTGTTTGGAGGACTCACAGAAGGATTTTAAGTGGATGTGTAGCATTGACTGACAAATGGAGGATTTTATGGCAGTATTTGATCTTTCGATGCGAGTCTTTTAAAGAAATGATCCACCAACATGACCCACTTTAATATTTTTTTGCCCAATTCACCAATTATTATTTTTTTAATTATAAGTATTGCATGTTTTATAAGGAATTTATTTCTGTCTCATGGTAAGAAATTGTCTCAAACCTCTGCTTGCCTGCCCAAGTTTTGTGTTGCTGCAATGACCTTAAATGCATATGTTTCACTGAGCCTCCAAAAGTGCTGGCTGGCAAAATGTGAGATACCTGGGCTCAGACCAACATAAGGTACATGAAAAACAGAACATTTTGCTGCACAAATGCAGAACATCTAGAGCATTACAGGTTTACACCTGTGCAATTACTTTGATGTAGTCATGCTGGAGCAAGGAGAGAAAAAAAGCCAATGTAGATGAAGGTTTCAGCTGACAGAGAAAATAAAAACACAGCTTGTGGTTGTGTGAACTGATCTGTGATAAAAATGTTTGCATAAAATTACATGCAAATGACTGGGAAGTACAAACATACCCACAAGAAAGTCTGTTCCACTCAGGACCAGAAGCAGAAGTGCTGGAAATATGGAAGCAAACTTGACCTAAAGGAAGTTACAGGGTGAGAGTGAGAGCTTCTTTCAGCCAAAATCAGTGATAAAGCACTCAGTTACCTCACTGGGCAGGGGATCACCCCTTGGTTTGGCAAGTGAAAAGTTTCTATCCAGCCCAGAAAAGATTAGGTAGGCACCCAATTTTTTTTCACAGAACTTGAGACCTAACTTTGAGACCTGTAGAAGTGGATGCCATGGTGAGTCATCTCTGGGACCCTGACTGCCTGTTTGGAGGTGGAGGTTGGGACGTGCATTCAAGATACAGCAGAGGAGGCAATCCCAGTCAGGTGTCCCATTCACTTTGTCAAGTCATGATTATTCTGGGTCTCAGAAGTCATAATTACCTTGGGGAATGAGGACAGCACAGCCAACACGACCATAAACTCCAGGTCAGTGCTCACCTACTGCAGAGAGCTGCTCATGCTGCTCAGGTTGTGTTTCTTGACTATTTCTTGAAAGGGACTTTCCCTCATCTTTTGTCTGCAGGTGGCTTCCCCTGTAGGGTGAAGGTGGATCTTGGCTGCTTGTGTGCTAAACCATCTGACTGAGCCACCAGATATATAACCAAGGTTTTCTTGACACAATATGATACATGGACATGCATCTTTTTAGGGGTCTAATTGGACAAAGATATGCATATGTATAGGTAAGTGTGTGTAAATTTTAAAAAATTGGGTTTCACCCTCATTTTAACCAAAGATAGGAAAAGTAATAATTATAACTTAAATAGCATTGATGCAAAATGACAGCAGTATTTTGCTTATCTGATCTTATTGTTCCTTTGATGGTCTGGTTGCACAATGATTACAGCTAACTCTGCAGAGGTTGAGAGATAGCACGATATTGCTCACGGAGGTTATCATCTCACTGCTTCTCATCACAACCACACTGCCATTAATTACCCAAGCTTGATTTTAACCTGGAATACTTCTCTTTAATATATATTTCCGGTTCCCATATATTTCAGTGAAAAGCATTGACTTTATTGGCAAGGAGGACAAACAAAAACAAACTCTCCTGAGATGCTAAACGCATATAAAAATCCAGATGTTTCCAGCATCAGGGTTAGAGGTTTTTTTTATTTTCCTTTCTTTTGGTCTCTGTTTTCCTGCCAGGCCCACAGGAAAGCACACACATAATGAAGCCTCTCTCCAATAGTAGCTTTGAGGTGCAAACTCTACAAACAAGAAAAAACAAACACAGTCAGAACGAAGCGTTTTCCTCCTTTGTCATTTGTTCGGCTGCTGCTGGGACCCAGGCTTGTACCTGGGGTAAGAGTTTTCCTGTTTCTTCCAAGGCCACGTTTATGTGACCTGGGGACTTCTGAGGAAAGAGGGGGCACGAGGGGGTGTCTCATCTCACAGATCCTTCCTGCAAGACGTTGAGGTGGTGGCTGCCCATTGATCCCGAGCTGGAGTGTGGTGGGGCAGATAAAGTTGCGTTTGTTGTACGTCTCACGCTGGCCAGGGCACCCTTATCTCTCCTGCAAATCGGGGGCAACATGACTTGTGTGGCTTCTGGGGGAGGCTGGGGAGGGGAAAGACCTTGTGCTCAGGACTAAGGAATTTCCCTTATTATCTGATGAATCTTTAGGACTTCCCTGCCTTCCTTCCCCTCCTCTTACAATCGCGCTGTGTGTAGGCCTGGAGGACTCCCGGGACTTTGAAGGACATGCTGATTTATGCTTTGTTCATGACTGCATTAATGAAGGGCAGTAGTCTTTCCAACTCGGTGGGTTCTCCAGACTTGATAAAACTTGCATAAAAACACCAGGAGGATTCATTGCTGCTACTCCTCTGCCTTATTAAATAGCTGCTGCATTAGGCACTCTGCAAAGCATTAGTGCAATTACTGATCTACATTTATATAAATTTGATAGTGACCTGTGATAAGAGAATGATACCATAGCATCTTGCTGATGCTACTTTTCTTCTCAGAGTGTTATTTCCCAATATCTTACTCCATCCTGACCCAGCGGTAATGAAGTCAATGAAAACTTTCCTTTTGATGTGAGAGGGAGCAGCAAAAAACTCACCCTTAAATTCCTCACACAAACCTGACTCTCATTAAAGTTACTGGAAAAAATATATGTGTCCAGCTTGTATACGGAAATTATGCTGATTGTCCCTTCTGGCTGTAACAAAAATTAACCCCAACCAAACCCAAAAACAACAAGCAAAATAATTTAGGAAAGAGAGCCTAAGTCCAACAAAGAATATTTTTCCAGTGTATTAAGTAAGTACCATATATTCCATGGTTGTGCTTACTGCTCAGTAGGGGAACTCATTTTCAATGGAGGATAGCAAAGCTAATCCTGTTCTGTTTTCTTTTGCTTACTAAAAGAGCTTGAAAGACAAGCATTTGTTAATTGTATGTACAGAAAATGCACATGCAGAGCTCAGTTAATTCCCAAAGTTGCAAAGATTCCAGGAAAACCAGTTAAATTTAGAGGGAGGGAGAGCAAAGAGGAAAATCCCTCTTTCTTTTTTTCCTTTTTTATCAAAAAAATTTCAGATTGTGGTGTTAAAAAATGAACCTTGAAAAATACCCCTCAGTTCCACTCTGTAAATTTGGGAATTACTTTCAATTCAATGTATCCCATTTCATTGAGCTCTGGCAAGAAATGTACTGATGGGGAATATATCTTTATTAAACAGGGAATCATTTGCTTTTCCACCATTAGTTGTGCTAACAGCACCTCCCAAAACATTATTAGGATCTAACTTTTCAGCCAAGTTTCTTCTAGAAGTGCTAAAACAAGTTCTCTTTAGCCATAGGAGTGCTGCCTGGCCATGAGGCTTCCCAGCAGACAGTGATCATGTTGTGTGACAAAATGTACAGTTCTGCCAAGCAGATATAAAAGCCTTCTTAGTGGCAAAGCCCATGGTTTTCTCTCTGAGCAGCCACTGGATGCTGGAACAGCCCTCACCTCACTTCTGTTTCCTCTTTGTCCAAGCACAGCAAGTCACACAGCACCAGCAAAAGTGATATTTTCATGACTGGGAGTCCCAGTGCAGGGCTCCAAAGCAGTTGAGGAAAGTCACTCTCCAAATATCTGAGTCAGCCCCAGCTCACCAGCTGCCAGCGGGTGCTGCTGCGAACTCTGCCCCCCGCAGAACCAAACCCCTTCCTGGGCTGTTGCAAGCCTGAGAGTAGCTGGAACTCTTAGTCACCTCTCCCTTAAAGTCCTGCCCTCGCGTCATCGATGAAAGACTTGATCTCTTGCCTTTTTTACAGCAGGAACCCTTCTCTCATCACTCCCCAACGTGCCGCAGCAGGACAGAGCTATGACCCATCCTCTTGTATTTGCTGTTCTGAGGCACAGAGGGCTCTTTCAGAGGCACAGTCCCATTTGGGATTTCCTTCCTAAGACTCGGCCCAACAGCCATCTGCTGTGCTCTCTTTGCTGACCCATAACGGGGCACAGGAAATCTCACTTCTCCCAGCCACCAGTACACAGTGACCAGTAGCTACCTCTTCCCCAATTTTTTTCATTGCTTGCCTCTGTGGTTACAGTAGCCAAGTCCCACTTGGGTCCCTGGCAAGTCCTGTGGCCTCCTTGACAGAGAATTGCCTCATAGATTGTCTGTAAGAGCAAGGGCGGGCAGCCCCCAGCACAGCACCTATCTCTGCTTTGGTTTCTCCCTTGCAGAGGAGTTTCTGAAATCTCAACCAAATGCCCAAGTTGTTCCTTGTGTTTTTAAGAGGAACTGGTGTGCGTACATGCCCAGAGGTGTTGACAGGCATTGGTTTATCTCCAGAGTCAATCTGTGCCTTCCAAGGATGGTTGGCAGAGGTTATTAAGGCACCATCCATCAAAAGGTTGGTGTCTGTATTTGGGGTGAAAGCAGTGGCTATTAGACTGAGAAGATTCAATGTGCTGGAGAACTGTGACATTCCTGGGGAACAGGCTGGTATCTTGCTGAAGATTTTCCTTTGGGACATGGGATTTCTGGTATTTTCCCCTCTCAGACTGTAGCCCCTAGAACTCCTCTATTTTCATACTACAAGAGTTAAAGCAATGGGGAACCCAAGACTGGTCCTGCATCCTACAGGAATGAGGATCCAGATCTTGCAGAGGCTGAGGGACAGGACAATATTGCTTGTAATGATTATGGTGCTGTTTGTCCTCAGCACACCCACACTGCTGTCAGTAAGCCAACAGGAAGAATAATGCCCCCAGGTTGCCTGAGTCCCTTCCTCCCAACCACTTTTGGTTTTTAAGCATGCAACTAAATTAAGTCCTTAAAGATGTGCAATTTCTACATATTCACCCTAAACATGCACAAGAAACAGAATCCACAAGAAGAGCTGAAGCTCAATCTATTTAAGCATTTCTCACAAGTCAAACTCAAGAGAACAGCCCAGGAGACTGATCTCCATCTCTGCAGTGAGGCTGTGGGTGGATGTGTTTTCATTAAGCAATCCAAGCCTTCACAGATCTATAGACCCCTTTACACTTCCCCTTGATTTTGATATTTTTTGCCCAACTCATCAAAGCTTTTTCCTCAGTTCAGAGATAAGGGAGCAGAGGAGAAAAACCCAGCCCCATTGTGATTCCTCAGGACCTGATGGGGTTCCCCCAGGGCCCAGTTCATCAGTTCTTCTCATTATCAAGAGGTTTTGCCCACCCCTGCAGCTGATTAAGGCTTGGCTTGTCCAGGGAGGCAGCAGCCGTGGTTAGCTGGAAATAAGAAAGGGAATAATTCCTCCTACACACTCAGAGACCACACTCTGACCTGGTGAGTAAAAGACAATTTATGGGCACTTGGGAGAACTGCATGGAGACCACCTTATCCTAAGGCAGAATCAGAGCCACACTGTGGGTGGGAGCTGGAAGAAAAGTCAGAGGGGAGTGGGAGAAGAACACAGCAGGAAGAATAAGAGAGGGTGAAAGGTTCATAAAATCATTTTAAAAGATCCTTACTCCCTCCTCGCTGACTATTGGCAGTGCAGACTGGACACAGGCGCTTGGCAAGGCTCAGTCTCTGGGACACACACAACAGGGACCTGCACGCACCGCAGTCCTCCCACCCACCAAACCTCTCCAGGGCCCTCTCTGGGTTTATTTCAGCTTGGAAACCCACCACACCTCTGATGTCATCCCCCACTGGGGCTTGAATTCATTTCAAGCTGACTGGCCCAGCACAAGAAACATTATTTTTATATGTATGAGGTATATCTATGGTTCGTAAAACACCACACAGGACTGAAGTGGCTGGAGACCGAGTGATAAACTGAGGCCAAGCATTTATACAATTGGTTCCGAAAAGGGATTTTTTATTGATTGAATACATCATTTTTTCCCATTATACTGTTGGGGCTACTTATGTCAACTCTGCTACATAGACTGAGGCTCCACATATTGCACAGAACTCAAGCATAGAGACCGGGAGGAAAATTAAGAGCCAAACCAATTAATACACCAAGTCTTGTGTTTATTAGATGCCTTTTGAAATGACTGCTGTTACCTTTAAAAAAAGTTTTGAATCTCAGTCACTGAAATTCTGTGAAAACTCACAGTCTATGAGTGAATTATTAGTTTTTCTTGCATGAAAACTCTGTAAAACATTTGCTTCATGGCAATTGATGAAGCATTTCAGCATGTCTATTTTATCATCACATAGAAAGAATCCAAGAACATTTTACTGCCCACTAGAGCCTTTGTCCATAAGAAGTGAATGTTTTGTTCCAGCAATGATAAAGACCTCCTGTATAGCTCTTGTCTAGGACTGCGCTTTGAACTTTAAAATTAACCAGTGCTGGTAAACAGGAAACACCAGATTACAGTTTAGCTCACATTAAATTGTCCTCTTGGCTTTTTTTGTTGTTGTTTTTATGTTTTAGGCAGGACAAATAAAATGTTGCATCAAAGCTGAGGCCACAAATTGTTTATTTATTGGGGGTATTTTGCACTTTGCATTGCAAGCTGCTGCAACTGAAAGAAACATGGGTTGGCACGAAAAGGGGAGGAGGAGTGAGAGCTATAATGGAAGAAATGTTACCCAATAATTAAAATTCAGTGGTACTGTAAATCCTAATGGAAACAACAATGTGTCTTTGTGTACAATTAACTCTGGGCTCCAGTTCATGATAAAAATTCTAGCTTGTAAAAAGCCTTGACCTCAATACCGAGAGCTCAACAGAGGTTCACAAATCTGGCTTAAAAAAAAAAAAAACTTTCACAGAGGGGGAACAAATAATAGCTGGACTTGGTCCCCTAAATATGCTCCAATTATTCAGGGTGGTTGAAGATAAGATACAGGAGAAGTACCAAGGGGAAAATAGTCCAATAGCTCACAAGAAAACTACAAAGTACTGCTTGATGTCTAGAGTGAAAATTCACCCTCCCCCCTTGTTATCCCAATCCTACATTCTGCAGGGCACCCCGTGTGTTAAAGTCCTAGAAAATCTTTATTATTATTAGTTTAACACTTTTTTAAATGTTAACAAAGCAGACAAAATGAGTTGTTCATTACAGTGAGTGACTGACAGGGAAACATGAAGGACTATTCATTAAATAATTACTACTTTTAGGCAGAAAAAAGTTACTGTGCTTAAAGGGGGAAAAACAGTGCAAAATCAAATTGTCTATTCTTTTTTTGGTGGGTGTGAGTGGAGGGAGTAATGTCTTCTGGAAAAGACAGTTCTACAAATGTCAATCAGTTTGACAAGCAATTATCAGCCTCAAGGAAAGGACGTAGACTGTGGGTAGAGCCCCCCAGAGCAGAGTAGCTCAGGTACTGTGCCAGGTGATGGAGGGCAGACTGGGACTTGTCCACAACAGCAGATCTACAGTTTATCTGCAAACCTGCAGAAACAGAATCAAACCTCATAACACTTCCTAATCAACTATATTTACTTTTGTAAAAGACATTTTTGTTTTGCTTTCAACCACTTCTGAAAATGGAAGGACAGCACAGAGCTTTATGGAAGGGAAATTAATTCAAAAAGGTGTTTTGGAAATATTTTTTTGTCAGAACTTAGGCAGACTTGATTCATACTTGGGTTTGGGATGTTTCTCTGCAGCAGTGAATCCAGCAGCTGTAGCAAAGAAGGTGAGAAGCAAGATTGTCAAAATCATTTAAGTGTCTGAAGCCCTCAGATCCAAATGCAATTATAGAATCCTAGAATCATTTAGCTTCCAAAAGACCTCTAAGATTATTGAGTCCAGCTGTTAACCCAGTACTGCCAAGCCCACCACTGAAACATGGCCCCAAGTGTCACATCTGCTTTTTGGACACTTTTTTTTGCTCCTGAATTCACTTGATTGTACCCACATAGGCACCTACATTTTTTACCATTATGAAAATAGTGCAAGAATCACATTTTAAACACCTGGGGGATAAAATATCAGAAATGCCTCCTTCACATCCTTATGCTGGAAAATAAAGGCTCTCCACCTCCCTGGCACCATTCATCAGTAACAAAGTACTCAAAAAAGGAAGCTGTGAGTTGCTTCTGAGAGTAACTTACAGCTCCTTTCAGCCAGAGCTGTGGGTGCTCAGATGTTTGATTGCAAGGCTATTTAGGAGGTGCTTAAAATACAGATAAAGCAGAGAGATGTGATCTCTAGGCTTGTGGAGAGCTATAAAAAGAAACAATTCTGCACTTCAACCGCTATCTTTTGATCCTTAACCAGAGGTAGGTTTGGGGAAGAAGCTTGCTTGTGTACACTGCAGCGTGTTAGCTCTTGGCATCAGGTTGGTTACAGAAGGAACAGAGCAGCAGTAGCTGTTTGTCGTAGAAAGGAAAGAAAGCTTAAAATCAGTGCAAGTGTGGGAAAATAGCACTTTCATGCAAATAATCTTTACAGTGAAAAACTCCATCTGCTCTGGCCCTGTGCATTTGAACTTATTTTATGTTGTACTGGAGCATGCAGATTCCTTGGGAAACTGCTTAAAACAGAAGTCCCGGGATTTTGTGTGTCTATACAAATTCTTGGCATGTCACTTAACTCCATTCTCACCTCAGCCATGAAACACCACTGCAGTTGGTGGGATTCCTCAGGAGAATCATTTCCAAGGGGAAATGGCATTGGCACTTGGTCCATTTTAGGCAGAACGGGAACATGTGCACTCACGTCCCAGACGGCTGAGCATGCTGAGAGCTGGTGACAACAGTGACAACCAATGCCATAAGTCTTGCTGATCCCAGTGGGGCAACAGCAAGTCCTTAATCCCCGTGTTGTTTCCAAGCTTCCTGTTTTGAAATTGCCATAATTAAATTCTAAAGACTGAGAAAGCACCAAACGGGTTGCCAAGTTTATGTCAAGCTTTATCAGCTGATCTCATCATAATCCGGTAAATAGCATATCATGAACATCAAATCTAATTAAATCCTCTTGAGATACGGGTTAAAAAACAGACACAAACAAGAATCAAACATTTAAAACCTGTCGCTGCACAATCAGAATTAATCCACAGGGAGAAGTGAATTTCCTTGAAATCTGGACAAATAAGCCTTCTATGTTTTCCTTTCCCCAGTGGCTCATGGTCTCTCTGGCACACACAGTCAGAAGGAAAATGCAGTTACTGGGGTTTTGTTTTCAATACAGATCACATGAAATGCACCTCTAAAGTCTGACTTCTGAAGTAGAATACATGATGGGGCAAAGGAAACATATTTTATTTTTATATATATGTATTTATCTCCAGTATTCTCAGCAGTACTATTGGTGCTGTCCATATGTAAAAGAATGCTCTCTAGCCATAGGAAGCACAATGAAAACAGCTCTACTGAGGGCTCAAAAAGGCAGCAATGATGTTGTTCTTAAGTCAGTCTCTTGATCATTACATTATCTGCCAGGCACCTTTCGAAACACCTCTAATGCACCATGGGTGTCTGTGTGTGTGCACAAGCCCTTAGGGCTACACCTATGCTGCCAGTAAATTAAACAGTGGCAGGTAATATTCCCAGGCATTGGAATTTGATAGCCTACATTGTTAAATTCCTAGAACCTGCTCTGGCACATTTTTGACCTGAATCAATTAGTGTTCTCCCACATGTCCCAGGAATTCAGGAGTTAGAATGGCCAGAGACCATTCTCAAGAGATGCCATAACTTCAGTCATCGTGTGTGGTGATAAAAGGAGCTGGCTATTATGGACATGGCTCATTCCAGGTCAGTGGGCCTCACTGCCAGAGAACAGCCCTAACAACAGCTCATTTGCTAATCAGAGCTCTTGCCTCTGTGCACGTCTTAGCCTGCATCTGGGTACGTCATAGGAGTGCTCTACCCTGAGCACATCACATCACAGCTGTATGAAAGGGCAGCTCAGGACTTTATCTGCTGGGTGACTTTATCAACCACAGCTGTCCCACACACAGGCAGGAGCTGCTCTTAAATGCAACCTTTCCAACCAGCTCCATTGGGTTACAGCAGAGAGGAACATGGTAAAGGGGATTCTTTGTTCCCGCCCCTCTTTCTTGATGTGAGCTAGCACATCCCTCGTCTCTCTGATAAACAGCAAGAAGTTGATGTTTGCACCTCTTGCACTCCTCTAAAGAACTTATTCAGAAGAGCATGAATTCATAACAAGCAGTATAATTTCACTCAGACAAAAAATAAATAAATAAAAAAATAAATAAAAGCTATCTTTTTCACCTCCAGGATTAAACTAAAAATCAAAGCTCAGAACGGATTTGCCTCAAGTGAAGAGAACAGCCCCTCTGGCATGGACTCACTCCACCTAGTTTTATGTATCTAAAATAAAACCTCACTTTCTCAAGGCTTCCTCTGCAGCCAAAGGACACCAGAAGATATTTGTTTCATCTCAGATCTAACTTGTGACTCCACTAACACAAGGAGCATAGGCCAGCAATTATCATCTTTTCAGAATTTCAAATTAATGTCTTTTACCTGCAAATCTGCAGTTTTTCTTGATCTGTCCACTTTTGACTCTACCTTTCAAGTCTCTTACAAGCCTCACCACTTTTCTGTATTTTTCACAGGAAAATAAAATTAACCAGTTGTGTCGCTGTCAACAACAGCAAAAGCTATTTTGCTTTTCAAAATGAAGTTTCTGTTCTCATGATAAAAACCCTAAGTTTCATAGCACTAATGTCACCCTGACTGAGAAAGTGAAGCAGACCCGTCACAGAGCAACTGTTCATCAGAAATGGTTCATTCCCATATCTGTCATTTCCCCTAAAGCAATGTGGACTGGCCATGCCACTTACTAACTCCACAGTAATTGCCAGGGTGGATGCTGGACTGAGGAATTTTTCTCCTGTACAGGCTTTAATACCACAGTTCTGTTTGTTGTGATCATCCAAAAACTCAGGGCAAAGATGGGTGCGGATGGATGGATGGATGGATGGATGGATGGATGGATGGATGATGGATGGATGGATGGATGGTTGGATGGATGGATGGATGGATGGATGGATGGATGGATGATGGATGGATGATGGATGGATGGATGGATGGATGGATGGATGATGGATAGATGATGGATGGATGGATGGATGGATGGATGGATGGATGGATGATGGATGGATGGATGGATGATGGATGGATGATGGATGGATGGATGGATGGATGGATGGATGGATGGATGATGGATGGATGGATGGATGGATGATGGATGGATGATGGATGGATGGATGGATGATGGATGGATGATGGATGGATGGATGGATGGATGGATGGATGATGGATGGATGGATGGATGATGGATGGATGGATGGATGGATGATGGATGGATGGATGGATGGATGATGGATGGATGATGGATGGATGGATGATGGATGGATGGATGGATGGATGGATGGATGGATGGATGGATGGATGGATGATGGATGGATGATGGATGGATGGATGGATGGATGGATGATGGATGGATGATGGATGGATGGATGGATGATGGATGATGGATGGATGGATGGATGATGGATGATGGATGGATGGATGGATGGATGGATGATGGATGATGGATGGATGGATGGATGGATGGATGGATGGATGGATGGATGATGGATGATGGATGATGGATGGATGGATGATGGATGGATGGATGGATGGATGGATGGATGGATGGATGGATGATGGATGGATGGATGGATGGATGATGGATGGATGGATGGATGGATGGATGGATGGATGGATGTGGAAGCAAGGTCACAAGAACAGCCACTTAAATTTGCATCCCCAGCAAGCAGCAGCTGCAAGGGACCTGCTGCTTCCAGCCATATGGAGGAATGTATCCCAGACACCTGTATTGCAGTACTACGGCCCACTTAAATATTGTGATATGGATTTAAATCAAGCAAACTGCAGTTAGTACCTGTGACATTTAAAATGTGCTTAAAACTGGATTTTTCTTCCCTGTTAGCTGACTCCATTCCTTAAAATAAATTTATTTGTGTTGCAGAATCTGAATTTACCTGTCTTTGGAAATGCTTTAGTACAGGATGTTGTGCAAAAGTGGCAATTTGTGATACTTGTCTGTTTTGTAATACTGTGACTGTTCTGGTGTTGTTCATCCTCTCTCTCCACGTCACTCACACTGCCAGTCACTCCTAGAGCACAGCCTGTGTTTTGGCAGGCTGTGTCCTCAAAGGCCACCCATCATTCCCAGCATCTCCATTATTAAAGTGCACCTTTAGTTCACCCCCTTTTCCATAAGGACTGCAGTCCAGCAGGCAAAGGCAGCTTCAAAATGAGACCTTGCCAAGCTTATTTACAGAGAGCTAATGATGGAGAAACAATGGCAACGAGGAAGGGAAAAAAATCAATTCCCCCGGTCATTTGGCAAGGAAGGAATACACACTTCCCTTCTTTCCAAGGTTTGGCTTTGGCTCCAGAGGGAAGGGTCTGCTGTGTTCAGTGGAAATAAAACTACTGATGTAGCTGAGTATGAGAAGAGCCAGAAAAGTCAGTGATGTCTTTAAAGCAAGATAATATTTAACAGCTTTAAAAGGAAAGAAATTTCAGTCTTTGAAGACCAGAGATAGCAAATTATAATATCAGTGCTATTATTAATAATAAAAAATAACAGTAACACATTTACAAATTCCAAGCACACATGATGATCAACCTTAGATGATCACGTTTTTGCTGACTGGGTCTTACAACTTTTGAGCTGAGCATACATGTCCGTCAGCATGAAGTTTTTTATCAGTTGTGCATCCATTCCTTCACTCCCTTCACTCACCATCATTTTAATATCAAGACAAAGGTACAGGATGAAAACCATACCTTGACACTTCTTCATTTGTTGTAGCTTTGATGCTGGAACGGTTGTCTCTTCATGGCTCTTTTTCTCAGACACTATTCTTCCTCCTTGCCAGTGATGTCTTAGAGTGTGGGTGTATGTTTGGTACCTTAAGGCCATGCTCCAAGTGCATTAACATCTTTTTGAATCTCATTTGTACAGCCAATTGTTGGTGATAAAATCTTTCTGTTCAATGTACAGGATCTTTCACTTCTTCACAAGTGATTACATTTCTGCCTAACACCTTGCTGGGTCTCCACATTTTGAAAACGCTGAAGTTCCACCCAAGCAGTGAATTTTCTCTTTGGCCATTGGAGGTGATGCTCTTTCTCAGATGAAATTGTTGAAACTCAAGGTTTTCCAAGTGTTCCAGCAAGGATCAAATGACTGCAGCTACTCTGCTCTGTGAACACAAGCTCAGCGTGGCACCTGAGGCAGCGTTTGCTTCCCTTACACTTCCCCTACCTGTGGCAGCACCCTTGGGGCTGGCTGTGGGTGACCCTGCTGGCCCTGGGGGTGATCCTGGGTGTATCCCCAGCCTGCTCATCCCTGGTACTCCACTCTCTCCCCATATGACCAGTGTAAGGTGGACACAACAGCCTTGGACCCCTTTTGCAAGGGACCAGATGGGATCTGCCAGCTCACACTGCCTGGGTTGAGTTCTGGCTGCCTTTAAAGAAGATACATGAGGTGCTTGGCTTCCGGCTGTCCTTGTGGAGTCTTATCTTAGCTAGATGCAGATAAAGCCTTTGGCCCAAGGTGGAGCAGCATTTGCCTCCCTTGGATAGTCTGGAGAGATTCACAGGAGACAGAAACATGCTGGACAAGAACACTGCTGCTCACCTCTCATTCCCACCTAGAAGTGAAGTACCTGTGATGTACTGGTTAAAAAAAGCCTTCTTCAAGCACATAAAACTTGGAAAAAACACCATCCTTCTCCAATAATTCCAGCATGCCTCAGTTTGGCTTTATTTCTGCAGTAGCCAAAATATACGAGCTTGTAGGGCCAATAATCTCTCATCTTCACTGCAAAGCTCCTACCAGGTTTAACCTCGGTATTCATTCCTGATTAAGGGAAGTCCAGTAAGGAGTGGAAGAACAAGAAGGAAAGACATCTCTTCCAAAGAAGCTTGTAGTCAACAGAAAAATCTCAGTTTTGTTCAAGAATTTTACTTCACACAGAGGCTGAACAGAGTAAGAAAGTCCTGGTACTTCAACTCTCTACAAAATGGTCTCTAACTTAGAGATCTGACTAATACAGTCCCAGAGAGACCTTACTTCAGCTTCACAAGATGAAGTTCTAAAGACTCAATATGAAACTTTTAATGGAAGTCTAAAACACTGCTGACTGTGATGCAGATAAAGAAATGGATTTGAATGACTGGTTTGGGATACATTAGGATTGTTTGCCAGAAGCTGCTGTATCTTGTTAGCTGACATCTCATGACTGCTTCTCTGCTGTGGCCACTGGGAGCTTCACACAGGTTGCAAGGACCAGCCACTGACAGCCCTGTTCTAAGAACAGATTGCATTTGAGCTAAAGACTCAGGCAGGAGTCCAAGGCATGACCCAGGGTTCATCCTGGGTGATCATGGCAGTAGATGGCAGCAGTGCACATCACCCCTAAAGCTCATGGAACCAAGGTGGTCCTGCTTGAAACTGGCCATTTCCCAAGGAGCAAGATCAATCAAGGTAAAAGATCAACCATCATCAGCCTCCAGGGGCCCCAAAACCACTCTGCCATTTGATGCAATTGTTTTTTCCACACAGACCTCAACATTTCACACAACTGAAGGAAGACCCTGTTCCTCAGGGCTGGGCACCTGTGGTGATGACTGAGCTTTTGGGCATTCATCAACAATCACAGGAGTGGATAAAACCCCTGTAATTGAATGTTCCCACTATGCTCACATGAGCACTCCTGGATGCAGGGACTCATTTTGGACTCTGCCTGGAGAGCTGAGCTTTTGTGAACTAAATGGAAAGGCAACAGCCAGGGAACTACCAAGGGCCACAGATGGAAATGCAAGCACAGCTCCAGGCTGAAAAACAAAGGACAGGGAAATGAAGAGCAAAGCTGATGAGCCATCCTCAGTATTAACACTTGTGGTTCACTTTCCCCTCCTGAGAAGATTTAGGGCCTCAGTGACAAATGTCACTCTCACCTCCCCTGCAAGAGAGGGTTGGCTTAAGTGGTGTGTCAGGAAAGGAAGGCAAGAGGGTTTTGTTTCTTTTTTTAAGGAATTAAAGAAGACCCTGTGTCTTTAACCTTCAGGATAACCTTGTTTCAGTTTGGTTCTCGTTGCTGGACTGCTCCTTGATGAGCTTTTTATGCTTGATTAATTAGTACACTGAAGGGAAATGGGGGCTGCTCTGTTTAGCAGCTTGTGCCTCCTTCTGACTAATTCACCACCCAGCTCTACAGCCCCAGAGGTCTGCAGTTGCCTCCTTCATGCCTCTGGTGTGGGGTTTCATTGCCTCTTTCTACTTTTCTGATTGTATGCTTCCTATTGATTCAGCCACATTTATTGAGGGCTAGCTGGAGCCCAGTTTAATTTGAGTTTGTAGGCTTTATTTCTCCACTACCACAAATTTTTTCAAAGAAAAAGAAAATGCAGATGCAGGAGTGAACAGTTCAGATTTATGGAGCACTATCTTACAAAGAGTCACTTTTACAGTGTTATTGATAACAAGAAATCATAATTTTTTAGGAGGATAACTTTGCATGTGCCATTATTGCCAGTGTGTGTGCAATCAAGAGAAAAGCACTTTTGTGGTCCTTTAATTTTTAGAAATGTGAACCCATAATAATAAAACTTATGCTAAATTATTTTGTGTCCCAGTTTTCCCGGGGTGGGGGGCAGGGAGGAAATACCCTCTTGGTAAATCACTTTCAGCTCTGACAATAAAAAGTATTGGATAAAAGCTAAGCAGTATTACCGGGGATAAAAATGAATGCAGCTTTCTGCTCAAATAGTTTTCTGGCTAAAACAGGAAAAACTATAACTAGCAGATGTGAGTCTGACTACTGGAGTCAGGGCAGGTGGTGGCTCAGTCACTTTGTCCCTCTCTAGGAGTTATGGGGCAGTCAGGTCACATCTGTGGAGAAGAAATGGTGTGTGAGCGCCCTTGAGACCCCTTGTGCAGCCTGCACACCCCTGGCCATGGGACCAACCATGCCCCTGGTCCTGCTCTTGTCACCTTTCCTCTCTGCAGGTCAGCTGAGGGCTTTGCCCTTGATCACACAGGAGTTAATGACTTAATGCAGACAAGCCTGGGTGAGGTTCTCCAGGCTCGCCAAGGGGGCAGGCAAGGTGAGCAACAGTCCCTCCTGATCACTCCCCATGAGTCAATGAGCTTAATGTTAGCCCGAGGGTGTGCCTGATATCCGCCTTTCAGGTGCCGACAGGAGGGGAATAAACCTGCGTTTGGGAAATAAAAAGGGAAAGCTCCTTTCTGGGACTCTAATCCCACAGTTACAGCAGGGCCCCTCCTGTTGGGAGCTGCTGTGAGTGCTGCCCATCCTCTTTCCAGGCTGATTCTGAGCTTTGCTGATGCTGCCCTCTCCTCAGCAGGAGAACTCCACAGGAGCTGCAAGGTGGCTCTTCTGTATTCCAAGGAAAAACCTACTTCATGGCAACATCCTCTGTGCTCAGGTGCTTTCCTGAGCACATGATGCATTAAATTCAGCACTCACAGAGTAACTAAACACTCAGAGAGCCAAATTCTCCTTCCTGCTGTAACTCCAAACTTGGAGCTGTGGAAAATGGTCTGGAAGGGACTCGGAGAGGCATGTAGCTCACCTCAGTTCCCAAAAAGCGGGATGAAGTCTTCTTGTGGGGATCCTTTTTTGTCTAACCTGTTCTCAAAACCATTTGGTGATAAAAAAAACCACACCCTCCCTTGGTGATCTTTTCTGGTGCTCACCTTTGCTTTGATTCACAGAGTGGTGAATTCCCCCAGTGTGATGCAAGGAGAGGTTATATACAAAATACTCCTTTTATGGGAGTCATGGTAAAAAAAACTGGAGGTAATACATGTGTATCTCACCTGTCTGGTATTCAGACACTCAGTGACCCTGGGTAACCCAGAACAGGCACTTTAGCTGTAAATAACCTCACAAAGTAACAAGAAATCAGCCCCTCTGTTTTTGAAAACTCTTACAAAGCCTGCTTTAGTAGGCTGCATTTCAAAACAGCATCCTACTGGTTCAGTGACACATGTAGCCTGTTTCACTAGAGAGAAGTTCAATGCTTGGCCAACCCAGCTGGGGGAAGCTTTAGTTCAGTTTAATTTTGTTAAGGGAAAACTGAACAGCTTATTTTGAGTACCTTTTACCTCCAAAGTATATAACTAAACCTGCATTTTTTTCCCCCTGGTAAAATCCTGCTCCTTCTGGAGAAGCTGAACTGGGAAGGCCCCTGGGAACTTTCTGCTGCACTGGAGGACAGGAGGGTGCTGAACTTTCCCAGGCTCTGCTGAAATATGGGGCACGCTGTGGAAACTGAGGAGCACCATGAAACAGGATGCTGAAAGTGGTTTTCCATCCTCTTACCTTGGGTTACTCTGAGACGTGGCCCAGTGAAGAGTGACATGAACTGGGGTGCAAGGAGCACTTCCTCTATCAGGAATTCCTCTGTTATCAGCAAATAATGACTGTCCCTCCAAAATATCAGTGCTGAGCCACTGCTTGTCGCTGAGGGAATAAAAATGCCATTACAGAGAGCATGGGTGAGACACCACGGCACAGATTGTGTTTCTGCCATGAGGAGAGACACGACACAGAGCCTGGAATTGTCTGGGAGCCTCCTCCACATGGACAGACCTAGAGGGTTTGCCTTGCCCAGCAAAACTCAGGTTTCAAGGAGGCACAAAAGTCCACTAATGGTACAGTGTAGCACTTGTAGGCTGAAAAATAACCACTACACAGCCCTGCAGAGGAATAATGGTGGATGTTGGGCTAAAAATTTCAGCAATTTTTCCATAAAGAACTGCAGCAAGTTGGTGCCTGTGGAGTGCTCCAAGAGCCCCATCAGGCCACGTTAGCAATGGCAAGAAACTTCCTCTTGCAGTATATTTACTCAATGAACCCTAGAGCTCCAGCAGCAGGCAGAAGAACACGTGCAGGGTGGAACAGATCCCTCACCTTTCAAAACGGGGTCAAACACCAAGTTTAGCACAGGTCACTGCCAGTGAGAGCCTCTGAGTTCCCATTTCGGAGGAAGTGAAAGCTTTGGTGGGCTCTGGGACTCCTGATTCCTCTTTGCACAGAACTCGAAGAACTTTCCTGTCCCACTCACGTGGGCACTTCCCTGTGCCACAGAGTGACCGTCCTGGCCACTGCCCTGGCCACCCAGCATGGCCCCAGCTCTGCCTGCAGCAGCCAGCAGGGAAGGAACAGCCACCCAGGAACACTTTTGTCCCCCGGTTCCTACATTTATGTGACATCTTGGCAGGATGCAGAAAGCGGCTTCTGCATAACTGATATCTTAAAGCTCAGCACAGAGGACAGAAATATAAAAACTTACAAGAAAAATGGCATACAATATGGCTCAGAGCAGCAAAACTACCCATTGTGCAGCCTGGTTAAGCGCAGCAAAAACACATACATGTGTGCAGGGAAGGAGGGAGATTGGGTTTGAATTAAACTGAATTTCCCCTTGACTCCCAGCAGCCAAACTGAAAAATAAATTATTCACCAAGGCTTATTCCTGAAGAAACCCTGCAGGCCCAGGCCACTGCCCAGGTGTGTACTATCTAGAGCTTGGTTTGATGGCACTTTGCTATCCAGAGGAAACAAATTAATTTTCCTCCTTTGAAATTGGGAGACACCTGCATTAGGCAATGCATAAAATAAAAATAAGGGGGACCTGAAAGAAATTACTAAGAGCAATAAGTATCCCAGGCCATTGCCTGCTGAGAGCTGAAGGAAACAGAGGCTGAGATGAGAAGAAAATGCAATTTTATTCCCCCTTTAAACTGAAAGTCATTAAAATCACCCCTTCGAGGCTGAGCACTGCTGTCTGTGAGTCAGGGCTTGTTGAGGGGAGAGGACAGCAAACACCTCACAGGGGTTGCCCTCCTGAGGCAGCAGCATCCCCTCTGAAATGTGCAGGAGAAAGAGTCCAAAGACATTACCTGGACCTGAACACAGGACCTGCCATGGGCAGTTTTCCCATGGTGGAAGCTGTTCAGATGTGCATGAGAACCCTCCAGCTGCAGGTCAGAACACCCAGAGACAATTGAAATATTCAGGTTGGAAGTTTGGGGATAAAGTTAGTGATCTGCTGTGAAAAGTATGCAGATTTTTGTAAAGAAGATGTTTCTGTTCTAATTTCTTTAGAAAAATAAATAAATTCTCAGTGAGTGAGACAAGAGGAGCAGCTCCCCTCCCTCCTTGTAGCCGAACACAAGGTAATGTTTTGTTTCTGACTAAAACTAAACCATTACATGAAAAATGTGGCTTATCAGGAAGTTAGCTGGAGGTTTTGACAGTCCAGCAGTGATTTCTCCAGGGATAACCTGCTCCCTCATCCTTTGCTGGCAGCAGCAGAGGCCGGCAGCCGCCCTGCCCTCTCCCCTGTCTGCCTTGCAGCTTGGTTTACAGTCACAAGGGGTGAAAAATAGTCTAAGAAATGCGTGCACGTCTTATCCTGCCTCTTCTTTTCCCTGTCAGGGTTATCAGACCCACACTTTTGTCACCACCAGTAAAAGGGAGCAGATCCTGACCCCCCGAAAGCCGTGGTGCCACACTCCTGTAGGAGACAGAGGGATAAGGGGGCTGTAGCAGGAATGGTTTGCTCAGGGAGCAAACCATTAAATTCACTTCTGGTGACAGTTTTAATTTGGGAAAATGTCTGCAAAAACAGGAAAGGAATGAAGGAGGTTGATTTCATTTTGCTACATATCTCTTTGCAAGAGGATATTTTTGATCAGCTTTCCAATGTTAATGTCCTATCAGTGGTGAGGGGGGATCTGACAAAACTGTAGTACTTTTTTCATGTATTCTCTTAAAGCACTCAATTTCTATTATAAGTCAATGCAATTAAATTAAATATACAAAGTGTGGGTCAAGTTCTCTGGAGTTTAGGTCATTACTAATAATGTAGCCAGATTAAAAAACCTTGAAGTCCACATAAAGTGAAAGGACAGGCAGAGCTTTAGCAGAGTTAGGAAACTGGAGAGTGCTGAAGGAAAGGAGCAAAGTGAGAACCAGACAGTGAATCATCATCACTCGTGTGTGCAAAACCCGACTGGGAATTCAGGCAGGGCCTCTTGTTTTGCTTTGCCCATCCCTTTTATTCTTTTTGCAGGTTATTAATACTTGTGCTAAGCAGCTGTTTGAGGTGTCCCAGAAGGAAACTTCCCTCCAAGACTCCCTACAGCATTTTATTTTCCCTGTAACCTTCCCCAGGGTCCCTCCACTCAATCCCCACTGCAGCAGTGCAGGACAAGGAGGTGTTTGGCTGAGCAGGGCTTGCCAAGGTCACTTTGAGCCTTTGGTGACCTGACAGGCTCTGACTGACATCCTTGCTCTAGCTGCATGTTAAGACACAGTTTTCAAGATGGACTTGAATATTTAAGGGTACATTTAAAAAATGTAGAAGGGAGGAAAATGGGGGTGAAGATTAAACCAGATGATTTCTTCTAAGTGAGGTATTGTGCTTCTAGATCTTTTTAAAAGGAGGGACAACACTGGCAAAAGACATTTTCTGGCTGGCAGGCAGAAAGGAGAGTAAAAGACTTGAGGGTTTCTAAGAAAGGTATGATCTTTTCACCCTTTTTAGGTTACAAATTGCAGGCAGCATTTCTGTTTCATGGATTGCATTTGCAGTGGGTTTGCCCAGAAGCAGCAGACTAGCTGGGAGCTAAATCAAAGTCAGAAGCCACCAAGGCAAGGGAGATAAGAACCCACTGCACTCTAGGACGTGTCAGAATGGAGTTTGTGGTGATGGTGAGTGCTCAGGATGGGTCCTGAGCTGCAGCAGCAGGCAGCCCCAGCAAACCATCTCAGTACATCATCCCCAGCCTCAGCTCAGTGCCTGGACCTGCCTGACAGGGTGGGGGGACCCTCTCCTGCAGAGCATCTGCCAGCACACCCCGGGGATGGGCTAAGGAGCAGTCCCAGCCACAGCAGCAGAACCTGGAGGGGTAGAAAATGCCCATTATCTCCCAGTGTGCCTTTAGCACAGCCCACTTAAACACCTGTAATTTTCTGATGACACAGACAGGTTATTGCGCTCTTCAAGTGTACTGCTTCTGGCAAAAACAAAATACACCAAAGAAAAAAAATCCAAACCCAACTTTACTTTAAATTTAACCCTCTCTGACAGTCATCATATTTTTAGAAGCACTTACCCCCACATTAATACTTCCTGGAGGTGCTCAAACACCAGCTGATGTTGCATTGAGGTAAATTAGTGAAGATGGAGACTCATAAATCCTCAGGGACTACAAACCTAATTAAATGCCTGTGCGAAGCACTCGGGTGTAGAGCAATGGTTTGCAGGTCTGTGTTTTCCAGACACCCCAAATGAGCTGTGCTTGCTGCAGGGGCCAAGGAATGGCTCTCTCTTTCCCAGGTCCTGCCACATGTGGGGCTCTGGGCAGCCTGGCACAGGCAGCTTCAGGAGGCACCAAGCCACGATGCCATCAATGTAGCTGTGTTTGTTGGGATCAGCAGCAGGCCAGGGCTCTGTCACACCCCTTCCTCTTGTCTTGGGTCTCAGAAGATCCTCTGCCTGTCTCCACCGAGGGGATGCAGATGGCCCAGAGCTCACTCACTGCTCCTGTGCCCTTCCTGGTGGCAGCACCATGAGGGATGTGTCCCTGGATGCTGGGGGTGGGGGCAAAGCTGCCTTTTTCCCCCTCTGGCTCTTCCAGTAACCAAAGACAAGGCTCTCACAGTCCCAGCAGTGTGTTCATGGACAGGCTCTGGGCCCTGGACATGTCATGACCCCAGGCTTCTCAGAAGAAGAGAAATGGAAGTAACAGAAGAGCTGCTCTTGACTCCTCACACGGTGACTGGTACCAGGAATCAGCATCACTCAGGAAGGGGCTCTGCTCCCCTGAGCAGTTCAGAAGTGCTCAGTGAGCACACCTGATCCCACAGGTATTTTTTCCACTACTCCTGATTCTTTACAACATTTCTTCACTAAATAAAGTGCTGCACCTAACTACACAGGTGATCTCCTCCACACTGGCCAGGGGATGTGCTTGCAGGTGGAGCCAGCCAGAGATGCCTTTGCTGGATGCACTGGGGTCTAGCAAGACAGCTGATAATTCTGATTATTCTGACTAGTTTGGACAGTCATTCTCAGGAATGAGTCAAACAATTGAAGTAAAAACCCTGCACTATTTTTTTTTTCCCTAATGAAAAACTTACTGGTTTAGGGTTTAAGCCCCTAGGTAGGAAAGTTATATTTTTCTCTTCACAGCTGGGTACAGAAGAGCCTCCACTGACCTCAGCTGAAGGTGTCTGCACAGCACCTTCAATTTAGGCTCCACTTTTGACAGTTCCTAGGCCTAATATGTGTTTCTTGCTGTAAAAATTACTTTCTTCCCTCTGAGAGAATGCAACAAGGTGGAAAAAAATACCCAGAAAAATAAATTTCCCTTTTTTTCCCTTAAAATTTCAGTCTGAAATACTGTTTTGGAATGGAGAAGCTCTAATGGAAAGGAAGTCCCACACTGAAACCACCAAAATCCTATGGGATTTAAGGGAGTGGGATTATTTGAGTCATTCTTGTGGGTGTATGTTTTCCCTGTGCTCCCCTAAGAGCTGACACCCAGCATGTGCCAGCTCAGGGTGGGGAGCAGAGGGGGAGATGTGACTGTGCCTCCACAATGCACCTCACTTCTCTTCCAGCTGTTTTTGTGGCTTTTGAGGGACTCTGTGTGTGGGTTTTGTGTGTGAGGAGATTGCAGGGATTTAAAGGGCTGCATTTGGGGAAAAGCTAAACTCAGCCTCCACCTTTTGCACGCTTTGGATTACACACCTTGGCCTTGCCCACTCACTTTGTGTTGGCTACAGTTCTGCTCAGACAAAAACTCACATGGGAGCGTTCAGACTGTCCACATCTGCAAGCTGGAGGATTAGCTACCTAACAATTGGTCCAAAAACACAGAATTGGTGATTTTCAGGCTCAGCCAAAATAACAGGTCACATTCTCTGATGGAGGAACTTGGCATTGCATTACTGAAATTGGAGGAGCTTTGCAGATTTACACCAGCTGAGGATTTGGGCATAGGTGTTTCCTGAGTGAGAAAAATCTGAAGGGAAAGAACTACTCCATTCAGTTTATTTTTACAGAGCAGAGCCTACAGAAAGTGGTCACTTTGCCAAAGGAGCTGGAATCACCTCACGGCTGTTGGTGCATGACCAATAACGCCTTAAGGGGATTCACAAATTTGTGCTGTGACAAAATTCTACCAATTCCTGCCAAGAAACAGGAACCACTTCAGTTTAATGTCCTTTTTTCTTTCCTTAAACAGAGGTTTAAATGTCATTTTTGTACTTGGAGACTTCAGGCTACACTTTCACCCTACTAATTGTGACTCCATTCACTGTTGCAGTAAAGGACCACGTTCCCTCATAACTGCACATGAAACCACACGTGCATCAGCTTTCCCAAACACCACTGTGTCACTGCCACAAGAAATGTGCTTCCCACACACTTGCTTCCTATATTTTCTTTCTTTCTTTCTTTCTTTGCTCATCACACAACGTTTAAAGTGCAGGGCAGCCTCTGGGGCTGCCTCGTTTATCCAGGGTGTCTCCCCTTCTCTCAGGATTCCCACCTTGCTTTAATGACTTGTAGCTCTGGCATGGGTTGTTGGGATGGAAATGGTTTTGCAGAACCCACTGGAGTTTGAGACCTACACTTCAGATGTGCCCATAATGTGCGTGTTACTCAGTGCTTTGTTTCACTGGGTGTGTCATATGCCATTTTCCCTTAACGAGGAGCTGTTACAAGGCGAGTTTATTCACCCTTGAAGGGTGTTGGAAGATCAAACCACGTGGGGTGACAAGATTACAAACACTTTGCTGGAGGGCTGAAAATACTCTGGAATGGGATGAGAGATTTAACATGTTCACAGAGCCACAACTTGTCAGTGAGAGGAAGGTGGTATCGTTCCAGAGAGCAGAGGAAACCATAACTGGGCAAGGATGAGATGTGTAAGTTACAGGAAATATTAAAATTCAACAAAATCTGCTCTGACACCCAAGTCTCAAACAGCACTTCTGGGATGGATTAATTATTCAGGCAGAAATCCGCACCCACCCAAGCCTGCTACCTGCAAATCTGCCAAACCCAGCCCTGCTCCTTCAGATGCACAGCCACTCTTCAAGCATTTGTATTAAAATTGTGCAGCTCCTTGGAGACACTACTCCAGGGGATTGCAGTGTGGTGCTGCAGTGGAACACCACTGCAAACAAATCTCTGGCTTGGCAGGAGGTGGTGAGGAGCCGTGTGCTGGAGCTCCTGAGGATGTGGCCAGCAGAAAGAGCTGGGAATGGGAACAGGGGCAGCCCTGAAGAGCCCAGAGCAGAGGGAACAGGGAAAAAAAAAGTCAGCTTCATGAAAAAGTAAACAGGCTGTCCTTGGAGAAGGCTACAAGGAGAAACATGAGTTTGCACTCAGTTGCTCAGGATGTTACAACCCCAGCTCCTCTTGAGAGTCTCTTTCTGTAAATCCTAGAGAGCATTTCCTATCCAATAAAGAATATTACCCAAAAAAAAAAGCCAGCTTCCCTCTCTTTGTGTGTCTCCCTTCAGACACACAAACTTGTTTATTTGTAAGATTAATCTGTTTCCTTTTTTTTGGAGCTGAGATGAGGTTTTCTTCAAGGTCCATGTGGGTACCATGTGCAGTCCTCTGCCTTCTTCTGCTGTGTGGACAGCTGCCACCTTCCTAGGAAGGTCTGTTTTAGTAATCTAACCTAGAAATTGTTGGCCATTCAAGAAATGTCAGTAAGGACCCTCACTTTCTCCTGGTCCCTTCCTGTGGCATATTGATGGCTAATACTGAGGATCTCAGTACAGGGTACTGAGAAGTGTCTGGGTATGACTGAGACTGGAGATAGTGGTGGAATAAATCTGCCTGAAGATTTCTCATCTTGCCTTATACACAAACTTGGATTCAGGATGCCCAGAGTCTGAGGCCCATTTTTTTTTAGTTCTAGCCTTAATCTGGTCTCAGATAGGGAGGCTGGGTTACCCCAAATGGTCCCACAGCAATTTGCAGTAGGAGCAGGATCGGTTGTTTTCTCACAAGAACCATGACAACCTGGAAAGGGGAACTCACAGCATCTGCACACTGAGGAGAGTTCAACATCTGACACAGCCAAAGCCTGGTGAGTAACAAGAGCCAGGGGGGCAGAAGGTCACAGGCTTGTGCAAAAGAGGTGAGAGACACTAAAGAAGGTGGAAGTGGGATTCCAAGTAATGAAAGGTTCAGAAGAGCTGAGATGACAGCAAGCAAAGATGACAAGGAGGGCGTGGGAGACTTCAGGATGATTTTACCTCAAACTGCAGGATGAAAACATGAGAGGAAATATACGAGGAAACATTACACAAGCTCTAGGGAAAAATAAACCAGAGATCCCTATAAGAGATTAAACCCCTGTGTCCCTAACAGGCATCCCCACACCTCTGCACTTTGGGGAAGTTCAGCCATGAGCCAGCTTGCACCTTCTGGGCACCCTCTGCCCCATTTCTTCTGAAGGATAAAAAGTGTGAAAAAAATAAAAATAAAAATGAACTGGTAGGAGGAATGTTCTATAATTCATCCAAGCAGAAGTAGAGGTCTGACATAATTTTTCACTTGTATCTGCTGTTGATAAGAAGGTGATTTCCAAATCAATAGACCCTAAAGAGAGATACTCTAAAGGCCTTCAGAAAAATTTCCCATGCACAGATGCAAAGTTGCAGAACTGGGCCCTAACTGGAATTAAAAATGGATCAGGGAATAGTATATAATGTTGAAAAAGCATTAAAGCAACAGTGACAGTATTTTGGGGACATTTGCTGGCAAAACTTAAATATGACCACAAAAAAAGGAAGCATATGCACAGTCAATCACCTTAATACCACTACTTAATGAAGGGGATTGGGAATTAGGAAGAGCTGGATGGCATAAAATCAGAGCAGGGGAGGATGGAACGAAGAGGTGATGCCTGGTACCCAGAGATAAAGGGGACACAGGAAAAGGAGAGATCATGAGGGTATCAAGGCAGCTGCAGAAAATCATCCTGCAGAGCAGTGTTTGTGGTGAGAGCAGGGAAAGTGCCTGTGTGTGTAGGAGTGCATGAATGAGATGAATCATTTTCAGAAGTAGAGTCCCGTGAGCAGCAGAACCAACGTAGCCTTTGGACATAAAGCTCAGGAGTGACTGACTCGATTTATTGATGTCTCACAGGGGATGAGCTCATGCAGCAGGTTCAGTGGGAGCACTGACAAAATCATTTTCCTTAATCATTTTCCTGAACCCAGGCACCTCTTTCCCTAAGACTTATAAGCACTTAATATCTTTCAATGCACTGACAAATGGGTTGAAATTGGGTAACAAGTCCAAGGGATATTAGGGAGAAATAGATAACATTCTACAATTTTATTTTTTCAAACCATAGATTTTTCTTTAATTGCATTTATCTAGTAAATTACTGTGAGCAAGTTGAAGCTGATGGAGCTTGTTCTCTGTTCCACAGCCCCATGGTCTTGGAGAGCTGGGTTATCCTCACCACATGCCACGTGAATATCCAGCCTGCAGTAATTGGTGATGGTACAACCAGCTCCATCTCTATGATAAAGGCAATTAAAAGACTCTGGAAGATTTTATTACCTGGAATAGTTGAAAAAAATGTAACTGTTTTAAAGTACTGATCAGAACTTCACTGATATTAATTAGGTTTTCAGGCATTTTACTACTTCCTACTTTTCAGCAAAGGCCACGAGAGCCATCAAAGAAGTGCCACAGCGCTGACTGTCCCCATAACATCCCCACCAGCAGCAGTCAGGAAGTTCTGCTAAAAATTCCATTTTCCTTTGGGAGAAAAATTCATATTTCTAAACTTGAATACTTTGAGCAAAATGTGTGTCTAAAAGGAATTGCTGAACATTTTAACCAATTTTATCCGAGGGTTTTTACATTCAGCTTCAACAAGTCAAATAATCAAGGCCATTAAAATCCTATGTCCTGAGGGATGACCAAGAAAAATGTTTCTAGAAGCTTCTAGAAAATACACTTAGCACTGTGATTGAACCCTGAAGAAATTAACCTCAGAAAAGACTGAAAATTAGAGCTCTCTATAGATTTGCTAATTATTCTATGGAATGGAATGGGGAATCTTAAATAGCCGTTAAACTTAAATATACATTTTCAGATCCATTATAATTACTTCTCATCTACATGAAAGTAATACTCTAAACAGAGAGTGCTGAATGATTGCAAAGGACAGTAAAGTCCCCATCCAGATATACTTAGAATCAGTGCAAATATCAGATGGAAGACAAGGGTAAAATAAGGAAGAAAATGAGCATTGCTATAGCAGGCAGATAGTTGTGCTGGGTACAAAGGGATTTCTCTTCCCTCAAGATATTTGAGAATTTAAAAATGTTCCCAACCTGTATGCAGAGGAAGCCAAAGCTTTTCAATGTGTTTTGCTGAAACTATTAAAAAAAAAGCAAATAGCTAAACAGTTTGGTTTTCAGCAACATCAAAAATTATTCCCCAAACTGAAAGAAAAATTTGAAAACCCTGGAAATAGCCAGAAGCTGGATGTTTTCTACTTTGGGTTTGTCTGTTTTTAAATAACTGGAAAGCTCCTTCCAAAAGAATAGAAAAAGTAAAAATTTCTTTTGTTTATTTGTTTGCTTGCTTGCAAAATATTTTGTGTAGAAATACTTGTGATCGACTGCTCAGCATACTTTGGAATTGAATTGTCAGAGCAATTCTGGGAGCTCCCTTCTGGCTGTATCCAGGTCTCCACTGTTCATTAGCAACTTTGGAAACTCCAGACCAAACTCCCTAAGCACAATGTCCTGTGCTTAGAGCAAACTTTGCAATTCCATGCCAAGTTTCGAGCAAAGGAGTAGAATAATTTAATTTTTTTTTTCTTTTCATCTAAGTGTGGTCAGCCACCTGCCTTGCCTAGATCAAGAAAAGCTTCTTGTTTTTTTTTCCCTGCAGGTGCACTGAGGGAAGGCAGTGTGCCTTTGCACCCTCACATGTGTGGAAGGGCTGTCCTGTACCTCTGGGTCTGTTCAGGAGACACCAGGGCAAGCAAGGACAGGCTCAGAGCAAGCAGGGGCACAGAGAATCAGATACCCAAAAAAAGCAGAGCTGATGTATTTATCATTAACCTGGTGTTTGTAGTAGCTGGGTACAAAATCTGAAGAGGAGAGGAGAGGAGAGGAGAGGAGAGGAGAGGAGAGGAGAGGAGAGGAGAGGAGAGGAGAGGAGAGGAGAGGAGAGGAGAGGAGAGGAGAGGACAGGACAGGACAGGACAGGACAGGACAGGACAGGACAGGACAGGACAGGACAGGACAGGAGATGTCCATGGCATAACTCCAGCTGGCAAGGAATATTTTTTTCCATTCCTGCACTGTTTTCACTCAAATAAATTGTTGTTAAGCTATGCCTAAAATGTATGAAAATGACCAGAGGCACTTCATTGACAGCTATAGCAATTTATAGGATTATTGACCCATCCTCAAGAATCATAAACGGAAACTAAGCCACCAGGAGAGATGTATAGAGCAGCTCAAAATACAAAATAAATGTATTCAACTCCATTGCTGAAAGCTCCCCCTGTCCATGAGGGACACTCATAGCGGCCACAGAGAATCCAATTGCCTTCAATGGTTTTTGATAAGGAAACAATCTGTTCATTTATTAATTTTTAGAAAATTGTAGGCCATTTGTACAAGGCAATATTGGTTTGGCTGCACAGGCTGACTCCTCTGTTTAACTTTCTATATTCTAAATAGGTCCCATCGACTTTCATGAGTCTGCTTGTAAGTAAAGATAACTTAGAGGATCAAAGCCCTATAAACTGTGTCATTAAATTTTAAGAAGTCAGGAGCTGCACGTTCTCTTCCCAGGCTGTACCAGCATCTCCCATGAGTGCTAATGAGACCAGTTCTCATGTCACTGTTCTCTGGACATCAGAAGACACAGATTTGATTTTAGGCTTGATTGAACAGGTG
Source organism: Cyanistes caeruleus (assembly GCF_971803275.1). NCBI lineage: Eukaryota > Metazoa > Chordata > Aves > Passeriformes > Paridae > Cyanistes > Cyanistes caeruleus. The sequence continues at coordinate 9,829,963 of NC_141716.1, read as the reverse complement.
AAAATAAGCAATAACTCATGGAAATTAGTGTAGGTTTACATGGCAGTCAAAATATAACTGATGAAGTTGATGTTTGTGCTGAGAACTCTCCTGAAGTTCAGTTCTCTCTAAACACATGATGCATCTGGTCTGTACAGAAGGTTAGTAGAGCTCATTAGAATCGATTCTCCATGTATTTGTCAATAATTCAGGAGAAGGAAAAAAAAAACAATTTTTTTGAGATTACCAGAGTGATTCAGCTCAGGAGTGTGTGGGAAAGATGACTCAGATTTTAGCCAGTGACTGTCTCCTCCATACCCTGTAGGAGAGTTTTGCTGGAAATCAGGCAGGGTTTTACTGATAACAGGTTTTCATGAGGTAGGAAGTGAGAAAAGAGAAGTGGAGAGGGCTTTGTCTTTCTAGAACCTTTTCAAGCCAGTGCAGAGCTTTGGGAGAGAAGAGGATGAAAGCATCCTTCTGACACTGGCTTTTTGCAGCTATCTTCAACACAAATTAGAAAATGGAAGCTGCTGAGGAACCCCCAAAACAAGGATTGTTCCAGCAGAAGCTCTTTGGCTCTAAAGTGCAGAATGGAAGGCAATTTCCAGTGACTCCAGGACTGGACACTTCCCCTCACACTCACCCCTGGCTGTAGTTTTCACAGCCAAGAGGGACTGAGGGAGTCCTGCAGCATCCCATCCAGTTCTGGCCCACGGGGCATTCCCAGAGCCACTCTGCCCTGCAGCTCCTGTGTGACAGCCCAGAGGATGTGACAAACACTCCAGGTGGGACTTCTTGCTTCCCTCCCCAGCGTTTTTGCAAGGTACCATCCAAGATGAGCAGCTACTGAGTCACCCCTGCAGCCCCTGGCTGTCACCTCCTGCGCCAAGGCACAGCTTTCCCTGAATTCTGTGAGCTTTTCTGCAAAAGGGTATTTTTTTACCCAAATGAAGGAGCCAGAATTTGAAGGAAGGTGAATGACAAAGAAGTCAAGAGGCAAACTGCTGTCACCATGCAGGAAACTCTGCTTTTCAGGTCAAAAGACGGAGTAACACCCAGTGCAGGTTCCAGGCAGCACCAAAACCCCAGGGGACACCTTTTGCTGGGACAAACATCCCTGGAGAGAGGGATGGTAAAACAAGCATATCCTGGACAGGGGGCACCAATAAATCATTCATGAAAAGAATAGGAAACAACATAGCCAGGGCAAAGAGAATGCTAATTTGCTTTGCAACCTGATCAAATGGAATGACTGGCCTTGAGGGATGCAGCCATTTTGGGGGTTGATTGCTGCAGTTAATACAGAGCATTAACTTTGCAGCTTTGCTCCAGGCAGAACTTGTCCCAAGTGATCTAAAACTTTCAATGCACTTATTCTATCAGAAGATTTCTCTGTGTGTGTGTGTGTGTGTGTGTGTGTGTGTGTGTGAGACTGCCTAATTAATGAGTTTCTTTTCAATATTAATATGCAGAAAAGTTTACTGCCTCAAAGGTGTGTCAATATATACATTTTTCTGGTTAAAGAAGCTTGCCTTTGGCTATTCTAAAATATAAAAACTATTAATTAAAGTATACAGTGCTTTAAAAAAAAAAAAAAAAAGAGAGAGAGATCGAATTGCTGAAGTCTTTGGGGAGAATTGCTACAGAATTTATGCCAAATGTCTCAATTAATTGATATGCTAAAATGAGTGACCTGGAGTATTTTAGTAAAGATTTTTCACAAGGCTCCAGCTATTCCCTCCCAGCCATCAAGGAGTACTGTTGAGTGATTTCAGACCAGGTGGAATCAAGAAAAAACAACTCCTCCCAAACCTGTTGAGTTGCTCCTTTCCCTGCACGAGGAGCTGCAGGGACCTGGGGAGTGTGGAGCCCTTAGGGAGCTGCAGGCTGTGCTCTCCCCACCCCAGACCTGTGCCTGCCAGAGGTCAAATGCCACCAGGCTGGTCCTTTCCCAGACACCCCAAGGCTGGCATGGCCCCTCCTGACAAGAACAAACCCTGCAGAGTGCAGCCTGTCCTCAGCAGCACTTCCCAGCCTGTCCCTTGGATCTGGGAGAACCAACAAGGATGGAGGAGAAGTAACATCATTGCTTTCATTTTTACATATGGGAAACTAGGCACGAATGCAAGACAAGTCTCCAAAGCAATTTCTTCATTATTTTGTCTTGCCTAAAGAGCTTCAAAAACAATTTTCTCTGAGTGATTTTTGTCAGAGGTTATAGAGGAAGCCTCTGGAAAAGCCAAAGGCCAAGAGCTGTGTACAAAGCCAGTATTTTAACTGTATAACTATTCTTTCTCCCCAGTGGGTGCCTGTATAAAGTATTTACCAAATTATGCTTTCCCTTCTTAAATTTCCCATAGCATATGATATTATCCTTTCCTACCTGGAAAATCCTGCCATAAACCTCCACCAGTGACTGCTTAATATGCTGAGCACAGCCTTGCAAAGCCCTTCAGAGAGCCCTCCCAGTCTGTCTGGACCCCAAATTACTGCCTGCAGACACTACAGCAAACATTCCAGGAAAGTGGAAGGAAATAAAGTCTCTTATCCTAATCAGTCTGATGAGCTGGTGAGGGAAAACAGCCGATGTCCATGGAGCAGGGCTGGAGTAAAGGGCAAGGAATTGTGGCTGCTGTAACAACTGTAACATTATAAACATCCCACAAGTGTCTTCTCACGGTGGATGCTTGGGAAATTTGGGTGGGTTTCTTTATCAAAGATCTTCTGGCCAGAAAACTCTTATTTTGCAGATAGAGTGTTCTAGTTTTGGGTTGGTTTTTTTTGTTGTTTTTTTTTCCTGAGCAGGTGATTATTATATTTCATGTGAGAGGTTTCCATAAGCACAAGTTGGCTGGTGGCTATGAGGTTATAGAAGTAGTAACAGGTGAAGAGAATCTTTGTGCTCCTTTAGTCTCCTGCTTGCTGGGGCTAAAAGAAGGATGGGAAGGAAAGTCAGGAAAAGGGAAAAATGTGAAATATGGCTTTTCTTTCTTCCCCAGCTCCCTGCAGTTGCAAGGCAGGTCTTCGCATTATAAGAGATAAGCAGTTGCTCAATGTAGGAGCAGTAGAGTTAAAAAAAATCATGTGCTTTATAGATGTTATTTGATCTCTAGTAAATACACTGAATATGGGATTTTTGCGTGGTGCTTTGATCTCAGGGAAGCATATTCCAGCCGAGCTGCTGCCACCCCTCTAATGAGTGGTGTTGGAGGCCCTACATAAACCGCGGCTGGTGAAAGCGCCGAGGAAGAATGCAAACTCTGACATCCCTAAAGTAGGTCAAGCTCCTCCAAAGGCAGCCCTCCTCCCGTGGTGGCAGCTGCCTGAGCTGCTGAGGGCAGGTGAGGTGTGAGGCAGAGCAGCTCCATATGCTCAGCCCCTGCTCACGGTCCCAGTGAGAGATGAGGACTGAGGCACCACTACAGCAGATGCCTCGTGTCCGCTACAAACCTACCCTGGACTCACTTCCAAACCCCAAACTGCCAACAGAACATAACAAAAGATTTTTCTTCTAGGATTGGTGCACAACAGAGAAGTTTGCAGAGAGGAGACTTGGACCTTGCAAGGTTTTAGAGGCTGTGCTCCCGCTGTGTTCAGCTGCAGCCACGTGCAGGTGCCTGCCAGCCCTGCTGAGCAGTGTGCCTGCTCACACTGGTACCTCCCTGACCCTACAGGAGCAGACCCTGGGCTCTCCAGTGAGCTCTCACTGGCTGCCAGGCTTTTGGAGAGCCAAGCTGCTTTATCTGCACAGCACTGCCCACACACATGGTCCTTTTAGGATCAGGAACACCTAGGGGAGCCCTAATTCACAGCTGACATCTAAGGTGCTGCAATCACATTACTAATAGGCCAGCTAAAACAGGAAAGGAGCCTTTACCTGCTGCCAGCTCCTGTAATAACGTGTCCTAAGAGCACTTTCTTGCTCTTTCAAGTCATGCACACACAAGTTACTTTACAAAGTGGTCTCTTGTCTGGGCCTCACAAACTTGTTTTACTTATAAGGTGTCTTAGATTGGAGCAAGGACTGCCAGAGGGGAAGCAGGGCTCCACGGGATTGCACCACAGAAACCACCCAGCTGCAGTGGATTTCTCTTTTTGCCATGGGCTGACTTGCTTATTCAGGTTTGCACTGTTATCAAATGTTTGTTACAACACAGGAAAAAGTACTGAACTGAGCCAGGCCTGTTCTGTGATCTGGATTACCCACTCTCTGCTTCCCCATGGGAGCTTTATGGAAAGAGTTTCCTGTACTAACCAAGAAAATCCTCATCCTGAAAAGCTATCTCTGGAAGAAGAGACTGGCAATGACTGTCTTTAAAGAGAGTTTCTCAGTCACCTGGAGCAGTGTGAAAGATGTTATTGGTCCTTCAGCAGGAAGGACTCAGCTAGGACAGGCCTGAGTGCCAGCCTACAGGCTGTCTGTATCTCTCTAATTCATCTCATGACTTGTCAGCTGAGTAAGGGACAGTATTGTGTTTCTGATTGTTTTCACTTTATAATTTGAAATTTTAGAATGGAATCGGCACACCTGAAACTTCAACAATCTGTCTGCAGGAGATGGGCTGGGATTCAAGGAAACTGCTTTTAATCCTGTCTGCTGGGTGTGGGTTTTCCCCAAATCTCATTTCCTATTGTAGGTTTGGATGGCTTCTAACTCCAATTAGCCTTACACAATAAAAACAGAGGGCTGAGCTTCAGAGGATGTCTTGCAGTGGCAGGGATATCATAACTCAATGTTGGGCAAGGCTTTTCTATCCTCCATGCCTCCCTTCCCTCCAGAAATTAGGATTTTACCTCCTAAAACATGAGCTTTTTTACAAGCAGTTTAAGGGCTCTTCTTTTTTACTCTCAGGGTTCACCATTCTCAGGTTTTTGCCACATCCACACTGGCTAGAAACTTTCTTCTCTTAATTAATTCTGGAACTCTGGTATATCCATATGACTCCAAGGTCTAGGGTTTTAAGAAAAATGCCAGGTGTCAGGAGACTCCTCATAAAATCATGACAGTTAGCAAGCTGAATACACAAAGAACAGTCTTGTACCTTTTTTTTTTTCTCTAAAGTTACTTCTATTTTAGTGTAAGGAATCCTAGAAAGAAAAAGAGAAAAGTGCCCACAAAAGATCCTTGTGTCACAAAGCAAACCCTGGAATAAAAGTCTCTGTTCCCCTGAAAAGAGGTAGGCTCTGAAGGTGCAGTCTATCAGACAATACACCAGTTTGTAAAGGTATTGGAAACACTTGTTGAAAAAGCCAGAAGCTGCCAGTTGAAAACCGAGGGTTTAAAATGTGAAGGATCAAAATACAGCAACGTTAAACCCTTGAAAAAGGAAGGTAAAATTGAACAAAGAATTCAGGCTGTGACTGGTTGTCCTCCAGTAATTCTGAAACCTGGTTAGACTTTGAGAGGCCCTGAAATTTCTCCTGGACAGAACTGGTGTTTATAACATGAAATGATGATGCTGGATGTTTGACTTTTCATTACAAGCAGATTATGAATGTTTTCTCAGCGCTGGTGTGTCACGGGATTTAAACCACTGTTATGAAGAGCAGTGTCATTTTGTAAGCTGTGAAATGTTTGTGGCAGCAAGGTCTGTGAGGATTCTCCCCTCACAGGGGCCTGCCATGGCTCATCCCCATCGTGGGATATTGCAGGTGGCTGTGGGGAAGGGTGGGGATATTGTCCTGTTTGTTATCGCTGCCAGGAAAAAACTCCTCCATTAACCAGGGATACTTGGACTGGTAAATTGTCTTTAGCTTTTGGTGGTTTTTTTTCATTGGCAATAACTTTTTCAACAGCACAGACGTCTGTGGCTGATTTAATCCTGGTCATCCTCTCCTCTGATTGCTGGGGCTGATCTAGAGCTGAGCTCTGGGGCCAACCCTCTTAGCAATGTTCTTCTTCAAGGGAAAGAGCTGTTAACCCAAATTACTTGGCAGCTCTAGGAAATTCTAGCAGGTAATTTTTGCAGTGCTGTCAGTCACTCTCAGCCCCCGTGGCTGCACTAGTTGCTCTGAATAACTACAGTAGCTCTGATCATGAATTACTGTGATTTGTCAGCAGTAATATAAACCCAGCGAGGGTTTTGATGCTTTTGCCAGCAACGTGTGAAAGAAAATATTTGAGTGAAGTTGTCTAAGCCAGGTTGGGTAAAGAAAAGGGGGTTTAAAAAGACAACCTGACCAGCCCAGATTTCATGCAGTGGTGAAACCAGCTCACTGCCTGGATTTAAGACCAGTGGATATGTATGTTTAGTCTTCTTGAATAACTTTTCAATAACTCCTGATGGGTGTTGGACTTCCCTTCCCTGGAAATGATAATATAATTCTGCATACCATCTAAATAATGCAACACCTTACTATAATATCTCTTTCCTTGGAATAATGGTGTATAACACTGGGGAAAACAAAGCATGTATCTGAAAACAAAAATGTTCTTCTGACACAAATTGCTAAAATTTGGACAGTGGGAGTTTTCCCACTGCAGGAGAGCAGGGCAACAATACCACATGGAGCAGGAGACAGGGAATCCACACTGATCCTTAAGTTTCAGATCCTGATTTCTCTGCTGAACTGTGCAGAAATTTAATGTCAAAGAGCTGTCCAGAGCCCTTCCTAGGTTCCTGCTGGAAAACCTGAACTATATTTTCAGGGGCCAAGCAGAAGTTCTTGAAGTTTGCTGAGCTTATCTAAAGAAAAGTCAGGTAGCTGCAAAGTGAGTGATAGTGACTTTCATTACTATTATATGTTCAACTATATATATAGCTATATACATATATAGTAAAATATGTAATTACATAGTGAGTTATATATGTAATTGCAGCTATTTTTTCAATCACCCAGGTGTTAGGAAAATTCCTGTTGAAAGTTCTCATATTGCGGTGAGACCTTGAAGAAGGATGACCACATTTCCCTCTGCATCTCAGGAGCCTCTTGCAGGATTTGGTCCAGTTTTTCCATGGACTCTTTTAGAAACCTGTGTCCTCTGGCAAGAGTTTGAAAGGACGGTGCTCCAGCGTGCATTGGACTGACTTTTCTTCCTCCTGCATCTGCATATGCTGTGTGACAGGCTGAAGGTTAATTGTTACTCTAGGATATTATGTTCCTTCTCTCTCTTGTTAATTCTGGGGACAGGGTGGGGAAAGAAAATCCCTCATACCTGAACCTTGCTGCAAATGTCTCCATGCCTGCTTAAAACAAATGTTTGTCTTAAAAGAATTTAAAAAAAACAAAACTAAAAGAAAAACAAACAAACAAAAAACCCCACAAAACAAACAAACAAAAAATAGTCCTTTATAAAATTTTACATTAAAAATCCAAAATTTTTACCTAGTGCTTTTTGTGCTCTTGTAGCTGACAGAATAGGTCCAAATCAGTCATATCTATTACCTTTTTTTTGCTGGGGCATTTTTAGCATTATCAGAAGCTTTATTTCTTTGCCCCCATCAATGTCAGAGCTTCTCTATAGCTTAAACCCCTGTTTAACAAGGTCAGCATCACTACAAGTAACTCCAAGTAACTCCAAGGATGCCAGGGAGGTGCATGGGCAAAAGAAGCATCTTCCAATGTTTTTTTTTTTTTTGATTCTCCTGAATAGAGGAGAAGCCCATTCTGCTCATTCTGCCTGCAAACTGCTCAGGATGGATGGGAAGAGCAGGAAACATGGCAGTTTGAAGAAGAAAAGCAGGGGGCAGGGGCTGGCTGGAGCCTGGGGTGGTCCATGACCTCCAGCCCACTGCCTGGCTGCTCAGCCACCAGCACCTGAATGATGCAGCAACCCAGGCTTTTGCTGATCCCCAAAAGTGTTTCCTTCATGGGCTGTGGAGCAGATGATGATTCCCAGCCCAGCTGAAAGGGATCAGGGGGGCAAGGGAAGCTGAAGTGGCAGTGGCACCATGTTCCTGCAAGAGGCAGAGCCATTAGGGGCACACTAAGGAGCTCACAAACTGCACCTGGTGGGTTCATTCCCAGCTCCATCCTCTTAATTCCAGCTTCTCTTTCATCCCTGTGAGCCACAGGGGAGTGAATACACGAGGGTTTCCACTCAGTTACTCATCTCTTTAATGGTGTAGGAGTCTGGGGAGCTGCTCCATACCTACCTGAGGTGCAGGGAATATTCAGCATCCAGGCAGATTTATGCCCGTGCCCTTCTGGCTGTAAGGTGGCAGAGCAGCCCATGCTGTGCTCCATCTCCTATGCATATTCATAGTTCTTTTGTTCACTAAAGAAATGTCTGGACTAGAGAGGGTTTGAAGGACATTGACCACACAGTTGAAATACGCTCAAGTTGCTCGTGAATTAGACCTCCATCATTTTTCATAATAAATTGGTAACCTCTGCAAATCCACGTGCACCAGTGTTGTTATTGGAAATGCTGTGTATTTTATTGGATTGGGAACATTTTGTAGCTATCAAGCTGTCAATTATTTTAGCACAACACAAGGTTTCTCATGGTGATGGATGGTGATTCTAAATAATTTTTATAAAGTATTTCTACTTACAGTGGTGTCAGGAAACCTGCCTGCCTATGAAATATTGTGAATTTTGAAGCACTCACCTGATAACACTCCTTAATTGTGTAACATTAATCTGTGTGTCAATCAAATGCTTGCAGGCTAATATATGGATTTTTTTTCCTGAGGTTTCCATAGAGGGGGGAAAATTAAGATCATAGAAAACTGTTGGCAGCATATGAAGGAAGAAGCAATGCCAGACTTGTAACCAACCATGAAAATGCATGTCATGGAGAATAAAGAAAAGATGAACCTTCTTCACTAATGAACTCTACTTTTATTCAGAAGGAAGATGTCTTCCAGCAACATGTTTTTTCTTTCTCTCTTTCTCCCCACTTCTAACACATTGAGTGAAAAAAAAAAGCCCAGTTTTACATGTCTTGAGCAGATTCAAACATCTGTGAATAAATAAGGTGCTAGACATTAGATACCTGTTCTTTAAGTTTCAATGTTCTTTTCAGAGATTAATAAAATATATTGTTTCATGTCACAGAAATGAAAACTAAGTCATATGGAGCTGCTTTAATCAAAAGCACAGAGTAAGATGGAAGAAGAGTGTATGGAGTAGTACAACAATGTCCCAAAATACCTGGGAAGGTCAAGTACACCAAAAAGCACTGCCTCGGACCTAAAATGTTGTCCACTTTTACACACAGCCAGAAGGGCTGTGGAGGACAAGGAAAGCTCCAGGGAGCACAGCACAGCACACAGAGCATCTGTCCCCTGCTTTGGTGACACTCCCCTTCATCCCTGGCCAAGAAAGCCACTCCAAAGGGACTGTCTGTGACTTTACTGCACCCAGACCTTTCTGTGAGCCTGTGCCAGCACAGAATCCTTCACCAGCAGGGAATAAATCCTGCCTCAAGTGCTGCTCAACCCCAGCGCCCTCCTGCTGCTGCTCCTGGCTTTATTGCCTGAAAAGGTCTGGGGCCACTTCCCCATTTACCTGCTTGTGAATTTGGGGTGAAAAAAGGTCCAAGAATTGCAAAGGTGCAGCCCCTATGGTCCCACAGAGCCCAGGGGTTTGAAGAGGGATGTTCTGGATCTGCAGAGTTCTGCTGTGAGCTCTGCCCTGCCTCTGCCTCTCCCTGTCCAGCAGCACTGACCACTGGCAATTCCCAGGGCAGAGATGGACACTTGGCAGTCTGGCACTCATCCCTGTTTTTACACCACCCAGCCTTTCCCAGCCATTAAATTGATTTTATATGTGCAACCCTGTTTCAGCAATTAAAGCAAAAAAAAAAAAACCTTTATAGCTCTTTTGGTTTGAATTGGGCTGGTTTCAAACCCAGGTACTAAAATGGATAAAATTATCTTGAAAAGCAAAGGAATTACACTGTACTCTGTACTCTGAGCTCCTCTGCATCATGTTATGAAAGACACAAAGATAATATTTGTATAAATTAAAGCTATTGGAGACGTATGGTATTTCAGTTTCTGCTTCATTAAGTTGTCCTCCAGCCCTGAACATCCTCAGATCTATTCTGCAGCACTTTTCTATTTTAAATTTAATCTACCCTGCTGAAGAATGAAAGCTTAAAAGGATATTGCCTCTTTAAATTAAATGTGGAAAAAAATAACAATGGTGGAATTCTTGCTGAAGTGAATGCAATCTATTATATAAGTTCTAGAATTCATAATATTTTTATCTGTCCTTTAGCCTCCCCTCTAGTTCAGCAGTATATTTCTTCACTGTTTTACTAGCACTGCAATTACATTTTTTACATTGATTGTAAGAGCAGAAGAAGCCACTGTGACTATTTAATCTGATTTCACATGTATAAAAGAACCGAGGACATGTCAGGATTAATTCCTAATTTGATTAAAACAAATTTTGGAAAAATATCCAATCCTTTCCCTACAGTTTTCAAGTAAAGGACTGGGGATCTGTAGCTTTGTAACTCAGATTAGAACTTAATTAGACCTCATGAGTTGTTCAAATCACCCATTATTTTACCTTTTATCATGAGAAAAATTTCACTGTTTAGAGGCATGTATTTCATCTTATTCTGATTTGTAGATATTGAATAAGATTCCATAAGATTTTTCTTTTCTTTATGTGGATTGGATGACAATCAAATCACCACTGAAGCTTCTAATTGGTGGTGAAAATATCAGGACTGACATTTTCTCTGTAATCCTCATAACTTTTCTCAGAGCTCCTTCACCAGCTACAAAAACCATGCTACCCATGCTAGCCAGTAAGAGATGAACAAATGATTTAAATCATGCCCTCATGGGGATTATCCAGCCCATTCCATCCTGTATTGGCATCTGTTGGCATCTGCCTCCTCTCCCATGCCTGTTGGCATCTGCCACATGCAGAATTATCTCCCAGGGCTGGGGGAAAGTTCTCCTTTCAATCAGAGACCCCAGCTCTGGCTGCCTGAGGGGCAGAAGGCAAGGACTGGCTTTGCTCCAGCCATTCCCAAAGGTACAGCAGCCATTCCCAGAGCTACAACAGCCATTCCCAGAGGTACAAACAGCCTTTCCCAGAGGTACAGCCATTCCCAGGGGTACAACAGCCATTCCCAGAGGTAAAAACAGACATTCCCAAAGGTACAAACAGCCTTTCCCAGAGGTACAGCCATTCCCAGAGGTACAAACAGCCTTTCCCAGAGGTACAACAAACATTCCCAGAGGTACAGCCATTCCCATGGGTACAAACAGCCTTTCCCAGAGGTACAGCCATTCCCAGAGGTACAAGCAGCCATTCCCAGAGGTACAAACAGCCATTCCCATGGGTACAAACAGCCATTCCCAGGGGTACAAACAGCCATTCCCAGGGGTACAAACAGCCATTCCCAGGGGTACAAACAGCCATTCCCAGAGGTACAGCCATTCCCAGAGGTACAGCCATTCCCAGAGGTGCAAACAGCCATTCCCAGGGGTACAAACAGCCATTCCCAGAGGTACAGCCATTCCCAGAGGGGCCTGGCACCGTTACCTCCCTGCTGTGCTCTGGCAAGGCTGCTGTGCTTGGCACAGAGGAACCTGAGCTGCAGGGAATGAAAGAGGCTGCAAAGCTGCATCTGCAGGTGAATGGGTCAATGTCACCCACACACTGAGAGCAGAAATCCTGCTGCCACAGCTGGTAGATCTGATGGGAGTGCTTTGAGAACACCTTAGCAAATTGAACCTTAAGCCAAGAGAGGCAAAATAACACCTGATTTTCATGAATGTGAAGTAGACTTGAGAGAGGCATCAACCTGCTCCTGGCCAGCCCAGGGGCAGAACTCCAGGGGCCTGCAGAGCTTTACTGCTAATGCTACTGGTGTCTCCAGCCTGTGAGGGACAGCCTGCTGGGGCTTTTATCAATCTAAACAGAAGGTTTAACTTTCCTAGTTTCCATCATAGGTGTTCAGGTTCTTGGTTTGAAGGACAGGGGATGGGGAATATTGTAACATGTCTTGGAGTTCTTGTCCTGCTGGTAGAATAGAGTTCCTTTGTAGTTCCTGTAAGTTCCTAGAAATAGAATTAGGAGAATGTGGGTGGAATAGGCTCCCAGAGAGGGATCTCCACCCCTGGAGGTTTTCAGGACTTACTGAGGCAAAGCCATGGCTGCCTTGATCTGGTGTTGGCTACAGTCCTGCTTTGAGTGGGAGCCTGGGTGAGAGACCTCCCACCAACACTTCTGTCATGTGGGAGCATGGAGGGACACACTCAGGGAGGGTTTTCCAACATCATCTTGGAGCCATCAGCAGGTGCCCTAATGGAAAGCAGCTCCTCCTGCACTCAGGCTATGAGAGAGGGCTCTCATGGGTGTTCTCAGTGAGAGTGCACTGGGAAAAGGCAAGTGCAGGCCAGGGAGGAGGAATTAAACTGTGTCACTGAGAACAGCAATTAAAGAAGCCAATTGAGATTTCAAGCAAAAAGCATAAATCTATAGGGTATATTAGTTAATTAAAACAGAAGCATCATCTCCAGGCCCCTTTCATTCACAGAAAGCTTCTGTTTCTTGCTAAAGGCATATTGAACTGGCGACAGTAGCTCAAGACAACTGTGGTTGCTTTTGGAATGAAGTTGTTAGTTCAGAAGAGGAACACACCCCTTCCCTGGAGTCCCAAGTTCTTGGCTGGAGGAGATTCCAGCCCTGCTGTACTGCATGTTCAGGGTGGAGCAAATGATTCAAGCAAAGGCAGATATTCCTTACAGCTTAATTGCCACTCATTTATCTCTTCCCTGAGTTCAGCTATCCCCTGGCAGAAGCACCTACCCCCCTTGGAGGCTGGGGTCAGCCTCTAGCCCCAGCAAAGTCCAATGTCCAAATTCCCACAGACTCTGTTCTTCCAGGAATGTGGTTGTGTTTTATGCACAGCTGGGCCTTCACTGCATTTCCTCTGCACCCCCTTTGGGTCACAGCAGCAGGTTCACTCACCATGTCCATTTGCTGGTCAGCTCTGAACCATCTCTGAGTGGGGCTGTTCTCCCACAGATAACATTTATAGAAAGGGAATACAAGATAGGAAGACTTGAGCAGATTTTGGGTCCACTGCTGCTGGGGCCAATGGTTAACAAAGCAAAGCACCTGAAAAAGCTTCAAAGCTGGTTTGGTTTGGTTTGGTTTGGTTTGGTTTGGTTTGGTTTGGTTTGGTTTGGTTTGGTTTTAACTGGAGGAGGGTTTTTTCCTCCCACTTAATGAAAAAAGGTCTTTTCCTTGCCATAACCAAGAAAGAAGGCTGCAGCACTTGGCAAACAAATTTCTTTTAAGTGCATTTGCTGGAAATGTTTATACTTTGCTCTTGACAACTGTCTTGAATATACTGAGCATTGCACTGTACCTTGCATAATTCTGACATGGGAGCAAAGTCCTTGTGGAGGAGGTGACAGGATCATTCCCTGGGACTTTTTTTCTTTTTAAGTCTGTCACTTGTTGTAATCAAAGGCAATATCTTGTTTTGGAAAATATTTTCCTGCTCTCCAGGGATTCTCTTTCTCCTTCAATTGAATTTAACAACAGGAGAACATCTTTGCAGGGAGTGGAGAAGAGGCAGGGAACTCCATAAGAGCAGGGAAATCACCACTACCTTCCATGCAAACTGGCAGATGTTTAGCAAGGGGTTCTCTGCCTTCCTCCAAAACTCCCCTTCTGCAGCATGTTGCCTGGAAACCCTCTGCTTCTTCCCCTTTCTCATTTAATTACTGCAAATTGCTGAAAACTTTATCTAAACTCCTATCAGACAGACAAATCACCATTTGATTAAGGCAGACAAATGGTCCTAAGCAATTCCAAAAGCTGATCTCTGCATGCTTTGGGGTTTTGGAGGGTTTTTTCCCCTTACTGGCAGGATTCAACCGAGCATTTCCCAAGCTGAGTAACAGGAATCTGGGCTAATTCAGGAAGGGCCTTGCTCTCTGATTTTGTATATGACTAGGAGATAAGAAAGGATGTAGACAGAGATTAGCATAAGAGACTTGTTAAATGAATATGAATGGGTCCTGTGGCAGCTCAGCAGATGGTGGTTGCTCCTGAGCAGAGCCTGCAGCCCTGTGCCCAGCTCCTGCACGGAGCTGGAGACCTGTGGGTGCCCCCCGGTGCAGAGATCCACCCCACCGAGAGGGCAACACCTCCGGCAGGAGAGCAGAACGAAAGGTTTGAAGGTTTGAAACCCTCCCTCTCACACAGGGAGTCAAAGGAGAAGGTGGGTGTGAACAGGGGACCGAGCTCCAGAGCTGGATTCTGGTTGTCTTTTTTAAAGGAGTTTCACTAAAGGCCATGGGATGCACACTGAGCATCATTTTCAGTCCCCCCCAGGACCTTCTGGGCTTGGGGAACAGGCTGCACCATGAAGCTGCTGGGAATAATTCTCCCTGTTGTGACTGGAGTCTCCAATTTAGAGAGGCTGGACAAAGCAGAAAGACTAAACCAGGCAGATGACTTCTAGCAAGAATAGTCTCCCCCAGGTCAGGAATGCGGGCAAACCTGACCCTAGGGCTAGCAGCCCTCAGGGCTTGCTTTTATTATTATTTTTTCACTCTGACAAACGCCTGCTGCTTCCACTGCTACCCAGATTTCACTGCCTCTGCAAAGAGCAACGAGCTACAGAGGCCCCAAAGAGTTAATTCAGACTGAAGACAAGAAGCAAAACAGCACCCTAGAGCCAGGCTTTTCCCCCCTGCTTGTGAGAATCCCTGCTCCATCCAGCTCTGCACACTTGCAGCTCTCCCTGCTAACAGGTTGTTTGTCTTTCAGTGGATTGGAGGGAGTCTGTGTAAACCTCCATGCAACTGACTTTAATTACCTGCCAAACCTGCACCAGGGCATAAGCCCACATATTGTATGTGACATTACCAGTAGAGCAAGTACTGGAATGCAGGGGCTAGAATAATTTGACAGCTAACATAAAGCACCATGATTTATATTTTGGTTATATTGAGATTTTTCCCCCCTCTTTGAGCACTCATATAAATATTTACTTGGATCCTAGGACCTTGCTTAACCCTCACAGTGCCACGTTTCATCTTGTTCCTTTTTTCTTTTTTTCCTGTATTTTTGTTTTTCAGCAGCTACTCCAAAAATGCCTTTCATTTTAAAACACAGAAGATTTAAACCAAAAATAACTTCACCTTTAAACTGTTTCATCTGTAAACAATGTGATTCAGTAATCTTTATATATTTACTGTAGACTCCAATTGAAAACAGATTATGGCAAAGGGTTTCTTTTAAAAGATACATGACTTTTCAGTAGGAACATTGGGTTTAGATTCTGAAGCAGACATCAGCTGAGGCCTCTGCTTTGTTTTAAATTTGACCCAAGCTATTTCATTAATTATTGAGCTGAGTAACATGACTATATGGTCTGTTTATTTCAAATTTAAACTTCTCTGCTATTTAAGGATTCTTTTTCTTTTGTGTCACCCCATGGTTTTAGTCTCCATGCAGCAGGACAGAAACAACGGCATAAAAGAGTTCTGATAACACTGCAAATCAGAAAGTTGTGAACTTCATTATTATTATTATCACGATTCTTGTCTGTCTATCTGATTTGAGCATGAGTCACTTATTACACAGCCCCAGAGGCTCTCAGGTATTTGCTTAATACCCTGCTCTTTTGGGTGCCTGACTTAAGTGAGGATCTGGAAATACCCTTTTAAAACCATTTTCTGCTAACAAACACCCTCGCTGGCCCTTCCATCGCTCTGTGGAGTGGGTTAACCTGTGGCTGCACAAAGCCAGTGCTGGCCCTGATGAATTTGTGCTCTTCAGCCCTTGAGAGCCACACGTGCTCTCACAGACCAGTGCTGCTGCTGTGATACCCAGAATAAAACACTTCATCCAGGGGTCAAGGCTGACATAAAAATAAGGATGGCCTGTGTCAAAAGGAGTTTAGCAGTCCTCTCTTTCTGATGTCCTGAATGTTTATCAGCCACTGTGCAGGCCAGAGCTGATATTACCACTGCAGCTGCCCTAACACGACATGTGGAGCTGGATGTCATTGGACAGCGAGCCAGAGGGGGACCACGCTGAGGAGAAATGTAAAAGCTTTCCTTCAGGGTCCCACGAGGAGAGATTTCAGACTCAAAACCCTTTTTCTCCTGTAATTGTTGGCTGTCTTAAATAGGGGGAAAATGCAGATCTGGAAGCTGTGAGGGCCTGTGTTAGCTCAGAGACCTGTTTATAATTATATGTTCCCTTTCTCATGTTTGCAGAAGCTTTAGGTAATTAGTGCACCACAGCACAGGAGCAAGGAAGAAGCAGCTGAAGAGCAAGGGGCAGGTTTATTGCCCTCTGCAATTGCTTTTGTGAATGGGCTCCCTGAACCAGCAGGACAGTTTCAGCTCCATTCCATAGGAAATAAAACAGGATCCATGGACACACAGTATTAGAGGGGCTTGTGCTGCCTTCCCACCTTGCTGTTTATTCCCTGGTGATCCATGACCCTGCCCTGTGCTCCAGCTGTGTGATGGGAGGCTGAGCCCTGCTCTCACCTTGGCCAGGTCACCACAACCCCATGAAAGGTCAATGGCTTCCCTTAATAAATTACCTGAATTTCTACTGGAGAAGGAGTAAGTACTGTTTATTTTTATTAATGCAGATTTCAGGTGCTTGGCACCGATTTCTTGCCACGCTTACTTCAGGAAAAAAATCGCGTTGACCACAGTGCCCTTGTCACTGTGTGTTTAATATCCTTTATAAAGCCAGGAGCACCTTTCTGGAAACAAATGAAGTCTCATTAGTGGGAAGTGGAGGCTAAAGCAGAATCAGTTCTTTACATTTTATCAGAGAGAGGTTGTAGAATTCAATAGACAAATACAGGCACAAACAATGCCCGGTTATTTGCAATCCACGTGTGTTATTGCAATACTGGATGAAAACATCCCAGTTTAGAAATAATCCCAGCTCTGTATCTGTGTGGACATGTCCTAGGATCTCCCAGCACTGCAGTAGAAGCCAGAGTCTGCAGGGAGGGTACAGCTGAAATGGTGTTTCAGAGCAGCACAGTGACATTGGCAATGGAGCTTTTTCTGGCATAAACCTTCACCCACTGCCTCCAACAACGAGAAAAAAAGGCAGAAGAAATAAGTTGGAGATGTTTCTTTAAAGAAAGCACTAAACTTGGTAAAAGGACACAGCTTTGCTACCTTGCTCTCTGCCCCTCATGCCTCAGGATATCATAAATTTTTGATACCAATAAAACAGAATTTTTGATGAGCTGCTATTTTGCATTAAAGCAACTTTACATGCAAAGATTGCATAATAGGAAGTAAAATTGAATTTTGCCTCAGAACAAGTTCTTATTATTAATTTAAGTGTTTTTTATATATTTTAGCAGCAGCTTATCATTCTATATATTTAATTTCTTTCAAGTGAGAACACTTAGCATTGGTTTCCTTGTCTAAACAAATCTTTTAAGAGAACACATGTATAAAGTGGAAATGCAGTGTTTTGAATCTGTGCCTTAAGACAAACAGTGAAACTTTAAAAGGGGAAATAAAAAAAAAAATAGCAGAGGACAAAAATCTCTAAAACCTACCAGCAGGCTCTTTGGGACAGAAAACATGTCACTTTCTCTATGTGGAATAATTTTTCCCCTCTTTACTGCAGTGTTTATTCAAATCATATTGTGGCAAAACTGTAAATACATTAAGCCCCCATTGGAGCAATTCTGTTTAAGGCAAAGGATTTGCAGTACCTTAGGTCTTGAGTATAGCACAGTCCATTTCCTAACACTTCCACACACCGTGATGCACAGGACCAGCTCACAAATATAAACGGGCTCTTCCCTGTCCTGGATGCATTAGCATGAAAACGTTTTGCAGCACTTCACGCTGCATTCAGGGTTTACTATTGAAAGCCACCATTTTAAAATCAAGAAAAGGCAGAGCTTGTAAGGTTTTTTAATGTCCCTCTTCTTCTTCTTCTTCTTCTTCTTCTTCTTCTTCTCCTTCTTCTTGCATGAAACAGAAGTCCAGTGGGGGATCCTATCAGATCATTGCATGCAACATTACTGAACACACCATGCAGGATTATGCAATAAGCTATTTACAGTGTGTGTGTACCCACATAACTTCAGATTTAATGCAACCCTAATGGGGTGAAACATCAGGATTTAAAAGGGGGAAAAAAAAAAGAGAGAGAGAGAGAAAAAGAAAGAAAGAAAGAGAGAGAGAGAGAGAGAGAGAGAGAGAGAAAGAAAGAGAGAGAGAGAGAAAGAAAATAAAGAAAATAAAGAGAGAAAGAGAGAAAGAGAGAAAGAGAGAAAGAGAGAAAGAGAGAAAGAGAGAAAGAGAGAAAGAGAGAAAGAGAGAAAGAGAGAAAGAGAGAAAGAGAGAAAGAGAGAAAGAGAGAGAAAGAGAGAAAGAGAGAAAGAAAGAAAGAAAGAAAGAAAGAAAGAAAGAAAGAAAGAAAGAAAGAAAGAAAGAAAGAAAGAAAGAAAGAAAGAAAGAAAGAAAGAAAGAAAGAAAGAAAGAAAGAAAGAAAGAAAGAAAGAAAAGAAAAAGAAGAAAAAGAAAAAGAAGAAAAAGAAGAAAAAGAAGAAAAAAAAAAAAAAAAAAAAAAAAAAAAAGAAGAAAAAGAAGAAGAAAAAGAAGAAAAAGAAGAAAGAAGAGTGAAAGTTGTCCAAATAGCGATTTGAAGAAGTGGAGCGCAGAAGGGAGCGGGCAGAGGGATGCTGGCAGCGGGCTCCCCGCGGAACCTGCGCACGGCGCTGCGCGGCAGCGGAGCCTGAGAGGGCTCCCCGAGCGCTGGGGATGCTTTAGCTGTCCTCCCCGAAACCCGACACCCCCAGCCCCGAAGAGCTTCCCTGACCTTGCTCTGTCAATCACCGGCACCGAGCAGCCTGCTAGAGCCAGGCGGGCACTGCGCCAGCCCGAGGGAGAATGGGGAAGGGGGAAGAGGGGGGAGGAAAAAAAAAAAATTAAACCCTAAAGCAGCTGGGAACAGTTATCTCGCAAACCGTGTCATCCTTATAACACATCTCGCCTGCCCACCTCAACACGGAGCAGCTCATCTGCCGGCCACAGCAGCGCTCAGCATCTCTGGAAAGTCTTAAGAGTGATGTTTCTATCTTTAGTTCAAAACGTCTTTTTAGTCTTAGATGTCTCTGTTTTGGAATTAAAGACAATGAGCTTTATACACTCTTCTGGAGGGAGGAGGGAAGGGAATGCTGAGAGGAGTCTATTAACCGGTTGGCAGCGATATTCTGTGAGCTCCGTGTCAGTAAATGGGAGAGAGGGGGGGCTGTTGCCAGTTGTGTTTGCTGTCTGAGTGTCTCGTTCAGTTCTGGGAACAGCCCTAGCCGGTCTCTGCCTCTGTCCCGGCGAGGGCTGCGGAGCCCACTCCGCCTGTTAGCCATGGCTCTTATAAAACTGCCAAATCAAACAAAATAATACGATTTTCACTGAAGGGAATCGTCCTCCTGCACTACGTGAGATCACATAGTGAACCGTCGTCCGGCAGCCAAATTTAGCGGTGCAAACCTTGGGCCGTTCCCCGTCACACGCCCCATCATCCCCGGGGAGCGGGGCAGCCCCCGCCGGGCTCCTCTCGGGGGTCTCCCATCGCCGCAAAGGCTCCTCCGCTTCTGCTCGCGGCTCATTCCAGAGCCCCCGAGCCCCTGCTCCGGCCGGCGGTGCCCCGGTCCCGGTCCCGGTCCCGGTCCGGGTCCGCTCCCGTCTCGCTGCCACGCAGACCCCATCCTCTCCGAGGTTTGGAAGCGGGGCTGGGGATGAGGGCCTCTTCGCCCGGCTATTGGGGAGACAATTTGCAGCATCTTCGCTCCGGGGAGCTCCGGGGGCGAGTTCCGGGCCGCCTGGCCGGTTCCCGGAGCGGGAGGTGGGCAGCAGCCCCTCCGAGCCCGGGGCCGGGCGGGCTGGAGCTGCAGCAGCTCCCGGGAGCCGGGCTGGGGCCCGGGCCCGGCCGGGACTGCGGGGGACAAGCGGGGCAGAGGAGCCACCGGCACAGCAGCACGTCCGGAGCGGGGGGAGAAGAGGGGGCTGGGCAGGAGGCACTCTCTGTGCCCCGCACAAACAGCGACTTCTCAGCGCTCCGGGGCAAGCGGGGAGCCCCGGGCTGGCGGCCCCGGCTGACCCTGACAGCCCCCGCTGCCGAGGGCAGGCCGGTCCCGGGAGGAAAAAGAGGGAAAAGAGGGAAAAAAGGAGTTTTCCCTTGGCTTCAAGTAGCTGCTCTCCGTGGTGCCCCTGTCTCATGTGTCAGCCCTTCGCCGGTCGGTGATGAACGGCGAGAGATCAAAGCCGATACCCGCGGATGGCGATGGGCGAGCGGAGCGGAGGGGAGCGGAGGGGAGGGGAAGGGAGGGGAAGGGAGGGGAAGGGAGGGGAAGGGAAGGGAGGGGTCCCCTCTCGGTGCCAGGGTTGTCCTGGGGGTGCGGGCAGCGCTGCCCGCCCCGGTACCCGCGGAGCTGCCCGGCCCCGGGGCCAGAGCCTGCCCAGCCTGGGGCCGGGCGAGCACAAGTGCGGTGGCTTTTGGCCCCTCGCGGTGTCAAAGCCCCCTGGAGCCGCCCGTGCGGACACAGGAGCCGGCCCGAGCCCCGGAGGGAGGGAGGGAGGGAGGGACCCGCGGCCCGGACCCCGCTCCTCGCAGCGCCCGCGGGGCCGAGCCCGGCCCGGCCCGGTGCCACCGACTGGGGCTGAGCCCCGGTGGGACTCGGTCCCGCTTTTCTTTCCTTTGAAAAGGAATAAATTAAAGCCCAGGAGCGGTGCCGGGCCAGCAGAGCCCCGGCCGCCCGGGCCGTGCCGCGGAGCTGCCCCGCCGCTGACACCGCTCTGTGGTGGGAATCTGGAGGGCTTTTCTAAGGCCTGTTTTTCCTACTTTTTTTTGTTGTTGTTGTTGTTCAATTAGCCCTAGTGATTTATTCAATGCATGCATGAGGGGACATTAATATGCGGTGGCAGTTCCCACAAACAATATTCCTCTCAGGCTTTCTGCAGCCATAGCATTTACTGGCAAGGGGGGAGGCTATAGAGGGAAAGCCAGGCTCTCCCAGCCTTTTCCTCTGCAAACTCCTGTGCCCCCTTGGCAGGGCAGCAGGGTACGAGCTTGTTCTCCGGGCCTGACTCATGTAGCCGGGGGGCTGGGACGGGCCCCGGCCCCTTCCAAGCTCCCCCAGCTCAGTGGCTGGCCCGGCTGGCTCTGAAAAGGCCGGGATGTGGATGGGATTTAAGAGGGGGAGTTTGTTTTAAGTTACTGCATTTGTTTTTAAATTATTTTTTTTTTCCACATTCTGTCCTTAACCTGTTTGTTCTTCAAAGGCGCATTATGCCATCCCTGCAAAGAACAGCTCGCTGCTGCTGGGACGAGGGGCAAGGCAGAGAGAACCAATTTTTCTTAGTTGTGTGGTACCTTGGATTTTTTTTTTTAGGAGAGATTTAAAGTTCAACACCGCTTTCACACTTTGAGAGCAGCAGCGTTCAGACACGCTGCGACCCGGCTCGGGGAGTCTTTTTCCCACACCCAGGCAAGGACCGGGGGCGATTTTTAACCTCCTCCTCCTCCTCCTTCAATTTCGGGAGCTGTGTGGTTATTCTGATGGATGGCGGTGGAGCTGCGAGGTGCTGAGCACTTGGGGGTGGCGGGGAGAGATCTGTCCCCTTCTCTAATCATCTAATGAGTCGTCAGGGGGGGGAAAAAAACCAACCCCAAAACGGAATAAATACAATGTGCAGATGGAGAGAGGGAAAGCGAATGGGCAGCCCGGATCCCACAGGAGCTAGGGAAAGGACAGTTGTCCAAGTCCTCTCCTTTTCTAATGCAAAAGGATAAAAGAAAAAAAAAAAAATAAATAAAAGAAAGAAAAAAGCGGGGGGAGGGGGAAATTTGGAAAATTGAAAGAGTCTCCAGGGCTCCGCCGCTCTCCCAGCCCGGGGCTGCCTGGGCCGGCCGGTGCCGCTCCCGGAGCCGCGGAGCGCCGGGCGGAGCCCCCGGCACAGCCGGGCCCGGAGAGGCGCCCCCGCCGCTCCGCTCCCCCCGCAGGGCTTGGGGTGATGCTTCCCCTGCCCCGGGCGAGCTCCGGGCCAGGCAGAGGAGGGGAAAGGCTGAGCGCTCCTACCCTGCGAGCAGCAGCGTTCCCGAGAGGGCAAAGCGGCCCCGATCCCCCCGGGCCGCAGCCCCCCACAAACCCTGCCTGCAGCAGGGGCAGGACACGGCCGGGGCCACAACTTTTCCTTTCTTTCCTTTTTTTGTTTTTGTTTTCGGAACACGAGAGGTCAGAAAAGCAGGTCCCTCCAAGAAATGCCATTTCAATGATTTTAATAAGCAAAATAGGAAACAATTTTAATAACCAAAAACAGAAACCAGTCTGAATAAAACTACAATAGACCAGGTTTTTTAATATTTTTCATATCATAAGCAGGATTTGAAATTGATCCCTTCAGAACTTTACATGAAATAAAAACAATTTTTTTCCGCTGCTGCAATGTTTTGATTTCAACACAGTTGAATCAGTAAAAACCAAAGATCGTTTTCTGATGCATGACTAATATCCACAATATTTAAAACTGCAAGCACCATGCTGTTCATTACAATCTTGTTATTACTGTTAATTTATAAACTAATACAAACTTAAAATGCATCCGGCCAGCAGTGCCAGCTACCCTAAAAAGAAACTAAAAAATAAGTTTTCATTTTGGTATTTTTGTCAGTGCAACGTAAATCCTTTTACTGACCTGCAGGAGGAAAAAAAAAAAAAAAAGTAATAAAAACACCCATAAGACTCCAAACTACTACTACTATACAACTGCAAATAAATTTTGGCTAAAACTTTCACTCGCTGCATAGGGAAGCAGAGAAGCAGATTACAAATCATTGCAAAAGAATACACTTCAAAGTTGTATGCAGTATGTCTTCTTAAAAAAAAAGTTTTAGATTTAAATGCTTTCCCAGCCCACTCATCAGCTGCTGCCATTGAGAAACCCAACTTCAGTTTTCTATCGCAGCTTGACTCTTTTCGAGGAGGGTTTGGGGTTGGTTTTTTCTCTTTATTTACCGAAAATCTAGGGGCAGTGTTTTTTAAATGGAAATGGTATCTCGTCTGTCCTTCGCTTCCTGAGTGTACAATCAGAAAGGGAAATTATCTGGCCAAGCCAAACCACTCAGGCTGGGAATTGTCCTGGAGGAAAGAGCTTCGCTGCCACTTTAAGGCATCGAGTAGGTTCTAGTGACCGAGGAGGGTTTTTCCCTGTTAAGTTTAGGTTTGTCAATGCCATTCAGGCGTTTTTGCTTCTGCCCCAACAAACAAAAACCAAAATGAAAACTAACAAAAAAAAAAAAAAAATACAACTTAAAAGTGCACCAGATATACAAAGTTGGGTTTTTTCTAATGCAAAATGCCCATAACTTTTTTTTTTCTTTAAGTATCTCTTTAACACCAAACAAACCGTATAACCAGCCTGCTGAAATGTTATTTTGTTTTTTGTGTCTTTTTCTCCTGTACGGTTTGAAGTAGCAGATATTTACAAGCTAACAACCATAAAAGAAAACAAGAGCAAAACCAACGAACAAAACTGCACAAGCAGTAAAAAGTTCGATAACTTGTGATGCTTTTCTTATTGATGAAACAAAACAACAACAGAAATCTATGATCGATGATCAACATGCTATAGTTAAACAAGAAAATGGTACAAAATAGAAATTATTACCATACATGTCCAGCATGCAGGATTAATATTTTTAATGCAGATTTTCGTATTTTTCTATATAATCAAGCAGGCAATAAAACTGATGAGTTTTTTTTTTCTTTCTTTCTTTTCGTAGATTGAATGTCCCATCTGAGTCCTGTAACTTATTTCTCAAAGCAGGCAATATATGAAGTGTTTGCATATATTGTCCTTTTCATTTATTCTCTTTTTCCAAGCAGGTAAATTGTGCATGAGATGGTGCTGTATATGTCCTCTCTCTTTCCAAGCAGGCAGTACTTTATAGATGGCTTGTTCATTGTCCTTTTTTTATTATTATTCTTTTAAAGTCCATCTCGCTCTGCAAGCAAGCGATCTATAAAACGCTTCACTTATCCTTTTCTCCTTTGCCTCTGTCTCTCTCTCTCTAACTTGCACACCAAAGTCAAAAAGTTGCACTTTACCTCTCCCAACCCCACCCCCAGCCTACTTTTCCCACAGCTACTCTAGAAGACTGGATGCTGAAAAAAAAAAAAAATAAAAAAAATCAAGTCTCTATTTTTCTCTCCTCCTTTCTCTCTAGTCAAGCAGACGGATGGATGGAGAGGTCACAGGAGGGTGGGAGCGGGGGGGAAGGTGACAGGGGTCAGGTTTGGGGGGTGGGGGGTTTTTGTTTGTTTTTTAATTATTTTTGTTAAGCACTCACATGAAGAACTCAGGGGAAGACGGGTTGTCACTGGTGGAGCCGGCCTCTCTGAAGCCATTGCTGGCAAGTTTCTCACACTTGAGCTTGTAGGCGTCTCTCTCTCTGGCGAGCCGGGTCACTTCTTGCTTGAGCTGTTCCACCTGCTGAATGAGCTGCGTCTTTTCGTTCTCCAGGTGGTGTTTCTGCTGGACACGTTTATACCTGCAGGACTGGGCATAGCCCCTGTTCTTCAAGGTCCTCCTCTTCTGCTTGAGGCGGATCACCTCATCTTTGGTGAAGCCTCGGAGGTGCCTGTTGAGCTCCCTCACAGACATGGAGACCAGCTGGTCATCTGAGAACCGGTCCTCCACGCTGCTGGAGGGGGGATGCTGCTGGTGCGAGTTCTGGAGCTGCTGGGAGGAGCTGGAGGAGGTGGAGGGGGTGGGAGAGGCCTGGTGGTGATGATGGTGGTGATGGTGAGGGTGCCCGCTGCCGGCCAGGTCTTCGTGAGTGACTGCAGGATACTGGTGGTGGTGTTGGTGATGATGATGATGGTGATGGTGGTGGGCCCGGAAGCCCTCGAAGCCCTGCAGCTGCTGGGACACCTGGTGGGACCCAATGAGGGCTTCGACAGCGTCCTCTGGGGTGAGGTTCAGCGCCTCGGGGTTCATCTGCTGGTAGCTGTTGGCCATCCAGTACAGGTCCTCCAAGTGGGTCTTCTGCTCGGTGGGGCTGAAGCTGGGCGAGGAGGGCACGGAGCTGCAGGGGGTGCTGATGGGGGTGGAGGACACGGAGCCGGCCGGCTGCAGGCGGGTGCAGTGCCTGCCCGAGCGGTCGTTCCTGCCCAGGGGCTCCTTCTTCACGTCGAACTTCATCAAGTCGAAGTCGTTCACGTACTCCATGGCCAGCGGGCTAGTGGGCAGCTCGGCTCCGATGCTGAGCTCTCCGGCCATCGCTGTCTTGCGGGCACCTCTCCCGGCGGAGGGGGCTGGAGACCTCACCCCAGCGCGCAGCCTGGCAGAGGGCTGGCCGCGCTCCCCTATTCCAAACCAACTTTGCCTTTCGCCTCTCGCTTCCTTTCCTCCGCTCCCCCTCCTCCGCCGCCTCCTTCTCCCGGCTTCTGGGGCTTCTTCAGTCCGGAGCAACAAAGCCAAGGACGAGCCGGCCCCCCTGGCTGGCTCCCGGTCTCGGTCTCAGCGCTCGCCCCGCACCGCGGGCTGCGGCAGCTCCCGGCCGCAAGGAGAAAGGAGCGGTAGCAGGAAGGGCAAAAGCAAAACAAAACAAAGATGCTGCCTTCGGCTCTGTGCAGGAAGAAGAA
Source organism: Cyanistes caeruleus (assembly GCF_971803275.1). Taxonomy (NCBI): domain Eukaryota; kingdom Metazoa; phylum Chordata; class Aves; order Passeriformes; family Paridae; genus Cyanistes; species Cyanistes caeruleus. The sequence goes on along the minus strand of NC_141716.1, from coordinate 9,804,399 downwards.
GGTCGGTGCAAACGCTCAGCCCGTGCCCCCGGCCGGGTTTTGTAAGTCCGGAGCCCCCTCCCCGCGGCAGCCGAGCCCGGAGCCTGCCGCAACTTTCCAGCCCGAGCGAGCGCCGGGGCAGCGCACGGCTACCGGCGGCGGCGGAGCTCTGCACGGGAGTTTCGGTGGCTCTGGCAGCGCAGGCGAAGGGGAGGGAAAAGGGGGAGGAAGGAGGGGAAGGAGGAGGAGAGGAAAAAAAAAAAAAAAAAAAAAAAAAAAAAGAAGGAGGAGAAGGGGGACGAGCGCAGCCCAGGTCTCTGCTGTAGCTGCCGCCGCCAGCGCTCGTTGTGCAGCTGTGATCACAGTGCAGCCCCCCTTGGCTTCTTATACGGCCGTGCCCGCCGAGAGCGCGGCGGGGGCCGGGGCCGCGCCAATGGCAGCGCGGCGGCGGGGCCGGGCGGGGCCGGGCCGAGCCGTGACAGCTCCGCAGCGCCAGCTGAGCGCCCGCCGCTCCCAGCCCGCACCTCCGCGCTCTGCCCGGCTCCCCCTCCGGCACCCGCGCCTCCCCACTTAGATATTTATTTCCTCGTGTGTTTGTTTGCGGATTTATTTATTTATTTATTTATTTATTTCTCCGCTCCCTCCCTCCCGTGCTTTTCGCCCTCTGCAGCCCACAAAGGAGGGGGACTCGGGGACGTCCTGCCCGTCCCTTTGTTCTAAATATATCAAAGTGCCCCTTTTTGCCCGCTGCCGTCCCGTAGCGGATCTGAAGGCAGGGAGCTTTTCCCCGCATGCCACGCACAAGCATCCACCCTTTCAACTTTATGTAAGCGGCCCCGGTGCGAAGGCGGCCAGGGCAAAGCGGCCGGGAAGGAGCGGCGGCTCCGGCCGGGAGCGAGCGCTGGGCTGCGGGAGGCGCCGGGGGGATCAACCAGGAACCGGGAGCGAGGGAAGCGCCGGCTCCACAGGGCTGTCAGCGCTTCGTGTACTACCAGGGAAGTCCTCCCGGTTACAGGAAGCAAATCTCTCCCTAAAGTAAAGCAAAGGCATTGACACAGACAATTGCAAATATTAGGGAGAGAAGGGAGAAAATATAATTACATTTCGAACGCGGGGAGGGGACCCTGTTTGCTTTCCTCTGCTGTTCCCTGAGTGACTGCTTGTAAAAGAGTATTCGGTTTGTAAGATTTTTTCGTTTCTTTTTTTTTTTTTTTTTTTTGGTCCGGTAACAGGATTTTTATTTTTTTTTTTTTTTTAACATTTTGTAACGATTAAGGGAGATTAGGGCTTCTTTTTACACCGCTTCCATGCTCAAACGGACAGAAAGTGCGACCCCAAGTGTCCGTTTTTAGAATAACAGCTGCGTTTCACCGGGAGATAACACCGGGAGAGAGCGGACGGGCGATGCGGGAGCGGGGCTGCCTCGGTCCCGGCCTGGCCGCAGCGCTCCGGAGCTGCGCCTCCTCCTCTGCACCTCACAGCCCCCTGCACCACCCTCCCACCCCCCTATTTATTTACCCAAAACAACAAAAAAGTTCAGGATCTGCTTTCCCCGAAAATGATGTAGAGGGAACTGCGTTTCTGGAGCCGGGACACCACTGAGGAGTCCCCGGCGGAGAGCTCCTGGTGTGGGTCCATCCCTGCGGGACCCCCTCGCCAGCTCCGGGAGGTACCCGCGGCCCCGAGCCGCTGGTCCCGCTCCTCCGCATCTCCGCGGAGCCGGCCAGAGCCGCGCAGGGAACCAGCGGGGCAAAAGTCGCTCAAAGTCCTCCTTCTACCCAAAAAGAAATTCCAGGGGGTCACTCTGGCAGCCGGTTGGAGGAAAGAGAAGGAAACTAGGCAGGGAGATTTCATCCAAATGCTCTTTCGCGGTACAGGCGCGCCGGGGTTTGATTTCGTGTGGCAGTGCCTGGTGCGAGTGCTTCCCCAGGACATTTGGAGGGGCAGAACCCCCTCCCGACAGTCCCGGAGAGCCACCGGCTCCGGCGCTCCCCACGCTGCGCTCCCGGGAGCGAGCGATGCCTCCGCACCGCGATCCCGCCCGGAGCGGGGCTGCGCTCCCGGCAGCGCCCAGAGCTCTCTCCGCAGGTCCCGCTGCTCCCAACGCGTGTGCGGGAGGACACGAGTGCAACGCACCCACAGCCCCGGGGCGCTGCCCTTGCCACGCATCCCGCACGGGCAGCGCGGTGCATCCCCCGGCGGTGCGGGGACCCCGGCGTCCGCACGGCCACCGCGCTGCTGCTTTCCCATCAGTCCCAGATTTAGGAAATCGCCGTCTTTTCGCTGTTAACGAGCGGCCCCGAGGCGCAGTGAGGCGGGGAGTCCCACGGTGCCCCAGTACGGAGGGGTCCGCCGGCACCGGGCGGGGGAACCGGGCAGGGAGCTCGGCTGGCCCGGGCAGGGAGCTCGGCTGTCCTGGGCAGGGAGCTCGGCTGTCCTGGGCAGGGAGCTCGGCTGGACCGGGCAGGGAGCTCGGCTGGACCGGGCAGGGAGCTCGGCTGGACCGGGCAGGGAGCTCGGCTGGCCCGGGCAGGGAGCTCAGCTGGCCCGGGCAGGGGCTTGGGGCTGCCCAGAGTTCCCCGTGCGGGTCCGCTGGACTTGTTATTTCTGAGGTCCTGGAAGCTGCTTGGGGAGAGCTTTATTTTTACCTACACGTTAAACGTTATCTCTGCCCCTGAGAGAAAGGGAACACTGGCGAGAGCTTGGGAAGCCTGGATGCAGCTCTGTAAAATGTGCCATTAGATGGATAATACTTTTTCCTCTCATAATTACTGAGGTATATTCACAAGGTGGAGCTACTGAAAGGCGGAGGGAAGCATTTATCTCCCTGTCCATACACACTCCGTCCCTTTCCTTAATCTTTTAAGCTGTGAACTACAGATCGGTTTTCAGCGTCCGTCCTCAGTCATGAAATTTCGGGGCACTTCCCGGGTCCGTTTCTTTGCTCTGCCATGCCTCGCTCCCCTTTCAAAAATCCATCCCACAAAACTTGCGGCGTTAAGCGGCTGACTAAAGTCAGAACCGCTTCGTGCTCCGAATCCCCAGCTGTTCATTGTAGTTTTGAATTCAGCCACCAAAGGTTATTCTCGATGGGATTTATATGTTTAGGGGCGTTTTAAATTCTATGTATATATATATTTATTTATTTTAACAGGGATTAGAGGAGGAGTAGCGTTGCTGAAGAAAGGTTTCTGGGCTGAACAGCCCAAACGAGGCAGCTCAGAAGTGTTTCCCATCCGTGTGGTCGCGGTGCTGAGAGCAAGGGGAGGGAGGGAGCTCTGCACACCCCGGCCCCGCACCCTAAAAGCCACGGCGGGGCAAAGCGGGGGCTGCCGGCTCCTCCGGGAAGGATTCCCCGTCCCCTCCGCACCCTGCAGGGGGAAGAAGAGGCGCCCACACGCCCGGCCCCGCAGCTCGCCTCCCCAACGAGCACTCCGGGCAATTTTTGTTTAATTGCGACCTTCTTCCCGCATCCGAAAACCGCTAATCCAGCTGCTTTAATTTTTTTTTTTTTTTTTTTTGCTTTCTATATTTTAAGATCCGGTTTTTCAAGGTTCGTTTCGAGGAAAAATAATTACTTCTTCCCGCTCTCCCTTCACTTCCTCCTGCCTTCCGCAAACTCCCGGCCAAAATCGGGACGAGTTCAGAGAAAATGATAATGTCATTTCTGATCATCTCCGGCGGCACGTCCGCCCAGGGTAGGGCAGGAGGGGTCCTGGAGCCGCTGAAATTTGAAATCTCTCCCTTAAAACCGCAACATACAGATCCCTACCGTGTTTGTTCAGGTAGGGATCTGTCTAAATCGGGTCGGTGACATTTAGAAAGGGAATTACATTACATTGGCATCCCATTCCCCAGTTTTTAAAAACATCAGATATAGGTACTCAGATGAAAATTAAGACAACTGTTATGTATGTAGTTTTCCATGCTCGGTTCTCTGAGAAGCGCTCCTAGGTTTTGGTAGCTGACTGCTACTTTTACCCCACAATTAGCTCTCTTTTTATCCCGTAACATCAGCGGGAAATGTTGACTGAAATGGGAGATTTGTTAATAAACATAGACCGAAACCTAAATTACCCGTGGCTGGCAGCCGGCACTGATGGAGGAAAAGAGCATCACTTTCCTAATTCCTACCTCCCCTCGCTTGATTTTTAATTTCTCAAACCGCAGGCGGACACGGTGCTGGCTGTCAGGATTTTTTCCCCTGTGTAAGCAGCGAGGGACCTGGTTAATCATCTATCGCAGATACATGTGCATGAGAAAGAAAAGTGTTGATGTTTGCTTGTTGGGGCTGATGGGAATGGCCCACGAATTTAGGATTAAATTACTACTGGTAATCATAAGGCTTTGTTTCCCCTCGCTCTGTCTTTTCTGCGGGGATTGTCAAAGTAGAGCGGGCAACATTATTCGGACAAAGTCTGGAGGGCGGCTTTGCTGTATAAAATAAGCGATTGAACCCTTTTGGGTTAACTGGAAGCTCTGCAGATTTTAGCCCGAAGCGGTTAGGAGCCGGGCAAAGCCCAGTACTAACTCTAGACACGTTTTCACAGGTGGATCTGGGAGAAGGGAGAGGAGCAACACTTCAGAAGGGTAGGTTTTTAGGGGGGTATTTTTCTTTCCCGAGGTTCTGCAGTGTCCAGCGTTAAATCCCCTCCGGGCAGGGGGGTCAGGGTGTGCGGGCGGCTGCGGGGCTCGCTCGGTCGCGGGCACGGCGAGCGCTCCGGGGCGGGTGTTGCGGTACGGGACAGCACAGGGGGTTCAGGGGGAGATTGGAGCCCCCACGAGCGGGGCTGTGCCCTGTGGATCCCCCGGCCCTGGCGAACAAGCCTCAATTCCCCGAAACGCTGCAGCGCGGCTTGGGGACACTGATGCGGGTGAAAGGGGGGAGCGATGGCTCCCGATGGGGGAATCATCGAGCTCACGTCGGGGTGATGCCCAGGAGAGGCTCTCGTCCCGGCGAGGTTCGGAGGATGCTGAGGCAGGCAATGGGGATTATTTTCTTTTTGGAGGGGAGAACGGCCCCCCGGTACCCCCCGGTGCTCGGGGTTAGCCCGGGACAGCGGCGCGGGCCGGGGGGGCTGGAGGGGAGCGGCTGCTGCTGCTGCTGTGCCCCAGTGCCCCTTCTTGTGCTGGGAAAGGAGCACAAGCCCTCCGTGGCACCCTCTGCAGTTGGCTCGGGGTCTCGCTGCACTCCGGGGTTGGGAGCGGGAGGTGGGAAAGAGAGAGACTTCCAAACCAAATGGCATCATTTCACCTTCTCCTACAAGGGTGCCTTTGGCAGGGAGGCAAGAAGAGGGCAGAAACATTCTGTTTCTCGTTATTGCTTTCAACCTTAGTCCCATCATACCGTGAATGCATTGGTCCAAACCTGTTTCCAAGAGAATTTGTCTCTCTCACCATTTCCAAACTCTGAAATCTCATCCTAGCCTCCTTCTCCAAATACACGTTCTTGTTATTATTCCCCTTTCCATCATCTGCTATTTCTAGCAGATACACCTGATCCAGAAGCCCAAAATACCCCGTTTGAGCCTTGCTAGGACCAGCTTTCCTCCTGTGCTTGGCTGAGTCCTGCTTCCCACTTGAACCATGGCATCTTGAATTCATTATCTGAGCCCTTTTAGGAGCTTGTAGCCAATAAACAGCACCAAAACTTTTCTGAGTGATCAGAAGTCCCCTTTGGGGACTGAAGTAGCCAGAAGAAGCTGAAGGACTGTAATTGCTGCAGCTGTATCTTGCAATACCACTTCATGTCTTTCAAAGGCTTTTCAAACACTTCAGAACTTGGACCACATCTTCCTAGAGAAAAAACTCTTTCCTGCTTATCTGCTTCTCATAGGATTTCAGATGTTTGGTGCACAGACACCTGGGTGGAAAAGGTGATCTTTCCAAGAGATTTCAGTTTCCTTAGAAGAAATATAGAAAAGAGAGATGTCAGAGAGACAGGAAAGGTGTCCTGGACGCTGATGTCACAAAGTTATGAGAAGCCAGGAAATCTTCCAGAAAAGGTCAACATCCCTTTCTGGCCAGAGGCTGTTGCCTGTGATTTCAAGGAGCTCAGTAGGAGACTTGCTTGAAGATCAGATCTTTAGCAGCCAGGAAGAAGTTCTGGCCTCAGATGTGCTTGAGGAAACCCAGGACCATGGAAACATCTTTTCAGAAAGACAGTGTTGCAGCAGGTTCAATGCCCACGGCATCAGAAAGGCTGCTCCAGCAGGGCTGAGTGCATCTCTGGGCCCTTGCAGGATCAGGGGGATGCTATTACAGCCCAGGAGTCCACAGGCATTTTCTGACACCCACTCGGACCTGTATCCTTTCATTCAGACTGATTTGTAATTCCTTTTCATTGCACAAAGTCCTGGATCAAAAAAAATGCTTATACAGAGAAAATTTTTGGAATTCCCTTTCCAGCATTTGCTGCATAAGGATTTAAATATAATCACAAAGCCTATACTGTATATTCTTTTTGCTCTTTCCACCTTTAGCGCCCATTAGGGATTTGGTTTTTCTTGTGTTTTGACAGCCCCTGTATATATGTATTTGTGGTTGTTCCATACTGTTTCCTGATTTAATATCAGTGCAGTTACAGGAGAAGGATGCACCGTTAGCATTTTTTGCTCAAAGTATTTTTCAAGCTCCTTTTTGATGTACTGGTCAGGTTTGCAGCTTCTGTGCTCATGTGGATCAGAAGAGGAAGGATGGGGTTTGTTGTGCTCTTTGGGAATGAAGTTCTCTGTCCACCTAAGGAATTCCACTGTCTTCCTCCTCATAGATCCAGGTGCAGGAGAAAAGTGAAGGAGTATTTAGGAGAAACCTGTTATTCAGTTTAATTAAAGTCCTTTTGTGCATTTCTGAGAAGTAAAGATAAGCCAATCTGGAAACAAGGCGGCTTCTGCAAGCCTCCCCCTTCCTCCCCAAATATTTTTAAGTGAAGGGAAAAAAAGACAGACAAGAAAAGGGAACAATTCTGGGGAAATGCTTCTGTTTGCTTTCCCTGTTAGTCTGGGGAACACTTACTCAATTGTTACAAAGACAGGAGAAAATAAAAGGCTCCTGATCTTTGTTTCTTTTACACATAAGCAGATCCACAGCCTTGAATAGCACCAGACTGATGATTTCAAATCAGACTCAGAGTGTGAATTCTGCTCCATTTGTCCAAAGAAGATATTTGGCTCATGGTACAGCTTGTCCTTTTGTCTTTAGGAAATAAAACTGAGTTTTAGCCTGTGTGTCTGTGGTTGCTGTGTGTCACAAACACCTCCCAGCTTAAATCTCACTAGATCTCCAGAGCCTAGAAAAGCTGGAGATGTTTCCCATCACTGACCACTACCAGGATCCTAAGGAGGATCCGAGGGGGTGGATGTGACAGGACTGGGCCAGGACATGGGGAAGGCTTGTGGAGCTGACTGCTGTCCCTGGGACAAGCTGCAGCTGCTCTGTGACTATTTCTCTGCTTCCAGAGCTCCTCTGCAGAATGGTTAAATGTGTTTGTGCAGGAGAGCTGACAGCACAGCGGCACTGCAAATTCTCACCCTCTGCTTCCCAGGCTGATTGCTCTGCAGCCAAGTTAGCCATGGATCATCCTGGGATCCCATAAACAGAGTCTGGGCTGGAGAGGGACACAGGAGAGAGCCTCAAGGAGAGCAGCAGTGCGAGGTGAGCACAGGCTGCTGTAGGAGTGAAGCTGGCCAGGGAAGGTTCCTTCATTTCTGTGTCTATTTTAATGGCAATCCAAAGGGGAATTTCAGCTTTGCTGTACCAAGTGAGAAAAGTTTTCCTCTGGCAAGATCAATTCCTCATATGTTAGTAGAGCCAAAAACACACCAAAATTTCCAGCCTATGCCCTGCTCCTGCAGCAATCAGTAAATGCCTCTGATGCAGCAGGTTCAGTTATTCCTCTTTGGCCTAACAGTAACATGGGCATTCATTAGGTTTTTAAAATACATATATTAATGCCCAACATGGCTGAAAATTTAGGAAAAAATATTCCCTAATGTCTGTGAACTAATCTCCACATCCAGAATTAACCACTGCTTTATGCATTTTCTGAGTGTTGCGAAAAAAGAGAACAGAGTCTCCTGGACAGCTTTCTCTAGGATTCTCCAGACTTTCAGTGTGAGTCCTGTTTATCTTCAGCACTAACTCTGTATCTGCAGGGGCTTTAATAAGTGTGTTTTCATCCTTCACACATCCAGATAAAGAGCTTCACCCCTTAAAGCTGTGATTACACCTCAGCAACCTCTCTCTTGGCAATGTATATGTGGTTTCTGTTTTGTGTTGTTTTCCTGGCTTGAGTTAACACATGTTTCAAGCCTCTAGTGTACTTCTTTAATAACTGACTTCTATAAAAAAAAAGGAGAAGATGGAGAATTTCATCCAAGAATTCCCAGCTGGAGACATCTGTTCAGCAAGTCACCTGATGAACAGCTCTAACCAGCCAAGTGTGAGTTATTTTTATTGGTTCAATGTTTTAAAAATAGATTATTTTTTTTTTCTTTTAATTGATACCTTTCTAGTGGATTCCTTCACTGGTCTACATGGATTTGGATTTATTTCTCCTGAAGGACTGGTACAGCCCAAACAGAGTGATCCATTCCAAAATCCAGCTGACCGGCTGAAACCAGTAGGAACCAGTTAAATGCTTGAAATGAGGGTTTCCACTAGGGTAATCAAGTTTCCCAAGAGGTGATGGATTTGATGTATAGCCTGTCATGATGAGTTGCAGGCACTCAGCACCTCTGAAAATCAGGCCATAGCAGCTTTCAGCAAATCTAAAGAGACGGGGAGTGCGCGTGCGAGCCGGAGCGCGCTGCAGAGAGGACGCACGTCTTCATTGATCTCGAAAGGCAGGTTGAACTGTTCTGGTTTGAATCACATGATTTGTCATGTTATTTAGCAACTCCTAAGCTTAGGTGAGCTTGTAGGATCCTGTCTGTGCACACTCAGCCCTGATCCTCTCCCAGTTTATTTGTCAGTGCTGCTAGCTGGCTCCTCTGTGAGAGGCTTGGTCCCACGGCTCCCCTTGCAGGACTCCCTGAGGTGCTGAGCATCCCCCTGCTCTCTCCTCCTCACCACCCAGCATCAAACAAAGGTACTTTCCAGAGGGCAAGGCTGGTGTGTTTGATTTTCCACTTCTCTGTGTTCTATCTGGGAAGACTTTTGAGGCCCTTGGACTTTGCCGTGATTTGAAGCCTTGTTTGGAGCAGGACTCCAGGCTGACATGGGAAGGGTGAGCCAAGAGATGACAGAAAAAGAGGTGTAGAAGGGCAAGGTGGGAGTGCACCTTGTTTTGGGTGTTGCAGGCTCTCCAGCTGTCCATCCAGGCAGAAAGCTCTCAGGCAAGCAGCCTGCCTGACTTCCCTGGCCATTGGCTGGCCTAAGCCACTCACCCTCCTTGGACTGGGAAAAACTGGAGCTCTGAACTCTTCTCCACACCCCAGCATAGGGCATTGAGTGGGTGCAGAGCACCAAGAGCCACTGCTTGCCTGCACTATCCAGGCAGTGGGTACCTAAAGGAAACCTCAGTGGGGACCCCTCTCCTGTGAGCCATGGGAGGGGCTGAGGGTCCCCAAGGACAGTCAAGGAGGGGCAGCAGCAGTGCAGCCCCCCAGTCCTTTCTACACTTCACCCTGATGAATTATTTGCTGCTGCAGGCAAGAGTGGGACATCATAGGCAGAGAATACACTCATATTTTCCCTTTTTTCTTCCCTTTGGAATAGCCTGAATTAATAACTTTATATCTTTCAAAAGAAAGAGAGGCTTTTCTCACTTGAAAAAAGAGATGTTTTCTGAAAGCTGTATTTTAATTGAGCCAGGCTCAGGAGAGGGGAGGCTGAGGGAAGAATTGCTGTCATGGAATTAACTTTATGAAAGAAAAGCAAATCTCCGCCCTGTTTAAACATGGGGAAAACATCACAGAGGCATCCTGCTGCACCAAATGGTAAACATGTCCATGTATTATATCACTTATGGCTTCCTTAAGAGTTTTATGATGCTGTTCTCAATTACTGTGTTTGCATTTGTAATTAGAGTGCAGAACACATTGTGAAGGCAAATTATAGAGCTAACTTGTCCTTTCAAAATAACCCATTTGCTCAGTGTGCTCCCAGAAGCATCTCTCTATTCAAGGGACTCCAGTGGAGGAGTAACCTCCTCTGCTGAGGGTGTTGGAATACACACTTGCTGCAGGGGAGGGAGAGAACAAACACACTTTTGCCCCAGGGTTTTGCTGTGCTTGGGCCTGACCTTCAAACCACTGAAACTCCTGTCGGTTTCTTTAAGCTCAGCCCTCCACAAGTTTGAGTAATTAATAGAACTGAGGGGGTGAGGGAGAAGAATCAGGTTTTCTTGCTCTGCCACTAATTTCCTCTCTGGCCTTGGTTATGCCATTTGAACCCTTTAACTGAGTTACTGGCTAAAACTATCCTATGAAAGCGGCTAAAAATCCCCTGTGGAAGAGCTGGGATGTTACTGTTCAATCACCAAACATCTAAACACAGGTGAATATGCAGGGCTGCTACTTTGTCCCGCAGTGCTTCACTCCCCTGCAGGAAGGTGATTTTGACAGCAGCTGTTTGGAGCTGTTTGTGTGCATCCAGCCTTTGCCCTGGGCTGCCCTCACACAGGGGCTCATTCTCTGCTCAGGAATAAGGGGGACACCCTGCCCCATGTCAGGGTCCCAAAGTGCTCCAAGGGATGGTGTCTGCTCAGCTCTGCTCGGTGCCCTGGTGTCACAGAGCAGCTCCTGACCAGCCACCCTCGTGTTTTCCTCTGGTACTGAGCATCAAGAGCAGAGATCTGATCTCCCTCTAAGGCAGGTTGGTTGTGTATAGAGTACACTGGAGTCTGGGCCAGCTGTGCACTTTGAATTCAGTAGGGATAAAAACCTGCATCCAAATCTGAGCTTGGATAAAATAATGATCTGCTTAAAGTGGAAAGGAAGCAAAGTCTCACAGTTACTACTGTGCTGTGTTTGCAGAGAATCCTTGCATTTATTGTCTATTTGTTTGCTTGTTTTGCAAAGCCTACACTAAGCAGGAGGACTTGACTTTCAATGGATTTATCTGCAAGCAATCTTTTTTCTTCTGCACCTGAGTTGAAAGGGCACAGGAAAGGGTCCTACAACATGTAGCTGTCCCATCAGTATATCCTCCCCATTCCTGGCCATGAGGAGTTACTTGGCTTTGCCCTCCAGCCAAGATTTTGGAAAAATCTAAGTTCAGTCCTTGACCCCTACCTAGCACACTGCCCACCAGAGTCCTCTGCTTGTGCACCAAGGCCAAAACTGTGTTTGTAGTACAAGAAAACCCAAAGAACCTCCAAAATATTGCACTATGAGACAATTAAAATCCTCTTTTTCCCTTTCCTTTCCTTCACTTTTCCCCCCATGAAGAAATTTGTCCAATATTCACTTCCCCACAGGTAACTCCCCATTTAATTTCCAGCACAGCTGAGTTAGAAGTTCACCACAACATCAGCTCTGCCCTTGCCAGTGCTCAGTTATTGATTCAATTCTTGGAATCTCATGTATGGGTCAGGAAGGTTGGTTCCTTGGCTCCAACTTTCTGTCAGGTGCTTGTTCCTTCTGAGCAAAGGTTAGGTCACCTTCCGATGATTCCTTGGAAAAACTGGTTTTATTACTTTCCCTGGGCATGGGAGAGTTTCTTCAAAGAAAGAAGCTGCAGCCCATGGGATGACCATCCCAAAAAGAATGACTTCCAAAGGGGTTTGGTTAGGGGTTCTGTTTAGTAACTACAGTCAAATTGGTTGTTTAATGTCATTAAAATCCAAGAGAGTTCCTAGAGGAAAGAGTTTGAACTTTTCAAATTGTGTGATTATTTGTGAAGTTGTTTAGGAAGGGCATTTTCTGCTTTTGATATGAGAGAAGAAATTCCAGTGTGGTGTTCTGCAGTGCCAGATGCACTCCAGTTTCCATAACCGTGTGTTTAAGACATGGCCCAGGTTCACTGAGCAATGTCAAAGCACGCCTGCAAGGCTGACCAGGGAGGGGGATACAGCTGCAAAGAAAGCTCAATTTTGTTGGGGGAACAAAAGAGAGAAGGGGATTTGTCAGCCCAAGGATCCCATTTGTGAAACACCAACTGTTGTGGGTAGGTGGGATTTAAAATAAGTCTGTCATCACCCTGTCTTTGTGGCCAGTAATGCTGTTTGCTTTGCCCCACGGCCAGGGGAGCCCTGGCTGCAGCCCCTGGCTCCCAGGGATCCCTGCAGGCTGCAGCCTCCAAGTGCCACCAAGGGCAAATCCAGAGAGATGGACACCAAAGCATTTCAAGGTGGGAGCTGCAAATTTCAGCTTTCTGCGGTTTTCTTTTTTGATGAAAGCCTGTTTCAGCAGCTGAAGAGGAAAAACGCCCTCCATCTAACACACGGAAGACTTTTTTTTAATAAACGCCCTTCAAAACCAGAGAACTTTACCTGCCTTATGAAATTGCATCAATATTTCAAGAAATAGCACAGTGGAAAATTCATATTCATGTTAGATGTCATCATGGGAATTTGCAGCCCCTACAGGGGAGTACCATGTTTTCTGACAGTGCTTACACCGAGGGCAGAAGATGAGCATGTAAAAAATAAATTAAAATCTCTTTACTTGGCAAAATCCTTGTAGTTTGTGCTATTTTGAACCTGTCAGCTGCTTAAGTAACAGCTTGTCAGTGCTCTGGCCTGGCCAAACACGAGACCTGGTAGCATGGCTGCGGATTGTCAGGAGCTGAGTGATCTCCCGGGTTGTGATTTATGACTCCACGAACAATGACAAGCAAGGAGAAAAGGCCCTGGCAATTTCAGAAGCAGTTGTGGAAACAATTAGATCACTTTTTTATTAGGTCGTTTATACAACTCTTCCTTTTAAAAATTAGATCCTTGATGAGTGCATTTTTCATGCACTCGGGTGCTTTGTCCTGTTTTTCAGTTGAGGAAAAATCCTGGGCTTTCCTTTGGAAAGACTCCTGAGCCATGTCCTTAATTCCCAGGGGTGCACAGGACATCCCTGAGCTCACCCACAAGTCCTGGTCCATCTGCAGTCAAAGCCCTCTGTGAATAATAATTCCTGAGGGAATTGCACTGATTTCTGTACCGTTCTCTCATTCCTGGTTGCTCACATCCTTCTGCTGACCTGTTCTTTGTCTCCTCTGTAGCTGGTGGGAAGCTTCTGGCAAATCACACTGGAATAGGAAATAATATTGATAAAGAAAACTTGGACCAGAATTTTTAGAAGTGGTTTAGGCTTCTTTTACCATTTCTAGGGTTCTTTTACCCTTCTTTCCAACAGCAATTATTTAGTTGTCATTATGTTTCCTCTTCTAATTTCTTTAGCAGTGGTTTGCCCAGGGAGCTGAGCAGTACCAGCTCTCATCTTTTTGTAAGGAGCCAGTGGCATTTATCTAGAATTGCCCAGAGTCTTGCTATCCAACCTCTTGAGCTTGGAACATGAGTTTAGGACTGGGCTGGTGAGAGAGCATCTCATTAGATAACATATCTGAAAAGACATGTTTAATCAAAGTCTCTCCCACACCTTGTTTGCTCTCTTGGAAGTTGTCAGTGTCTCATTTATGTCTACCACGACAATACAGTCACAGCATCCTCACTTTGGAATTCTCTTACAGACAAAGCAGCTCCAAAAGTGGCCAAAGCCACTCAGCATCCCAGAACTCCCCAGAGCCAAGGGATCCCAGCACAGATTCAAGTTTCTGGGATGGATTTGAGTTGCTTTGCACCATGGTAATGTCCAATATAATGGGAAGTTCTGCTATGAAAAATAATGAAATACGAACCTGGAAAACAAGCTCTTGTTATAGAGTCTCATTTCCTTATTCCCCTTCTTTTAAGCAGGGAGATCTTGGGATTTCTCCAGCACTGTGTATTGACAGATGAGGCAGAGAGTTGTGCTCCACCATATTCTGTATCCCAATGAGCACAAAACTTACTCTCAGCTTTGAGTTTATCACTCCATTTCAAAACCCGCTTCTCTTGTGCTATGCACCAGCAAAAATCCTTTTCATTGCCATTAAAAAGGCAACTGAGGTGCCCATTATATTATTTTTCTTTTAGTATTTGTACAGAACTCAGCAAATAAAAATGGGTCCCAGATAAAAGGTGTGTCCTTTCTAGTAAAGCACAAAAAAATCTTAATCTTTGGTCCAGAAGCAGTAGATTGCCACAAACAGTCGGCAGCTAAAATCATTAATCTTTGCTGCTTGCCCAACTGGTACTAGTAGTAAAGAAGATAATACACTAGCAGAATCAGTGACCCACTACAAATTGGTCTTGAAAGGTCCACCAGCCTAAATAGACTTTTGCTGATCCAACACTTGTTAGGAATCCCAACAAAGAGACTATTGGCTCATCTGATGAGCCGCTCACTATTGGGCCTTTTGCAATGGCTGGTGATGGATGACCATACCCTCTTTGAGGGGGAAGATGCAGCTCCTGGTATGGGGCCTTTTCTCATCTTAAATTTGTACTCAATAAATCACAGGTGCAGAAGAGACAGCATCAGTTTCATTACACCTACATGCTCCAGTATCAATCATGCCAACACAACGGGCTGCGTGCAGTTCATTTCGGGAGGCTCTTTCTGTTCCAATACCATTTCCATTCCCTTGTGCTTTAGCATTCCTAAAGTGTTGAACCTCTGCAGCAAAACACTGGGAGAAGGATGGGATGTGCTGTAATTGCACTCTTTCGACACGAGACAGGGCTTAGCTCACGTAATTCAGTTTATGGTACCCTGCAATTGTCTAAGGTGAAGTGCTAAATAGTTTGGTAAAGATTTGGTGGTTATCACACACCTCTTTAGTTCTTAACCTTGTTTTTTCATTTGCTCTTTAGCACAGACCTTCAGGCAGAGCTGCAGCAGCTGCCCTGGAGTGGTGCCCTTTCTGTGATTATATAATTTTCCTGTCTGGTTTATGATATTCTTTTACAAGATGCTATGATCTCGTACTTACTCTTACCCAAATTTAATTGCAATAAAGAAACCATTTCAGCTTCTTCAGTGTTTTCTCATTTAAAAGAGTTTCTGCCATGTCCTCTCTGGCTGGTAAATACCCTGGGACCTTTGGAAAGTATGTCCATTAGGATTCACAATTCATAAATCTATTGCAGATCTCCCACATTGTTATGTTAATTCCAATGTCAGCAGTTAAGATACACTTAAAATGAAGGAGGCTTTAGAGCTCTCAGACTTGATATTTAATGTACATAATGAAATACTTTCATGGCATGAAATGCATGTCTAACACTCATCATAAAAACTATGAACTATGTTTTTCAAGTATGATAAAAAGTAACAGATTATTCCCCACATGTGTCCAAAATACATTTTGCCATCTTTGTAAAGACAGAGTAATTTCTTAGTGACCAATTACACTCTGATTTGCATAGGAACAACTATGTTTCATGCAATTAAGTTATCACAAAGTCCTGTCATTCTGCAGCACTCTGTTAATCTTTAACTCAAGGAAAAGCCATGTCAGCAGAGCACCAACACAGAAAAGATGGGTGTTCAAAGGAACTGCAATAGGAGCACATTCAGAACTGTCAGACAGAACAAGCTTTTCAAAAGGACACTTCCATTCAGTTTAAACCTACAAGGGTGTTGGGCTGACACCTCCATTTATTTGCTGTAGGGCTATAAGGAGAGAAAAAGAGAGACTTTCAGTCTTATTAAAGCAGTATTTGGAATACAAAAAAAAAATATATATTCTTTTCCTCTTCTCCTTTTATTCCATCTCAACAGCAGATCATAAAGCAGGGGGAGTATTAATGTGAGACAAGAAAATATTAGTTCTAATGTGCATCAAAAAGACTTGATGTCCTATGAACCAGCCACCAAAATCTAGTCCTTTCCTTATTGTTTTACAATTTTTAGGCAGACATAAAAGACACATATTTTTAAAAGGTATTTAGGAGAACAGAAGTCCCTGGAAATTGCATCTTTCTGCCACTTCTTTTGTGGCTGTCAGGTCTAAGAGCTAAGGCCACCAATATGATTCAGAGATTTTTACCTACAGCATGTTCAATTCTACACGATAAAAACGGTGACTGAACTTTGAGAGGACATCTGAGGACACAACATGATTATGCTGGTAACAGATCCTTTGCTTGTACAGACTGGCACAGGGCCACCAGAGCCAGCAGAGAGAGCCCAGCTGCATCTGTAACCCCAGCTACTCTCCAACACTGGGCACTCAGTGATGTTTGAATATGGGAATATTTGCAGGTAAAAGTTTGCAGGCTGGTTGTTCCTACATAATTCCCAAAACTCCCATAATCACAGTCCAAGCAGGGTCTTCCTGCTAACATTTCCATTTTCATCATCTTCACTGAAAGCTGGCACTTGTCTACTTGCCTTTCATGTTTTGTCCCAGAGTTCTTTACTTCTCTGAATATATCTATTATCTAATATTAATTTCAGCCCATTCAATTTGCAGAAAATGTTTCTCTTTCAGGGTTGCATCTAAATTTTTTTATTTTTCATTTTTCATCTCAATTAAAAATAAACCATACTGTGATTTCCCTCTTTAGTTCTTTTATCATGCCACCAACTCTGTGCATTTTGTCACCTATATACTAATAAAAGTCTTTTTAATGTATATAAACACATATATCCCAGTAACTGGCTTTTAGGGCTTCTGTCCAAAGAAATTTTCTTGTCTTTCATTTGCACTGTGCTGCAAAACACGGGTTTTACTCCAAAGAAACTGTAAATAAATCTTTGTCATCTTCATTCTGGCCTTAACCTATAATGAATATTAATAGCACTTGTAAGGTGAGATACAGATTAAAAATATTAAAATATAACTTGGATGTTTTCGAGGGTTGCATGCTGGGTAACATTTCTGGCAGTGCCAAAGGGCCAGATTCGTTTGTGTAATTTTAGAAGCAACTCCTACTCTTCATTTTCAAGGTGTCTAAAGCTTTCCAAAAGTACAAATAGGTGTTTCATGTGAGGTTCAAAAGCACCCTCATCATCACCAATGTAAAATAAAATTGAGGTGCTTTTCTTAACCCCATCACAAACTTGTTTGCACTGTTACTCTCTCTATCTCAATAATTCCCAAAAATGAGACTTTGCTGTTTAGATTTCTTTGGGAAGATTGAGCCAGAGGTAACGTCCAGGTGATAGACTTTGTATGGAAAACTAAAAATGCTGTTCAAATAGAATTGAATTCTACTCCAGGCAGAGTCAGTGACACAACTGCAAGTGATGATCAGTGACACTGGTCCCAGTTTAACTGGGACCCATGGAAAATGGCAGCCCCTGCTCCTGTCCTCGTGGCATTGCACCTGCAGCTGAAGGGCAGTGACCTCCCTGAGAGCAGGAACCCTCTCCAGGGACATCAGTGCATGCACATTCCCATCAAGACACCGGCTGCTTGTGCAGGTGAGGGCTTTAGTGCAGTCCCTATCGCTTCAGGTGGAAAGTTCAGTGCCCAGGGGACACCGTGCACGGCACCAGGCACTCAGTCCTTCCAGAGAGAGCTTTCTTCTGGCCAGGCTGCAGTGCTCCAGCGGTGCCCTCGTGTGTGTGTGCGTGTGTGTGTGTGCACATGTGAGCACACGTGGGCTCTGGACAGCTCCCAGCACAGGTTTGCCCTCTGTCCATCACCCTGGAGTAACCCCAGAGCTCCTGTGTCCAGCAATGGGTGATGCAATGCCTGGCCTCTTGCTCTGCTGCCAGAGGAAATGCACTCTGAACTTGTGAGTGTGGCTAGCAGGGAGCGAGGGAGAGGAGGAGGAGGAGGAAGCACTTGTACCTTTGTGTTGTGGATTACACACCACATCCTCTTGGATATCAGAGAGGTGGGACTGAACACTGCCTTACAGAACAGGTACAAGAAAGTGATAGCTTGGGGAGGCCAATTTAAAGCAGGTAACCTTGAAAAAACACCGCTCTTGCATGTAAGAAAGTTTATCTTGACTTGGAGGGGGTTTATGGAGTGTTTTGCTTCTGTTGGTCAGCAGGAAAAAAGCTGTATCAAAGGGCTGACTGCTGAAATAAAATCTGAGTCCATGCCTCACAGAAACTGATGGGGCCCTGATTGTGCTCCGGGAAGTCAGGAGCCATGAAAATGTTCTGGAAAATGCTCTCATAACCTGATAAAAGAGCTGATTTAATAAAATTATCATATTGTCAGTTTATGATTTTACTTAGAAATCTTTGGCCTAGTTCAATTTAAAAATAGAGTCACCAGCTTTAGTTCTTTTGCAGAAAAAAGATCCCATCATTTATTAGATGAATGAAGATATCAATTTCTGTTTAAACATTAACAGGGTGATGCCAAATATTAGTCAGTTCCTAATAATTTTGAGGGATTAAAAAGATAATAAAAGTAATAGTCCATTACATTACCTACTTCAGCAAGATTGTAATGAATGTAATAAATTCCAGATCAGGGTTATAACAACTTCCATCTATTTAAAATGAATTTGTAGGGTTACTTTCATTAACTATGTATATGGAGAAAATGATCTGACATATTACTTTAAAAGAGCTGTAAAACCGATTAGAAGGAAATATGCTTCCCAGACAGTGATCTAGGCCGCTGGGGAAATTTTATCCCTGGGAAGATGGGGGGGAAAAGGAAGAGAAGAGGAAAGGACCTTAGAAGATGCTATTGCATCATTTTTTTCACATGCCCCAAAGTCACTTTGCTCCTCAGGAGAGATTCAGGCAGTAGCAGCGGGCAGAGACCAGGAAAGGGATGAAAGCCACTTTCTCTCCTGACTTTTCCATTGCCTCCTCTCCTTCCTCAGGAAAGGATGAATCTGTTAATGAATAAAGGGCTCCCTCCCTGGGGATTTGTGCATGGAAATGAAGCCATGCCCGGCTCTGGTGCAGCCCTTGGGCAGCCCAGGGGAAGGCTCCGGCATTAAAGGGGACGGTGGCCTCATTGCTCGGAGGAGACAAGGGACCTAGCACTTGACTGCACTACAGAAATTACTGCTGCACCTAGAATGCAGCCTTCATTTATCAATTTCATAGCAAGGGGGAAAGGGAAAGGGAGGGGGGAACCCAACATCTGACTGCCTTTTTCAGCTCACGCTCCATCTAGCCATCGAGAGCCCTCCGAACCCAGTCATGTGTGTTATAAAGGGTCCTGGATAAAGTAACTTAATACTAATGATTTATACTTAATTGGACCTCTAAGTGATTAAAGTGGCAGTAATGAATGAGTAACATCCTTCTAATTCCCTTTTTCCATTTGGCTTGGCCTGGAGGCCCTTTCTTTGTGCAGGATTTGACTTGGGGCTAAGCAATGCCAGTGGTTTTTAAGCTTTTAGTAGCAAGTCTGGAATGAGCCACTTGGATCATGTTTACAATAAATGACTCCATAAGTATGCTACCAGAACACTGGCTCGGTTTTTTTCTTTTTTTCTTCTTCTTTTTTTTATTTCATTTATTGAATTAGCCAGTTCTGAGGTTAATGAATATGCATTTGGCAACCCATGTTTGTGAGGCCAAGTCCCAAGTGGGCATCAAAGGGTTTGAAATGTGTGAGTGTAAATATCAGCTTTGTCAAAATATTGATTCACTTGAAGAATAACACAACACACTCCCCTTTGCACTTATCTTCATAAGGATAAACCTGCTTTACATATTTTTTTACTCATTTTATAGGATTTAATATTGACAATGAATTGACAGAATAAACTGAGATTTTCTAACTTTGCACTTCACTAATCTCTCCCTGCTTTTTTCAGTCTAAAAGTTATTGTTACCCTCTTCCTTAGAAAAGAAATCCATTAAAATTGTAGGTGTTAACGCTTGAAATATGTAACTTTTTAAACATAAAGAGAGATCCAGAACCTCATGTTTCACTTGGTGTCAGTAAAGGGAATATTAGGCAGCAAAAAGGGTGCTCTAAGTCAGAGGGAGATGTGTGGAGCTCTTGTCTCACACTGGGGTAGATCCAGCTCAGTCCTGGGAGCTGGGGCAGCCCTGAGATGGGGGAACAGGGGAGGAGCAAGGAGGTGTTTATAGCACTGTGCTAGATTTCCAGATATTTAAAATCAATTTGGGTATGTTTATCCACATGCCCCAGATACACCTTTCACTGGAACATAAGTAGGAGTGTACCACATATATCTCACAGTAACTGGGGTGATGTTGCTGTGGTGGGGTGGTCACGGCAAAACTTCCACAATGCAATTAAAAAAGCAAATAATAATCATTCAGCTTCTTTTACACCAAAAATTTTATTAATTTAAAAAAACCCTCTAGCTCTCTCTTACTGTAGGTTTTCTTATATGACTGTGGGAGGCTTTGAATTACCTGGAGATCATGCATTAAAACAAATCACTTGGGATGTTTCTTTTGCTGGTTTTTGTTTAATCCCCATTTCAGGAATTTTTGGTGGTGAGAAAGCCATATGGAATAGGTTTGATTTAATCAGATATTGTCAGAGATGGGATTATTCAGCAAGCAGAACACTCCCTCACCTGATTCCGAGGGCAGATTGCTGGCTGCCGTCATGGGTAATAAAACTGCTCTGCGGGTGTTGATAGAAACTGGCTAATTAATAGACCATTACTGTGCTGTCCTTGACTAACATTAGAACCCTCTGAAACCTGTTACACTGGCAAAAATCTGGAGGAATCCTCAGAGCCTGGTGCAACTTGGATTTGGACTGAATTTTAGGAGCATATGATTTTTTTTTCAGGTGCTGTCCACACTCATGTTCAAATTGTGTGGATACCCCCTGTGAAATCAATGCCCACACAGGGTTATAAACCTCAGATAAAGGGAAAAATGCCCGCAGTGAGTGTGGAGGAACCATTTGACACATTGGGTTTTCTCATTCTCGTGGTTCCAGCCAGGAGTAATCTCAGTTAAACATCTTTTGGGATGGTGCAGCAATGATTCAGGAGAAGCCTGACAAGGACATTAGTAGGGAGCAGCAGGGAAGGGAGAGGTATTATCCAGAGCTACAGAAAATGCCTGGTCAGGAATACAAGAAATGAGAAAAAGAGAAGAGGGGAAGAAATAAGCAAAGAAAGAGAAGTAACAGCAGAATTTAACACAGGGGGAAAGAGTCAAAGTGATTTCTGCAGCAGTGGAAAGGAGAAGGAGCAAAAGCAAGATTTATGGAGCTGCAGCTAGTATGAGATTGGAGCCTGTCAAAGGCTGAAGGAAACTAAAAAGAAAAAATATGAATTAAAGGCAACAAATTGGGTGTTTTGAGTGCTAGAAATTAATTAGCCCTTGCAGCCTCCAGGCTGTCTGTCTCCTCCCAGGGCCTCAGGAAGGATCCCAAAGCTGCATCCAGCTGCAGGAGCAGAAGCAGCAGAGGAGCACTTGGCGTCCAGCACCAAACTTTAGTCTACTGCCCATGGGCTGCAGAAAAGGTAACCAGACCTCCCTGGCTCTTCCCTGCAGAGTTATCCCTGCTCAGCCCCTTTCCAGGAAGCAGCACCATCTGCAGAGGAGCCGTGAAGCTCGGGGTGTGCTTCTCCTCCAGACCCCCAGAGCGCTTCAAACCATCTCCACATGGCAGGAACGCTGAGTGCACAGCTCTGCTCCCTGATAATCCTCCCAGATCCTCCTGAACAGCCTCAGCCGTGGCACAGAGTGCTCCCAGGAGGACTCACACTCTTCAAGGACCAGTTGGCTACACAAACACACCATTTGCTTTTGCATCTCTTTGAACTATCCTCGAAACACCGGAGTTATAATTGGATACCCTTACCTCTGCTGGCCTGTGCTGCATGGGTCATATATGTAAACATCAAGCTCAAATAACAACCCCCAAATTTAATTTATTTCTACCTAAACAAGTTCTTTTATCATAAAGCAATAAATTTGTCTTGGTGCTAGCAATTTGTTGCGGGTGACATAACACTGCAAATTGATTAATCGCTACTGTACACGACAAAATGAGAAAAGCAAGGAATTATTATGAATAGCGTCCATCTGATACAGTAGGGATTCATTATTCAAAAGTGTTAGCTAGTGGTTAGCTATCCCCTTGTTGCAGATTACATTCATTTGCAGAATCCTACATCATGCTTACACAAATCAACAAACATGCATTTATTAAGACATGGAATGAAAGCTATTAAAATGTGAAAAATTGTGTTTTTCTTTAAAAAAATTAGTCAAGTTTTGGTGGTAGCATTCTTTTTTTTATTATTATTTTTTTACAGGGGGGGGGAGATGTTTTTATGTGGCTGAAGCAAAGAAGTTTACTGCATTATTTCTATGCTTGCATCCAGAGTCAGGCAGATCAAGCTAAGTATGCTGATATTGGTGGTTGCTGTCTTACACTGAGCCCTCATACCACAGACTGGAGGATTTTACTTGAAGTGTTGGGCTGGAATTATAAATGTAAAAAATAAGCTGTTTCTGTCCTTCTAAGTGCATTTTAATATTTAGCATTGTATTTGTACAAATAGATTGCAGCTATGTCTGAGGAACTTACTCTGTTTAAGGTGAACTACAAAAGGGAGAACAAAAGAAGAGCTCTCTCCTCTAATAAAGTAGAAAAATGGTATTTAGAGCCAAGGTGCCCCATGTTTCTCAGGCTGAACACTAGACCTTGTGATGAGTATAAAATTACTCTGAATAAATAAATTCCAGATGCAAAGCACAGAAAAAGCATGATAGAGACCCCTGCTCTGCACGGTTGTCCTGGCTCCTGAGGACCACCATTCCCTTCTGAGACTGGCAGCAAACAGTAGTGTGTCCATTTCTATGGCAGTGAGTGAGGTTTCCGAGGCTGCCATCAATGGCAGACAGTTTGTGCTCTCTGTGGAAGCAGCTCTTGCACAATGACACAGGAAAAAAATGGGTTTAACTTCTGAGGAGGGTGTGAGGAGAACACGGCCATTTCTTCCATGCCTGTTTCAGGAGCTGTTGTGCTGCCACTTTGTGATGCTTCTACAGATAACAGGATTAAGGGCATCAAACAGCAAACTTCCCCTGCCTCCTCCCCTCCCTCTACAACTCCTGTCAGTGCAAAGTGCTTTTCCTTCTCTTTGGAAAGTTGCTTCCACCCTGTATTGCTTGAGGAAAGGACATTAATTGTGGAAGCAGCAGCTCAGCACCAGCTCAGTCTTTGAACTCGAGGCTCCCGTCTTTTAGCTCTGCTCTGCAATGCCACATGTTAAGTTGTTTTAATGGCTACTTGCAGCAAATCACCATTAAAATATCCCCCAAAAGGGGATTTTTACGTGTTGCTGGAGTTTTAAAGTGAAGTTAATCATTCCACTTAGGTGTTATGTGTAAGAAAATGGTACTGTGAAATGGAAACAAGCGTATAAAATAGGAGTGTGAGGTCTGTGGTGCATAACACTGGAGCATTCTGGTATTGATTGTTGGGTACACTCTTAGGTCTAGTTTCATTAACATGCTGTGGCTAGATTAGTTGAGATACACAGGAGGTACGACCACAGCTCCTGCACTGAGAAAAACATCCCTAAGCCTCTTACTGGGCTCCTTTGAGAAATTCAGGCCCAGAGACAGCAAAACAACTTTTTGCTGCGGGTGCTTTCTCTTTCTTTGTGTCCACTGCAGCCATGCAGACTCAGCAGCCACTTCTTTGCACACCAGAATCTCTGAAGTCAGATCAGTCCTCAGCCAGAGTGGCAGCCAGCACCTGGTTGTGTTTCTAAAGAGGATGCTGCTGGTTCCTCCTGGAGCACTCTCAACAACCAGCCATGTGAGTCCCTCCTTCCCAGGCTGCTTGAAACACTTCCATTTCATGGGTACTGCCTGACTTGTTAAAACAAGGTGATGTGCTCAGTGCTGAGCAGAGCAGGGACGCTCACCAGACCGTCCTCTAAAACACAGAGAGGAAAAAACTGCTCTTGAGTGGCGACTTAACACTTGCTCAGGGGTGATGGCCCAGGAGAAGGAATGTGGCAACCTCTTTGGGCTGACCCTGCCTGAACTACCCCATTAAACACACCCAGTGGGGTCAGATGGCAGGGATGTTGTGGGACACAGGGAGATCAAGAGGTTCATGGTGACATGGGACAGAGCTCCATCCCCCCAGCAGGGTTTGCTGTCCATCCTTGTGCTCCCAGCAGGATTGGGAGCTGGATTTCTCCCACGGTGAGCACAGGGATGGACACCAAACCCAGCTGTGGACCTGGAGCTAACCAACTGATAGCCTCAAGAACAACAGTGAAAACCTGTTTGCAGCTGAAATCTGGGGCCCAAGGGAAATTCTGACCTCCTTGATGGTTAAATCATGAGGTTGTGGCTGGCTCTGACACCCAGTTAGGGGGCAAAGAGATGGTTCATTTTGCTTATCCATTCAGGGGATGCTAGAGTATAACATCAGTGACATTAAATACCAGGTCAGTTATGGTTTTAATCTAATTCTGTACTCAACCTTGATTCAGCAAAGTGGTTTAAACACTTTTAAGGTGCCATCAAACCACTGTTCTGTCTAGAACTGCAACAGAGTTGATTCCTGAAGCAAATTAGCTCCTGGCCATTCATCTCTGTGCTAGGTAAGCCTTTTCCATCAGTCAGCCACACTTTTTGTGAGAGGAATGAGTGAGAAAAATAAAGATTTCTGTCTGGGCAGTCCTTCTTTGCCCTGGGAGTATTGCTGTGCTGCTGTGCAGTGAAAAGTTAATCTTTCTTGACGGGTGATGCATGTGGATAGTACTTCATGCATTTCATACTGAATGCGTGATATAGCTCAGTGATCCCATATAAACACCACAGAAACACAGGGGACCCTGGGCAAGGAAAAGATCTGTCTTAAATCCCTGTGTCTGTCACATCACAACATCCTTCTCTAATGACATGCAAACTTCCGAGAGGCTGCAGCATCTCTGTCTTATCTGGGAGACATTTGGCTGTTAATGACTAACTTCCCAGTGACAGCAGTTCTTTTTGTAGATTGCTTCCCTTTGGGTTTTTTTTGCAAAAACGTCCACAGAATCAGTAGATAGGCAAAATCAATCCGTCAAGGGCAAGAGGCTTGTGTAGGTGGACAGCAGGAATCTGCACCCTAGCCAATTGGATCAGTCTGGGATTTATTTTAGGATTTTTTGCCCTAAAGTGACAGCACCTTCCTTCTTTCCCTCTTGATCCCCTCATGTGGAGCCAGAATTGGAATTGCAGAGGTGACTTACAGTGTAAAAGACACAAGAGTGACTTTAAATGGGATAAAAATGGGTTTGCAATTCCATCACAAAGCAGTGATGAACCAGAGGGTTTGATATCTGCTCAGAGTATTTGGACAGCCCGGAGCTAAAGAGCTGCAGAGTGTGCTGTGCTCACTGTGCCTGGCACTGGGGGCAGCCAGAGGAGCTGTGCTGGAGTCAGGGCAACAAATCTGGCTGGGGAGTCAGCTGGTGGGTCTGGACTGCAGGATAAATGTTTATAGACAGAGAAACTTCTCCCTGGATAGTGCCACTGCAGGTAAAACCAGCTCTTAGAAATCTCTTTATCTCCCAGTTTATCTGTTGTCATGAGCAGATCTATAATTGCCTAGGGACCAACTTCTGAACCCACATTCAGGACAAAATCCTCTGAAATTGTTCCCACATTAGAGACAAGAGAGGGCTCTCTTGCAGCTCCTGGATGTAGTCACGCCTCTAATTCTCCCTGGTTCCCTAATTAAAGAGTACCAAAGCCCTAATCTTTCCTAGAAACGCCTTGTCAGTAGGCAGCAGTGATCTGCCTGCAGAGTTAAGTACATCAGAGATTTCAGCTCCTTACAAAAGTTGACCTCCAGCAAGGCATCAGAAGCTATACTGGCAAAAAAAAAATATTTTAAAAAATCCTTTTTCCAGCAACCTGTCTCTGTCAGCTGAGGAGTTCACCAGGGTCAGTGTGGGATGTCTCAGGCAGCTCATGGCCATCACATGGAGTCCCCCGAAATCCAGGCTGGAAGTGTTTGGTTTCAGACAGGCACAAAGTCTGCAGGGCTTTGCTACATCCATCTGCAAATATCACCCTCTAGCTTTGCCTCTGCCTTCGGGCTGCTTTTTAAATTGTGGAAATTCACCATGTAAATTAGCAATTATGCAGTGTGGGAATGGGAGGGGAAACAGGGCATGCAGGTGTTTGTATGGGAATAGGAACAGGATTGGGAATAGGAATAGGAGGAGGAAGAAGGACAGGTACAGGTTTGTTCCAAGGTGATCTGAAGGGCAGCAGCAGGTCTGGGAAAAGCCAGTGGTTTCCACATTCTGTGCCTTTCTAAAGCACTGGTGTGAGTGCTGGCAGTGGCCCGTGGCCCAGCTGCCCCTCCCCACACCATTTACCTGCACACCTCTGGACAGGTCGTGTCCTCAGCAGGGAATGAATCAGGGCACCCTCACCTTTGGAAGGAAATGAGGGATGAATGGAGGTGAATATGTATCGTGCCCTCTGTCAACGCATCATTTTACTCTCAGCAGAGCAAAAGGGAGCCGGGCTTTTATTTACCTACTGCCTGAGCAAAGGCCAACAATCCTCACTCTGTCAAGTTACTTAAGTCTAGCAAATGCTGCAAGAGCTGAACCAAAAAAGATGTTAAAGCTGGTGAAAGATTGTCATGGGGTAGGTCACAAAGCTTTTATAAAACAATTGCATCAAGCTTGGGAAGGGAAAGAATCTAAGGCCATTAACCCATCCAGGGATGAGGCTGTCAGCAGAGCCAGGGAGCATTAAATGTCCATTTGCAACATATTTTCCATGGGAATCAATCACCAGCCCTCTTCATACACTTAAAAACCCAGCCTAGCATGGATGGCATGGGCACTGCTTTGTTCTTCCTACATCTGACACAGATGGGTGGGAAATGACAAGGGGAGGTTTCCTAGCAGGGACAGAACAGGGTGGTGGAGGAGCTGGGGACTCCTCCAGGCTGCCCCTGAGCTGCTGCTTTCACATCCCTTCCCTGACCTGCTAAAGACCTGGCAAAAAGAGCAAAATGCTTCAAAGCCAGAGTAAAATTCTGTGTTCACAGGTGTAGGTGCCTACCTAGTCTGTAAGGTTGTGATGACACAGCGGCCCTGGGCTGTAAAAGAGTGAATTTCTCATCTCTTCAAGGTGCTGAAAACCCTTCCATGAAGCTGTTGGAAATCATTGGATCAAAACCAGCTGTGGAAGTTCAGAGTGTGCTCATTTATTTTGAAACAAAGACCTCTCCTATGAAAAAAATCAAATAAAGTGTGCAATGGGCAAGTGGGGGGAAAATGTAGAGCTGATAACAATAGCAATAGAAATGGCTTTTGAAAAGCTTTTATACATATATAAAAGCCAGGGAGTAAGGAGAGAGAGTAGAAGCAACTTGGATTGGCATCAAAACCCTCTTATCTCCCACATTTACACTCTCCACTGCACAAATTGCTCTAGTTCACCTTTAATTTGCCTTTTGATAGTTGTAGGCTGATACCAAACACTCCTGAAAGCTGACACTTGGCAAATAGCACATTGCACTCCCATCTCAAGTGCATGACATGAGAGAAGGGTTTGAGGCCATCAGAGCAACAAAAGCTGTTGCTGGTGTGTTCCTAGGACATTTTAACATGACTTGATTTTGCTATCCCTGTGCAGCCCAAATGTGCATGACAGTGGAACAGCTATTTTAAAAAACGTCAAAGCAAAGTGTTGATGAGATAAACTGGACATCTCTTATCAGAAACATCTCCCTCCACCTTCCTTTCCTTTTTGGCAAACTCTCAACAGCTGAGGTGCTCTCTGTGCCAATATGGGCATCCCTATGGGCAGCTGACTCCTCCACCCCTCTCCTCACCCCAGAAGGTTTCTCCACAGTCCCCTCTTTGTCACTGACACCTCGGGAGGCCCTGACCTTCACAGCACAGAGAGTGAGTCCCCACACAGACATGCTCAAGGGTTTTGATATGTGCTGCTGCTGCCTGAGCTGCCAGGAGGACAAACAGCAACAAGATAGCTGCACAGCATCAAATATCTGGGGACTAAGTGGATTACTTAATGGTACAGGAAAATCACCTCGCTGACAGACATCAGCAGAGCAGGAAACAGAACCACATGTACTTTGTGCATGAAGAACCAACAAAGATTTGAACCCATCTGCACTGTATGAAGCACCCAGTTCTTGCTCTTAGGGTTTCATCTAATTCTTGCGTGCTGAATATTAAACCTACCCCTTCTTGTCCTCCTGACAGCAAACCCAGACATTATTTTCATCCTCCTTCAGAGTGAAGACCATTGCCTTTAACCAAGGTCTGTTTATAATATGAAAATAGCTGTTGAAATGGATGTTCTTGTGATGCATAAAGTTGTTTATAGATAGGAATTATTTCTGGCAAAAGTTCATATTCAGAGAAACAGCTTTGGAATTTTCTGACCAAAACAAAATGAAACAAAGAAAATTTCCAAGTGATTCCATAAGAATAGAGCAAAGCTGCACTTCCACCTGTAAATTTCATGGTTTTGGATCCACAGAGTTCAGTAAGATGAGGCATATGAAGGCATGTGGTTCCCTAACAAGGTGTAAATGCTCTGACTGATGGTGTCCTGATGTCCTCACTGCATCCAACAGAGCAAACAGGAATGATGCAGACAGTGTTTGCATAAATATCAAACCCATCACAAAGCAGCATCTGGAGTATTGGAAAAGTGATGCTGAAGCAGCTTTCTTTTTCTTTCTATTTTAGTTTAATATTTTTCACTCACTGAGAGGGATTGAAGGACAAAACTGATTTGCTCTTGCTTGGCCAGGGTGTTTAAACCTGAACCCTAACCTCATCCGGGCAATAATTTAGAGCGAACACAAACTCACGTACAAGAAGGGGAAATCACTTTGAGGGCACTGTCTCCAGTCCACGCTGCTGCTCACAGCCACATTTCCCTTCTCTGCTGTCCAGATTTGTTTTCTTTTGTAATTCCAAACAAGCATGTTAGCCAACATGATCATGCATAATTAAATATCTGTCAAACACGCCATGAAATGAAGAAACAGTGTCCAGTGGAGTGTCCTGTGGAGTGCTGGGGAATGGGTTTGTTGTTTGGAGGGCAGGATTCACCCTCTGGACACCAGGGACCTTCACTGGGGACCTCTGTGCCCCTGCAGTGACAGGAGATTCCCTGCTCTGTGGGGGCAGTGCTTTAAGCAAAACGGCAGCAAAAGGAAATGCAAGATATCAGGGTTTGTCTTGATCTGCCTCGCAGCCATTCCTCTCTCATCCTTTGGCTCTTGGGGTGGGAAAGTGGCCCAAGAGGTCACCTGGCTGCAGCCCCCCAAAACAGACAGGACTGAGCTGTAATTGCCTTTCCCTCAGCAGGAGCACTGTGTTTGGTATCTGTCTCCTGCTGAATGAAAAATCAAAATAGGAAAAATTTATGGAAATTGAATTGTCAGACAAGGTAAGACAAACCTCACTTAGAAAAATGGGGTGAAAGTTAGTTTGAAAAAAGCTAATTTTTCATAGGCTATTGCCTTTCTACCATGTTCCTCTTGCTCAGGGCTCTGGATAAGAGAGCTTTCAGTTTGGTATTCTAACCCTGGGACATGCACTGTCCATAAGAACTGAAGATCATTCCTGTTTACATTCTTGCTGCTGTAGCTCTGCTTTTTCCTTGGCAGTTAGTGACAAAATAATGATAAATACAGAGCCAAACAATATCAATTGTTAGGCCACACTTTGCAACCCATAGTCCCCAAAGCTTTTTTGAAAGATAAAAACCATTTTGTTCCTTT
Organism: Cyanistes caeruleus; assembly: GCF_971803275.1. Taxonomy (NCBI): domain Eukaryota; kingdom Metazoa; phylum Chordata; class Aves; order Passeriformes; family Paridae; genus Cyanistes; species Cyanistes caeruleus. The sequence goes on along the minus strand of NC_141716.1, from coordinate 9,774,765 downwards.
ATGAGATAGATGATCATGGCTCTACAACCTCCCCCTTCATCCATGACCAACCACATCACTGTCTCTCTCTGCCTTTTCCCATTTATCTTTTTTATGCATGGCAAACTCAGCCAGGCAGGGTTTTGCTTGCTCCTCAGAAGGAGAATCCTTTGCCCCCTCTGAAGTCACCCAGAATATTCATTCCCATTTTTCCTTGCCCATCAGGCTGGGGCTGCTCCCACTCCCTGCCACATTCTCCCTTCTCTCCCTGACATTGCCATGCACCACATCAAATAATTGTTGTTATAACTCTCCTCCTTCCCCAACTAAAATATACTTGATTGGGAGGGAGAGGGGGAACAGGGAAATAGCTGGGTTTATTTTAATAGTTTCCACTCTCAGTTCAGCTTTATAGTACAGTATATTTAACTTTAACGTATGGACAGCTGGATGCATTTAACAGCACAATGGAAAGAATTTAGCCAGTATACATTTCAGGGCCTGGATTTGGAGCTGATCATTACATATTTCTTTATAATATTTAGATGCACCCGTTATGGATTGTGTTGGGCTGATCAAAATATGTTTGTGTCAGGTAAGATTTGTCACAGATGAGTCTCTTTATTTCTTTACTTACTGAAACTCTTCCTGCAGGAAGCTGGGTTTAGCTGATATCAGCAAGTTTAGCCCAGTGCTTACGATGGGGTTACTCGCCTTGCCTGCAGAAGCCAAAAAAAGCCATAAATACACAGAAACACAGGGACATATTCTAAGAGTGTTGTGGGCACATTACTCCACTTGTGGTGACACCAGCTGGAGAGTAAAGGGTCACCAAAGGATCAGCATCTGTCCCCTCTCCTCCCCCCGCTACACTGCAATGATGGAAAACAGCTACAGCCATGAGACAGAGCTATAAATCCTTCATGTCTTTCCTTGGGACCTGCACCCCTCTCCAAACTGGCTGGTTACCCTCTTGCACCCTCTCTACAGCACTCTGGAGATTTTTTCAGTGACAGTCAGGGAAATGAGGCAGTAGGCTTTTCCTCTCAGCAATAAGAACGAAGGAAATTTTTCAGCACACTTCCACATTCATTTGTCTTTTCTCAAAAAAATTAGAATTCTGTTTATTATTTAAAAATACCCTCCTTCCATAATTTTATGCCCTCATGCAGAAGACAGGGTGCCTGAATAACATGATTTTATCAAATTTATCTCGTTGTCTTGGTGTTACTGAGTGTCTCTTGCAGCAGTGCAAACAGAAGGCAGATCAGCCAAGGCACTTGCTGGCCGGTTTAGCCAGCTTTCCCTCCAACACTGGAAAATAACAACAGCTTCACCTTCCCACAGGCCTGGGATTTTTCATGTGTGTATTTTAAAAGTGCTGTTTTCCTCCACTACTGTGGGAACACGTGATTAGCACAGACAAAGTGTAAGGGGTTGTGTTTTAAAGGTATTCTTATCAAAATGCCAAAGAGAAGTCAGAGCCTAAGGAAGAGCGACACTTATGATTTGGAGAACTTCCAGCAAGTAACACAGCTCAGCCCCACGTTCCAAGCTGTGAATTTGGGAAATTGTGATGATTTTAGATGTGTTTGCTCTGTCTCTAAACACTGGGAAAGGAGGAAAGAAGGAGAAAGATGCTCAAGGAGAAAAACCCCTTCAGAGGAAAGACCAAATTGTTGGAAAGCTGCGAAGTGCTCGCATTAATGTCATGTCATTACTCCATATTGCTGCACAGGTTAATATAATTGGGTTACTGTGTGTGAGCAATGATCCATAGCATGTTATGGCACTGAAACAAATGACATTTAACCAAGAGATTTGTAAGGCACCTTGTTATCTGCATGGTGAGCAATTGTGAGGGAAAGTCAGATTGCTAGACGAGCGACTGACAAATTAGTTGTTGGGTTTACTGGACAGCTTGGATTTATAACCTCACAAATCCAACATAATTTATTAGATCCATAAACAGACAGATCCAGTGTTTTTACTTAGATTACGCTCTTATTGCAGTTTCTGATCCTGTTCTGTTTGCAATGCTGTATTATTCATGCAGTACTCAGTCCTCATGGGTGGGGGCAAGGTGAGCTGAGATCAATAAGAAGCTGCAAGTTTCTAGCAAAAAAAATAAAATATTTACAGCCCAGTTAATAAAATAATAATTTGCTGGTCCCACACTCCAAATTTAATCTCTCCAAAGAGGAAAGGATGCAAATAGAAGGGATTGGTAAAAGATTCAAATTCAGCTCAGTAAAATATCTACTCTGTTTCTTGGTAGAACAGAGGCCAAAGCTCTTGTCTGTATGCTAAAAAAACAAAAACAAACAAGCTGAATGAGATATAGTGGGGGAAAGGGCTCAGTCCCACCTGGATAGACTTGATGGTCTGTTTCCACCTTGGCCTCTGGGAGGATGAAATATCCCCATTTCCTTCTGTCCTTACAGAAGGCTCAGCATTGCCCTGGCTGCAGGACAAAGCTGTGTCCTTTCTGGAAGGGCTTTCTTTAAAAGCTCATTGAAAAAGAACATACAGCTTCCACAGGCAGAGTATTCCAAACTCTTAACTGGTGTCAATTCCCCAAAATCCACCTGTCATGACTCAGGTCAATGACTTCTCTTTCTTTCCCTAGGGACATAGAAGAGAAATAATTATCTCCCTCTTTATTCCCCCCTAAGAAGTTAGAGGACACTTTTCAGGGATGCCACCACCCTGTGCACCTCACTGTCCCCTGCAGCCCTCCTTTCCTCTTCCCACCTTGTCCAAACCCAAACTTTGTCCTTTCTTCAGCATCAGTTTTGCAGCCCTGTGAGCATTCCCCTTTGCAGTCACCCCTGTGTCCCATGTCACTGCTGGCACACGGTGCCCAGAGCAGGATCCTGGCCCTCAGGAGGTTGGCTCAAGGCAACTGTGTCCCTCCAGCTTTTTCTATTTGAGGAAATTATGAAATTTTGCCTCTGTTCAGAGCCTTGGCTCACACCAAAATTTTTATGAGGTGATAAAATGATCACCTTTGGGCTTATGGCTACTGACTTAGGCCAAAACTACACCACCCAAGAGAGTATTCTTGCTCCTAATCCAACTGGCATTTGGGATCACTTGCTTTCCAGGTTAGAGGACAGTTTGTTTGGGCTAGAAAAACTCCAGAGAGTTTTCCAAGTGTTTTAGATGTTCCTGTACAGAAAATCTGACCTCCATTTCTTCTGGAACCTTTCCTTTCTCTGAGTAAAAATTTAAAACTCCTCTCATAGTTTGGGTTGATCAAAAATAACCGGGGGAGGCTTGTGAAGCTGGCCCTGAGGTTCAGCTGTAATACTCTGGGTTAAGTAATGAAAATAAGAAAGGAGTCCAAACTCAACCAAAGCTCTGAAAGCCACGGGCTGCTGGGTGAGTTTGGAATCCCAAGCTGAGATGTGGAGCTGCAGCAGTATCTGTCTGCACACTTGGGCTGGTGACAGTGAGCAGCCCAGGGCCGAGTTTGTAATTTGTTGAGCTGAACAAAGAAATCAGAAACACTGGCATCAAGTGCCACTGGCACTGGCAGGGTGCTGGAGAGGATGAGGCTGGGATCAGATAGCAGGACATGGCCTGGCTGCCACAGACTGGGCAGTGCCAATGCCTCCCCCAGGAGCACAGCTGAGCCTGGGCTGGGCTCTGAGCCTGGGCTGGGCTCTGAGCCTGGGCTGGGCTCTAAGCCTGGGCTGGGCTCTGCTCTTTGCTTGCTGCACAGCTACAGCCTCTCAAAGTCCTGCTGAACGAGTCCCTCGGGGGTTCCCCTGATGTAAAGCTGTTATTGTTAAAATAAACACGCATTTAGCTTCACCATCTAATATTTCAGGAGCCTGAGGCTCAGCAGTTGGAACTCATCTCCCCCAGCCTTGAAACAGGAGGCGACACCAATGGAGGACTGGAGCATTTTCAAGGCAAACACTGGGGGATTTTATCGGTGCAGGTTTGGTGTGGCTGTCACTGTGTGGGGCTGTGACACCCCGTGCCTGGCACAGCACAGTGCAAGGTCCCAGCTACCACTCTTCTAAACACATCCCACAGCCAGCTCCTGGAGCAGCTTGGACTGCCTCAGCCAGATGTGCTGGACACTTCAATCCATACCTGAGTCCATGTTAAACACTGAATGGACTGAAGAAATAGAGAAACAAACCCTGCCTATCCCTGCCTGATGTCTTCCTGAGCAGATTTTGCTGAGTTGCTTTGTTGGAGTAATTTGATTCATATTTAATATTTATAAATATTACAGACCAAGTTCATGCCCGGTTTAACATCAATTAATCTACCAATGGGCAAAGCCAGAGAAAAACTTAGAACTTAAAAAGAGCAATCCAACATTCTTTCTTGTTTTCTTTGAAGCAGGTTCTATACAGAGATGCAATACCAGATTTTATATAAAATGCCTAATTAAAGCAAGCCCCCATCCATGCATTTTCATTTTGTGGAATTCAAGAAAGAAAAAAAATCCAGCCCTACTAATAATTACTAAAAAGGAAACTCAGCAGGGTAAGCAGGAGGAAACATGGAAGGCAGTGGAGGAGGAGAAATGCTCAGCATATGGAGGGGTTAACTAAATCTGAGCCTGTGATAATGCTCTCGTGTTTGCCAGGGAGACTGGGGAGAAAATCCTAATGGACCTACTGGAAACTGTTAATGCATTTTGGTTATGTGTACAAAAAGGACACGAAGCCAACACAAGTGGCTAATGAAAAATTATGTGAGCATTCAGCAGCAAACATTATTCAGAGCCCTGATGGTTGTGGAGAGATGTGAATGATGCTGGTCAGGTGAAGAGCTGGAAAACCTGGTGCAGTATCACCTTTCAGAGTGAGTGCTGCCAGCACACTCAGGGAAGCATTGAATCATAGCTGGAAGATGAGATATTGCTTTAGGGAGGTGCAGAGAGGCATGTTACTAGCATATACTTCAACCCAGAGAAAACAGTCATTTGTTTCACAGGTGAATAAATAAGCATTTCCTTGAGCAGACCCAGCCATCCAGCAGCATGCAGTGCTATCACCAGCAAAACATGGGAAAATTTCATGGCTAGATAGAATTCAAGCCCATTGAGCTCCCAGACACTTGGGCTGTCACAGCTTTGTGCAGGGGTTCTCTTTGTGCAGCACCCATTCCAGTGGGAGCTTGCTTTGGGATGGAAACCTCCCTGTGTGGCCACAGAAAAATACACATGTGGTCTTGGATACCCCAGCTGTGGCTTCCTCATGGACAAAGGGAGATGGGCACACAACATGAATTTCTACATTTGGACAGTGGGAAAAATGGCTTTGTAAAGTTTTTCTTTCTACTAATATTTCCTCTGTATTTTCAATGGAATTTGAGAAAAGAAAAATGCAGCTCTTTTTCCTCATCAACTCAGTGGGATACTGCAAATATCAAAAATTTCAGTTTGAGGTTGGGGTGTCTTTCCCTACTGTTAGTTGTCAGCAAGAGGAAGGGTACTGAAAGACCAATTCATATTCAAGACAGGAAAGAAAATTCTCCTTTCTGTTGCTGCCATGAGGCTGAGATGCAGAAAATGGGGTGACAGAGGTGTCCAGCTGTGACCTTTTGCTGAGGTGGACTCCTAAATTCATTTGTCTCAGGGCTATGGGCCTTCCATGTGTCACCATGAGGAGAGCAAAGAGGGAGCCAGGGGGTGTCCTGCTGTCCTTCTGCTGTGCTGGTGATGCCTTGGGCTGTAGAGTGTTACTTTGGGTCTTTGATTTTTTAGGTCTCATTTGAGGAAATCATGAACTCTCTTTCTTGAGAAGGGATGATATTTCCCTTAATTTAAACAGCTTTGAGCAAACAAGCACCAATTTGGATGTACTTTCCCATTTAATATTTACGTGATTTATGCTTCCAAGCAACCCTTCTGCTCTCCTGTTTATATGCCCTCCAAGCTCATTTTTTAACTACAGTTAATCACACTGAAGCAAAACATAACTCACAGGGAGAGGATAATGGCCAACTTTATAACTGGGGCTACTGTATTGGATGTCAGCTCTGCTGCTAAAAATAACTACCCTGGGACAGGTGCCTTCCCTGGACAGCAAAATTTAATGCCACTTTTTAAAATCCTGGCTAGCAGAAGCCTTGGAAGAGAAGAAACCCTTTAGCATTTGGGGAGGGATGGATTGGTATTCCCACTCCAGGAACTGAAAGCTGATTGTTTGGAGTACTGACAGACAAACTGGCTGGACATGAAGCAAACAGCAGAGGCTCAGAGCACTTTGCCTTCTTACCCTTGTCAGAGTTGAGGTTGGGAAATGTCAGGCTGAGTAATTTCTAATCTGTTAATGCTATTATTTGCTGTAAATAGTAAGAAGTCCATCTGTGGCTCCAAAACACAGCTCAGTGATAGGCAGGTGGGACTCAGAATAAAGGAAGAAATAGGAAAAATGCTTTGTGCCATGTTTCTTTTTCTGCACTGAAAATATTTCAAGCTCCTCCATAGGGAAAACACCTATCCCTACCCAAGTCGTGACCCCTGATGTTCCCTTAACCAGATACCAACTCATCAGTACCAAATTCACCAGGCAAACCCACAGACCAGCAGAGATCTGCACCTTCAGGGAGCAAGGAAGAAAAAAGAAATGTGAGAGGAGGAGTTTGTGAGCAATTGAGGAAATACCTGCAAGTGGTTTTTCTCTCTGAGCTTGGCAGATGGACAGGGCACTGTGCAATCCACCTGCAGCAGGGATTCACTCGGTTAAATGCACTCAGTGTTTTAGCAATAGAGTTGGCAATACATAAAAAAATGGTGTTTAACTGCACTGGCAGATCCCAGCACACCAGGGAAGAGGGGAGATGGGTGCTGGCCATGGCTGGCCAAGGGTTTGTTCCCTGGTTTTACACCTGACAGCTCAGCTGCAGTGGGCAGCAGTGGCCCTGCAGAGCAGAGCTGGCCCTGCAGGATTGTTCTCAGGGTGCAAGTGAGCCTGCAAAACCCACAGCTGCTACAGAGGTGTCAGGGAATTACAGACATGAATTCTCTCCTTCCTCTCTAAATGCAGAGTTCTGCTTAACATCACGCTGGTTTTCTGCAGGGTTGTGTTTTGGTTTTTATTTCCCAGTGGGATGAGAAGCCTCCCCAGGTGGTAGGATATGAGTATCCCAGGATGCTTGTCAAGAACATGAGGGAGTGGACAAGCTTCAGCAAACAGAAATGATCAGGTTTCTCACACCTCCCAGAGACACCCCAGCTATGGGAGGCAGCGCTTCCCTCCACCTGCAGCTCCCAGGAGCCCACATTGCCAGGCTGGGGGAGAAAGAAAGGAAACATCCCAGCTCCAACCTCATCTCCAATAACCCACCTGCTCCTCGTGCTTGACAGAAGCATCCTCTGCTCCTTTCAGCTGCTAAACCAAATCCAGCTGGATTTGCAGGGTTCAGCTGTTCCCAAGACCCTCACCCACTGTTGGTAGTGCAGGGAATGCTGGTTCATGGGTCTGGGAAAGCAAACAGGAATTAGAATATCTTGCATGATTTCCATATGCTTTGTGCCAAATTATTCACACCTTGGTCTTCCTTTTTACAACACCAGGAAAAAAAAAATCCACTCAATTAGCTCTAAATCTTCCTTTTCTTCCAGGGCTGGGGGAGAAGAGAAAATGCCTCTGCACAACACCTGAGAGGATACAGAGAAGTTTTTCCTGTGGTTGAGTCCTAGGGCCAAACACATCATCTGGAAAGATAAAGTCACTTTTACAGACTATCATTTTCTAGCAATTATAATTTCACACACATTTACCTAAGGACAATTCTGAAAAACAAGAAAAGTGACAAGTAAACAAATGATATTGCTACCTTTCCTTGAAAAGTATTGTAGGTTCTTTTCAGATAGCAAATACATTAAAAAGCAGGAAAAGAATTTTAAACAGGAATGTATCTCTTCAAAAGGAGACACCAATTCAGATACTGATGTAAGAGGTAAATTAAGGAATGCCAAGTGCAGCAAAGTCCCCCATTTCTTTGTAGGATGCAATTAATGGAAAAGGCTTACTCAGATTACCACAAACCAATAGAGAGAGCTCAATATATAGTTGACTATGTCAATATTTCTGTTCAGTATAGGTATTCTATCATTTTTATTCAATATTGAAACTTCCAAACATGAATTCACTTCCACATGTGATTACAAAGCCATCTGGTTTTCCAGTGCCAGCCCTGCACAAAGGACAAGGTTTCAGTTTGAAGACCCCTTGCCCAGTCTGTCACCACGTGTCCCTGCAAATTGTCCCTCACAAACAGGACATGAGGATCTTTTGAACTGAAAGAGAGAAGATTTGATTGGATATTAGGAAAAATCCTTCCCTGTGAGGGTGTGAGGCCCTGGCACAGGATGCCCAGAGCAGCTGTGGCTGCCCCTGGATCCCTGGCAGTGTCCAAAGCCAGGCTGGACAGGGCTTGGAGCAGCTGGGACAGTGGAGATGTCCCTGCCCATGGCATGGATGAAATCGGCTTTGAGGTCCCTCCCAACTCAAACCATTCCATGACTCTATGATTTATGTTATCCTTGTGACCACTTTGAAACTAACTCCTTAGATAGCAGAGATACTTTTTAGTCCTGAACAGTTCACCTGGGTTTATGGGCAGTGACAACAACCTCAACAGAAAGTAGAAAATGAAGCCAGAATGATTGACAGCTGTATTTTCATTTCTTTTGCATTATCCAATCAGCACTGATCATTACCTCTTTTAATAAGATATGGTTTTATTGGTATTTTGACCCAGGATCTGGATTTGGTACAAAGTCAAAGTCTTGTGCTGCTCCAAATTAGGTCACCTAAAGGAATCCAGCATCTGTGCAAGAGCCCAGGTCACAGAGCTATTTGTGGAATGGATACTGCAGTTTTTGTGAGTGCATGATATATGAACTGTATGTATTACCTTGATAAATTGTTTTTAAATATTTCCTCCTTTTTATTAATTGAAGAGGAAACTCATGCATCAATGACATTTTTATGCTGGTTTACACATAAATTATTTCCCTGTGATGTTCATTTTTATTATTATTGCCGATATTATAGCAAATGCATTTTTTTTGCCTTGTAAACAAGATTTTGCTTACAGCTAAATGAAAAGAAGAGAAGTTAATCACGTTGAAATAATAGGTTTAAAAAGGTAATTCAGTAATGTTTGGCTGATGTTTAATCTTCCCCAATAGAAGCCATGCTGAGAGAAATGACAGAAATTCTGCTTTTGTAATTAAACTGTATTCATCACTGGCAGGGCAGCTGAAGGAGAGCTGAAATAATGCAGTGCCTGCTGACTCCTGGCAAAGCCTCCAAGCAGGGACTTCAAGGTTTGTTAAGTGACAGTGGTGGCTGCAAATCTTGAAAATGAATAGTATCATCACAGCTTCCAGTGTAAGAACTTAACACTGTGGGTCTTTTTTGCAGGAGGGTGTGAAGGTTTTTCTGAGCCCATCAGAAAAGACGTCTCTGAAAACAGCACCCATCTCTCTGCAGAAGAGTAGAAACAATCACCCAAGATATGTCCAGGGGCCTTTTTCCCACGAGAGCTCAGTGTCTTGCTGTTACAAGTTTTTCTGAATCTGATCCCTAGCCAACCACTCTGTATCCATCTCTAATTCCAGGTCTGAGTGCTCCTCCTTAGCACTTTTGAAAGAAATCCAGCACTGGACAGGACCTGGGAGTCCAAATCCCACAGGAAAGCTCAGAAGCTTTGAAGCTTGGTCACCCCTGCTATAAGTCAGCTTCACACTGTCTCCCCATGCTTGACTAAGTCAGTAGTTCTCAGCAGTTCAGAAACCCAGCAGATTTCTTGCATTTGTTCCTAGCTTTGCTTTCTGCTCAGCAGCTGAACAGTCAAATGACATTTACTACGTGAGCTCTGAATGAAAGTTACATTTCCCTTTTTTGCCTTCTGTAGTTTGAACCTCCAGCAAACTTCCCCCTGCAGCTCTGGAAAATACAAACAGTCTTTTCTCTGTTAGAAGGCTGACATGACCAAGCTTTAATTTGTGATTTTCTAGGGAAGAACTGTATCATCCCTCAATGAGAAGATCTGTATGTTGGAGTGGCAGAAGCAGGTCAGTCTCAAACAGCATCTAATTAGGCAGATTTCTGTTGTTTAGCCAAGCAGATGTATCCATCATTGAACTTTAGATGCTGCATCATCCACTTATAGCAGCTTCCAGCTCCTTAAAAATGCAGAAATAGGAAACTTCCTTTGCTTCTTGGCTGGTGCTTTGACCCATGCAGCAGCAATGACTTCCAAGGTATCAGTGAGAAAATTAATCAAGTAGCTGGGAATGAGCTCAGTGTTTTCCCACCTTTGGGATCTGTGTTTAAAGCATTTCCTAACAAAAGGAAAGCAATAAAAACATTTGATTCTTTCCCCAGGCAAGTTTTCATTCTCTCCCACCTTCTCTAAGGTCAGGTGAAATTTTTCTCAAGGAGTTTAAAAGGTGATCAGGCATAAACTGTATCGGATGGAACAAGGAGTCTCTTCAAACAAAGCTGCTCTGGGGCTCATGGTTCCCTGCACTCAGTCCTGCTTGAAGGGGCCAACAGGAGTAACCTCAGTACCACAAGGACAGTATTCTGCCTAAAACCACCACATTCAGGCTTTTCCTCAAGCCGTGCTGCAGCCAAACCTCATCGTGCCCACCTTCACCAAGAAATGGCCAAAATCCTGTGTTGCAGCATTCACATCACATCCCTGTCTCAGGATCCCACATCCCACTTTTTCTATCATGTCCCAGTGTCAAGAATAATACTTAGAGCATCCTAGAAAATGATTTTATCCAGCAGGACTGGTGAAGATGATGTGCTCTTGATCTGCCCTATCACTCTCATTTTACAGGAAGCTGATTCAGAGAGCATTGGGTGCCTGAACCCTGGGATCCATGCTCACCTGTGCTCACAGGTAACTGAGTCATCTCCATGGTCCTAATGCTAAAAAAATAAGCTTCTGTGTCTGTGTGTTGATGCTTTCAAACATTTTTATGGAGTGGATTCAGCTTCCAAGTCTCATACACCTTTCTGGAGCCTGGGATAGTTTGCAGTCAGAAATCACAGCAGATTAAGGATGATCCCTCATGACCTATTATATCCATTATTCATCTGACCAAGGTTTCACACAATGCAACAACTTTGCTAAACACCAAGAGCCCACAGCGTGTCGTGGGAAATGTATTCTGAACAGAGCAGGGGAGCTTAACACACAGAAATTACTGTTTGCCCAATACACAACAACTTCTTTCCAAATAAATGCTTCTTTTCCAAACCATTTCTTGTTTTGTTTTGTTTTTTTGTGAAAAGTCTGATTTTTCTGTTGAAGAATTTTCTGCTTTTCCATTTCTATAAAAATGAAAAACAAAAGTTTACTTTTCCCACTGGTTCAAAGGGACTGTCTGGATTGAGAATCTGCAGTGCATCCTTACCTAAAACTATCAGCATCAATCTCATAACCTGTATGACAATCACCTGAACCCAGTCCATAAAGGGATTTTTTTTTAACATAGTGCTATGTATTACTAAGTTTTTAGAAAGTTATGAAGATGTTTTTACTGAGGAATATTTTCAAGTTTCAGATGGCTGGCAGATGTGTTAAAGAACATATGATTCAAATAGAAAACCTTTCTTTTTATTGCTGAAACACTAATAAGAGTGCACTTTAATATGCCTTAATGTGTTACTCCTTAATTGACAGCAGATGTTTCCTGAACAGCATTTTTTAAAAGACGTGCCGCACTTCAAAACAAGCAGAAATAAAGCCTTACTGTACATACAAGAGTGTCCAAAAACAACGCCTCCCCGTGCCAAGAATTGTTTTTAAAAACAGCATTCTGGATTATTTGAAAATCAATATTGAGTCCCATGGAATATGTCAGAGTAAATCTGATGTTATTTCAACAGGACCTTAACACAGCTTGTGTTCAAGGTCTCCCTTTGCTTTCCCTCCAGTCTCCAAAAATGGGAACCATCACCCAGCCCTCGATGTTGGATCAGAGGAGAACGGAAAATCCCAAGTAGCCAAGTATCCAGCTACCTGTTCAGACAGAGAAAGCTTGCAGCAGAATCAGTGCACCTCACCTGAGGAGCATGACAATTATTCTTATGCTAATGTGTAAAATATTCCAAGATTTGGAACCTCCTCGTGCCTGTCTGCTGGAGTGACACCAAGGAAAGGAGAGGAGAGGAGAGAGGAGAGAGGAGAGAGGAGAGAGGAGAGAGGAGAGAGGAGAGAGGAGAGAGGAGAGAGGAGAGAGGAGAGAGGAGAGAGGAGAGAGGAGAGAGGAGAGAGGAGAGAGGAGAGAGGAGAGAGGAGAGAGGAGAGAGGAGAGAGGAGAGAGGAGAGAGGAGAGAGGAGAGAGGAGAGAGGAGAGAGGAGAGAGGAGAGGCTGCTCCTTTAGCCTGGAGATTCCCCAAGGCCAGGCTGCAAATGGCAAGGGATTGTCATGGAGGTGAGCAGGATTGCAAGCACCTCTACCATCACAGGCCAGAAAAGGAGGAAGTTTTCTTTCACTGTCTTGCCAAAGTCTTGCTCCAACTCCAGATCAAAGCAGATCCCTCAAGGTAACTCAGAGCACACAGAGACCTTCACAGGGATGGAGTTTTCACTCTTCTCAGTACGGTCCTGCAAATTTGGAAATCTGTTTATTACTGAAAATGGGTATGATTACAAAGGGCTAGAGAGGGCTCAAGTTATGTGAGAAAAGAGAAGAAAGATTAATAATGCAGCCCCTTCTCCTTCCAAGTCCTCTTGGCAGACTAGACCATGCTTTGGAGTGCAGAACTGGTCTCAGAAATGATGTCCTGCCCAGTGCTGCTGCCACTGGTGTCACTGCAGACCCTTCAGCAGGTCCTGTGTGACCCAGGGCACTATCAATCTGGGCAGAGTTTAACTTCAAATCTTCTCATGCTAAGGGAGGAGTTAATCTGAAGTCAACTTCATTTGTTTCTTCTTCCCTTTCCTTTGAAAGGTTAATAGTGCTTTTATTTCCTCAGCCTTAATTTGGAGAACATTTCCACTGTGTGTTGTTGCAGGACAAGTCTAGTGTTGCAAAGCAAACAGCTCTGTGCCAAATCCAAGAGAGATGAGCCTGGTGCTGGGCAGGGGAGGTGCTGCCCCTGGGACCCACAAGCTCCAGGCAGGTCCTGGCATTGGAGTGAGAAAGGACACACATTTGGATCCACTGGACACTTTGTACAGACCTAATGTCTGCAAAGGCAATAAATAGCAAAAATAATCAGCAGCACAAGGCAAGCGAGAAAAGCAAGAAAAAACATGGAATTTTATTATCTTCATGAAAGGAGATGGGTGAACATAATCAAATTATTGATGGGGAGAGATCAGAGGGCGACCATCCTTTGTAATCACAGCATCAGCCTTACCAACCTCAGGAGGCCTGCTGGTGTCCTGGGAAAATAAGATTTGCAGGATTTAGTGCACTGCCCCCCAAACCCACCCAGGAGCAGCCCCCAAAGTCCCCACCCCTCCTGCCCGGTGCTCGGGCCCCGAGCGCGGCTGTTTGATGTGTGTGTGATGCTCCCACGCTGGGCTCCCAAACCCTGCTGGGATCTGTGGCAACAAATGACAGAATCTTTAAATACAGCCAAGCTGTGGTCAGTGTTTATTTATTTTTATTATGTAAACAACCCATCACTTTGGGTTGTTACAGTTTAGCTTGAAAGGCATTTGATCATTTAAAATGACTTGCTGTTATAAAATCTTTTTTTTGGGGAAAAAAAAAACTTGTTAAAATACTAAGTAATTGACAGTACTTTTTGTTATCCTGCTTATAAAATACAAATCATAGGGTAATAAATATTATTCATTTAGAGCTGATGCAAACCAAATGTTTTCTTCCTTAAAATACCCATAAAAATGAAGTTTTATCTTCCATCTGGCAATGCCTCTTATGCCAAAATGTTCTGAGTGGAATTGCATTAATAAGAAGACATCAAGAGAAATATGTTACTTGTATCCTTTAATATGCCTTTGTAAACTGAGATACACGTTGGCCTTCTATCAATAAGCATCTCTACCTGTGGGGTTTGAGAAGGATTAATAGAGAAGAACCATTATAGGATGAAAGGACAGAGCATGCTGGGAGAAAAATGAAAATCAAACATCCACCAGTGCATACACTTCCTTCCAGGATAATATTTAGATTTTATTTTATTTTCTTAATTTAAATATATATATATATATATATATATATATATATATATATATAAATAAAACTTTTAAGCTGGTTTTAGATAGCACACATCTGTACTGCAATAAGGCCATTTTCAAAAGTACAGCTCTCAGTGGGATATTTATTTAATTCGTATTGGTTTTGGACCTCAGCCTATAATGAGAAAAGATATGGGCACATGCTAGAGACGGTGGCTGCAACTGGGACTTTTTTGAACATAAAAGTAGAAAAAGCCTTTGCATGTAGGAAGGGTTTAGTGAAAATTCAATAACTTTTGCTTCAGACACTGTGCTTCAGAGCACTAACAAAGACAAGAGAGAACCGATGCAGACACTGAATTCATGACCAAGCTGCCTGGAAAATGCCAACTGGATCTGGCAGCATTCCCCAGCCTTTCTCTCTTTGAACACTCTTCACCTTTCTGTTCAAATTTGATTTTGAAACAATTTCCAATCCCCCTGCATTAGTCACATCTGAGCTGTGCAGGGATGGTCTCTCTGTGGGTGTGTCTGATCCACACATCCCTTCCCACGTTGGTTGAAGAGGTGTTTAAGGTGTTGCCTTCCCAAACAGAGTTAAAACTCCTGCTACAACCACTGGTGCTTGTGCCACGCTGCTTTGCAGCCTCCCAAAGTGCACCCACAGCATCACAACTTGCCCATTGCACAAACACTGGTGGTTTTGCGCCACATTCAGCAGATTTGAGAGAGTTTTAGCACAGGGGAGAGGGCAGAAGGCTTTCCCCAGGAGGTTGGAGCTTGCCAGGTTCTCTGGGCAATCCGTGGGGCAGCTGTCAGTCCTGCTGCTGCACAAACCACAACTAGACATGAAGCAGGGAAATGTTCCTCATCCAGACACTGTACATCATTTCCTTGCTGCTCTATTGTGAGTCTTGCCCATTTTTCTGCACCTTAGGGCCCAATTCAATGACTAAAATTGATTTTTGGTACTTCAGTGGCCATGTGTGGGAACCAGACGTATTATTTTTTTATTGAATACAACCCTTAGAGCACTGGCTCACAAGCTCTCTTCACTACACTATAATAAAGTAATACCAACATTTCCCAGCTCTCCATAACTTCATTACTCTGCGTCTCCTTGGGACACTTTTGTCTCCTGCCCAGGCTCTTTCGTGGATGGTGGGTTTTTCCTTGGAATCTGAGAGCTTCTCCCTTTTCCCTCTGTGTGAGTGAGCTGACACACACGTGTGCACACTCCCTTACACGTGCTCAGCATTATCTGCCAGATTTTGCCAAGAAAACAGCACATGCAATGCACCTCTCAGAAAAATGCACTTGGCTTTCAAGGAATTGTTTTCATTAAAGCAGGATCAGGACCTGCCTGCAGACCCAGAAGTGTGAATGGAAACAATTTCCCCATGCAGGAATCTCAGCTGATGTGCAGCTGCCAAGCTCTGTGTTCCCTTCAGTTGTGTTTTCCCTGAAACCACAAATTGAATAATAAAGTCAGCATAAATCTCCCAAGGAAAAGTGAATCCCATTGAGAGCACCAGCACCTCCTGTGCTCTACCTGTGAGGTGTCCCCTGCATCCCTGGCTGTGCACATCTCCCTCACCTGAGAGGAGAGCAGAGGGTTTCCCTCCTCCATCTGTGCAATCCCAGGCAGGTGCTGGGAGCTGTGGGAGCTCTCCTGCACTCCAGGTGTGCAGTCACAACCAGCAGCAGCCTGTCACTCTTGTGATATCCTGAACTGCACTTCTCTCTCTTTCCTGCTGCATCTTCCAGGACCACTGGGATGAGCATTCAGATAGGCTGCTGCAAATTCCTGCCTAAAATGGAAGTGCTGGGAAAGCCATCAAGTTATAGCTGGAAGTCTGTTCCAATTATTGAGGGCTTGATTATCCAGCCTGTCCAGCCCTTTCCTCCCTCCCCAGCACTATTGAAATCAATGGGTATTTTCTGAAAATCAGATCTGGGTTAATGACGAAGGGTTTTTAAGGATGGAGCAGGGGAAGCAGTGGTTACTGGGGCAAGAGGAAATCTCCTGCAGGTATTAGTCTCACAGGACTGCGTGCCAAAGGTTACTGTGGCGCCCGTGATGTGGAACAGTGATGAAATACCATGGGAAAAGCAAGTCCCCCAGCCACAATGTGTGCATTTGGTGGTCATGGCTATGCACCACTTGTGATCAATGGCTGTAAAGTCAGGGTCAGGGCTGCAGCAGCCGGAGATGCTGGTGCTTTGCAATCTAGCCAGGCCCCAACCAAGGGGCTGAGTTTCCACAATTCATTTATCATAAACCAGCAATTTGCAAATGTTAGCACTTTTCCCACACATCATGAGCCCTGATGGACTTTAATAAAGAGGAGAGCTGGAGAGAGAGAGAAGAAGAGGGAGGGGGAAGAGAGAAAGAATAAAACCTACATAATTAACTAAAGTTCTTAGAATGGCTTTAATTGTGCAATGTTACCTTTTTAGAAGTAATTGCTGTACAGATTTTCATTTGTTGTCTAGTTCTGTTTTTTTACACTGGTTTCACTTCAGTTAATTAGCCACTTGTCTCTGTTGGTGGGGTTTTGTACCTCTCTCTTTTACCCTTCTGGCTGTACAGGAAAGATTTTCCAGTTTGTTTGACGCAGGCGATCATTAAAATTTGACTACCTGCATTAATTTGGTTCCTGCACTGCTTTTAAGTGAAAGGTCTCTAAAGATGAGGGATAACAAAGAAGAACAAATTGTAAACAGAGCTTGAAAATATCTGAGAGTGAGAATGTGCAAAGCTGTGCAGATTCTGAGAGAGATGCTCATCAGAGTCACTGGCAGGTATCACCAGCCAGGTTCAACACCGCTGAGCTCTGAGGAAGTCCTGCTCTGGGTCTGGCCTGTCTCCAGTCCATAAATGAGTAATGTGGCTGAAAGAATGATATCTGTAGACAGAAGAAGGAACAAGAGTTGACACTTTTCACTAATATCAATGATAACATCACTTTAACATGATTTTCCAGGCATCTTTTTTTCCCCAGGCTCGTATTCTTCTTCCCAGAGTGAACAATAACAGAGATTTCGATGACAGGGATAAAACATTCAGAGCAGTGATCATAAGTTTTACTCCTACTGTGTCAGGAAGGAGCTGTACCTCTCACTGAGGGAAAGAATCACAGCTCTTCTGGCTGTAGTTTAAGTGATAGAGCAGAACTAGAGGGTGCATGTTTACTTGAATGTTTTAGGTAGAGATGATCCTGCTTTGAAGCAGAAGCATCAACTGGCTACTCATCCTCTCTGTTCTTTTGCTGATCAAATCTGCTGATGTCTGCTTTGAGTCACCTCTGGAAGGGCTCTGAGGAGTAGGTGGTGGCACTCAGGGGGCATTGATGGCTGGGTTAGTCCAGCAGCCCCATGAAATGGCACTGCCTTGCTGCAGCCATCAGCATGAGGTGAAGAAAGGGGCTGCTCTTGCTGGCCTTGGGCTCTTTGGCAGCCTGGCCAAGCAGAAGTGGGGAACTGTGGGCTTGCACACCTCACAGTCCCCAGCAAAAAGGAATGTGTGATGAAACCTGACCAGTTTGTCACCTTTTTCTCATGCAATTCAATCCTAGTATCATAAATCTCAGAAAATGTCTCATCAGGGTCCTTCTGTAGTGTGCTTAAACATTCTTCCCAAAAAAGTACAGTGGTAGGGTTATTTTATCCCCTTATTTCCAAGCCTGAAACACACTTCATCCCAGCCAGGCTCTGCAGCACGAGGGGCTCAGAGCAAACCCACCTTACAAAAAACACAATCCTTTTGGTATCGCTCAGTTCCAAGCACCACCATCAGAAAACACCCCAAACCACAGAGACAGCAGATGAAACCTCAAAAAAGTGGCAAGACTGATGCATCCTTGGAAATCCTTGGAGCTGCAAGTTTCTCCCAGCCAAAGCCAAAGCCAGAAGCCAGACCTGTTCCTGGTTAGTGCCTGTGCTCTCTTGGTGCTCCTCACATGGTGCCATCAGCCCTGAAGCATCTTCCCCATCTCATTCCAGCCCAGGCACAGCCCGAGGTGCTGCTGGGTGTGCAATGAACCCCTGGCAGAGGGAACAGAGCAGCTGAGCACTGCATATCTCTCAGTGCATCTTCCCTTTAACACATCTCGGGTTTTTTCCTCCCTTTTCATGACCTGCTGCCAAAATCTCTCTTGCTAATGTTTCTGCCACCATCGATGCCATGCAAGAAAAGTGTCTTTGTTAACACATTTAGGGCCTGCTTTTAATTTCTACAGTATTCCCTTTAATAACAATGTCTAATTAAAACATCTGTTAAAAAGTCTGTAACATTAACTTTACAGGGAGAATTTAATAGAATTATATTTGAATTGCAGCCATTTAACGGGTTTCCTAATTAGGCTGTAGAGTTTTTATTTTTTTTAACAAAAACATTACACAAATTAAAATCAGGCCCAGTTTTTTATTATTATTATTACAACACAGAGTGTGGTCAAAGAAAGGCAGGCAGTATGTGATGGTGTGTGAAGGGTAAAAAAACTCAGTGCAGCAACTGAGGACTGAAACACTAAAAGGCATAAAATGAAACAAATAAGAGACAATGTTTGAAAGGGGGAGGGGACCAAGAGACAAGCAGGGGAAAAGTCTCTGGCCTTTTATTTGCACAGTTTATTCTCAAACTGATTCCTGTAAGTATCTCAGCATTTATCTGCCCCCATTCCCTTTCTATTTTTCCCAGATTTCACTTGTTTGGATCTTGTCTCTATCTGGGGAGAAAGAGGGAAAAAGTCTTGAAAAAAAATTTATTTATGTCAGGTTTGTGTTTGCTTGCATTTCGGAAGCTTGGATATGTTTCTTACTAGGCAGAGATTTTCTGCAGTTCATTTAGTAAAGCTGAGCTTTTTCTGTAAAACTTTGCACCCATTGACTTATTGACTGGCACCACTTACAGAAATGTGGAACCTCCAGCTCCTTCAGGAGTTGTGTTCCAGGCTTTTAAAGGCAGGATTTGACAAATATTTTTTTAAATATAAGAAACCATGGATGAAAATTTTTTTCTGGGGAGAAAACAGATCTTCCCATTCACATGAAAACTTCTACTGTTCATTATTAACCTGTTCTGAACCAAAATGAAAACTAACAGAAAAAAATCTGATCTACTGCATGAAGAAATCTAGTGAGTGCTTTTAAATCACTCACTGCAACCCTCAATTTGACCACACCAGAACAAAGTATCTCACAACATAAATGGTATGATTTTCCTAAGAGTGGTGATTTTCCAGTGAGACAGGGTAATTTTTGTGTTCAGAATGGGATGCAAGAAAACAATACATTTTCACTCTTCAACATAAATATTTCATGTGGCTCTCAACAAGATGCTAAAGTTAGTGCCTGTACAAACATCTTGGGTGAAATCCTGGCCCCTGAGTCGTCAGTGATGAAACTCTTACTGACTTCAGAAAGGCCAAAACTTCATCTTTTGTCTTTAAATTGAACTTACATTTCTAGTGAGCACTGGCAAGGGAAAACCCACTTCAAAGGAAGGCTCTGACAGTTGGACACTTATCTCCCACTGATCTAAACTATCGCAATCTCTTTTTGTTTCCCAAGCGAGCCTGGAAATCCCATTGAGAGCAAGTTCATCAAAATAGTTCTTTTGTTCTTCTAATTTACAGCAAATCCAACTAAGAACAAAACTTCCCTCAAGGAATTTTCAGTACTGCACAGGCCAAAGTCAGACAGAATGGGCAGGTTTAGTAGGAAAAAAATAACAACAAAATGTTCAAAACAAAGAATAAGAAATGTATTAGCATTCTTCTGAGACCCAGGACACTGGTGAGGCCTTTGATCTCCTCTGCTCTGCCAAACTGCATTGCTTTTGTGGCTTTTGGACTTGTAACAGAAGTCAAAGTCTGTCTTTGGGAAACCACCTGGACTCTTCTAGCCCAACTATCTATTCTTTAGTGGCTGTGAGGGGCCTCTCCTCATAACCAAATTATTTGTCCCAGGCCTGTATTTCTTCAGCCCACCATTCTGTGTGTTCTTTTTTTCAAGGGAAGAAGCTGAACCCAACTCAAATGTAAATACCAGAGCCAGTGTCCAGGGCATGGATCCCATTCCCTACACTCACCCAAAGGAGCCACCCAGCTCTTACAGCATCCCACAAAGCTCCTCAGAGCACGTCCTCCAAAAACACCTTTCTTCACAAAGAGGGGTCACAATCACTTTGCACAATGATTTGTAGGGTGCTTCCCACAAACATTTATGGTCACCAGCACTCTGCAAATGCCTGTCCAGGAATGAGCTCCAGGGAAATATGCAGGACAAAGTTGCACACAGGAATTATCACAGGACCGTGGTCAGTGTATTTTCTGTGTTTTTGGAGCCTCAGGGAACAAAGTTGTTTTGGAACAAATCCTCAAATCTGCTTGGGTGTTGGTGGGGAGAGGACATTTTGGTAGTTTCGAATGGCATTACACATTTGTGGAGTGGAAATTACAGTTCAGTGTGTGGGCATACTTGATTGGACAATCTTTCAGTTGATGGGTT
Source organism: Cyanistes caeruleus (assembly GCF_971803275.1). Lineage (NCBI taxonomy): Eukaryota > Metazoa > Chordata > Aves > Passeriformes > Paridae > Cyanistes > Cyanistes caeruleus. The sequence continues at coordinate 9,754,116 of NC_141716.1, read as the reverse complement.
CTTCTGTTCAATTACTATTAAAATTCATCAAATGGAACAGAGTGGTTTTAATGCCCGTAATTGTTGTACAAAATGCTCTGTAATTGGTCTTACAAATGAAGCTGAAGAGCAAGATCAAACTCCATTGAAAATGAATCTGTCTTTCCACTGAAGAGTTCAAGAGTCACTTCGAAAATCCATTTCACGGGGAAGTGTTTAGCCAATTCCAATTCTGGTTCGTTTTGTGTGGCAGTTTTTATTTGCTTATTTTGGCCTCTCATATGCAAATGAATCTGCCAACTCTTGAACTTGGTTCCACGTGCTCCCCTCACTTGTTAATCCAGTGCTGCAGTCAGGCAGCAGCAGGCAAATTTCAAACCCTTTCAGGTGCATTTTTGGGTGAAATGGGAAGTCTGGCAATGGAACTTGGGCAATGTGAGGTGAGGAGCTGGCAGGTCTGAGCTGCCTCTGGTAGAGGAGCCAGTTTCAGCAAGCCTTGCCAAGCTGTGCCTGGTGGTTTTTTGTGGATGGCAGGGAGTGGTTTTACCTGACAGATGAAAGGAGAGGCAATCTGAGACGCAGGAATAAACAGAAAATCAGGATTTCTTACACCACTTTTGCCACCAAAAGCAGCATAACCTGGAGCTACACTGTGGGAGAGCAAGCAGGACATTCAGGTCATTAGTTTTATTTGGTGCTCCATAAAGAATTCATAGAGATGATCCCAGATTCTCACCTGGAAGCCTCCCTCAAAGTGATTTTCCCAAAGGTGGGAAACAGTACAGATGTGATGAGATGGAGCAGCCAAAGCACCTGGACACTCACTGGGGCCCTTCCTGACCTGCCCATCCTGGTGACCAGCACTGGTCATGGTCCATCAGGGTGCTGAGGCCCTGGCAAAGGTTGCCAAGAGAAGCTGTGGCTGCCCCATCCCTGGAAGGAAACAAAGCTGAGCTGGACAGGATCAAACAGGTTTAGTGGAAGGTGTCTCTGCCCATATGGAAAGGACTGGAACAAGATGACCTTTGGGCCTCCTAGCCCAAACCAAACCATTCATGATTCCATGGTGGAACACGATGGATTTAACCATGGACCCAGCGTGTCACAAGCCAATATTTAATTCTGTCTCCTACATCCTAAAGACTCCAGACAAAATCTTCTCTCTGGCCCCTCTTCAAAGCCACCTTCTTCTTCTACCCCTTGCCTCAGCCAAAAATTTCCTGGTTTTCACTATCGATTCTGGAAAACACAGCTGATTGTTCATGCTGCTTCTGTCAGTTCTTTTCTGCTTTGTCTACTCTCAAAGAATTAAAAAGAGGGCTCAGAGGGGATCACTACTCTTTGTATAGTGAGTAGAGAGCGTTCTGTGGCACCTCTCCATGGAATGAAGTGATGGCCGTGCAAGAAGAGCAAATCAGAACTGAAACTGGGTGGGGGGGAAAAAAGAGAGAGAGAAAACTACATGCTGCTGTCCCAAATCCATTTAAAAAGATACAAATCCCTCTCTGTGCTCCTGACTTTTTACCAGGGCATGTTATTCACACTCACTCACACTGACTCTGTCATTATAAATCTGCTGAGGGCGTGTGTGACAGGAGTTCAGGCCAGCAGCTCCTGGGGATAAGAGAGGAGCTGTGCAGGAGTGAGTGTGTGAGCTCCCCTGTGTGCCTGTGAGCAGGTAGCTGGGGTAAAACAACCAGCCCTAATTAAACTGCAAGTGTAAACAAATAGAGCAGAATTTCAGATTGCATCCAACAAAATTAGGAAAAGGTCATGGACAAGGCTTTATTTTTTAAAACCTATCAGCTCTGTTTATTAAATGTGATTGCTTCGTACACACTCAGCACTAATTGGATTGCAGGTTATTTTGTGTTTAAGTGGGGGTGGGTGAGAGAATAGAATAGTGAAACACACTTCTAATGGCATCAGTTATGTCCTAAAATAGTTTGTTAGTCAGCATCCTGACCTTTTCTTTTCCCAGCCCAAGCCCTGAACAAAACACCTTGATTTTTTTGTCTGGATTTTTGTTGCTGATAAGCAATTCCACTGCAACTCCACGTCTGGAGCCGTTTCTGGGGTGTGTTTGTGTGTGTGTATGTGCATGTACAGCCAGGAAAGGTCTGTGAAGCTGCAGGAATGGCCCTAATTGCAATTAAATCTGGGTGCCTCAGCTTCCTCCACATCCTTGCCTGTGTAGGATGAGGTGTTCAGGTGTGTGTTTTAAGTCATCAGGGGAAACCAGGGTGAAACAAAGAAAATGCACTGTGAAGAACAAGCAATTAAAAAATTTCCCGATTATAGAAAAGGCACAGCAGAGCTTTTTCTGTGGAGGGCACTCTGGGGAGGCTGGAAAGGTTTGGGTGCAGGAGCCAGAGCCGAGGCCAAGTGGTGCCTGAGACCCTTCCTCACCTACAGAAGGAGAAAATAGGAGCAGAGCTCTGAGAAGCTGTGGGGGAAGCTATCCCTGACTGCATCTCACCTGCCCTTCACTCACCCAACAGGGCACAGGGCAGAAAGCAGAGCCCTGAGGGCCATGGCTGCTTTTATCCCCTCCGACCCTCGGGTATTTTGTGGAGCTCAGCACTGGGTTTCAGTGGCTTTGATGAGAGACACCCACACACCCCCATTGTCAAACAACAGCGTCCTTTCATCTCCCTGCCCGGGATGGGCATCCCTGGGGGGACACTTTGTCTTTTAGAGAGCTTCCTTGTCCCCCCTTTCTCTCCTTTAGCTTCCCCAAGCTGGAAAAGACAAAAACAACCCCAAGGCCTTGAAGCTGAGGGTGGGTGTAGGACAGGGCTGGCAGGAAAAATCAGAGCTGATTGTTCATGGGGTTGCCAGTGTAATGTCCCCCAACTCTGGCTGGTTTGGTGACGCCAAAAATTCCTCTCATGAGCACAACCCTGCATGGGGAGCTGGGCTGGCTGCTCCAGGGATCTGCTGGAGAAGCTGGGATGGAGTGAGGCCCATGGAGACACCTGTGGGCACATGATCCTGCCCTGCTGCCATGGGATGGGGGCTCCTCATCCCCCTCCGTGTAAAACCCTGCAGAGCTTGCACAGATCCCAGGCTCATTCCAGAGAGGATTTTATTTAAATTGCACAACGGAATGATAAGTGAACTGACAGCCAGAAATGGGAACTGGGACTTACAAAAAGTCCTGGAAAAGATTGAGTTTTCTGCCTAACATACTGAAAGTATTTTCTCCTGAAAACCAAAATATTTCATTTTGTTTCAGCTGGAATCATTGCATATTTTGGTGAGGAAAACCATACATGTGTGGCAAGGGAGCTTTGTCATGAAAGGCATAACCTAACTAAATTCCAATTTTCTGCTGAAACAACCGTTTTGATTGCAATTGTTAGGTTATATTAGCCATTTCTCCTTGTTCACTGAATCATGTGTCACTTTGTAGCCACAAACAGTTCAAAATCATATTCATACATGAATTAAAATTATTCCTGCTTTTCTTCAGCAATTGTTTGTTGCTAAGAAGAATCTGAATATTTCTAGTCATGTCTTGAATCAGCACTCAGGGAGCTGTTTTGGTCAGGCAGCATCACTTATTTTCTGCTCCTTGTGTAACTAAACAGCAAGCTGAGAATTGCTTTAGCTGGCACCTGAAAGGATATTGCAGTTTACTGGATGCAGACACATAAGTGAATTGCTGGTAACACAAATGAGGAGATGAACTGTTTTCCTTAGATCAAAATGATCCTTCAAGTAAAAACAAAAACTGTGGACTGATTTGAGGTTATTTTAATGGCAATAACAACAAAAGGATGGAGATTAAGGTCTTTAGCAGGGAGTTTGGGGGGAAACTGAGATTGCTAGAAATAGTTTCTAAGATAGATTGACTTGAATAATACTGTGGGACACAGAGAAGAGAGAGAGACAATGCCTGAAGAGAATAAATCAAATATCTTACAGCATTTTAGGCATTCTTTCCTTTCCTAGACACTGTTTTTAGCTTCCAGAAATATGAACAATTCCAGGCAAGCAGAGAATAGCCTGTTCATTTCCCCCCATGATGAATAGTTGCACGTTAGCCTGCTCATTTAATGACAGCTATATATAGTGTGTATAATAAATCAGACCCCAGCACACAAATGCTTTCTGTTTACCTTTGAAATACTACTTTATTTTTTTTTTCCCCCTGAGAATTGTGATTGTTACAGGAATCAGATGAATCCACCTACATGTGCAGGGATCTGAACAATAAATTACCAGAAACTTTTGGTTCAGTGAAATCCCCCATCCTCCCAGGACTGCCCAAGACCCCAGGGCCTCACAGGACCAAAGTCTGCACAGGCTCTGGAAAATTAACTCAGCTCAGAGGGAATCTCAGTCTGAGCTTTGCATGAAAAATCTCATTTTAATCAGGGATCTCAGCCAATTAGTCTGATTATTGCATTATAAACACTTGTCAACTTTTATAATATGTGCTTTTGAAATACGATGCCTGAACTCCTCATCCCCGAAATAGAGTACTTTTAACCTGAAGTACACTAAGACTTCCTCTACAGTAATTTACCAGTTACAGTTTATATATACATGTATTGTCATAGATATGTGGGTGTGTGTTTGTGCGTTTGTGTGTGTGTGCATTTGTTGGATGAAAATACCTGATGTTTAGAAAGTATCTGAGATATCTCACTTCTAGGAAAAAACAGATTCCTTTCCCAAATAAGTATTACTAATTTTATCTGGGCTAGAAGATGCACATTTCAAGTCATTCTCTCCTATCCTGAGCCACTTCCCAGGGAGCTGGCACAGCACTAATAAGATGAGCTGATATTCCCACTTCCAAGATGAGAAATTCACAGATTGGATTCCCACTCTGGTTCCACCCCAAAGTATTGTTCTCCAGGGAAAGAGAAGGAGCAATCTCTATTTTTTCCTTTATTTTGGGAAAACTTTTCATGCAAAGAAATGTAGTAAAAAGTATTGAGAATTGCTGAAAGACATACAGATTATGTATGTTTTTATAGCCGTGAAGTCACCCAAATGGCTTTGTCTCCATTTCCCTGTTTGGCATAGATCACTTATTGTGCATATGTTTTCAGATGGAAATGCTGAATTAGACTATGGTGAAATGGATAATGCAGCCCTAATGCTGGCATGAGCTAATAAGAAAACAGCAATGAATCCACTGCTGCAGATTGAAGTACATGCATTTCATATTATTACTCAAGGCTTGTCTCTCCGATTAGATGATTGCATAACCTTAATATTATAAATCTTGCATGATGTGAATTGTTCAGCTGTAACCATAATCAGTTTTTACTAAGGTGGCATTTCTGTCATCTTGTTAAACACAAACATTATATATGCTCTAGTCATAATTTTATAAGAGTTGCTTTTAGTGGGTGACGGCTTTGTCAGTCAGGCGATGCTGTTTAGCTCAGATATGCAGTGCAAGTGCTTAAGATACTCATAATGGCAGTATTTGCTTCAGAAAACATCTCTTTGTAGATCCTTTAATTTTCTGAGGGTAAATTTCTCTTCAGAAGAAATGCAAAAACTTGCAAGCTCTTAGACAGAAACCTCTAAGGGCAGCTTTTCAGATCTTCCAAGAACCCAGTTTATTTAATCAAGTGAAAATGGCTGTACACTCCACAGAAATCACTGTGTGCTGCTGGTCTTCAAGTTCCCCTGCTCAGCTCTGAGATCCCACTTGCTTCAGTCCAATTTTCCACATCTCCCAGCTCCACATGGGTAAATAAATTCCCCCCAGCACAGCTTTATGGGGAGCTCACTGCTGCCAGCGTTTAAGGGTTTAAGACCCATTATATAAACCTCAGCCAGGTTCCTTTCTCCCATCAATTCACTGGGGATTTACACAAAAAGCTCACAACTGGGTGATAAATTTCAAGGCATATCGTGGGAAGAAGGGGACATGGTGAGTGTGGTTGTGCTGCAACACCATCCTTCATGCAGAACCTGGGGATTTACCTCCTCAACAAATTTATTGGCTTAGTCAGATGCTCTGTAGAAAAAACAAAAAAAAAATTAAAGCTAAGTTCCTGCCTTCTTCAGGTAATGGGCACTTTCCTATTTTTCCACTGTAGATCTTGTGTTGAGATAGTTCTTTACAGGGAGGAACATGTTGAAGAGATAAGGGCAACACGAGCACTTCCACATTTCTTCAGGGTTAGGAAACGCTGAGACTGCATAATCAGGGAATCAGGAGCATAAAACAGGAACTATCTCACCTCTCCAGCTCTGCAATAAGTCTAATCATCCTTGTTGGCTTTAACAGCAACAGAATTGGTCTTATACTCCATAATTTTGTACTCAAAATTACTCCTTAACTTTTATGCAAGAACTAGGTTCAAATAGCTTTTATAAGGCAGCCTGTGGATGTGATTTTCTGGTAGAATATATAAAACAATCAATTGCAGTGATCTGTTCTTTGGAGAATAAGAGTCTTTTCTGTTTTCTAGTATGCTAAGCATCCCTGCAACAGAACCTGGCACATTTGTTTACTGTGGAAAACGCAAGGGACAAAAAGAGTAGGTTTAGATTAGATATAAGGGATAAATTCTTCCCTGTGAGGGTGGTGAGGACCTGGTTCAGGCTTCCCAGGGAAGCTGTGGCTGCCCCGATCCTGGAATGTTCCAGGCCAGGTAGGACAGGCCTTGGAGCACCCTGGTCTGGTGGAAGGTGTCCCTGCCCATGGCAGGGGTGGAACTGGATGAGCTTCAAGGTCCCTTCCAACCCAAACCATCCTGTGATTCCACCTGCAGGACTCTGTCCTCTGCCTGTTCTCTGCCTGTTCCTTGTGCTGTGGGAGGACTTGCAGAGCCTTGTGGGAGAGTTCTTAGGAATTGGTTTATTTTATGGTCCAGAAAGGGACCTGCAAAAGCCTTGTGTTCCTAAACTCCCTGAAGCACAGGGCTAGCCCAGCACCAGAGCTCGAGGCCCACATCCAGCTGTTCATGGGCATCTGGAAATTTTCCTGTACATGACTCTATGAAGGCAAGAGGGAGATGGTTTGGGTGGCAACTCATCCTGCAGGAAACCCCATCCAGTGATTATCCTCAGTGCTCTGCCAGCTGCTTTACTATGCTGGAACTCTGACACCAGAGAGGCTTTCTCTCGTGGTTGGGAGGGAAAAATAGTTTTTAATATCAGATTTTTAAAAAAAGAATGTATGGCCCCTATACACTGTTAAACTTCACTTTATTGATCATAAATCTGTGTTTTGCTCAATGCAAAAGTTTTTCATCTTGCACAGAAAAATGCTGAAACAGCTACAAATGTCAAAAACACAAAGTTTTCTCTCCTGGACAATTTATATGGAAGTTATTGGATTTTTTTTTTTGTTGAAAAGCACTCTTACCACACTGCACTCACCCACTGGGTTAGGAGAAATTGCCTTTCATTGCCAAGCTTTGTTCCTGCCCTTCACTGAAAGGAAGAGACCTGAAAAATAAAGCAAGGCTGTTAACCTCTTCTACATGCCACTAGGGATAGAAGGGCTGAATTGGATAAGAAATCCAACAATGGGAATAAGACCTCAATAATAGCAGAGAAGGAGATATTCCTTGGCAGAGCCACTGCCTAAAGTAGGACACAGGCAAAAGTGTAAGGTGAAAGTGCTGTGGCTCAGAGCAGAGACACCTCACACTGAGATTTATCCCAAGCTCCACACCCAAAAACAACAGCTGTAGGAGCAGGATGGGCAGGCCAGGCCCCAGGGTGACATTTCTGGAATTAATGTGGCCCTGGGGTGCATCCCCCTGCCCTGTGACCAAAGGCATGGTCCCACCAGTGTCCCAGCCTCTGTCTCTGCAAGTGGGTCAATGCACCTTGGGACCAAGAGATTAACAGCCCTGTCTTGGTATTAATGACCTGCAAAAGCTGTGAAGGTGCAGAGCAGGGCAAAGAAATCTTGATTTATTAATGGCAAAGCAGAAAACTGGAAGGAAGAAGTGGAAGAAAAAATTCCAGCCCAGCCAAGGGTGGTATTGAGACAGATTTACCCTATTGTATCATGCATTTAAAATGGGTCATTTCAGCTAAGGCAGCTGTGTGTTAGCACATTGAATATTTGGTCTCATATATTTTTTTTTAAATAATACATCCCATTCAGGAAGATGAAATATAGGAAAAAGGATTCTTTTTTCTTTGCATCCAACTGTCCAAATTTCAAAAATTGTGCTTTTCCCTCATAACCTGGAAGCCTTCTTTTTCTGCTTGTTCTCCATCACGTGGTACAACAGGTCTCTGTGCTCCACTACAGTGGTCAGCATCTCCCTAGAGATAATGGACTGCATCATCACCTGGATGCAATTCTTCCCTTTGGTCATAAATCATGATGGGAATACAGTAACCAAAAGCCATGAAATATGAAACCACATAAATAAAGGAAGGAAAGGACTGTGAATTGTCTGGGGAAATCTGCAAAGAAAGGGAGGAGGAGAGACTTGCACTGTTGGAGGAGCCACAGCAAATATATATCCTGATTTTAAAGTCAAACTGTTGCTATAATTATTTAAGATTGGCCTCCCCCTGTGTCTCACAGGATGAGGCTTTGTTCTCCTTTCCACTAATTTCATGTGCTTTCTGTTCCTCTTGGGCTTTGCTTTTATTTCTGTGCTTTTCCCACTTCTAGTAGTTCTGTCTACAAATACCCCTGTTATTTCGTCATCCCTCCCAGTCCTCAGCTTCTGGACTGCTTCTTCTTCCTTTGCCTCTGTTCTGTTAAAATCACATGATTTTTGTTACCAAAGCTGAGAATTCCAAACCTGAGTTCCTACAAGGAAAATACTGGTCAGCCAAGTCAACAACTTCAACTCTCATCCAAAAGGTGGGGTCCAAGCACATCTACATGTTTAATTATATCAGAAATGTTAAATCCTCCTTCACAACTGCCCAGCCCAAACAGGATCAACTCTACAGTTTTGGAAACACAATAAAAAAAATTTAGTATATTGTCCTATTAGGAAGAAAAGTAAAAAGAAACTGAAAACAAAACATTGAAAAGTTTAAAAATGGAGTCCTAAAATCCTACATGGGAATCCTTAATGCTAAAACTTTGCTTAATTTTGTAGGCAGCATTTCACCCTTTAGATTTATTGAAATCAAGGCAAGGAATCTGTCACTGCTTTGTTCTGTACCAGTAGCTGGAGTAAACCTGTGTGTCCATTCCACTGTGGGAAGAGCTCTGTTTTCCTCAGAATCATTGCAGACATACCATGTAGTCTAAAATACCCTGGGATTTATAATTTGAGCACAGTTACTTTATATATGTCAAAACCAGTGGCTGATCCTGCTGTCCTGAGGCTACTTCCATGTACTACAGCACTAAACACTTTTTTTCCAAACTGCTGGCTGCCACCACAGGTTCCCTTGTCCCTGGGAAACTTGATATTTCACAGAGCTGAAGGACCCTAATTAAAAAATATTAGACCTATTGAAACATGCATGATAGAATATTTTTAAACATATTTTATTTTCATTGTATTTTAGCTTCTCCTTACGGACACATATTCACATTATATTCACATAGATACTAATAATATTTAAAACTTGACAAACTCCCACTTTCAGTGGTTGGTTGTTATGCTCTGTTCAGGTTCCTCCTAATGAATTAAGGCATTGATGAGGATTTTTACCACTGGTGTAATTTTATTTTTATAACACACACCCATCTGTTTGATGATAGGTGCATATTAGAAGACAGGATAAAACACACAGAACCTGGAGGTTTGGTTTGAACCATGTTTAAGTGGTACAGGTAGAATTGTGTTTCTTTTGGATCAGCTGCTTTCCTTCAGCTCTGCAGTGCAGTTAATAAACACTGCAGACTGCTCTTTCAGAGCTTGTAAACTTAGCAGAAATAAAAGGAACTAAGGGGTCTGACAACTGAGTGAAGCATATAAATGCCACTGAAAGCCTTTGGGGCCCCAGCTCCTGGGGAATATATCAGAGCCCCTGCAGGGTTTATAAATTCTGCTTATTTACAGGCAGGTTTCTGTCCTGACCATAAAAACCATAGGTCAAGAAGCCCTGCTAGATGGGGAGCACAAATCCCAGATTTCAGTCAACTCCAGCTTCTTCTTTCACAGGTCTGTGCAGCTCATCAGCAAATCTGTGGTGTCTGCTCCTGGATGTCACACCGAGCCTGTCACAGGGAAAGCATCTGCAGCTCCTGACCTGATGTAGGACTGATCCCCTGCAGATGTGAGCTCCTGGCTCCTGCTCAGGCTCTGCTTGCAAAACTCTTCACACTTTACAGCCTGGGGGACCTTGCCAGGTAGCTCAGATGGGAATGTTTCAGGGCCAATGTTTTAGAAGCACATAAGCTGGCTCAGCTGCTTCTCAGCAGAGGACAAGCAGGGCCATCCCTTGGGGCTGTGTCTCCGCTCACCTCATGTCCCCAGCATCTAAACAGGCTCCCCAAGGCATAAATCAAATTTGCACTCCCTCTACATACCCACCTAAGTCTCAGCTTCAAGGAGGCTCATGAATAGACAGATGTTTGTAGGAACCCAAAAAGCCCTTCACTGATTCCATGCTCCCGAGTGCTGTAGGCAGGCATCCACCCAGCAGCAGGAGGAGGAAGCACCACGAGCACTTCAGGTTTCCTCTCAGCATCCTGATCCCAGCTCCATTCCACCACACCCACTGTCTGACAAGCTGCTTTAATGGATGGGCACTGGCCTTCTGTGGAGGGGCTACGTGTAAAACTTCCCTGGGCTTCTCTTGTCGAAGTTAAAAGCTTTTCACGTCTGTGTTAATGTTTCTTTTTTTTTTTTTTCCCTCCTGTCTGCTGGCACCAATGACAAATACTACATCTTGCATTGAGTAGCAGTATATTGAATGGCTGGCAGAGGCAGAACACGGCACCTGTGATTTATCTCCGGGAGTTTGGGTTGGATGACACTGCTGGGAACAGACGGGGGCTCTGAGCTGTCACCTGATTACTAATTCTAGGATTTCTCCTCCGAGAGTGAGAAGGAGTGAGCTGGAATGAAGGGTACAAAAAGCAAATCAATAAACAGGTTAGTGTTTGCATCATTATTAACACTCGGGCTGTCAACACACCCATTGAAACTATCGCTCAGGGCAGCTCCAGATTTAATGGTCAGTGTAACAGATTTACTGTAAATGTTAGCTAAGGCAGAGCGGGAGGGGGGGTCTCGCTGACAAATAAGGGAGATTTCAGTGGGATGCATGGAACCCTTTATGTGTGTGCATAAATAACACCAGGATTGCCAGGCAGAGGAGGGGAGCCTTCTGCAGTATTTCTTCTGGCAGGGCTGTGGTGTGTCTCCATGCTCCCCTTCCCTCCCCAGAGCCCCTGCCTCCCTCCACTCACAGGCAGCAGCTGCACATCAATTAAATCACCAAGAGAGCTTTGATCTTGGGAGTCCCTCACAAACCCCTTAATAGCCCGGAGAAGGGAGGGGAAGGGAAGGCTGGTGCTGCCATATTCACACTAAATTAGCCTGTGATGAGAAAAAGCTTTAAATGTAGTTGGGTTTTATTGGTTTTACCCAGCTGATGAGCTCCTGCCAAATCCCCCTCTCCAGAGACAGTCACCTTTGCAGAGGTTTCTTAGGAACACTCCTGGCATCGCCCCTTCCCTGTTGATCTGTCCTCACACTTCCCACAAGTAACACACAACCAAGCAGCTCTGAGCTGTATAAATGAATGCACAATCAAGTGTCTCTGCTTAAATTACTGATGAAATGATAAATCTGCTGCAGAATAAATTGGCTGAAGACGAATCTTTCCAAGCCCTGTTGGTGCTGCCACTTTTTCAAATGAAAACCTTCATAAAGAAATTAAACTTGTTAAAATGAAAAAGCATCTAAATTCAAGTAGCTTTTGCAGGGGAGGATTTCCCAGATTGCACTGTCATCTCACAAAAGTCTTTCTCCAGGAACACTCTGCTGCTTTCCTTGCTTGTTTTAAATGGTTCCCACATGCACATTTGTAATTGTGCATCAATCTCCAGGTAACTGCTTCTGCTCACTGCTGCTGCCAGGAGAAGGAGGGACCCAGAGGCTGAAAGCTCAGAGTGTCAGATATTCCAATCACAGGTACCTCTCCCTGCCCCAAGGGCTGCTCACTGTCCTGGGGGTTCGAGCCTAATGGCAAAACACAGTATTCTGGAGCTGCCCTGTTTTGATATTCCCAAATGACATCTTCATCTCCTGCCCTCCAGACAGACACCTCAGGAAGTACAGGTTTGTACAAGATAAATCCCCTGTGTTCCAGGCTTAAGGAATTCTTGCTGAGAACACCCACCCCAGTGGAACTCTGCCCTCAGAGCACGGGCTCAGGACACAATGAAAGATGCCTGAAAGCTCCTAGCCATGTCCCAGCTACTGCAAAAGCCTCTCATAGGAAACTTCCACTGAGAGCATCCAGAGACCCAGCAGGGACCCAGGGCAGAGTCTGAGACCATTTGAGAGTCACATCTCTGCAGGGCACGGGTCAGTCACAGAGCCCAGGGACGGGGGGAGATTGGTCACCCAGGAGGAATCTCAGGAACAAGAGCAGCACAACTCCCTCTCCCCCTCTCTCCAGGCTGTCCCAGCCTCACCTTCCCTGTCCATGGTGTCTCAAGATGCTTTTTATGCTTTTCTGCCCCAGAACAGGCTTCTCTCAGCCCTTCATTTCATTAGAAACAAGCCCAAGATGAAGCTCATAGATTCCTGAATGCCTTTTTCTTCCAGGACAAGCCTACAACAGTGGCAGAGGATTTATTTACCTGTTAGTACTGGCATCCCTGGGACAGCACCCCTCAAATGTCTTCCACACTCTGTGACTTGCATTACCTGCCAGGACCTCAAGCCCTTCTGACACCAGTAGGATTGTGCAGGAATCAGGTCTGGTGGAACATGAGGGGATGCAGGCAAGGTTTTCTGTGGTTGTAGTTTATAACTACCAGTATGGAAACCCTTCAGTATCTGACTCGGGCCCAGCAATGTGGCTCTCCTCACATCATTTGATTTTGTGATGCTGTGTTGTGGTTCAACCCCAGATCCCCAAAACAGAGCTGGTAACTCTGCCAAGTGCATGGGGGCAGCTCAGATGGACATCCCCAAAGTGCCTCTGGGATAACCTGAGGCTGTGTCTGAGCACCTCTCCAGAGGGCACATCTACTTTGTGCCACAGCGTTGCCAGCTCAGGCTTCCAGGCTTCCTGGGACTTGCAGCATTAGAAACTCAAACCCAAATGCAGCAGCTGCAAAATCAGCATTAACACATTTCAGTTTGATTTTGATTTCTAAAGGGCTGGTGGCAAAGAAAAGCTCTGGAGCCTCTCTGTGGAGTTGAGCTCTAATTCCTGCAGAAGAGAGCAGCCCCATGAGTTCAGAGCACTGCTTGCTCCCTTTAATCCTCACACTATTGACTGGAGGAAGAACAAACCTCCTTGGAAGCCTTAATTGGAGCAAGTGGCGTCTGACGATTTTTGTTTAAACTGTAAAAGAAGACTCCTCCCTGGTGGGAGATGTTCAGCAATCAGAATGAGGAGGAAAAAAACAAACCCTTACTGCACACAGCTTGGCTGTGCAGTGGATAACCCAGCAGAGAGCAGCCCTGGGAGCTGCTGGAATATTTGGACAAGGTGACCCTGCACCGGGCACATTAGCTGCATTATCGGCCTATAAACTGTCTCACTGCTTTACATATCTGCATGGCCCACATATTGAAGGGAAAGATTAGCTTGATTATCAATGGGGGAATGAGCCAAACAATTACTTTCATTATTGAATATCCAATTAATTATTCAGGAGGCAAATCAATTATTCATATCTCATTTAAACTGGGTCGGGGGAGAAGCGTTGCCACTTGACAGAGATGTTCACAGCCTCTCTGGGTGTAGCAACAATTCTGCTGCAACAGGGAGGAATTGTATTGGGAGCAAAAGCCATGTCCAAAATTATATTCCCCAGACCATATGGATATCCATCCATACACATTTGGTGGCCAAGGCAAATTCCAGAGAACTGTGAGAGTTTGGGATTCCCTGTAGGGTCTCCTCAGCCATGATTATTGCAACCTTTTTAATGTGATACAAAGCATCCTGCAGGCCAGCACCAACAGGAGTTCAGAAGCCCATGGGAGTCGAGCAGGTGCAGTAGGAGCACTGAGACACAGAGCACTCAGATGTATTTGGTCTTATGTGAAAGAAAGAAAAAAGTTCTCATGCAGATAGCAGGAGGGAATCTCCTGAAGAACAGCAGACTCTTAACCATTTTTCAAAACCTGGTATCATCATAGAGACATTTTGCCAGCAAAATATCTGTATATCTTGCTTCCCTTAAATAATGGAAATAATATTTTTTTTAAATGGTTTTCCCACTCTCTTGTTGTATTTGCTTTCTTTGGAGGCAGGAATGGGAGCAGCACCCCAGTTCTGCAGTGCCCAGCTCATCCACACACTCTGCCATGGCCACACATTGTTCCTCCACCCAAAGCATCAACAGCTTACTGCAGGTTCCAGAGCAACCATGGCCCTGCAGAGCAGAGGGTAAGGCAGAGAGAAAGGGGAGACTGAGACAAGGTAAGGAAAGAAATACAGCCTGGACAGAGCAGATCCAGGAATATAACCAGGATGAAAATTGTATGGAAAGGCCAAGGTCTGAAAACTCTGCTTTTCCATAAAACTACCCACACAGGCAGTGACAGCTGGCTGCAACTGTTTGAAAAGCAGGAAACAGAAGGAATCATAACTCTGTGTGTGTGTGTGTGTGTGTGTGTGTGTATTTCCAAGACAAATGAGTCCCTGGGATGTTCAGTGTCTGGGAACACTCCTTTCCTCCATGCTTTCCTCCATGCTCTCTCACACAGTCACTTGTCCTCACTGCAGCCAAGCCCCAGCCCTCCAGTAATCTCAGTTTTGTGTCTTCTTCCTCCTTTGCACAAGCAGAAGCGAGTGATACCATATTGGAAACAAATTGTCAATTACTGAACAATCAAGCCCTCCATTTGTTTGTTAGATTGACTCTCAAATAGCCCGATTAATTATAACAGCACTAATTATTAAGATACACTGGTAGTCATCGCCTATTCCAGAGAGAGGAAGAAAGTCTTTCCTTCTGCTTTTGCTGTCACAGTAGCAGCCTTACCCAATAGGGCGATTTATCTCTGTCAAGCCACTAAAATGATAATGCCAATTAAATCACACAAGTAATTGCTGTTGGGGTCCCCATGGAGTTCTCCCAGCAGAGTCAGGTGGAATATGAATGCAGGCTGTCCAGGGAGGGCTGGATCCTGCTCAGGGAGAGCTCCATCCACCCTAGTCCCCGTCCTGCTCTGATCACTGCCGTGGGGACCACAGGCAAAGCCCCCCTGCTTGTGCTCTTGGGTCCCCAACAGCCCCAGCTGAGCACTTTTCCAGCCAGGAGTGGGGGAATTTCCTCAGTCTCACACAGAGATGCCACTGAGCACTTCAGGGCATGAAGAGGCACAGGGCTGCCCCTTTTTGTTCTCTGCAGGTTCAGCTGGTTCGCAGCTTCTCACAGCTTTGGGAGCCTCCAGCATCTCCTGCTCCTGTCCTGGCTGGAGCTGGGCTGTGTCCCCCATACCCTCAGATCAGAAATGCAGCTGGATGTCTGGGCAGAGCTGGTGTTAAAGGCCTCCTTGGGCAAAAAATAAAGATAAATGTGCAACACAAATATGCAGTGTGGTCCAGAGAGGGTTGAAGGATCACGTACCCAGGTAACAGTGGTTGTGACTGATACAGCTGCTGCAAAAAGGGAAGTGTGGGCCCCATCCCCTGTCCTGTGCTTGCTGGTTATTGTAATGAATCGATGTCTCTGCAGCTGGGCAGACCCCACCTAAAAAGAACAGTGTGATCTAACCCAATCTCGCTCCTCATTCAATTAAACCCCGTGAAAGCAGGCATGTAACCTTGTTAATATCACGTTTATTAGAGGGAAGGGGGACAGAAGATTAAGATATACTTCATGTTGTTGCTAATTAGAAAAATTGAGACTTTGCATCTGTGCAAGGCAGAGCAACATGTGGCATTAACAGATGTGAACTCATTACACAGCTGCATCAGAGGAAATTGTGCCACCACAGCGACAAAAATCTCAAAATCAGATTTCCCCCAGTGCCCCAGCTTCCCACTGCCTTCTCCTCCTTCCTCTAAAAAAAGTTTGCTCTGGGGTTATTGGGATTTTTTTTTTTTTTACTGTTTTTCTTGGGGAGCAGAGAGGAAGGGAGGCTGTTCTTTTTGCAAATATACACTGAACCCCCCAGAGAAGCTCAGAGCAGAAACAAGCCAGGCTGCAGCACGACAGCACAGCCTCTGGCTCCTGCTGACACACAAGGTGCTCTGCAGCTGGAATCAAATCTATCCTGCCTTTCCCTGGCTGTGGTGTCTCACACAGGGAACAAGCAGGGAGGGCTGCAGGCAGCCTCTTCCCGAGGGCTTTCCCTGACATGACTTCCCTGCAAGGTGGAGGGAAGCAGGAGTAATACCTTAAATGAGGTGTCACCAATAAAGTGCTTCAAATCCTGCCCTTCATCCCCTGGGAGTCATCTAAGATCATCAGATCACTTGTCATCTGCAGTAAAGAGCAGCCAAACCACATGAAAACAGGTCACTTTTTTATCATTTCCCCTGTATTTTCTGCTTAACTTTTTGTCTCAGATAGCAGAAGCCAATACCAGAGAAAAATCAGAGGTCAGATTTGGGATTCCTCCCTTGCAGTGCTCCCAGGAGCTGATTTTCTCCCTGGCACAGCAGAGAGCAGCCCAGCAAAGCAGCTGTGCAAAAATGCACCAACTTTGCTGATGCTTGTTTCATTTGTGCTTCATTCAGCTCTGGAGAGGCTCAGCTGTATTTCTGGGCAGTCAAAAACATCACAGTGTTATCAAGAGGCATCACTGTAGCAGGCTGATGGGTTTGGGGATGCACAGGCAGGGTGCTGGGGTATGGATGAGGGCTGGAATCCACTTCCCAAATAGCTGGGCACCAGCTGGACACAAAAAAAAATAGAGGCCGGAAAATGAGCTCCAAAGACAGTTTTTTGCTTTCCTCTGAGAAGATTCTGCAGAGACAAAGGGGTTTTTTTGGGGTTTTTTTGGTTTTTTTCAGCAATGCCAACTCTTTCCATCTCCCTTCTCATTCCCAAGGATTTCTACTGACTTGCAGTGCTACATCAAACACCTGATCCCAGCACTGCTCCAAACACCTCAGGGCAGGGTGAGGTACAAGAGGTACACCTTGGGCAGCATCTGGAAAATGAGATCAGCTTTCCTCCTGGCCATAAACTCAGAGCCCTGGACATTTTGCTATATGAACTCCCCCGTTGAAGAGCTCTGCTGATGAAAACCTTCAGTGACTTGCCTGCTGCCTCCCTTGTCAAGGAAAACATTGAGGAGGGAACAAAAAATAAACCCCAAAACCTTATTTTTAATGAAAAAATCTGGGTGGTGGGCATGCTCTGGACTGTCTGGGAAAGTTCTTCCCTTCATTTGCACCGGGAAAGAGCTGGTCAGGACTGGTTTCACACCAGCTGCTCTGCTAGAAATGTTCCTTGCTTGCACCATTTCATTGCAGGCCCTTTATCATCCCTTTGTCCCAGGCAAACACACCCCGTGCAGCACAGAAACCATCACCCCACACACTGCTGAGGCCCTCAGTCCCTTTGTGCAGGCTGTTTCATTTCATAAACTCAAGGGTCACTTTTATTGTGGTCTCTGCTAAATGAAATCACAAAAGCAATTTAAAATCGCTTAAGCAAATCATGAAAGATGCAATATGAGGAAAGGGCTGTGAATAATGGTTAGCCTAAAGCATTGCAACAAAGGGAGTGACTGTGCTTCTGTCAGGTCCTTTCTCTTGGTCTGTATCCTTCATGCTGAATTCCTCATCTTCTGCCTAAGATTTTGGGCAGGAATTCATCAAAGGAGAAAGCCAGTCTTATCAAATTTCTAACATTGCCTGCTATTCTTCATGGAAAAATGATCTGCAGGACATAGAGCTGCAACAAAATCTGCTATTTCAGACATGCAGTAGCCAGAAAATAATAACAAAAACATAGGATACAATTTTTATCCTGGAAATTATTTTCTGGGGAAAAAAAAAAAGTCAGTGTAGCCTGTGAAATTCCTTATCTGACCAGCATTCAGAAGAAACTTCTGGCTGCCTCCAGCCAGAAGCTTTGTCCCAGTAGGCAATAGTCCAATACAGAACAAAGTTCTGGAGGTGACTAAAACGACAGTGAGATAAATTTTCCATCCCATCATCAGCAATATTCTTGACAGAATATTTTCATTGCTCAGGGATGACTTTCTTACAGCTCTGAAAAGCTCTGTTCACCTTTCCTCAGGCCTTTTACTTGTATGGCACTGGCTCCCACGCTGCCTTATCCTGCAAGCAGAGCATGTGTTTTCTCAGCTATTCCTTGGTGTCCTGGAACCTGTGAGATCAGATTTCCCTGCACTCAGTGCCCAGGTAGGGATAAAAATTCTCCTTAATTGAGCACAGGCACCCAGCAAGGGGCAGCCCCTCTCTGTGACAGATTCATTGTCACCCAGGATAAAAGATGTCTGGGCACACTCACAAGCCAAAGTGATGCCTGAGAGCTCCACTGGACCAGGTTCCTGTGTGTCAGAACTATTTCTACTCATGTTTTCTTCATCTAGGTTTTCTAAGGCAGCCACAAGTCAGCAGCATTCAAGGAATTTACAAAAAGCTGTAGTTGGCTTTGGTGCCTTAATTTCTGGCTGGGGTGGGGGAAAGAAGCAAAGGAGAGGATTTGATCCAGGAGTCTCAAAGTGAAGGTCAGAAACTGCACTCACCATCACAAGAGACTTTTGGAAAGCCTGTACTTTTGCTGTGGTGATGCTCAGCTCTGTGAAGGAGGAGGAACACCCAAATTTCCTTCCTGTGGCCAGCGTCTCACAGGCCCCAAACTTGAGGCTTCCAGCTGGATCTATTGGACAATATTCAAAACAAAAAGGTGCTGCAGCAGACTCTCATCTATAAAATGTGATCCAAGCTGGATCTGCACATCTGAAACAGCAGAAATTCTGCACATGGCAAGCCAGATATGCCCTTACTTTAAGCCAAGGATCACTCTGGATCTCAACAACACCTTCTCAAGTGGCCACGCTCTGCCAGCCACAAAAACAATCCTGCAGAGACACAGCCCAGGAGCCCGAGGATCCCCAAGAGCTGGAGAGGATTGGGTGCTATGGAAAGGAGAGGTGAATTCCCACTCCAGAAGTTCATAAGGTTCCAATGCTGCTGCAGCACCTGGCCATTAACCTAAGGAGCCCCAGAGTGTCTGGACAGGTCAGAACCAAAGCAGTAGAGGAGATGGCCTAGAAAAGAAGAGCTTTCTATCTCTTGCCTCAAGAAGTGTGTCAATGAATGCTTTTAGCACCCCCCGCTTCAAAAAGAAAATCCCTTCTAAGCTTATGCATGATAATAACATTTCCCACATTTTCAATTAGCTCAAATAATCTCACTAAAAGCTATTGATAACCCACCTTTAGCTGCGAGCACACTTGCACCTGTGTGTGCAAGGAGACAAGCCATGCCTGACAGAGTGGGAGGCAATGAGAAATGAACTGCCTGAAATTAACTTTAAGCGTCCAAGTGATTAAACCATTGTGCTGTGATTGTGTAGGATACTGCCTTTCTTCGGCAATTAAGACTGTATTGATCAGATAGCAGGAGGAAAGGGGCCGGCAGAGCGATGCTCATTCAGGCTGCCATAATTAAGAGTGATCATCTATTGTTCTGGAGCACGAGCACAGCCCAGCCCCATCAGGCTCTTCCCTCTCCCTTCCCTGGCCCTCACTCCCATGAACACGTGGATTGAGCATCTGCTTGGAGTGAAAACTGGAGCAGGAGCTGGCTGAAGTTGCTCTGTAGCAGGTCAGGATTAAATTTCTATCTTTCCCCATCCATTCAGCTTCTGCTGTTTACTAGAAAAAAAAAAAAATAGGGGGGAAAAGGGAGTATGAGAGAATGCAGACCACATCTGAAAGCAGCTCTTGGGCTGACTGTGGGGCAACAACAGCTCACCAAAACTTTGGGGGAATTGAACCTCTGCTTTTGTGTGGGCCACTCCATCAAGAACACTTTCCAGAATAGATCCTCTTGCTCCC
Source organism: Cyanistes caeruleus (assembly GCF_971803275.1). Taxonomy (NCBI): domain Eukaryota; kingdom Metazoa; phylum Chordata; class Aves; order Passeriformes; family Paridae; genus Cyanistes; species Cyanistes caeruleus. The sequence continues at coordinate 9,734,038 of NC_141716.1, read as the reverse complement.
AAAATATTTTTTCTTAAGTCATTTGTGTAATGTATATTTTTTTCCTTCCCAAATGCACTCAAACCAATCTTCTCGCCTTAAACACAGCATGAAATTGGCTTCTTATTTATATCTTAACTAGCAAATTTTTTTCTTACAACTCCTGCTGAACCTTGCTAACATGCAGTGTTGATTTGCCTTTCTTCACTTTCATGGCTCCAGCCTGGGAAAATTGGCATGGCATAACAGCATTTAAAATATCAGCTGACATACTGTAAGTTCATGATTTCTATGACAGCAGTCCTTGGGCATTTAAACTCTTGTGGTAAAGGGTATTTCCTTACTTAATTATTCTAGTTCCCAGTATATCATTTCTCAGGGTATGGATGGTACTTACTGTGAGCCTCAGAAAAACGATCCATGTCACTCAAAGTGTGTTATTGTGGGCTTGGGGGAGGATTTGGATCATTTCCTCATGAAGACTACAGATTGCAGCACCTGAAAACACACTTCCCCAGAAAACAAGGGAACGTGGCACTGAGCCACATCACTCCAGAAGCGATGCAGTGATTTATTATTCACCAACAGGACCTTGCAAAATCCTGATGCTGGCATATAAAACACAGTGATAATCACTGATATTTTCCTTCACCTCTGTGGATTGCTATCAAACTTAAAGAGAAAAGAGCTGCACACCTGGGTGACGTTACTTGCCACAGCCACAAAGCGAGTAGCCTAATTTTCAGTTGGTCCTTTAAACCTAAGTGTGTCTTCCCAGTTGTTTATAGGAACCCACAAGTGTGACTGAAGATTTCTCATTTTCCATGTCTGTCCCAATCCCTGAGCTAAAAGTGTAGCCTGGCAAGCAGGGCAGGCACACAGTGTCTGTGTGCAGTCCACATCCATGAAGTACTTTCCTTCATAACAGTAAGTCAAGAACTCTGTCCTATCCTCTCAACCTCATCAGCCTCACTTCACTTTAAATACATCTCACTATTTTAGTCACAGTTCTTGTTTTAGTAGCTGAGATGTGGCCTTGCCATTGTTTCCCCAGTTCTCTCAGTCCTGGCCCTTGCGAAGATCACTGTTCATCTCTGTTAGCCCATGTTCTCTGCTGCTCACAGATCTCCTTCCTGCCTTTTTGCATTTCCTGCTGCTTGACAAAACCCCTACCCATGATAACAGGACACCAGGTCCTGGCAATCTGAACCCTGGCAGTGTGCAATTTCATTTTCACTGCCCTACCCCAATCCTGCCTCCTTGCTGACTTTGAATGCTACAAGCTGCTGCAGGACAGGAGTTGGAGATCTCTGCCTTGCTCCTTCCCTTCCTTTCATAAGCTCAGTGCTGCTCAACAGCTCTTGTCTGGGCAGAGTAAAGGGTTAAACATGAAGATCTGGACGAGGCAGTGCTGTCCTGTCACAGAGCTGCCCTTTTGCCTCTTGGTTACACACATGCACACTGCTCACATAGCCTGCGTTCCTCCCCGTTAACACCATTAAGCTTTGACCTGAACTAGACATCGAGCTAAATATGCCTGCACCTGTCCCCTTATAATGACCTGCTATTATCATTTTCCACCCCTCTTTCTTGATTGATGGATATTATATGCAGAGTGACCCTCAGGATTTTTTTCCCCCCTCTTTTTGTTAGGCCTTGCTAAAGCAACCTGCAAATTAATTTAATATCCTCTTTTGGTTGGGAGCTATGAAACGAGGGCTCGAGGCTGATGATGCGTAAACCATTTGTGGCATGTATTTAATCTCTGGACAATGGATAGAGATGTTAGTGCATGCTACACTAAGTTCTATTTACGCTGGCTATTAAGTGCAGTCAAGCTGAAGGCAATCGGAGCACATTACAGGGCCTAATGGGAGAGGATGCTACACAACAGTACATTAAAGACTGAAAATGAATTAAGAAGGAAGCATGGTAGAGAAAGCAGACAAGGAAAGGGTTCTGTATACAGATAACTCTTATTGACAGCACAAATATTCATGTACTCTGAGTTCCCAAATCCAATTTTGGTATTGGATACCACTCTAGAGGGAATGTTTTGAATTCCATTTTCGTGCAGATACAAAATGACTCGCAGCCAACCTGCCCCTCCCACCTCCACCTCAGTGGTTTGCCTAACCTGATGCTGGGAAATGCATCCCCTTTTTCTGCCTTGCAAAGCTAAGCCAGATCCCTCCTGACCGCCTAAATCAGGCTAAACTTTCTCAACCTGCTCCCTGAAATGAGTCCACCCCAGGAATGACAAATAGAGCTCGCTGCACTCCCAGTCCTGCTCACTCTCCTTGGCACATCTTGTCTGGCTGTCACTGAGAAAATTCAAGCCCTCTGGGACAGACAGGAGAGAAATGCACAGTGGGAGTAGCCTGTGAGTTGTGAGCACTGTGTCTTTGCTTTTGCCCTTTTTGTCCCTGTTATCTGGATGGGAAGAATTTAGAAATTAAAAAATGCTGGCCTGCTGTCTTTTCAAAAACCAAGCTCCAGAAGGGGTGACAGTGTGCCTCCCAAGGGTGGCACAGATTTACTCCATCTCACACATACAATTTTATGAGTTTACTTTTCGGCATAAAAATCTCTATTTGTGAAGAGACTGTCTTGCTATGTCTCCCTGAGTACAGTGGCTTCACTTAGATGGGTGAAAGAAGAGCCCAGTTTATAATTAAAACTTGCACATGAGGAAAAGAGAAGCAGAAACTGACACACTAAAGCCCCATGCTCACACTGATCAGCTCTGCTCGTTATTTCACCAAGGCTTTCCCAAGATCCAGCTCTGACTGACACTGTTCCTGCCCACTTGCCTGACCCACTCCCTGCTCCCCCAGGGCAGGGAAATAAACTGTGCCCTGAAAGCATCTGCCCATGGTACTTTTGACATTTATTTTAGGACCATATTACTTTGGCTCAAGGATTCCCTGCCTGTACTGCTAAGAGCTTCACTGACTGACTAAGGCTGGCCACCAATCCTGGCCAGAAGAACCTCACCCCTGAGTTATGAAGACAGGCCCAGTGTGTCCTCCCTTCCTTTGCAACTCCCAAAGGTCAGACTTGCCTCTGACAAGAAGCTCCTTGATACTTCTGGCAGGTTGGGCTTCTTCACCAACTTGATGGGAACAGAAAATACCTGTTAAGAATCAGGAAAACAAACCCTATTAATATACCCAGTAAATACACTAAGAATGGACAGAGAGCCTGCAAGGAACCAGGCGCTCTCTGACATCCCAAAAGCCTGAGTCTACACCTGGAAAAGAGTTTTCCTTCAGAATGAGATTGTGCTGAAGAAAATTTTTTCTTTCTTTTTGGTGTCCAAGACCTTATGATCTCCTCTTCCTTCCTTTTCTTGAAGTGTACAGTAAGGGCATAAAGGAATTACTTTTCACATAGTCAGTTTATCCTAAAAGCAGTTTTGGCAATAAAAGGAAAGAATATTAGAATCCTTTAATAACCATCCTGGTTTGGCAGCAGGGGAGAGTTTTGGGTCTTTTAAAGTACTAGCAGAGTAAAAAAATCAATTCATTGCTAACACAAACAGAAATATAGTGAAACCAATACCTGACCTCAACTACTACAGACACAGGAATTCAAAGGAATCTGTTCATTGACCAGCCCATGACTTTGTCTGGTTTCAAGGAGCAAACCTGTAGTTAAGCTCTGCAGAAAGAGAAGTGCAGTTGTTTGCAAGCAAACCTCCCTAGTCCAAGACAAATGACTTTCACATGGTATTTGGATAGGGCTGGAGAAAGGAAGAGAAAGGAAAGTGTTGTTTTATGGGGGTCTTTTTTTCCCTGGCTGATGAAACACTTCCTCCTCTCAAGGATATTCTTGTAACAAGTGTCCTTTCTGTTTTCCAGAGCAAAGCATATTCTGGAACAGATATATCATTTACATTTTCTATTAAATATATCTAAATTATTTAATTAATAATTATTTCCCTAGGCAATATAGCCATGTTTGTGGAAATTTGAGACCTTCCTCATATTTCTGCAGTAAGTTTCTTTTGTCACTGTCATTAGAGTTCAGAGTCTTTTGTGATAGCAAGGCTGAATTAAATCTGGGGTGTTTGTAGGAAGCAGATGCTACACAGCTACCATGGGCTCTGCTGTGTCTGATAATTTTAGCACAACCTCCTGCCCCATTCCTGTGGCCATGGCCCAGCTCAGTACACAAATCACAGCCACAGCCTTTCAACAATGCCCCAAGAGTGATGAGACAAACTGCAAACCCAAAAGATGTTCATGGGCTTCTTATCCCTTTTTGGGTGTTGAATGTGATGCTCAGCCGCTGTGATCTGCTGAGTAGTTCAAGAATGAATTGTTCTGACATCAGTTTGAGATCCTTCCTATTTTTAAAAGCATCTTGGGAGGAGGAAGAGTAAGGGAGAGATGTGAACAAGAGTTTCCTTCTAGCTAGCACTAAAAATCCAATCACAGCTTTTGTTTCACCTTCCTCTTGAGAGTTTCCATGTCTTCCCATCCCCATCAAAAGACTGGGTAAGAAAAAGAAAGAGCAGGCAGGGGAGGAAATATTCTCAAAACTCTTACAGACCTCAAAACTTCTCATCAGAAGAGAAAAGGCTGAATTAAATCAATTTCCTGCCTTGGAGGAAAGGAGAGGGAAGGAGGAGTCAGGAAGTGAAGCAGTGTCACACAATCAGCAAGAAACATTTGTCAAAGACCCAAAGGTCCTCTTTTCCTGGGGCTAACAGGAACAAACTCCCACTGTGGCCAAAGAAGAAGGTGTCCCTACCTTCAGAGCACCCCTCACTGGTCACTGGTGAACCAGGAAAACTCAGATGCCACTTGCAAGGACCTGTGAGTAATGCAAGGCTGGCAGCACTTTGCACTTTGCTTCCTCCCTGAGGGTTACCAGCTTAACAAGTTCTCCACAGTCTAGGGAGTGTTTAAAAGGTTCAAAGTTTCTTGTTGTTTATAAGAAGAACGTCTGTGTTTATCGCCAGTGCAATAAAGCTGCTGAAAATAATCATCATAATCAGTGGATGCAGCCCAACAGGAACGTCAAGTCCAAGGCAGGACCTTCCCAGCCCAGATACAACCATCATTGCTGATCATTAAACTCTCTGTGGAAGCCAATGCACAAATGAGAACCCATTGGGCAGTGCCTGACCCTTTGTCAGGGGTTAAAACAAGCAACAAGGCAGGGTGAAGGACTTTGAAAACTGAACACTTGCCTGCTGGGATCCAGCCTCATCTGGAAAGCCTCACCATCATCATCTTGTCTAACACACCCCTCTGGGCACTCTGCACATCCTCAGATGGCCAAACCACTCCTCAGTGCTGTCTCACATGGGCTGACATGAGGTAAGGGAGCAGAGTCTTTCAGACTCACATTTCCAATGCCACACCATCCATTTGAATACACTGCTCTAGAAGAAAAAACTTGGTTTAGTTATTAAAAAAAAAATCTACTTTTCTAAAAGTGTCACTGGCTCTGATCCACTGGCATGTCCAGGGAATATGCCACTGCACATACAAACATGGGAACATTCTCTCTTCATGTGTGTAATCAGAGAAATCTGTGGGGCTGAAGGAGGGGGCAGGACAAGCAAACTCCCAAGGGCAGAACCTTCTACTGAAGGCCAGATGGGAGAGAGCAGGGTGGGAAGGCAGCACATTAAACAAAGCACAGGAATGCACTGCTTTGTCCAGCTGCTGCTGCTGATGAGCAGAACAGGCCCACGTGATGTGAAGTGGAAGAACCACAAAAATTATCACGTAGGATTAATTTAAGATAGCAAACACATGACAGCCCGCAATCCCTGATTTTGTTTTCCAAATCACAGGCTCACCTGCCTATTGCCCAGGATTTATGCATTGGGGCAAAGGGTGGGAAACCCATAATTCCCATACAAGTTAAAAAACACTTCTCCTTTCACAGAGAATCCATCGTTTTAGTTTGTCCCCATGACTTTGTAATGTTTATACAGATGACAGATACTGAGTATCCCTCTGATAACCTCGGAAAAACAGGGTAAATAGAGGTGCTGAGGGTAGGAAAAGCACATTGTCCTGATCCAGGAGGTTGATAGGAGAGCACAGGTAAGCACAAGGGTCAGCAAGGAAGGTTAGAGCCTGACTTTTGCAGAGAAAAACATTGGTTCAACAAAACGGCTGGAGAAATATGGCAGATTCTGCATGAGCTGCCTTATCAGGAGTAACGCATTTATTTAACTGACTTAAAATCATTTTAAAAATCCATGCAAGGTTTTTGGATTCTGAGACATCATTGGCAGCACAACAAAAGAACAGAGGCTTTAAAATATTGTATTAGACAGGAAATTGTGCAGCTCTCCACTGAAAATCTCTTCCCCACCTCATTTTCCACATTCTTCTGCACTCTTCATCATTCTGGAAATGGAATTTTTAGGCACTCTCAAAAATGGCCACAGCAGATAGTCTTGGCAAATCCAGCTCTCAAGGAGAAAGGCAGATGAAGGGGTCTGCAGCCCCACACCATCCCTTCCTGCCATATCTGACACCTTGTAGATTGTGATGAGTCTCGAGTGGAAAAGTGAATATTTTTATTTTCTAGTTCCCCTAAGGAGTTTCTCAGTAACAACCTTTGCCTTGTAGCCTGTAGGTCAAGCAATTACCTCAGGTATATCCATTTACCAAACTGTAGCCTTCTCTTTTAATGTTTTTAATATATTCTTCAATCAGAAGGCATTGAAATAATTATACCTTAACATTTTGATTTCCTGAAAGTTTTTGGGAAAGAACACTAAAATAATGCTTTGTATACCTAAAGTGTCTTCTCTCCTAAGTATTGTTTCTTCAGTTCCAGTTTTCTTGCTCTCTTTTCCATATAGAAAATGTTATTCTGTAATTTTTATTTCAAAAGGTATAAAATCTCTGGCAATCCATCTCAATTCTCCAATAGTTCCTAGCAGTCTATAACAATGCCAGTTTCTCCAAGGATCAGTTTTACATGTTTTTTCCTAGCTTTGTCGTGAAACTTGTAAAATGAGGAGCAGGTTCATTGTTAACCCACCTTCCACAATTCCACTTTCTATTTTATAGCAACTTTGATATTTCAAAAACCAGCCCTCTGCCTCTGTCCTTTCCTTGCCACTGCATTTCATTAACCAGCAATGCACGATCTGAGCTGCAAAATTCAGAGAATCAATACCCAAAAACTTTCCCTCACCTCTCCATGCTTCACCAAACATCAGACCATAACACCCCCTGGAAAATATACATTAGGGATATTACAAGGTGTGTTGTTACCAAACTCGATTAATTTCAGCCCCTTCCATGCAGGACCAATAAACACATGCTCTTTTCACCTACAAATCCCCAACAGCCTCTGCAATTAATACCTAATTAACAAACAAAAGCAGAGATGCCAGGTGGAACAACACAAACCCATTCACAGCTCACAAAGAGAACAATTAACTCCCACCAGCCAAGGACAGTGAGAAAAATATTTTGTTATTGAATAAAGCCCTCCTGGCAGGGTTGGATGTGTTTATAAAAATAAAATTAACCAGCTCCAGTTCAAGTGCAAGATGTGGGCTCTGAGTCAGGAATTGCTTATGCTAGGCCAGGGGCTGGACCAGAGTGTCATTATAATTCCCTTCTGATGATAAGACCATAAATCCACTGTCCTTCCAACAACTTTTAAAACAAATTATTTATGTCTTTTTGTAAGCCACGAAGTTGCTCCCACGAGCAAGAGATAAAGCAGACTTCACCACTGAAAGAGCTAAAAACTGCACAAATTGGCTTCCTCCAGCAAACCTCACACTTGTACATGGCTAACAAATTAACAGCATCTGTGGAGGGGAAAAAATACCTTCACTGTTCCCAAGCTGAGAAGTCGTGCCTGAGCTCCAAGTGAGGTCCAGCCCATGGGGTTTGGCTGCCTGAGACGTGAGTTTGGTGCAGGTGTGTGTCCTTGCAGGGTAAAGCAGTGCCTGTCCCCATCGCTGGAGCCCAGAGAAGGTGGCTGCAGAGGACTGGCTCTGCAACAGGACTGAGCCCTGCTATTCCCTCTGCATCCTCCTCTGAGCTGGGAGGTGTCCACATCCATCCCCCTGCCTCTCCTTGTCCCATTTTCTCTGAATCTGAAGCCTGTCTGGTGGATACCCCTGGCCTCGGAGCTTTCAGGGTGCTCCTGCTCTCAGCCCACCCTCTCTGGGTTTGGGCATGTGAGTGTAAAGAGCAGCAGCCCTGGCTCATACTCAGCAAGGCAGGGATGGATCCTCTCCAGGGAGAGTTCTGCAAGTGGGCAAAGAGCAGGGCCAGCCTCTCCTGCTCTCTGGCCATAAATGACACATTAATTACATTTCATGTTAAGAACTTTTTCTGTTTCTAGAACTGTACAGTTGTTAGGTAAGGAACATCATTCTAATTAGTGCAGTGATGTTCCCTGCCCCATCCCTGGAAGTGTTCAAGGCCAGGTTGGACAGGACGTTGAGCAACTGTTCTAGAAGGTGTCCCTGCCATGGCAAGGGACTGGAACAAGATGATCTTTAAGTTCCTTCCAACACAAATCATTCTGTGACTCTGATTCTGGGATAATAAAAAAGATAATTCTATGTGAACTATAAAAATCTACAAAAACTATAGGAATCTATAATAGATAACTCTACTTCACTCTCAAGTCTGAGTTTTCTTTGCAAGTGTTGTGTTCCTGTTGGAGCAGGTACCAAACCAGGGCTTGGCAGTGGCCACAGGCACAGGTTCCCCAGCCCTGCTGTCAGCAGCACATCATGATGGGTTAAATTATGCTTTTTCTGAATCACTGAATAAAATAAAATAAAATAAAATAAAATAAAATAAAATAAAATAAAATAAAATAAAATAAAATAAAATAAAATAAAATAAATAATGTATTTCCCACCAACTACCCAGGCTCTGTGCTAGGGGTTTTTAACTCCCAGGTACCAGGTCAGCACCTGAAGATGTGTTTGGAGGGGGACAGACACAGCAGCAATTGTCCCATCCACCCACCCTGCCAGGGCTCATGTGGTGACACTCAGTGCCCACCTGCCTGGCCCTCAGGTTTATTTTCAGCCACTGTGATGTGACCCTGCACTTTGCTAAGTCCAGTCACATTCCCACTGCAGCCGATGCACGCACAGTTCCCAAGTCCTGCATGGACTAGCCAGTAAATCAGGGCTGTAAAAGTATTTTTGGCCCCCTGCCCAGTATGTGTACCTCTTAATCCCTAATTCCAATTGTGTAAACAAGGCATGACATAACGGGTGTGCCATGGAAATATGCTCTATAAAGTTGATTACCGTGCTTCATCCCATTAGAACAGCAGTCACTGTAAAACTCTAGATAAGGCTAAAGCAATTTATTTGTGTTTCTAAAGGAGATGGGCACATTTTGACTTTTCAGGGCATGATGAAACTTGACAGGCGGACTCTAGAGCTGTTTTGCAGCTCTTATAACAGCTCATTTCAACCTTAAACCAGATATCCCAAAAGGTCAGATCAACTGTGGCTGTTTCTCAAGTATGCAAAGAGGGAGAGCATAAAAAGCCTTGGATTGCCTGGGTGACCTCTTCAGCCAGATGTCAATCCAGCTCCTGCTCTCTCCCGAGTGCAAAGGCAGCTCTGGGTGCTTTTGGAGGTCAGGAGCTCCAGGCATTAGAGAAAGAAGCGCTGCAGCCATGTCCCCGTGCAGCCAAGCTGACTGTCACAGTAGGATTTTGTGCCAGGATGACAGGAGGCAGCTGTGCTCCCCTTGTCCATCCAGCAGCCTCCAACAGCCCCTCCAGCTCCCACCTGCAGCCCACAGGTCAGGCTGAGGCTGTGAGCATCACCCACAGCACCTGTGACCACGCTGGGACTCCAGCCCAGGGCTCCTGAGTGCCCTCCCAGAGCTGCTCAGGGTGAGGACCGGGGTCAAGACTTCCCTACAACTGCCCCTTCCCATGGCATTGCAGCTCCAAAGGGAACCAAGCACCCATCACAGGCTCAGTTCCATGAGGAACTGTGCATGGGCAATACCCAGAACTGCTGAGCCCAGGTTTTTCTTTCCCTGCTTCATGGGTCGAGGCCAGAATTCTCTAAAAAACACTGGGAGCCTTCCTTGAACCTGCCCCAGGTTTGCAGCAAGCAGGAAACCTTTGCAGTTTCAGATTTCACTTACAAATCAGCTCTGAGGAAAACAGCTACTGTGATCGAAGGCATTAAAAATTGATATAATTAACACAAATCAAGGGTATAATATACATCAACTTGTGCATGAGTTCAAAAGCTCTTTTTAAAGCCATAAAAGCCAAGAAATTTTTCCATTATCTCAAAAAGAGCTTGATAAAGTCTTTTGCTTGTAGAATTAAGCCTGTAGCAGCTGGTAGGGTTACTGAACCAGCTACAGCAGCCTTGTGCTGTGTTATAAAGACATCTCTGTTGCTGGAGAAGAAATGATAACATGCATTCATACAGGAATTTTTTAACCTGATTCTTTAACCATCTCCCACCCTCTCCCTCTGTCACCTCTTGGAAAGGTTTCTCAGACTGGAACTGTACTTGAATTTAGTCTAATTGGAAGGAAATGTGAGACCCAAATCTTGGTTCTCATTGGCATGGAGACACTTGCATACAATCACGGTATGCAAAACAGCAGAAGTCTGAATTCATAATTGGACGTTCCAAAATGTAATTATGAAAGATGAAATGCTCCTTTCAATGAGAAGGCTGTAAATAGAATAATTAATTTTGTGTTTGCTTGAACAATTCTGTATTATGGACCTTACACTGGAACTGAAATTAATTAAGTGCACTAGGATTTATGGAGGAGGTGAAGAGAGAGGGAAAAAAAAGAATTAATCTGAAGTAAAAGATAGATGACTTTGTGAGTGTAATGATGCGTTAGTCTGGGGTATTCTTTAACAAATTTAGCAGGCATGTTCTGGGTACAAACAGCACTCACTGACAGAATTATCTCAACTAATGCAGCTGCTGGACTCTGAGCAAATTGAGATTGCAGATGAGTACTTTAGATTTAGAGCTATTAACCCTCTGTGTGCTGGAGATGTGTTTCCATTCCCTGTGTGGCAAGGTCGGCTGCGTGTCCCTTGGGCCAAGGTCTGCAGGACGTGGCCATGCAGCTCCCTGGGCTTGTGTGAGCACACACAAACACACATGAACACACACAGGAACACCCAGGAACACACATGAATATACTCAGGAGCACACAGGAACACACATGAATATACTCAGGAACACACAGGAATGCACACAAACACACATAAATACACAAACAAACAGGAATACACAGGAGCACCCAGGAACACAGACAAACACACAGGAGCACACACAGGAATACACAGGAACACACACAAACACACAGGAATACACACAGGAACACCAGGAACATGCAGGAACACACACAAACACCCAGGAATACACAGGAGCACACATGCTGGCAGGGCTGGATGTCAGGCAGCTCTGGGAGAACAGCAGAGAGGCAGAGCACTCACAGGAAAGGGAAAGGAAATGAGGAGAGCAGAGTTCAGAGTTACATCTCTCAGTGGACTGAAGGAAAAAAGGGAGAGTGGCTACTGCCAGTTGTGATTTTTAAAGCAAACAAAGCCAAAGTGAGCAGCCAAAGGAATAACTGTAAACCAAACAGCCTAGCTGCCACGAGCTGTTCCTGAGGTCATTTCAAATGGAAACCCAGAGCTACTCCTTTCCTCTGTTAAGATCAGGCCATAAAAACCCAGGTGTAAAAATCTCTTCCTATGCTTCATTCAGGACTAAAGCACTTTCCAGCCCTGAATGAATGAGGGATTTCAGATTTACCTGCCTGGCAGAGACCCCTGACACCCGGGGCAGTAAGCGCTTCCAACATCCGGAGCAGTCACTCCAGTCCCATAAACGTTATGCCTTACTGGTGTAATTTTGAATAAAATAATGTAATGGGCCATAGATTCCCGAATAATCAATGTGATACTTCCCCTCCTCAGAGGGACTCTGAGGCAGCACTTTGTTGGCTGGGCAGAGCAGGATTCCTGCACCATGCAGGGACACTCTGGAGTTTAGCACGTTGTGTCTGTGGAGTGTCAGCTTTCCCTGCCCGAGCAGCGGCCGCTGAGAGACACATGGCAGCTGGAACCAGCCCCTGGGAATCTTCTGAGACTCTGGGAAGCAACCAATGAGGATGTGCTGGTGCAGCCCTGGAACAGAGGGAAAAGCAAAAAGTATTGAAGAGAAGATCCCTTATCTCTGCTTTATCATCTGCTCCTCCTCTGCTGGGATTTCTTTGCTAGAGAGGAAGTTTCTCAAGGCTGATTTTATTCCTTAGTGTGATAGGATTCCTTAGTGTAGGACTTCCTTGTATTTCAGAGACATCTGCTCCAAGAGGCTGACAGTGCAATTAACACAAATTGAGTTTATCAAAGTTCAGCATGACAAACTTCTCCAAAGTCACTTCTCCTTGGAAAGCTGTGCTTGGTGAAGTCACAGGGATGGGAAAGGTGTGAAACCCACAACCCTCAGATATGACCTGAGATGCTCACAGCCAGGGTGAGTCTGAAAGTCATCCCTGCTTGTATCAGGTCAAGGTGTTCCCAAGCCTCAGTGTTACCTCTGGGCTGGAGGAGACTCCACAGAGATGTGACTGCTTTGTACCAAAAACTGAAGTATCACCATGTGGGAATAAGGGCCTCGTTCCACAGGGAAGAAAGTGCTGGGAATGCAGTTTCTAAGAGTTAGAAGCTGCCTGGAGGCTGGTTACCCACCACCACACATTGATCTCTGGGTAGCAGAGTGCACTGGGGTACAATGCCTATTTGCTTGCTAATATTTGTTTTCATTTTCCACAATAAAATGCTAAATATGAACTATGGTTACTCTGCCTTAAATTGCACCAAGAGCTGCATTTTCCAGTTGCTTGGTTATAGCTCTTTAAGTGATACATTATATTGTTTGCCAGAATACTTCTACAAAGTCTTTGCTTCATTTAACTTGTAGAACAATTCAGCCAGATTGGTCTATAAAAGGTGTACTTAAAATCAGGATTACCCCAGGACTCAAAAGTGCTGGGTGCTAAAACGCAGTCTCTCATTTCCCATGGCCTTCTGAGCATCTGAGCATATTTATACCTTCTGCATTGCAGCAAACTTAATCAGAAGGACAGGCTTGCTAACATCTGTGCATTCCATTCACTTCTGGAGTTGTCTCAATCTCTTCTGAAACCTGATTCTGGCTGTCAGAGCACATAGCTCTCCATGCTGGGTATTATTTGGACATGTAGACATCTGTCATCAGGAAGTGTGATAGATGGTTTTATTAACCCACACAGGCAAAGACTGTGACAGCAAAGGACTCTTACACAGGGAGAAAGTACCCTGGAAACCTTACAGGTCTGCTCCTTACTTTTCCCAGCCTCTGGTTGCAGCAGGGACCGGACACTTGGAAGAGGAAAATAGGTTACACATCTCAGGATGACATATTCCCCCCAACAGCTCTGTCCAAAATAAGTTAAACAAGTACCACAGGTGATATGGAGTCTCCAACAGCAGAAGGAGAAATGGAAAAAGAGGAGGCTTAGACTGGATCTTAGGAAGAAATCCTTCCCTGTGAGGGTGCTGAGGCCCTGGAAGAGGCTTCCCAGAGCAGCTGTGGCTGCCCCATCCCTGGAAGTGTCCAAGGCCGGGCTGGATGTGGCTTGGAGCACCCTGGGGTAGTGGAAGGTGTCCCTGCCCATGGCAGAGGGCTGGAATGAGATGAGCTTATGGTCCCTTCCAACCCAAACCATTGTACAAATCCGTGATGAACTGATCTCCAGTAGCAGAAATTCCTGCAAGTAGGAGGGTTTGCAGCAAGTTACAGCCAGACTGTGCTTTACAAATAAGTTTAAGGAAAATGGAAATATGTTTTAATAGAAATTATCACAAAGATTTCTTTAAAGTCATTCATGAATTAAACACAAATTCACCAACTAGTCCCCACAGCTGTTTTATCTTCTCAAATTCTTTCTCCTTCCAGCCTCCCATCTAGCAGTCCCCTGGTGTGAAGCAGGACTTCACACCAACAAATGCTAGGGCAGTCTAGAGCCAAACTGGAATTTTTGGATGCTTAGTTTTGGGATTTGGTCTGCATCCACATGTAGTTTCAGCCTGAGTAGGGACAATCCTTTCTGTCTCCCAACCTTCCAAAAATAGTCAAATGCAACAAATCCTTACTGGTTTTCCATTTCCCAGGACTCTAGGATTCCTGTGCTGAAGCTCCAGAGAACTGAGACCAGGAATAGACAGAGGAACATGTCCCAACTCCTTATTTTCCAAAAAGCCTTTTACAACAGCAGCCAGTGGCTCACAGCTGGGAAGTGACAGGGCTGGTTTTGGGCATCCAGGGACCTTCATTTCCCCTCTCCTTGCTGTCCACTTGCTTTGAGCTGATTTTTTTTTTAATTATTTTTTTTTATTTTATTTTTTGTGAACAACTCCCTCTAAGCCTGCATTTAAGCTGAACCCCCACAAAAATGCTAATACATGTGTGTGTGTGTTGTGTGGTATATATCATATTCACAGACATCTCAGTATGTAGAGCTACATGCTGTGGCACTGGTGAACTTTATCTAAGGACACCAGAAAGATGAATGAGATGAATTCAGTTGTATCTTTTTATTTACAAAGGTGAGGGACTGCAGTCTGGGTGTGTCTGCCATTTGGGAAAAGCTGCATTTGAAACTTCATCTCTGTATGTTTTGGGTTGTTTTATATATATTTCAAACATTTCAGGGTAATCCATGTTGTTACATCCCACAATGCTGCTGCAGACTGTGAGAGGTGGATAGAGAGTGATTTCCTTTAAGCTCTAATTCCTGGAAACAAATGACTGTCTAGAAACCTCACATTTAAAAAGAAAATGAAACAGGTATGGGAAATCTGAAAATGGGATTTAAATGTAAGCAAGAGTCTTGCAAACAAGATTGAAAAGTTTATATGGAGCAGTGAACAAGCAAACTCATAACCTTGAGCCGATTTTTGTTCACTTGGTTTGTCGATGATGCCAGGCACCACATGCAAAACAACATTTTATCACATGCAGATAAACAAAGGCTTATTTTCAGAAATATTTTGTCAATGAAAGCAGAAAAAAAGGCAAGTCTCACTAACCACTGTAGCAGGATAACTCCAGCTAATAACATAACCTGCAATTTTGCAGTTTTATATTAGAAGGAATTAGAAGGAATGAAAAAACCCCTCTCCAATCCCCCTGACACTGATTCATCAAATAAATTAACTGTGTTCATCAGTTAACTCTCACTGGTCAAAGAGGGTTAAAAATTCTTGGATCTAATTCACACTGCTAATTTTGCAGAGGGGGGAAAAGCACAGTAGGAGCCAAATCTGCTATTTTGCCATAACTGACTGAACCTTGGGGGCTGGTTTTATTCTCATAATATTTCTTTTAATAAAAAAGTGCCAGATTAAAACAGCCTTTTAGAAAACATTAATTCAGGAGCTAAAAAAAAAAAAATTTCAAATGAACTCAAATAGATTTTCGCTGGTGCGTTAACGTTGCATTTAGGATAATGGATAAGGAGAAGGATGGATTCTGTAGGTATAAATCAATAAGCAAGGGGGGTTGATGAAACTGCAACCTGTGAGAGTGAAGCCCTGGTGGTTTGTGATATCATCAGGAGCCTAAGATTAATTTGGTTGACAGTCCAGTCTCCTGCATTCATTATTTTAGCAACAGGACCACACATTAACCAGGCAGCCAGCACACCCTCACTCAGACCCCTACAGGCACCTGGGTTACAGCAAAAACTGCAAAAGGACACGTGAACAGATTATCCTTCCTGCTGTAAGAAAACTGATAGAGAGGGGGGGGTTATGGAGAGATGGAGTAAATAGGTAGTTTTGGATTTGCCCCACTGCTGGTCACACACCTGGCAAGGACCTGGCTCTGCCACTCTTACAAGGCTCAGTGATGCCTTGATGAAGCTGTGTTAAAGATTTCATTGGGATTTCAAGGGGAATGTCACTGGTGGCAGCACGGATAGATGGACAACAAACACTCTGCTCCCAGCCTGTTTTCTCAATGGTTTCTGCCTTTGAATTTTCTATGGCTGAAAATAAAAGTTTTAAGAGACAATTTTTTTGGTTTGCAAGAAAAAGCAAAAGAGTTAATATAAGTCAGTCAGGTGCTGGAAACCCTAAATAACCTTCTGTACTCTCTATTTTCTATAGAGATATCTCACAGATCATTTTTCTTGCAGGCTTATGACCAAATCCTGCTCACCTCCTGCACTAAGGGCCTCTGAAACCCCATGAAGGGGCCATTGATTTTAATGGCTCTTGGATCAGATCCTTGCTCTTAGGAATAGCCCCATTAATTTCATATGGCCTGTTTATGTGAGTATATTGGCCCCAGTTTGGCCCCAAGTCTGTGACTTCCCAAGCCCTGGGAACAGGCAGAAATCCCTGTCCTGTTCTCTACAGTCTATCCCATCCAGCTGGAGTTAAGTGTATCTCATTACTCAGGGAAATTTGGATCTGGACAATTCTTCACTGATAAATAACATATTGCTATAATTAGCAAGTGTGGACTGGGAATCCTGGAAATGGAGTCTGTCCAATCTGTCAATTTAGGAACATATTGTTTAATTTACACAGTGCAGCACATTGTGCAACCTGAGAAGGCTCCCCCAGCTTGGGCCAGAGCAGGGCTTGCTGCTGCCTCCAACTCTGGAAAGCAGCTTTCAGCTTCAGACAGCAACTTTGACTCTCTTCTTCTTCTTCCTCTTGGCCTCCTCATCCAGGCTGGAAGTGAAAGAGGCTGAAAGGACTGAAAGAGGCCACGCACAGTTCCTGTACAACCACTGCCAAGCTGCTTTTATAGCTAAACCCTGAGGATTCCCATTTTCCAGAAGAAAAGTCTTCCCTTCTGGAAGGCTTTGTGCAAGGAGTGTTGTGAGGGGGACAGTACAGTCCAAATCATAGAATCATAGAATCACAGAATCAATCACAGAATCACAGACTAATCATACAATTATAGAATCATGGAATGGTTTGGGCTGGAAGGGACCCTAAAGACCATCTTAGTTCCAACACTAAGTTCCCATGGGCAGGGACACCTTCTACTATCCCAGTGCTCCAAGGCCAATCCAGCCTGGCCTTGGACACTTCCAGGGATGCAGCAGCCACATCTCCAATTATTCAGACATTCTCTGGTCCACCTGTGCTGGTGTCTGACCACCCTCAAAGTCCAAAATGACCATCCAAAACCTGCTCCACAAAGGGATGTTTGCTTTGTATATAAATTACCATGAATACACTAGCAGAAATGCACAGCAGAGTTGTTTTAAGGCAAATATACCCTACTAAATTTCCACCTAGGCTGACTGGAGTCAGAGCATCACATTTTGCCTTGCATTCTCCAGGCCAGATTCTTCTTCAGTTATCAGACTTCCCCTTCACTTCCCTGCTTGTCTTCTAATCAAAGGAAACCACTCCAACTTTTAAATGAAACTAATTTTCATATTGCCCACATATACATACAGTTAAGAAATTACAGTGACAGTGATAAAAAATGTTAATTTTTCTTTCCAGATGCTTGTAAAACAGCCTTAACATATGTCCGCTGTTTAATTAACAGAGCGGCAGCATGGTGGAGGGAAGCCAAACTAATAATTTAAAGAAGCATTCTCCCTCCCTTGATTTGAATCCCAAAACACATCCATCATGTGCATTTCTGAAACTGCAAAAGATTTAATTTTCTGAACTTTCAACAAACATCATAAAACAAGTCAAAGAGAAACCTGAAGTCAGGAGCGATCGCCTTTAAGAGAGTGCCGCTTCAGAACTTGCAAAGAATTCATTTTGTTAAGTGACTAAAAACTCCAGTGCACTTTTTTTTTTTTTTTTAAATTAGCTTTTATTGTCACCTCCTGCTGGGTGGCCAAAAGGTGCATTTTGCTGCTCAGGTTCTGGTTTTGAGCTGCCTCCTTGCACAAGATTGATGAGGATGTAATTTCTTCCTCCAGAGCACAGCAGAGCCAGGATGAAACCAGTGGCCTCACCCACTCATGGAGCTTTTTCCTGTAGTATTTTTGTGCTGCCAAATTTCTGGGGTATCTGTCTTTCCTCCCCAGGAAATACAGACATGCTGCTGCTGCCCCAGCTTACAGCTGGGGGGCTGAGACAGTTTAAATTGCACGTTTGACACATGCATTTTAACTAACTCCACTTTTGGAGCTGCTCCTCAGGCTCTGGAGGGGGAGCAGTGAGGATGCTGAGGACCTTGGTGTGAGGTGAAGGTCTCAGTCCTGCAGTCCAGAGTCACCAGCCCAGCACACAGCTGATATCCCAAGCTCTGCTCTTGCAAGGGCAGCACTGAGAGTCTGAGATGGAGCAAACAGAGCAGACGGGGAAGGTGCTGCTCTCTGAGCTCACATCTCTCTGCCCCCTCACAAAAACAAGGCCAGAGGGACAAGGCAAACCTAAAACTGTCACTTGCAAAACTGGCACAGAGGACACATCTCTGAAGCCAAAGTGAACTTCCCAGAGAGGGCCTTGCCCTTTCTCTGAAAGCACATTGAGAGCTTCATCCCCCTCTGCCCTTCGTGTCTGGGATGACTGTAGGATATTTAAAGGTGCAAAAAGCTCTCCTTACCTCCCTCCCCCTGTTGTCAGCAAACAACAATTTGTACGTAGAAGGGATCAAATCCCTCCTGTAGATTACTCTGAAATCCGTGGGGGAGGAGGAGGTGCCACCACAGCCTTTAACCTCTTCTGGTCACCTCAGACACAGGGAAAGCCAGCACTGCCCACTGCTCACAGCCAGGAAATGATGCACCCCATCCTCTGCAAAGCTAATGACTCCTCCCAAGGGACCAATATGCCTGGGGAAAGGAGGTTGTGTTTTATCAACCTGATGGAGCAGTCTCTGCTCCCAGAGAGACACACGGTGTAAAAGACAGAGCAGCAAGGTGCCAGCTGGGGAAATACACCCTTTCCTCTGTGGAAAGGAAGAGATTTGTCAAAGGTGATGCTGTATTTTATTACTGTATTGAATGAAAGAGCACATTAACAGACTTCTGGTAAATATTAACCAGGAAGAAGAAAGATGGGGACAGAGTATTTTCCTTCTCCAACTTTTGTAGAGAGCACACAGTCATAAAACAACCCAGAAATTAATCTGCTGATAGATTAGAGACTGTGAGCGTTAATTGACCTTTTGATCTCCCAGTTGTTATTTTGGGTCTTGCAGGGAGGGATATTAATGAATCTGAAGTTATTAAATGAATTTCTCACTTGCTGTGGCAGCATTTGGCTCCCAGGAGAGACGATCCCTTTGGGCTGGCCCTGCTCTGGCTGGGGTTCTCGGAGGGGTGGAGACAGAGAGACAGGTATACTGCATGCCAGGCAGGAGGAAAGCACCCAGCTGTGGTTTCCAGGCAGTCTTCATGCCCTACATGACTAAAGGGAGTTGAAAACTCCACAGCTTGAAATCGAGAGCATGTCACAAACTCTTGGATCAGTGTCACTCCTAATTCCAGCACAGCTCAAAGCCAGGGGATGTTTATCACCCTCCAGAGCCCACCAGGAGGGTGGTGCAAACAGACCTGGCCAAATTTCCCCAGCTATCTGTATCCCTGTATCTGGAGCAGCTCTGTGCCCTTCAAAAGGGTTATACCAGGCCATTGTTTTGCCTTGTTTTCAACGTGGAACCTCAGGCTGTGTTTTCCAGAGATCCTGCTCCCTAATTGTGAGACCACTTAGGCCATGGACAAAGTCATTGTCCTGTGGCAAGAACTGAGTGGAAGGTTTCCAGAAACCTTGAAAAAGCCTGAGCTGGCCTTGTTCATGTCATGGCCCGATGTGGTACTGGTGTCATGATCAGACAGAATTTCTCCAAAGTGCACAGACAGTGGAAGGACCATCTTGGATGGAGCTTCCTCTTAGTCTGAAAGCTGGAGATAAATATTTGGGGGGAAAGTTGCACGCAGTGAGTCAGTTAAGACAGCAGGGCCTTTCTCCAGAAACCTGGCCAGCCCTTCCCACTACAGAACTAGTCTTTGGCTAGCTCTCCAAAGGAGGTTCAGTGACTGTGTACATTAAAAATGCTATCACCATTATGGGCTCTTCACTAAAGGTACAAGAGCATGACAAATATATGTAATTTGCAAATTGGCTGGTCTTTTGCAATAATTTAGAGACACTAGTTAGAGGCAATAGAAATCTAACAATTACTGATGTTTAAGGTTTGCATTGTTGCTCTGTGAATATTTCATGCATAAATGAACTTCCCCTGGACCAACTGCTGTTTCTGATGAGGCGCTCTGAGGCTTTATTGCCAAATACACAGCGGGGCTCCCCCAATGAGCCACATAACGGATGATGCATCACCTTCACAGCTTAAATAATGCAGAGTATCTGCATTTTATAGAGTGGTGGTACACTTTATTTACATATCAACTGAGTGGCCAGGCTGAATATGAAGAAATATGTGAAGGAAAGAACATGGCACTTTTAATATTTCATATTAGCAAGCACCCTGCAGGAAGAGGCTCGTCAGGCTGAGATGAGAGTTTATCTGCCTGATTTCTGTGTGTGAGTGTCTCTCCCTGAGAAAATCTCTTGCAAAACTGATGCAACAAATGTCTTTTCCCATTCTTGTGAACTTCTTCAGCACCATTGAAAACAACAGATTCAGACTGCTAATCAGAGATTGACTTTCCAGGTGCTATTTGTTTGGGAAGAGAATCAAACCCACCCTTAAAATCTCATCCTGTTCCTTCCTGGGGCTGCTGGGAGATGTAGTCTTCCTCTCTAGCACTCTGGAGAGAGCTGCAGGGTATTTCTTCTTACAGGGAGGTTATCCATAAAGCCTCATCATCCTGCTAGGACTGCAAGGAGGCCCTGACCTCAGAGAAAAAACATCATCCAAAATGCAGCCTATTGCAACAGCTGATGATACTTCCTGTGTCAACAAGTCTGGGTTGATGGAAGGGGAAAAATAGTACATGAAAGCAAGAATTACTTCTTCCCTATGAATAGTGTGTCTTGCACATCATAGTCTATATGGGGCTGTACCTCAGGGTATGGATCCTCATTCTGAAGCAGATTACCCAAACATTCACACTTGAACCCCAAATCCTTTGTCCTTCATGAAAGCCCCTCAGATCTCATCCCAAAAAGGCCCTGCCCAGGGGACTGGTCCAAGCCCTGGGATGTTTACCATCAACTCCCCTCATAGCAAAGAGCTGCAGTGCCCAAACATGGCAAAGATATTAAATTCATTAAAGCAGCAATCTGCACCCTCCATGGAAAGAATGGCCCAGCAGAGCACAGGTACCAATTCTTCATTTGTTTTTCTGCAGGACTGGTGGGGATGTGTTTGCCCACCACAACTTCCTTCTCTGCCCAGCATCTGGTGGCAGCGTGCAGCATCTTCCTCACATTATGTCTCATTCAGAGAGGAACTGATGTGTACCAGCCCTTTTTTGTACAAACCTATTAAAATTCCAATGCAAATGACCGGATTCATAATCTGGGCTTCATTGAGAAACACAGTTTCCTGCTTTCCCCAGTAATGAAATTACTGGTTGTGCAGATGCTCCATTTCTAAGCTAATTCAATCTCTGAGTGTTTTTTTAAGGTGGGATGTGTGAGGGCAGGGGAGTGAGGATGTGCAGGTCTGTGTGTGTGTATGCACACAGCCCAACACATCTGCACAGCGTGTTTCCCAGCACACAGACCCACGGGCTATTTAGTTAGATAGCCAATTATAATTATAAATGCAATGGGAATACCAGCAGTATATTGTATAGACACGATTAAAAATAAACTGGGAAAGCTAAAAGCAGCTTAGTCGCCAGAAACTAATACACTACTGGGGCAAGTTGTGGAAATGCCTGATTATTCTCTTTTGCTCACTCCATCCCTGGGGGATCTTCCTGAACTGTTACTTTAACTGCACAACTTGCCTTTTCCACTGTGATAGTCAGCAGATGAAGCCCTTCACATTTAAGTGTAATAGTGCCAGAGAGACCAACTGCTCCTAAGAGTTACGACCTATAAATGTCGCTTCTGTGTCAGGATGAGGATGTGCCACTGAAGATGCTGAAGTCTGCAGAGGGTTTGCTTGACAATTCATGCAGGCCATTAAACTTACTCCTCCCATCATCCACCCAGCATTGTGTATGCTGGGATTTCTTGCTTGCTTTCACAGCTTTGAGTAGCTCCTCCAAAGCTGGCAAGAACTGAGCAATTTATCCCTGGGACGGAGTGTACGGCACAGCATTTGTTCAAGCTGTACTTGTCTTCACCTGTCGTGGCTGATGAGAGCTCCAGGACAGACTGCCTGCACTCGTCTGTGTCAGATGTGGGTATCCTCACCCAGGGCAGAGGGAAAATGGAGATGAACATCAAGTGGTGCCAGGATGAGACAGGAGTCCTGTAAAGCAAATATAAATCATCCCCCTGTCCCGGACAGTTGTCCAGTGCAGGTGGTGCTGCCCTTTTCCTTTTCATGGGAACATACACACAGCCTTCTGCACCCAGCCTCACTCTTTCCTGGAGGAGTTCTGGGGGGTCTACAGGGGGAACAAGAACATTTCTATTTCTCCACAGCACCAAGATGTTTCTGGCCAACTGAATAAGGGGGATTTCAGTCTGCCTTGTCAGGGGGACATGATTACATCTTTGCCTGAAATGCTCAGCAAGAAGAATAACAATAGCTGAGCACAGGGTTGGGGTTTTTGGACTCATAACCCAGTTCTGGCCTGAGCTGAAAGCCCAACACACCACAGCCATAAGCACAACTCAGAAGAAATGCAGGAGTCCACACCATGTTAGCATTTATCCCAGTATCCACACTAACACAGGTACAAGATAGAGATATTAAATATTTACTTATTTTGGTTATCACTTAGACCCTGACAGCTGGTCCCCAAGGCAGGCTCAGATATGTCACAGTGTGCACAAGCAGTGTAAGGCATGGACAAGGCAGCTCCATACACCCACGAGTGTTCCAGCCCCCAAAAGAGAGTTTTTGAGACCTTGGGAAAGGAGGAAAAGCACCTCTCTGAGAGGAATGATGGTGCAGAAAACCCCATGGCTTGGTGTTGCTCTGTTGGGGGTGGCAGGGCAGAAAGGAAAGCCACAGATAGCAGAGGGGATGAGGTTGGGCTGAGTGAGGAGGTGAGTGGAGCAGGCCCAGGCAGGGCTGTGCAGAAAGGCTGGACCTTAGGGACACCCCGGAGAGGGTGACAGACCCTCCGCAGCAAATGGAGGTGGATCATATGGACAGCTGCTCTCTGGATGGGAAAAGGGAACAGCACAGAGTACTGACAGGCTGACAGGCTGAACTGCCTCCACTTGGGGTATTCTTATGCTCCACAGCAGCTTGGAAACTGGAGGAATGAGCCTGTGTAGCCCCAGCCTGTGGACAGTCAGACACTGCCATCCCTATTCCCACTGCCTCCCATCTCGGGGTCCCCACGGTGGTTCCTTCCTCTCCCCTTCAGCCTCTCCCATCTCAGGATCCCCACAGTGGTTCCCTCCTCTCCCCTTCAGCCTCTCCCATCTCGGGGTCCCCACGGTGGTTCCCTCCTCTCCCCTTCAGCCTCTCCCATCTCGGGGTCCCCACGGTGGTTCCCTCCTCTCCCCTTCAGCCTCTCCCATCTCAGGATCCCCACAGTGGTTCCCTCCTCTCCCCTTCAGCCTCTCCCATCTCGGAGTCCCCACGGTGGTTCCCTCCTCTCCCCTTCAGCCTCTCCCATCTCAGGGTCCCCTCAGCAGCAGCGGTGGCTGCCAGTGCCACCAGCACACAGGGAGGAGGCAGCAGCTGATTTTGCAGCCACTTGACCAGAGATGTTGGTTGAATTGGGCCGAGATGGGGAGGGGGAAGAGCTGAGGATCCTTTTGAGGCCGCCACCTGGGACTGGCGGCACTTCTACTAATGCACAGTGAACAGCTAAATCATACATTATTGATTTGTCAGACGTATTTGCATATAAATAAGCATGATCATTCATACAAACCTTAATGTTGTTGTTCTCCCTTTAGTGTTGTGATCACAGATGAATGACTCTAGTTAGACACAATTCAGGAAAGCTTGTACCGCTGCAGCAAAGTAAGCTGCTGATTTAAAACTACATTTATTGGAGCATGTAAGTGTGACAGTCTGTTGGTGAATTTGGGGATAATTAGTCTAAAAGACAAGATAAATGAATCCTGAAAGTGGTATTGTGATGAAGAAATGATCCCTCCATGCTAGTAAAGCTTTGATGCCAGAAATATTGTAAATGATAATTAACTGGGAAACACAGAGGAATTATATTTCAATTGTGTTTTCAAAAGGACTTAGAATTTTACAGGCAAATTGATTCGCTTCTCCCCCTCCCCCAGCCCTGTGATTATGAAAGATTGTCTAATTTACAACATGAACTATGAAGCATATGACAAATCGCTGGCTTGCTTTTATGCATCTTGTTTGTACGTTTCTCCCGGGTAGATATCTGCTTATTGTTTTTAAGCAAACCAAGACATGTATTTTTCAATTAGTCTTTCCCTAGGCCTAATCTAGACAGATCTACAGGCCAGCACAACACACTGACCCATGAAAATTATATCTGCTGTATTAATTCATTAAGCATTGCAGGATCAGGCTGTAAGATCTCACTCCCTGATAACATCAGCAGCGTGAGCAGGGTTAGTCTGCATCCCTCCCCTGAAAAGAAAATATTATAGATTGTGCAATGCAGGGGAAACATTGCTTGCTAACACTTCATTTTAATTGTCCTAAATTAGAGCTGAAGACTTACAAAACTGTGCGTGACAGCCAATGAATACCAAATGAATTCATTAGGATCAAGGCTGTTACAATGAATAACTAACGAATCCATAACAACAGCTATATCCTTTCTGCCTCTGCTGGCGGCTGCAGCAGGGAGCCCTGGAGGGAGATATCCTGACCCTGGGGCCAGCACACTTTGCCCCATGCCAGCCTGTGATTGCAGCTCTGAGGGAAGCTGGTGTCTCCTGGATTGCTCAGGGTTAGGGAGCAGTGGGTGGAGAAGGGGAATCAAACAGGACATTGCAGGGGAATCGCAGGAGCGAGGCACAATCACCAACCCCTGAGCTTCAGAGCATCCTGCCTGGACTCCACAGGGCCAAGATGCAGCTTGAGCCACATCCTGCCACTTGTTCCAGGGTATCCCAGCATTGCTGCTGCTGAGTCCTGCCCTTCTGATGGTATTATCAGAGTGAAACCCATCTATTATCTCCC
This sequence comes from Cyanistes caeruleus, assembly GCF_971803275.1. Classification (NCBI taxonomy): domain Eukaryota; kingdom Metazoa; phylum Chordata; class Aves; order Passeriformes; family Paridae; genus Cyanistes; species Cyanistes caeruleus. The sequence goes on along the minus strand of NC_141716.1, from coordinate 9,708,825 downwards.
ATAACTGCTGCATCACATGCACTCCGATCCACCCCAGAGGATTCAAGTGTCTCACGATGGTCTGGACTGTTCCTATCTGTGCTCTGGGGCCAGCATGTCCCTGGTGAACACAGAAAGGTGTTGTTGAAGGAGGGAAAAAAGAAAAGAAACACCTTTATATGCAAGGAGTTTGCACCTTGTGTTTCACTGGCAGGGCTCACCATAACTCATACAGAATTCAGTGAGTTGGGATTGTGAAAGAAGTGGGGAAAAGAAGCTTTTATTACTATGGAGAGGTTTTATATGGTATTGTCTTCCTTAGCAGAGGATGTCAATTTTTTGGGTGGCTATTCAATGAAAGAAAATGCAAAAGACAATGACTCAGCTAAGTGGCCTCTCAAACCACTGCAGCTGTGTCAGGGAAGGGAGCCTTGGAGCAGGAAGGCGTGAAGACCACCCTGCCAGGGAGCATCTCAGGACACTGCAGATGATACCAAACCATCACCAGGTTTCTACCAACAAAAAAGAGGAAAAAACTGTACTGAATAATTTCTGCTAATTGGATGCTCAAAGAAACACACAGAGAACCAGGGGAACGTTTTATTCTGCATTGCTACATCAATGCTGTTTATCCCCAAGGGATGCTGAATTCTTCTTCCTCTGGTCAAGGTTCCCATATTTTTGCAGAGATGTTGTGAGAAGGAAGGAACATTTCTGAATTGAGGAAGGATTTCCAAGGAGCCCAGAAATTTGCCAAAGGTCTCAAGCTAATGCCCTTTTTTCCTTTTAAAAGAGGTGTCCCTGTGTAAGTAGAAAAATGCTCGGCCTCCCTGCCCCTCTGGGCTTGGGGCAGCCTTACAGGTCAAGGTGATGAAACCTGGCAGGTGAACTTGTGCCCTTGCCTCCAGATTTCTGCCCCATTCCCTAAATAATGGCCCCTGTCCTCAAAAAGGAACACGTTCCTGACATGAGCTCCAACATACCTTCACCAGCACTTTCACTTCCCATGAAAACCATGACAGCAGAGAAGCTGCAGGGATTGGGAGACAAGTGTCTGCTGCTTGGAAGTGGAGCAGGACAGACAGCAAGGGACAGCTGCTTCTTAAGCTCACTTCAGCAAAGCTTCCTGAAGCAGCACATCTTGGTCAATGCTTCCAAGTAATTTTCAGGTCTTGGACCAAAAAGTCTGGGTTTGTATGAAAAATTGTTTGGATTGTAAGGAAAAGGCTGTTGGAACCCTGGGGAATGAGTTCTAGACAGGAGACGAGCAGAACTGGGAAAAGCAGGGACAAGCAGTAATCATCCTCTGAAATCCAAACAGCAGGAGCAGGGCCCCTGCCCTTGCTGATGTGCTTTTGGGAAATGGAGCTCATCCTGGAGAGAGAAAGTAAAAGCCAAGCATGTGCAGGGAGCCTGTCTGGTGTGCAGCCTCCGTTCAGGCTGTTTGCAAACTCTCCCTGTGCTTATCATCATGTAATTGAAATAACGTGTATTGACAGGGACTTGAAAACAACTGCTCAATTTTCCTGAAAATGCAATTAAACTTCGTTTATTCTGGGGATCGATCCAATTAAAAGGGGGGAAATTTCAGATGGTCCGAGTCTTACAATCCATCTTAACACACTGTGTCTATCACTGTGATGTAATAATTCCCCCAATCAATGCTTTAAAAGCATTTAGCAGTCTTGATAATGAACTTTTGTCAAAATAGCCTTACAAAGCAATAAATGAGAGCAGATTAATATGTAGTCATAAAGCTATGAATGGTTTAACGCTTTGAAAGGTTTGCTTCATAAATTAGACTTCTTTATTTATTTCTTTATCATAATGTCTCTCTCTGATACTATTGCCCAAGGTTTTGGTAGACAAGAGGGACCTGGGGTGAGCCCTCGTTACGAGAGGATGGATGGATATGAACTAAGGATGTTTTATTGACATTTCAGCTCCCGTGGCCTCCACGGGCAAAACCAGAGCAGCTGTAAGTGAACTTGTCATAGCACTGATCTTCAAACCCTGAACAAAGGGATCTCTGCTCAAATTTCCAGCAAGGCTCATTCCCACCCATTCAAGCAGCCCCACTTGACCACCCCAGGACTACCATAACTGCGTGAGCATCTTTTCACAGCCACTGAGGATTGAGAAACAAGCCCCACTCTGACACTCTGAGGAGTTATGCAACAGCTCTTAATTGTGGCACTTCTTTAGGAAATGCCCAGTTTTGATGTCTGCCTTCCCTGGTACTGATTTAAGATATTAAATCATCTTCCTAATATTGTAGCTTCGGGCTGAGCCCAGCAACTCCCTTCCTACTTTATAACATCTGTGGATGCCATGCATTTTGATTCTCAGCTAGAATGAGTTCTTGAACAGTTTTCTGCTTCTTGCACATAACTGTGCTTAGGAGAGTTGCCCATCTCCCCTACTGCACTCTCAATGTGCTGTTCACAACAACCAGTTTTTCTTAAATGTCTGGTGTTCACTAGAAGAACCAAAATTAGCAAAGACACAGCTTAGAAATGGGAACCTCAAAGGATACATTACTGCTGGAGACAGGAGCAGGGAAAATGCTTCTTCTCCAAAGGAGGGCATGAGGTCCCAATTTAGAAATGCAGATTTCCATTTTAATATTAATTTTTAGTGCCCTGGCTAAAACTCTCTCCTGTTAAAGTCTAATAGAAAGTAACCTGGGTGCAAGACCCTGCTGCTAGAGAGGGCAGATGGTTTCAATCATTTTTATTCTACTCAAGTGCCATGAAAAGTTGCCTGCAGTGTGTGTGTGGTGTTGGAGGGTGACAGCTCGCAGGAGACAGGCAGAGAACAGCTTTGCCCCTTCCTCCTTGGGCTCTTTTAGCACGCTGTGAATGCCCTGGGCAAGCTGCCAGCTTCTGGAAAAGAACCCGTGGGTCACAGACCTTCAGCTGCACTGAGGGTTTCACTGTCCTGGGGCTCAGTGTCCCTCTGGAGTTGAAAACACTGTGAGGAGAACTGGTCTGCAGGGTCTTCACCAAATTTTAACAGCATCCCACATTAGAAAGAGAACTGGTCTGGTTTTCAGGGATGCTGGGGCCTCTCTGCACTCACTGCACTTGCTGTGCAAAGGCAGTTCTCTCCCTCCCATGAAATGTGCCCTTCTCTGCAGGGCCACAGCAGCCCTTCAGCATCTCAGAGCAGCAGCCTGGCATTTTTGGAGACACCAAATGGAGGGAAACAAACCCACTGCACTGAGTGTGAGCCACAGGGAGAGCAGAACCAGCATCCACCTCTCCCATGCTGTCAGTCAAACAGGTCCCACACTATTCCATTAATCCCTGTGACTTGCTGGTTCCTGCAAACTGGATGTGTGCCGGATCCATACAGGGTTGATTTACAGACATTTTGCCAGGGCTCAATAACTGTAAAGCACACCAGCACTGCATGAAAAATGCTATCTGCAAGAAACCTTTTAGCTCAGCAGAGATGGTAGTAAGTGGCAGCATTTCCCTTTCTGCAAACTTCCAGTGGAAACATTTCATTTGCATATGATATTAATTGCAGAAGAAACAGGCTTGCTCCTTCCCATCTAATCCACACGGTTTTTTATGTGCTGTTTTCCTACAAGAGTAAGGAGCTGGGATGAACAGTGTAGGTGCAGCCCATTCCCTGAGCAATCTGCAAAGGAGGTGACCTGCTGAAATTGTTGCTTTCTGAAATGAAACTATGTTAATTGCACCCAGTGCCCTGCTTTTTAGCTCACTTTAGCAGGTTTTTCCACAGCATCAGAAAAATGTGTGTCTTTTCCTCAGCATGACCTGGAGTTATGCAGATACTTGGTTGAACAGCTCCTAAGTACATGTGCAAAAATAACGTGGGGAAATGATAACCCAGGGAAGATCATGGCACAGATACGTGGCCTGTTGACCTGGATGGGTCTGACAGAAATCCTGCTATGCCCTTGCTATGTAGAAGATTGACATTAATGAGGTATTTTATATTTTTTCTGACCACCCAAACCTATAGCTGGGCTCTTCACACAGAAAAAACTACGAGGTGATTATCTCCCAGGTTTATCCCACCAACCAAGGCAGGCACTTTTCCCTCCAGGCTTGTTTTCTCTGCTGCCTGGACATGCCCCACATCATTCCCTCAAGACCTATTTCTCCCTAGGGATTTTCAGCAGTTTCTCTTCCTTTTCCTGTGGCAGTGGGAGGGCTGGGGCAGCACAGGGCTGGAGCCTCAGGGCTCACAAAATCCTGCCAGCAGCTCCATGCCACAGCACTGATTTTGCTCTTGGGCCCTTCCTTCCTTCACCTCAAAGAGTTTCTATTTCATGTTTTCGTTTCCAGTGGCTTGGTATTTTGGGGGAGGATAAGGGAGGACTACAGCATGTTTCAGGAGTAATCTATTCCTCAGCATTCAGTCCCTCGTGTCTCTTCTGCTGGTCCTTTGAAATAAAGTATTATTCAAGCAGAAGAGAAAAAAAAAATTATGAAAGAGTCCTACTAAATCCCAGATAAACATATGTAAAAAAATAATTCCAGGTGGAACCATTACAGGTTAAAATTAAACTTATTTCTCCTGAGTGTCACTAAAAAAAAATTTAAATACATCTCTTTCCTGCCCCCCCTAATAAAAAAGAGATCATTTTGATATTAAAGGTATTGCAGCAGCTTTAAGGGACTCACAGATCAAACATCATTTGGGAAATTTCAAAGGGTTGTTTCAACAGTATCACTTTCTGCCATTTCCCACTCTGAATCCCTTCTTCTTATATTTTGGTTCCTGATGAAGTTTCAGCTGCTCCTGAAGTCAGTCCTTGTGTTCTCGGCTATCAAAGAGCATTGCAACATCAACGTCAGAGTTAAACTAAAAAAAAAAAAAGAACCTCTAAAAAAAAGCATCCCTTTTCCTTTGGAGATCAGAAAGTCAAATAAAAAGGATGCTGATTTGTGGAATAAAGGGTGGGATTCCCTGCTGAGACGATAGGAATCTTCTGACTTAACTGAGTTAAGATTTGAATACATTTGGCCCAGACAAGGGGAGAAAAAAAAATCCATTAGTTTTGAGAAAAGCCTCACACAGTTTCAAAAGGAAATATGTTAATATAAAAATATTTTTTTAAAAAAGGAAAAAAAAAGAGATTTGTGTGTGTGTTTTGGAGGCCAGGAGTTTAATACTATCAGCCAGAAGCAAAGAGAGAAATTAAATTACATGACTAGCACCAAGTCTTGTCTCCTGCTGCCAGGACATGGATGGGGGAACAAGAGACTCCTCTGCAGCCCTGCTGGATCCAGGCCCTGTGGCCACGGGAAAACCACTCTGGGCACTGTGCCCTGCCATGGCCATCCATGGGGCACCGTGCAGCCCTCCACGGGACAAAACTGACAGCTGGTCCTTGTTTGGGTCAGTGCCTGTGTCCCAAAGCTGCCCACACTGAGGGATCGTGGGCCTCCCCCACTCTGCCTCAGTTTCCCCTCTCTGCAGGGATCCCAAAGTGCTGTTCTCTACTGTGCAACACCCCAGACCCTCTGATCCCAGTGGGAATCTTAGTCTCCCCCTAACACCACAAAGTGATTTCCACCAGCCCAATGTCAGACTGCCCATCCCTCAGAATCCCTGGGGCAAATGAGCAAGAAACCCCAGATAACTGACTTCATGGAACTCCATAAAACATTTCTGATGGCCCAGCTGCTTGTTCCTCTGGCATATCCCTGGTGAGGGCAATGGACTCTCTACATCTGAGGGAAAGTGTTCTGCATCACAAGACACTGCTGCCATTGCTGCCCAGGAGCAGGGCAGGAGGTTCCCACAGCCACCAGCCGCTCCTGGCTCCGAAAAATGGGATTTTTCTACTGTGCAGCAGCCCAGGAGAGGAGATGGCAACTGATGCTGGCTGTGGCTTCATAGCACTTGAACTGTCCCGTGCTCATCAGCAGCCTGGGAAAGCCACGGCATAGGTGTCGTGTCCTCTCCTCCCCACAGAGCTTTCCTGCTCCTGAGCAGTGCTGAGGCATGTGAGGACTCACCCAAAAATAATCATAATAGCGTGAGACTGCCCTTCTTAATGAGGGCCTGGGAAAAGCTGGTGTCTGGGGAGAGGCTCAGTCCGGCCATGGAGTGGCTGCAGGCTGCAACGTGGGGCTGTCAGAAGAACAGCTCAGTATTAAATCCTTTTGATGGTTCTCCTGCTGAGAGAAGAGATGATATCTCATCATTAATGGAGTTGAATTAATATAAATTAGGCGAACAGCTCCTCGCTGCTTCCGTTCAGGCAGAGAAAAGGGGTTTATTGGGGAGGCAAAAGCAACGATCCCTTTCGCCTCACATTCACTCTGCCATCCATAAAGATGCTGCTGACCTCGCAGTCTCATCCCTCCCCCTCCCCTCCCCTGGCAGGGCCCAGGCAACGTAAAATAAAATGATTATGTGACATCCTGAGAATGTGGGGACTGTCCACAGCACAGACCTCTGGTGACCTTTACACGAGTGACAGGTGACCTCTGTAAATCAGCCCTGGGGAGACCTGAGCTTGCCAGGAGGGCTGGAGCCTCCGCACGCTCTGCAGCAGCACTGCCAGCTCAGAGACTGTAACTCATGGGCAGTTCAGGCTGGGGAACATCTCTGGAGTCCCAGGCAGGGCTCTGAGGGATATTTCATCTCCTCTCTGCCTTGTATCCTCCTTCTTCCTCCACCTGAACTGTGAGTTTCATCCTTTTACACCCCTCACACACAGGCAGGAACAGCACTGAGCAGATTCTGCAGCCCTGTCCAGATTTACTCACAGGGTTCCAGCCTGAGTGGCAAGAAATGAACTGCAGAGAAGCAGCCAGGGAACTGCCCAGCTCCTGAGAAACAAAGACTGAGAAATTATTAGTGCACAGTTTTGAAGGCAAAAAAGGGTTATTTCTTTATTGCATTGGCAATAATTATTCAAGAGCAAATGAAAACCTTACAGGGTGTTTCAGCAAGTGCAGGGAGGTGGCAGAGTGTCTGTCTGTGTGTCGGGGTGGAATGGATCCATATGTCAGAGCATATACCTGATCCATTTTTTAAAGCTATAAAAGACAGGACAGACAATGTATATTATATTATGCACTTTTAAAAGCTACATTAAAAGAACATCATTAAGGCTGCAGGGCCAAGCACTCAAACAGTAGCTATGTCATGTTCAAGGCTGCCTGCCCGGCTTCACTTGAATCCCCCAGCCTATGAATGTCTCATGGCACAGGTTAACAGTATATTGTCCAGTATTTTCTCCTTCTCCCCATGCTGCACATGGAATGGATGATTTGTGCCATCTTAGAGCTTTCTCTAGCCTGTTATTGTCGACTCCAGCCACAGCCCAGCAGCAGCTCCAGCCCTGGCTGGTGTGAATGTCTGTGCTACCTCCACACCTTCACAGCTTGTCCTCTGTCAACCACTGCTGCCCTGTGAGCCCAGGCTGGGGCCAAGTCCCCAGGGAGAGGACCCCAGCCAAGCTCCCACCCTGCACAGAGGCAGAGAGACAAATTCCTGCTGGTTCCCCAAGCCTGTGCAAAGCCGCCTGCACGGTACCAGAGAAGGGAGATGCTGCTGCTGTCTGGCTTGAACAAGGAAAAGAGAGAGAGAGGCAGAATTCAAATGAACTAATTTCTTGTTCTAAGACCTTTTTGCCCCTTTGCAGCTGCTTCTGACACAAAGGCAGAACCTTATCTCCCCGCCGCACGATCCAGCGCTACAAACAAGCGCCTTGTTGTGATGCGCAGAATGTGCGGCATCTGAGGCAGCCCACACAGAGCCAGACTGAGCGGGAGCCACATTCCCTTCCTCTTTCTGACCAGCTTCTTATTTTCATTCCTGCTCCCTCTTCCTCCTGGAGCCTGCAGTAAGCCGGTTTGCATTCAGCATCCTCCCCTGCACCCACTGTCCGTGCAGGCAGCAGCAGTGAAGGAGCCGCATCTCTCACTCTGCCAAACCTCCTCTTATCCCATGGCATGCACAGCAAACATCCCCTTCCACCCTGGTCCCAGCAGGGAGCAGAGTGGACATCTCTTCCCACATCACTGGCCTCAGCTCAGGCAGCATTAGGGAAGAAGGGAGATGAAAAGCTTATCATCCATCCCAAAAAGCAGATTCTAATCAAAGATGCTGACATTTGAGCTTGGACTCTGGAGTCCTACCCTAGCAGCTTAGCTGTCCAGGCCTCTAGCACTGAATAAGGTGTCTCTAAGGCCCCTGTCACCACCTCATCATCTTTACAATTTTTAATGTGCTTACGTTCAAGTTTCACTTTGAGGCAGAAAACTGATAGCTTAAAACAGAGGGGAAGAGTCTTGTAAACTCCAGATGTCCGAAGCAGAATCTGAGCCTCCCAGTACATACCTGAGCAGAAGACAAATAGATATTTTATATCTTAGTTTTTACAATCTGAGTTTTGTTTACTATTCATACTGTCCTACAAAAACTACTGTAGTTCTCTGAGGAAATTGAGTATTTTTTTTAAATAAAAGAGGGAAGGAATAAAAGAACCTAGACAAATATGGGAAAGTGGTTGAAATTTTGCAGCCATGCAAGGCCTTAGAAGAAAGTTTGGAGAAGAAAACAAATTAATACTGGAAGTAAATGAGAAGTTCAGAGAAATTTGACATGATTTTATGCTGCAGTAAGAAGGAAAGGAAATGTGGTAGAATTTGGATGGATTCCAGGACTACTAATAGTGAGAGCTTCAAATCTAACCCAGCAGTTGTCCATGGAGGGGAGAGCTGGGCTCTCAAGCTGGCCCTTCGGGGTAATGCAGAGACTGAATGGGAGGAATTCCCACTAGAGAAAAGCTGGAATGTACATAATTTTACACAGCATTTCAAACCTCATCAGTTATTGCTATTCAAGGAGAGAAACTGAAGCAAGGACAGAAGAAAAGTTTACTGGGGTGCTGAGAGCCATCAGGAACCTTTCTAGACAAACACAAGGAGGTTGATTTGCTCAACCAGGATTTAAAAAAAGAAGCTGAGAAGTGATACAAACATCCCAGGATCTATCTGCCCAGGCAGGAAAAGAATTAATTAAGTTGAAGGGGAAACCTGGCAAAGATCAACTCCACAGGAACTGGATATGAATACATGTAGAGCTGGCTCCCAGCCATCAGAGCAGGGATGCTTTTGAAGACCTTTCAAACATAAATAGTGGAAGAGAGAAAACATGCTGCTCACACTTAGTTTGAAGCCAAAGCCCCTGTAATACTGGGGCTCAGGCAGAACATCCCTCTGTGGGACCTGCAGGGCTGCAGGTCACAGTGCTGCATAGGAAATCCTGTGATCTGGCCAACATGTGGCCCAGGAATGCAATGGGATCCAAGATCTCCGTGCCTGCTGAAGTGGGAAACTCACCAGGAGGCATCTGGATAGATCTTCCTGAGGATCCTTTCATTCCTGGCACAAGCAGCCTCCAGGGAGTTAAACTGGAGGTGGTCAGCACCACATCCTCAAACACCATTGTCAAGCTCCCACAATTTACAAGCTGGTGATTTTAAGACAGGAGATGGGAGGCACTTTTCTCCTCTAAGGAGTGGGAACATTTTTTTGAGTTCATGTTTTCCAGGTAGTTTGATAAAACTGTCGTTTTTCCTGCCAAAATCACACAGCTGCCACAAATACCTTTCATGCCACACAAAATTCTTTCTAAATGCCTCAGATCTGTGGAGTGGGGTGAGACAGAGAGAGGGAGAAGGAGACACTCATAGCTCCAACCCACTCCTCTGCAGAAGCAGGAATTTGCTTTCCAACTGGAATGTGGTTGCTTATTAGGGCCACAGAAGCGAAGAGGCTGCATCTGTAATGTTTCTGTCAAAGCAAATGAGGTCATTAACAGACGAGTTCAGTGATGGAATTGTCTCTTGTAGTATTTATTATATGGTCCTTTTCCTGACACCTCCCACTGAGAGAATATTAAATATTTAATGCACACCAAGGCTCTGCTCATTTTTCATTCCCACTTCAGCATTTCAAGTTGGCTCCAATCTGCTGCTAGCTATAAAGTTGACTGGACAATGGACCATAATGAATTAACTCTTTGGGAGCCACCGTAGCATTTACAGGACTGCCAAAAGACTGGGTGCTTTATCATCTCTGACTCAGGCATGTGCTCTAGAATTCAATCCTCAATTCATTAAAACAAAGTATGGGGAGGAGGGTGAGGGTGGAGAATTTGGGAAATAGGTTTCAGGAACCATACATAAATAAATAATGAAGGGGGAGATGGAAATGTTAGCCTGTCAAGGTGACAGGGTTTATTTACTCATTATTTCGGGAGCTGCTATCTTCAAAAATGAAGGTTGCTCCTGTGCTACAGTCTTCAAAATTCTGAATGAACAACTGATCCTGGGATAAAAGTGGAAGCAAGACCTTTGAGAAACAGCCCACAGTCATTACAAATCTAAAACAGATCGCCCAGAAAAGCAGAGCAAGATGTTTCCCAGTGTATGGTGGTTACTGCCCATCTGGTCAAGCAAAGAAAAAGTTGTTCTTGCTTGGTAGCAGAACTCCCCCAGGATGTCTATACCTTACAATGTCTAAACTTTCAATCTTGTCTCCAAAAATCCATGTTAAAAAGTTTCCTTAGTGCTTCAAGAGGAGAAGATGTCTGTCTACCGAGGACATGCTGCTCTGTGAAGTTTTCATTAGAAAGCTCTAATGTAGTTTCAACACCTAGAACTCGTTATCCCTCCTCCCCTTTTCCCAAAAAGGAAACCTCTAAGTATAAAACTGTATGGATATTATGTCTACAGGTGCTGGAGATTCAGTTATGTGTGGAAGGGTCCATCAAGGTGGCATCTGTCAGGGCTTCAGCTGCGAGGTGAGGCTTCAGACCTTGACTCCCTCCCAGATAAAGGTATTTAGGAGTAATATTTTTCCAGGACAAATACTGCATCAGCAGGTCTGCAGGAACTCTCATGCCTGTGGTACCAGGACCACACTGGGCAGTGAAAGACACAAAAGCACAGTCAGGCTGTTTTCATCCCCAGGGTAGAAATGTCAAAGAAATCTAACCACCACACACTTTTCCTTGAAAAGAGATCCCCTGGCAAATTACTCCTGGTTTTAGACTTACAAGCTCCCATTTCCTTATCTGGTTAATACTATCTGGCACTTTTACTGAGATACCAGGAAATCTGATTCCCACTCGTGGTGTGAAAGCAACCTGTATGCGCTTGACCTTTCTAATGTTTTTTAATTTGATTGGGTGGCTATTCCCATATTTCCTTGTCACCAGCCCTAGTAATCTGAGAGGCAGAAGTGCAAAAGACAGCCAGTAAAAATACAAGCAAACACAAGTGGGAATTACTTGAGGCCTTAGGATGCCAGAATTACTCAAAGCTACATCCTCGCTCAAAGCCAAAGCTCAGCTCAGCTCATGGCCAGGGCTTTCCACAGTGACCTTTCCATGTCATCCCAGTCTTCATTCCAGGCTCAGATCCTGGGTTCAGGCTGGGGCTCTTTGCTAATGAGCTTTCAGAAGTGTTATTTTTAATTCTTGTTTGTTTTTTTCTTTTTTACAGTTGCTCTGCCCAGTATGAGCACAGTCACACCAGCATAACCCTGAGCATCCCTCACATCAGGGATTCACCCTGTAGGAAAAGCTACACTGTGCACTGGTAGCAGCATCTTAATGCAACAAACTGCCCATTACAGAAGTGCCTTGGGTCGGGTTTCTGACCATGCTGCCTTTAAATTGGGGCTGTTTAAAGGAGTCAAACAAACTTGGACAGGAGCAGGTATGGCAGTACAGCCATTTCTAGGCTGCTCTTGTCCTGCCTTCATGTGCCAATGGAAGTTTGAACAAGTGCACAGTCCTTCTGCTCTTCTCTGTGTCGTTTCCCCACCAATGGGCCAGGAACAGTGATGAGGGGAAAGTATAACTTGGTACTGAAGGCACAAATGACAGGTTCATAGGAGAGCAAAGTAAATTTAAAGTTTATTTCTAAACTTTCTTGTACGTGCTTTCTGCTCCCAGATTCACAAAACTCAAGTTCCCTGTGTGGCTTTATGCTGAATAAATCACTTCTCCACAATTAACATTGTTTTAGTTCCTGCACCAGGAATCCCAGTGAAATGCCACACATTTTCTCCTGAGCCCTTGTGCCGCACAAGCATTTAGCTTCTTACAGCCACAGGCTCTGGGTCTGTGTTTAACAGCATCTCCTGCTGCCCCTGCCAAGGGAGGACACAACCAGTTGTTCCTGACAACTGAGCAGTGTCATCCCAGAAGCAGAAGCCCCATTTGTTTTTGTTTCCTTTTCAGCAAACTTATCCCCACAGATCGATTCCAGCCAGGCTCAGAGTGCTGGTAAATAAGCCTGCAGTAGCTGTAGCAGTTGGCATTTTCAAATATTCATCTTTTCAGATGATGGCTTTTTCTCCCCCAGCCCCTTAGCAGAGAGCTTTTCTCTTCCCTGTACCCAAATTGTCTGCCATAGATACTCAGTTTCTGACTTAAAATATCTCCTTCTCGCTCCAGTGACTGTATACAGAGAGACAACAACACAGAGCCACCCAAATTAGTGCACGTCATGGCAGACGTTCAGTTTTATTTATTTATGTGGATTTGGCCATTTCTTTCTCCAGTCAATAATAAAATGCAGTGAATTTGAATGTGTGCAACTGAAAATGGCTCCTAAAGGGAACCTTCTGCTGATGGAGAGTCTGCTGGGCTGCCACTGCCTTCCACAGTGCTTAGAGGGAAACAGTAGTGAAAAAGCTTCTTATCTTGTTGAAACAGCATGAGAGAGTAGGGACTGTTCAGCCTGGAGAAGAAAAGGCTCCAGGGAGACCTTTGAGCCTCTTCCACTGCCCAAAGGGGTTCCAAGAGAGATGGAGAGGGACTTTGGACAAAGGCATGGAGTGACAGGACAAGGGGAAGTGACTTTAAGCAGACAGAGGGCAGGGTTAGATGGGATATTGGAAAAGAATCCTTCCCTGTGAGGGTGTGAGGCCGTGGCACAGGTGCCCAGAGCAGCTGGGGCTGCCTCTGGATCCCTGGAAGTGTCCAAGGCCAGGCTGGACGGGGCTTGGAGCAGCCTGGGACAATGGGAGGTGTCCCTGCCATGGCAGGGGGTGGAACAAGATGAACTTTGAGGTCTTTTCCAACCCTTCCATGATTCTATCACAAATAAGTATTCTTCTCCATTTCACCCCAAAACAGCCTCTAGATCAATGCTGCCAATGAGGGGCAGGGAAGTGACCTGTTCTCACTCAGATCAGCAGCACATCCTCTCTCCTCTCTTTCCCCAACTCCTTTTTTGCCTTTTTTTTTTTCCCTTCTCTCAGTCTTGAGCACTGATGCAAGAATTTCAAGCAACATCAACCCTGGTGCAACCCCATTTGATTTACTGGCAGCTGGAGGCTATTCTTTGCCTGCCATCATCTGAATGGCAGATGTTATGAAGGTTCTGTTCCTGCCTTGACAAATCTAAGGTTAAAATAAAGGTATTAGAGACCTTTAGACACAAGAGCATGTCACCAGGGAGAAGAATCGAGAAAGTTCCCCTTGAATTTAAACAGTAAGGACACTAAGCACATTTACCCTGGACTGGATTTCAGTAAATAACTACTCGTTTAGTAAAAGTTACTAAACTTGGCATAAATTTTGACCAAATATAAAAGTCCACATTTAAGGGAGAAAAGGAACTTTCTTAATTAAAGACAAGAATGTTTCCACTTAAAATACTCTGGTTTACCTGCTATCAGGCTTGCTCCTTGAAACTCTCTTTCACAAACCACCTTACTCATGATCATCCCTTCCCAGTTCAGTGTTCACACAGCCATTTTCCAATGGTTTCTGGCAGGATCAGTGCTGAAGTAGTACAGATTTATTACTAAGTATTGTTCCTGCTTTTTTTCCCTCATGTAAACCTGCAAAACACTTTGCAGGACTCGTTTTGCTTGGGTATCTGTAAGAGAGACAACAACCAGGGGTGATGCAGCGATTTTCTGTCCTGTTTGAGGAATCTCAGTATTGTCCTTACTGAAAGAGTAGCATTTGGAAGCTGGCTTCTCTTTCTGTTTCATTTGGACAACACCAGGACAGCTGGGGTAATGGTCAGAGCTCAGCTGGTGTGGTGCTGGCTGAGGATCTGCTCCTACATCTGCTCTCTGATTTCTCAGCATCCTAAAGCATTTCATGGAAAGGTGGCAAAGTACAGGACTTATCACCTGTGACAGAGCATTATAAAGTGATTTGTGGCTGCTGGGGAGCCCTTCCAGGGTTTCAGGGCTGTGGCTGAAACCTTTGATCAGCTGTATCACTTCTGAGAGCAGAGGGCCTGGTGCAGAGCTGGGGAAGGTGGCAGCTCCAGTGCTCCATCCTGTGGGTCTGCATTGACCTCATCAGAGTCAGACCTCAGTTGTGATGGCTGTAAAAGACTGATAAGACTATTTACTGCAAGGTGCTGGAATATGGAAAGTGTCAAGGATCACCCTGATTAATGACAAGGTGATGTCAGAGGGGATATCACTGCATATAATAAATCAGATTTTTTGCATGGGTTCACTTGGGTTACAAGTCACAACCTGCCCAGAGCCCTTTTGTGATTTTACAGGACTGGAAGTGCACATTGAGCTGCTGAGCTTTATAGAACAGGTGCTCAGTCACTACTCCACAGAAATGGAGAAAAAAATACCAGAATGTCAGATGTGGCAGGAGACTGCCCAGGGGTTTGCACACCTAATCCCCTTTGGTTCCTTGAGGAGTCAGATGGAGAGAGAACAGCTCCCAGTGACTGAGGGATGAAGCTTTGGAAAAGCAGGCAACCAGCTCAGTCTGGGTCAGCAAACAGAGGGTGGAGATGAGATGAGATGTGAGTCAGGTCAAACAGCTTTTACAAAAATCAGCTGTGGTCCAGATGCAAAGCAAGCAGGGCATTACTGCTGGGAGCCCAGGCTGGCACTGGCTACAGTGCAGCTCAGCTGGCTACTTCCTCTGCAAGAAGATTTGCAGACCTGCTCTCCCCAGCCCCAGTGAGAAGTGATGTTTGAGTTGGCCTTGCCTTGGTTTCCTTGCTGTTCCCGCTGCCATTTGCACCTGGACCACTGGGGTGGTGCAGCAGCATTTTGCATCATCCCTTGTGAGGGTGCACAAAGTGTTTTACAGTTTCACCCACCCAAACCCAAACTGGGGACTTATCAGAGGGGATGTGGGAGCAGTACTTGGTCAGAGCTTGTTGGAAACCAGTTAAAGTCTCCAAATGTATTCGAAGGGAGGAATAGACCTACCTGGAGCATGAGCCCATGAGGGCTTGCAGGAAAAACAAGTATTTTTCATAAGTCTGGCTGATGTTATCAGAGAAAACTTTCAGGGACACAACAACTGCTTCTATTGTGCATGAAACAGAAAATGTGAGGCTTTAGGCTATGGAATCCAACCTTATCCTTAGGGCAGGATTGGGCCCCTGAGCACCCTGCTGTGCTCTGAACTGGCTGTGTGATGGTTCATTGTTTGCCTCAGCATCCCGGTATAACTCAGGGAGCCATTTGGCTTTGCAGACTGAGAAGGGAATCAAATAGTTGAACTCTTAGTAAACATGCAAACACAACTGGTTGTCTTTGATGATTTGTTAGCTTGGACCTGAGCCAGGAGACCTGGGGATTGCAGCCCAAGTTCCTAGAGCTCCACAGCTGACATGCAGAGCAGCAGATCACAGTTGGGATGAGTGAAACTTGTTATCAGTTGGAGAGGCAGCCAGCAGGTGGAATCTTCCTAAAATATCTCCTGCTCATTTCCAATCTCGCAATCTTGGCTGAACTGGAGTCAACTACTTAATAAAAATTCCATATTCAGTCCATAGAAATGCTTCCAGCACAGTTAGATCAATTTCCTCTAAGCAGCAATAAACGTGTTTTCCTTTAAAAGGCCAACACAAGCACATTATCACAGCCTCTAATCCCCATTCTCTCTATTAGCTCAAAGTACATCCTAAAGGCCAAGGGTCGCAGCTAAAGACTAATCAGTCTCATTAGCCTGTCTAATTTATCTTAACTAGGGGGACACAAACACACTAAAACTGTTAGGGAGACTTTTTGATCAGAATATGGGAGTCATTCATCAGGGTCCTGCAGCTCCCAGAGACAGGAGGGAGAGAAAGGAGCCGGGGACAAAGCCATTCTCCAGGGAAGCTCTGCACCACACCCAGGCAGGCAGGATGGGACAGAAACCCTCCCGGGGGCTCCTGCTGTCCCAGCAGGCAACACCACAGCAGGACAGGGGGAGAGATATGGAAAAGCATCTCCTTCTTGTTCTCACCCACACACCATGCAGCGGCTCAGCATCTTCCTTGCTCAACTCCGCTTTGGCTCTGCAGGCGCTGGCTGGCCCCAGGAAGGGTCTGAACCCAGCTGGTTAAAGTTTAACATCTCCCCAGCTGTGTCAGCCTCCCCTGTGCCTTGGGAACACGAGCTGCCCCTCCTTCTCCCATGGGCATCACTCTCCTGACAGCTCCCAGCTCACCCCTCCTTGCTGCCCCGCCAGGCTGCAGAGGGGTGATAAGGGACACAGTGCTCAAATCCAGCAGGAAGCAGCATGAAAAGGAAGAAAAATGAAGCAAGAAATTGCTTCCTGTGGAAGCAGTTTTGTCTCTGGTTATCCAGATAGATGTTTTAGATGCTCCAACAACAGAGTCCTGTTCCTGAACCTCACAGTGACCATTAGTGGGCAATGCAAATGTCCTTGCAAACAGTGCCCAGTTATTGCCCAGGCTCTGGGCATTGGTAGCCCAAAGCAACAAAGCAAACCCTGAGGCTAATTTCCAGCCCCAAGACTCCAAGTCACACTTTCATCCTGGAGGCTCCTGGCTAGGAGGAATTTCAGAATTCACGCTGCCTGAACATCTTCATTGGCTATTAAAAGAGAAGAAGGCTTTCTGCTAGGAAAAGAAAGTAGTTTATTAAAGGGTTTTCAATAGGAGGAGGCTGGCCAAGCTCTAAATCAAAGTCACCTCTTGAGGCTCTCCTGAGAGAAAGGAAAAGGTTATACCTCGGATCCCTACTTCTGTCCTGGAAACATGCCTCCAGAACAGTCACATTTCCAGAGTCAATCAGCCATAGAAAAGAAAGCATTGCCATTCCAAACCCTTTTCCTCATGCACAACCCTTGTTTCCCTTTTACACGCGTGTCCTCTCCCTGCCCTTTGTGTCACTGCGACGTCACAGCGCCGCAGGACGCGGAGCTGAGCTGATTAAACCCAGCCCAGGCCCAGCTGCCACACAAACCTTTCATCACCCAGCCCAGGGGCTGCTGCCAGGGACAGCGGGCATGGCAGAAACGCCAGGGCACCCTCGTCCCTCCCTCTGCCTGGCTCACAAGAGGATAAAGTGGTGGAGCTCAGTCCCTGCCAGAGGGTTCACGGCCTGGGATTTCACCTGGGGGAGCGAAGTTTGAGGTGTATATCATATAAACAGGTTAAATTTTGAAGGTGCAATGACTCCAACAAGAGGATTCATAAAGTGTCACAGTTCATCAAACACATGCTTAGTTTTCATCACAAACACGCACCTGATTAAGCCCAACACTAATGAATAAGTGAGACTTGAGTGGTCATTTAAATCTATGTTTCAAATGTTTATGGATGTTGTGTCTGTGTTTTCTTTTTTGCTTTACTTAAGACCATTTTGTGACAATACCCAGAAGTTTTGAGAAGGAAGACTTAGGTCAGTCTTACTCACATTGCCAAGCTCCTTTGAGCAGGTTCAACTCACCCCACATAACATGTCCAGGCTGGGCACCCTGTCTAAGTTGGTAGCTCCAGTTTCTTCTGTAATCAGGATCAGAAATGGCCACCTCTGAAGGAGGATTCATCCTTTCTGTCTGGGGCAAGAATTTTAGGGCAGATGAATCAGTTTGTGGAGAACCTTGCCTTTTTCCCAGGGCAGCTGAGGAAGTCTAGACTGTAAGCTTGGATTAGTCAGTTCTCAGCAGCAAAAAACATTGCACTCTCAACATTTTCCAGACCATAAGGTCAGGTGAGATGATCCAGGTCTCACTCTCAGAGCCACACAAGCCTTGCAGTGAATTATTAGACAGTTTTTTCCCCAGAATAAGGATGGGAAGTGCCCACCCTTGTAGCCAAGCTCTGCTCACAGCCATTTACACATCACTAAAGACACAGCTGTGTAATTAGAAGAAATACACTATCAGGTCCTTGTTTCCCCAGAGACCAGGCAGAAACTTGCAGGGACAGATTTCCAGCTGAAGGTCCTGTACCCCAACTCTCAGGCAGATTTATTCCAGAATTAATCAGAAGGTTGGGTGGAAGCACTCACAATGTCCTGGCATAAGGAGAAGTGGAGGAGATGGAGGGGAGGGAGGGAAATTCATTTGTAGGGATGATGGAGTGACTCCTTCAAACAAAAAATTACTAATGATTAAAACAATGCTTGAGACTGTCTATTTACATTTTAAAGGTGCATTATCCCAACTAGAGGGGTCCAGTGCTCAGCACCTCTTCCTACTGATTACTGTCTAGCTTTCTATTTTCATATAACCTTGAAATACAATAAAGTCAATGTATGCGCAGGGATTCTCTTTTTCTGGTGGCTCAAGTGATGCAAATGGATTTTTTCTCTTTACCATCCTTTACCTATAATCTAAGTCCCATCCTTCACAATTTCCCTTTTAGAGGAAGATGGGAGGCTGTGTGTCCACCCTGTGTGCTTTGTGTATCCGGTCACCAGAGGTAAATCACAGAATTAGAGAACATGGTTTGGAAGGACCCTTTTCATTTAAGGGTCACCCAGTCCAACCTGCAGTGAACAGCAATGTCTCCCACCAGACCAGGCTGCTCAGAGCCCCATTCAACCTGACCTTGAATGTTCCCAGGCATGGAGCATCCACAGCACTCTGGGAAATCTGCTCCAGTGTTCTACCAAGCTCACTGTAAAAAATTACTTCCTTATATTTAGTCTATCTATTGGGATATCTTCCACCCCACCTCCTGATTATCCTTATATCCAGACTATCCCTATTCCTAGTCTCCATCTAGTCTATCTCTAGTCTAAATCTAATGAGAACAGGAAAACATAAAAGCGATTCCTCTTTCTTTGATGTTATGTCTGACTTGGTAGTCGGGAATGTGCAAAACTCTCGACTCCTTCTCTGAATGAAGATGTTTTATAGCCCTGAATTCCCAGAGCAGCAACTGATGGCTCAATTCTGCCCCCTCCTCCTCCCACTCATGGCACCCACTCTGTTCTTTCTACAGCAGCACTGCAGCATTTCCTGGGCTGGAGATCACACTGGCCACTTATTTTGCAATGCAGATAAACCCTCTTTGCGTTATTTCCAGGGGAAAGGAAGAGAATAGAAGATCCCCTTTTGGAAATCAGCTTCTTCTCTCTTTCATGCTGCTTCCCACTGTCACAAAAACATTGCACACCCTTTCCTTCCATTCCAGATCTTATATCCAACAAGCTTTTGCTGACTACATAACCTTCACTAACCTGAAATTCCTGAGTAGTCCCAGGAGCTCAATGCATCTTGGAATAAAATTTTTGTAATGTCATTTAAGGGTATTCCTAATCCAGAATTATTGAGGAGGCCTGGGTCATGGGAATTGAGTTTGACACTTGACAAATACTTGGCTTTGTGTAAATGGACAGGCCACTGAAATAACTGCCTTTGGATGTCACATGAAGAGAAATTAATTCTTTATTAACTTCCGCAATGATAATCTAATAAACTCATTTGGTCTACTAGTTTCAGCACTTAAAGAGCTCAGTCGATTGGATGCAAATAGATTTTTTCCTTCCCCTCTGGAGCAGTGCCTCTGTGGTGTACAAGGGGACATCAGTGTGAAAAGTCAGGCCTGGCATGTCAGGACATGGTGTATGTGTTCAGTTTCTGCTGCTGCTTAGAATGAGAGAGACAGGCACAGCAGAAGGAGAAATAGCAGGAGCTGGAAAAATACTCTATTAGGAAAGAAAATGGGGTTTTAGTAAAAATTTAGATTCTGAATAAATTTTCTATAACTTGAGTTCAGATCCCTTTTCTTCTTAATCATGTATTTTAAAATAATATACAAGTGAACCAGTATATTAGCTCTTTCTTTTTAGAATTATAGCACAAAAAATTAGTCCGAGCCATATTAGGACACTTTGCTGTGCACTGTACAAACACAACAGAAGCTGGAGCTCCCATCCTAAAATTGTACTGGTAAATGCTAAAAATAAAAATGGAACTATGTGGACAAAGCAAGCCTCTAATTCTAGGAGCCAAGTGTGCCCAACAAGAAAATAAGGCTGTCATATGTGACCTAAGTATCCCATCAACCCAGCCATTGCCACTTAGAGGTTGAATTTCAAATGTCAAGCCACAAACTGCTGCAGATGGACCAGGAGCCATGTGCAAAATAAACAAACAAAAAGGCTCTACAACACGGAGTGAAACTTGACCTCACTGTGCTCATTTCAGACCCCCCTAGCAAGAGGAGAGTGACACAGCTGATCAGTCCAATTTCAGGGTCATGTTTCTATATACCAGACTGTCCAAGGCTAGTGCTCTGCCCATCAATACATTCATGCCACTGTGATCTTTCTCATGTTAGTGCAGACTGGAACAGCCAATAAACCTGGCTTTGATGAGAATATTTACACCACACCACTGCTGCTTGTCCTACAGCCACACAGCACATCCCACCAGCCATGCAGCCCAATGGGAGCCAGATTAAAAAGCCAAGGCAGGGCCTGTTTCCTGCCAGAAGGCATTTCTTACCCTGCCTATTGGTGCAGCACATAAAAAATGTTTCATTTGCAAAAGCCAAATATTTATTAGCATTTGCTAACTGAGTTGCTCCATAATGACGTGAAAAATGGTGATGTCTAAGTCCGTCAGTTCCATGTAAATATATAATTTGCACAGGAATGTATAAATATATCTATGCATGTTTACTTCTGATTAGTGGCAATTAGCCTATGAAAGAGATGCTGGAAATAGAGAATGGGTTTTCTAGATTGCATTAAGTATCTGCGTCCTTTCTGATGCTCTCTTTTCAGAGGCAATGTGGGGCAGAAGACTTCAGCTCACTGTGACCTCCTCTCTGGCTTCCCTGTGGAGCTTCCAGAGAGGTCAGGTCATGGTCCATCACCAAATGGACTGATCTCTCTGAGTGCTTATACAAGTGAAGGAAAAACAGATTCAGGAAGATCCAAAGTGCCCAGATGAACTTCCAGCTCTGAATCAGCCACAGTAATATTAACATCGTCTCTGCTTCCTGAATATTTCTGAGATCTAAGCAATCAGCTGCCTTTATTTTGGATATCATTCTCACAAGTAATCAGATGCCCTGGAGGACTTGAGCCTTGCTATCTACATAGCTTCATAAATGGGATTTTGGCTTCTTCATGGAAAAAAAATCTTTTCAAATCTGCCGTGGTGAGTGGCAGATGGAGATGCTCCCCAGGCAGCTTCCCTGCCCTCACTCCAGAGTGCAGCTTTGTATCTCAGGCCCTGGGCTGGTCCCTCACCACCTGCTCCTCAGGGCTTTGAACTGAGCCTAATTAATAGGTGCAAGCTGAACAGAGTCATGGAATCACAGAAAGCAGCCTGGAAGGCATCACCAAAGGTCCTGCAGACCTTTCCTCTGTGCCACACTGTCAGTTCTGCCTCTGCTGCTCTCAGCAGACATTTGTCCAGTCTGAAATCAATGCTGCATCTGTTAATGCTCCAAAGGAATGCCCTGCAGTCCATAGATGTGGGCTCTACCCAGAAGCCAGTCTGTGCTTCTGTCAGCGTGGCAAACAAGTGTCTGTGACACGTTCCACCATGTGCTGAGGTCTGGCTTGCTGTAACCTCAGCCAAGCAAAGAGCAGCTGTTATTTATAGGCCACTCTCCACTTCCTCCTGATGTTGGATCCAGAGGCAATAAAGAGGTAGGGACCATCCCCCTGTTTATGATATATTTTTGTGTGTCTCTCCAGCAGCAGCTGATGGGGAGAGACACTTCAGATGGGAAGTGAGAATCTGCTCATCTCAGACCTGCTGTTACTGCTCCCCAACACCGAGATATTCTTAGCATCATAACAGTGGGGATGTTGGATGCTGAGCTCTGCAAAGGCCATAAATATGCTGGCAGGTTTGGGGGGTTGTTTGGGTTTTTATTTCAGGTTGCAGAAGGTTTTTCCTCTTACAGAAGTAACAGAACTTCTGCAAGTTGATGTTCCCCCTCAGCTGTAGAGTTTGCTGCTCATTCCTCCTGGATGGACATCTGGTTCCAGGGACCATCTGCTGCTTTTTCCAAAGCTGATGCCAGAAATATCTCTCCAGCTGAGAAGTGGGTGGGTGTCTGAGCTCAGCCTGCAGGTAAAGAGTCAGGACATGGGCCAGGTACAACTGCTGGCATCTTTGAGTGGTGTGCAGGAGCACAGTCCTGTCCTTTCCCAGGGAACTGAGGACACTCAGCCCTTCTGGGGAGTGAGGGGATGGCCACGGGCTCTGGAGATTCTCCAAACCCAGCTGGCACTCTGCTGCTCTGCACACCTCCTGCTTTTGTCCACCACCTAAAGAGGATTTCAAAGAAGAAATTCCAGGCTGGGCAATATTTTTCAGAGCTCAGTTAGTTTTGTAATCCTCTAGGAAGCAGTTTAAGGGTATGAAAACCATTTTACCAAGTGAATCAGGAAGGGGCTGTAGCAACAGCTTAGCTTAACCCGTGTAATGTGCCAGGGACAGTGCAGATTTACAACACTGCCATGAAAGCAACATTCATAAAAGCAGCCTGAGCTCTTTCCAGTTCAAGAGGCACCACCCCACCACCTTCCCAGTGGCTGGACCGTGTGACAAACCTGCTCCATTACCGGAACACTCTTGTTGTCACAAAGACAAATGAGAACCAGAACAGCATTAAAATCAAGAGCAAAATTCTCTTGCATTAGTAAAATAAACTGCTTCCTCCAGGCCCAAAGAATACTCATTCATTACCAGGTCTTGTTTGCAAAGAAATTTTAAGCAAATGTCGGTAATAACAGGACACAATGGAAAATGATGGTCCTGCACGGTTTTCATATTACATTAGTTCGGATCTCCTTGCAACACCTGCTTCATTTCACTTTTCTCCCTCTGATATCTCCTGAAGATTTCAGGACTACCTCCCTACATCTATTTTTGGGCATAATTTGAGTGTAATTTGATATGTAATTAGGGTAGAATAGAAGACAGAGTATTTAACTACCCATACATCTCCCCCTAATTTAAATAATTCCTGATATATCTAACTAGTTTGCCTCATCCTGCACTGATGTGTATTGAACTGGGGATAATGAAATAAGAAATGTGAGGGGGGAAAAAATGTTATTTCAGAGTTGGAAGATCACCCATTAATGACATGAAAAGCCTGGTGGGAATATCTGTACACTTAATGCCCTTTCTGCTTCCAGTTCTACGCTGTCACTGTCCGTGGCATAAGGGCTCTCAGAATAGTCCTTAGAACAACTTGTGTTTCTTTGGGCTGTCTCAAAGTGATCAACAGCTTTGGGACAGGACTTAAACATACAGAGGGTAAAAAATAAGATTAATTTAATTCTCAGCTGGCTTCAGCCATGCCTTAGGCCTTGCATTTCAGAGGGGGATAAAGTCTATTTTGCTGTCGTATCTCCTTCTTTCCCTCCCTTATGTCCAAAGAGAAATCAGATTGCTGGCTTAAAAAAGAAGCTTACATTTGAAATGGTTGAAGATAGGTGAGTTCAGCTCTTTGGTATGTGATTCCACATCCCTGACAACTCAGTGTGCTGTGTCACACTCAGGGAATTGTTTAGCTGTCAAACAGGGGTGGCTGGATTTTGTTCCAGTGAAACAGCACTGCTGGATTTTGTCCTAAAACGTGGGAAATATTTTAGCACATTCCTCTTTTTAATAATACAAATTGTTCCACTCGTGCTTCAACAGGGACAAGTGCTGATGGATGCATGGGCAGGGAAAAGTCAGATGTGGCTGCTCATCTGAGATTTCAAAATATCCTATCTTCATCAAGGGAGGGGAGGAAATGAGAAAACCTGAAGTTTTTGATGGGAAGAAAAGGTTTCATTATGATATTGG
Organism: Cyanistes caeruleus; assembly: GCF_971803275.1. Taxonomy (NCBI): domain Eukaryota; kingdom Metazoa; phylum Chordata; class Aves; order Passeriformes; family Paridae; genus Cyanistes; species Cyanistes caeruleus. Next base: position 9,684,819 of record NC_141716.1, on the reverse strand, counting down.
TTGCATTCTTTCACACAATGTAAAATACAGCCACTTAAATAGCATTTTAGCACGTAAAATATTGAAAATACAGTACAATTTAGCTTAATACCAGCCAGTTATTGGGACGAAAGCATGGTTGTGGAAGTTGTTAACCATTCCATTGAAAATTTCAATGAAATCCACTCTTTGTGCTGAAATACTTTCATTTAGAGAGATCATTATTCTCAGCAGAAAATGTTTTTTTCAGGGAATTGTCAATCCACACAAGAGTATGGCAAAAACCAACCTGTGCACGGTATCCCAGCCAGCCTGGGCTCCTGTCTGATATGATTCTGGTGCAGAACCAGAACCTTTCCCCATGACAAACCCTGGAGCAAAAGAATATCTCAGCTGAATATTGTTGGGGGATACTTTTCATGGGGTTTTTTTCCCTTGTCATAATTTCCTCTGTTCCTTCCAGAAAATTTCCAGGGATGCCAACACCACCTCTGGCTGTGCCGCTGCACTTGCCCCCATGCACCACGCGCACCCCAGAGTGTCAGGACACCTCTCTGTCCATCATGGGAGCATTGCTCCATGCACTTCCATCCTTCTAGGGCAGCTAAGGGTGGCTGGTGAGATCCTCAGGGCTAATTTTACAGCCTCTCCTGGGGGGCAGCTCCCATCCCATCACCACATTCCCCACGCGACGCGGGAGCCCCCAGCCTGCTGGCTCACACGCTCCCTCCCCCTTCCTTGTCAGGGTTTCTTTCTGTGCAGAACAGATGGGCACAAGCTGTTTGGGAACCACCTCCCTTCCCTCCCCCAGCCCCATGGAAAGATGCATCACCGGAGCAGGGAGCAGTCCCCTCCCGGCTGCGGCACAGCTCCCTTTTCAGAGGGGCAGGTAAAAGTTTAACCAGGCTGTCTTTCAGTGCTGGAGGCAGAGCCGCCTTTCATAGCCGTGATAAATTGCTCCTGTCAAAACTACATGAATGCTCATATTGAAAAGCTCTTCTTTCTTTCTTTTTAACTTTCCCCCCTCTCCAGTCTCACGGTGTCTCTCGGTTGTTAGCCAACATTTAATGCCCGCTTAGTCAAAGGGCACTTCCACTCCTCGTCTCTCTGTCCTGTCCCCTGGGGCTGCTGGGGCTGAGTTGTCACAGAAATACTGATGGTGAATAAAATAAAAAAAATAAAATAAATAAAATAAAAAAATAAAAAAAAGATAGGGTAAGGAAGAAACCCTTTAGTGTTTTTAGGGCTTTTGATTTCAGTCAGGTCGTTCCACCAGTAGCTCCTAACCAAAGCAGTTATAGGATGGAGGTGGACAAACAGATGTCTTTCTAGGAAGCTTCCAGTTGTGGATATTTTCTAATTTAATAGAATAGGTATAGTTTGTATTATTTTCCAAAGGTGAAAATTACCACATAACACAAAACAATCCACTCCTCTCCAGCAGTTGAGCAGCAAGGCCAAAACAAGCTGCAGAAGCTCCAGGGAGACAGAACCTGTCCAGCTCTTAAGACAGTCTGAAGACCCTTCCCCACCTGTCATTGGGGGCTTTAACTCCATGGGTGCCCCAGGGCAAGAGCCATGGCTGGTAAAATCAGGGCCAGGTGCTTTGGTCATGGAATTACCCCTGCTTCATCCAAAATTGCCTGGTTTTGCCAGTCTCCCAGCCCTGTTGCAGATCTCTGCTGAGGCTGGTCCCATGGTTTCAGTGGTCATGGAGCCCCTAAACAAGGTACACTGGTCAGAGAGGAATGGATGGGAGCATGGAACAGTTGTCACCAAGAAAATCCTGTGAACAAATTGTCTGTTCTTGGGTTTGATTGTCTATTCTTGGGTTTGAGATGTGTGGTGCCTGGTGAGGAGCAAGCCAGCTCAGCCCAGCCTGGCCAGACACTCAAGTCCCTCAGAGCTGCATCTCCAGAAGAGGCACTGAAGTCCAATATGTGGAAAGTTGATCTGAGTACCCACCCAGAGCACCATGAGCATGTGTTGGTGCCGTATTTGCACATGTTAGGGTCACAAGCTCCTCATCCCCTCCCTGTAAGTTTGCTGGCAGGGGCGGGCCTGGCAGGACCCTGTCCTGTCCCCAGCTGTGCTGCTCCCATTCCTGCCCCTGGCCAAAGCCCAAAGTCTGAGGGCATGGGAACACTCAGCACACCCTGGCTACTGTGCTTCACCCAGCCTGGCTGCAGGAAAATACCCAAAACTTTGAGTGCTGCTGCCATTTCAGAACATTTCTCCCTCTTCCACAGCACTACGTGGTAAAAGCTCCCCACAAATCAGCTGCAGGCGTTCAATGCACATCTCCCAAGAAGAGATTTCAGACCTGTTCCCACACTCCCTTCTAATTCCTCTCTCTGCTGTTTTTCTGTCCATGCTGGTATCCAGCCACTGCCCAGTGCTCCCAATATATCCTGCAGACTGTAAAATCAGTGTTTCTGCCCTGGCACAGCAGCCAGGGACAGCAGTATCTGGCACACACACACGGAGCTTCCCCAGCTGCATCCTCCCAGTGACAAATATTTCTGCTACACTCCTCGTAGCTGGTTGCAGTGTCACTGCCCTTATCACTATCAGCCTCCTGTAGGGTTCAGCACTGTCCACATCTATATTTGTATTTTGGGATATTAATACTGTCAGGGCACTCTTGTTCTCCCACTCATTAACCCTTGTTACACCAACACACACATACAGGCAAGGAAGACTGCACAGCTCTGTTTCCACTTACCTATACTCTCAGATATTTTAATAAAGCTGTGTGGCTGAAGAAGATTGAGATTTTCCCAAATGTGCAGAACATTTTAAGGGCTGCATTTCTTCTAGTTGCAACAGAGTCACCAGAAAAGATTTTCCCTTCATTGAGCAAAAGAAAAGGGATGTTTAAAGAACAAACTGAGTACTCTCCAGAGGCTCCTGCTTAAGTACCATATCAGCACAGGCTGAAAGTCAGGCCTGATCCTTCCTCCTCCCAGCTGCCCTCCCTTTCCCTGACTCTGGAAGTGGTCTGCTGACATGTCATAAATCATTTTCTCTCTCACTGCCTCAGTTTCTCCTATCCACGTGCTGGGAAGCTTGTTGATGATCCTCCTTTGGAGAGGGCATCCCAATCCACCATCAGGAGGATTGGAGGGACTAAGTGCTCGTGCTATCAGCCTTGCTGATGCTGTGTGTGCTGGTCCCTGCTCGTGCAGAGCTGCCTGGGGGGCCCCTGCACTGCTTCAGCTTGCGAGGGTCAAGCCCAGCAGCTTTGCTGCCATCAGCTCCTCTCCCCTCCATGTAGCACTTCAAATCAGCCACGTTGCACTACAGTTATTAACTGGTTTTGACTGACTTCTTAAGTTAATTATGATTTCACAGTGTAATATCAAGCATGATTAAAACAATTAGGTTTTCCACCCCCTTGCAATGCCTCCCTCCTTCTGCTTTCCTTTCTTCTTTCCCCTCCTTCCCCTGCCTCCCTCCACCCTGGAAGTTTTTAGATATGCTTCTGCACCACTGCAACAAATTGTGTGGTAGTATCTGAAATTATTACCCTCTTAAATGCATTAAACTGTTCATAAAGCAATTTGCAATGCCAGTTACCAAACTGTGGTGAGCCTCCCAGCCTGACACCTCCCAAATGCAGGAGGATTCTTGGCAGCTGTGCCCTGCTGCAATGTTCTCTCACTCACCAGAGTCAATGCCTGAAACTTAGGAGAAATCAATGCAATTATAGATATGAAGGTCCAATTACTGCGTAATGTGATCAGTCTTTATCTCTGAGTCCCTTCAAGAAAATCAGGGAGGCCTTTTCTTTTTCCCCTTGTGAAAGGAGTTGCAATATAATGCAAAATGATCTTTAAAGAGAGGACCAAAAGCGAAGGACATCCGTCACTCAGCACATCAATTCCAGTGTTGGCCAGTACTGATTTCCCCTTCATGCTGCTGAGGTTATTCCTGATTTACACCTCGGTGCATCCATTGTGGCTGATGAAATCAGTCCCTGGTGATGCTACTATCAGGTTCCCAGCTCAGTATCATGAGTGTGGCCACTCCAGATTCTTTGGGTAAATTTACTCATTTGGAATTTTTTCATCCCCTGCCAATTGTGGCCGCTCCCCCCTCACTGCTCCCGGTGGATCTGAGGGAAGGAGCAGGATGTGGAGCTGCCTGGCTGCCCCCATCAGCATCTAGAGCTCATCCCTGCAGCTGGGCTCATGCCCCAACACAGAGAAGTGACTGGGCTCCTAAACAGATTAAAACAGCCTTCCAAAGAAAATCATTTGCAATCCCTTCTGGGCAAGATTTGATCCTTGTACCTGCCCAGATGGGCTGATAAACACCTGGAGGGGCCAGGCCCAAGGAATCCTCATTTTCTTGGCACATATGGGCTGGTTTCAACATCCCCAACAAGCAGAGAGGATGGGCTGCAGTCACCATGTCTGGGCTGGTGGAAGGTGTCCCTATCCAAGGACAGGAATTAGAACCAGATGAGCTTCAAGGTCCCTCCCAACCTAAACCATTCTGTGATTCTGCAATAAGGACAGGCTCTGCTCAGTCACACACACCCCAATAAGGTGATTTTAGCAGAAAAACTATCACTCCAAAGCACTGAGTTCTGTGCATGGGAGATCAGTGAGAGGGATTTGTGTTTCTCTCTGCTTTACCTTTTATCCAAGAGAGCAGGATCCAGATCAAAGCCAGAACATGACTGTAATTATACAAGTAGAAATAAGTAACCATCTGCACTAATAAGGAATACAATCCTTTATCTATGTTAATTAGAAATAAATGGGAGAGAAAAAAAGATATACACGTTAGCTAATAGTTAATTACTGCAAGTATATTGGGGAATACATGCATATATAAAGTAAAAACTCTATTCCAAATTAACAGAATATTGAGTTTTATTTCTAGAACTTCAGAACAGGAATGTGTTTGAGACCACATCCCAGTGTGAGGAAGGCCATTTATCACAAGCCTCAGAACACCTTGTTCAAAGATCCCAAAGCGTTCAGCAAACATTGACAAATAGACCTTGATGTATTCCCAAAGGGAACCATTATCATCATGATACAGCAGTGCCAGGCAGCAGCTCAGGAGTCTCATTCTCCATTTCTGCCTGCACAGCTCCAGTTCAATTTCTGGAGAGCACCCACCCACCCACTTTCCCAAACCTCTCGTTTGCAGCCAAAATCTGTGGGAGCCAGGTTGTCCCCCAGCTAAGATTTGGGGACAGCAGGGAAATCACAGAATCATTAAGGTTGGAAAAGAACTCTTAAGATCATCAAGTTAATCTGGGCTGGCTTCAAGCTGTACAGCAGAGTTGACCCTCAGCACTTTGACTCACAGCTTTGCCCTACCATAAACACAGACACATCCAGGACAGCCCCAAATGGAGAAGGAAACACTGGGAACATGGTCCTACAATGTCCACGTGGTCCTTGGATGTCTGCTGCCCTCTCACTGTTTTGTCATTTGAAGAGAGAGGACGATCCCTGGGTGAGCAGGGGTGCGTGCAGCCACCTCCCCACACTGCACTCAGGTGTTTGTCCCCCTTTAGCAGGGAATCTTACATGGGATCTGTCATCTTTTAAACAAAATCCCTGTTGCATCTTACCTGGGGAGAGGGCAGCAGGCTGGAATGAGCAGGATGCTCCATGCTGGCTGTTTTCAGGTGCTGCTGCGTTGTGCTGGGGATGGAGGCAGCTGAACATGTGCTGCTTGTCAGCACTTGCTGCTGCTGGCCCAACTCAGCTCCTCACAGCCCAAAACGTGTGAAGAAATCCCAAAAATTCTCTCCAAACTCTGGGACATGGACTTCAGAGGCCTGAGAAAATAAATAGCCACAATATATCTGAAAGTGGGTTTATTTTCTTTCCATATTCTGGACATGACTTCACATTCCCAAGGGTTTCCAGACACTATTTCCTTCTCCTACCTTTGGTTTTCCACTCAAATTTCACAAGTATTTTCTTTTCTTACTCTGCCACAAGAATTACAATACGTAATTTGCTTATCTGGGGGTACAAAAATTCTGTTACAGTACAGACTGGTTTTGCAACACAGAATGAGTGTTGCCTGCTAGGGGTGTAAACACAGAGTTAATCCTGCCTTTCAAGGCCTGCACTTTCCCTGTACTTGTTTATTCCACATTTTGTGTCTGCCCCAGGATGGATCAAACCGTTTAACCTTTGAGTGCAAAGTCAGAAGAATTACTCACTTGGAAGCTAAAATGTAAATAAATATATGCATTGCTAAATAAATCAGCCACTAATGTCCTAATGCAACGCTGATAAACATCCTGATTGAAATCATGCTTAAATAAATGGGGCAAATTATCAGACAGGGGGTTTAAAAGTTATCATTTCAGGGCATAGCTCAGCACATCAGCAGCAAGAATTAGCAAATTGTTTTAATCTTTGATTTTTCTGTGCTATATAGAGTGAAATCTTTTCTTCTACAGCTGTTAAGTGAACCCTGGTATTATCACGAATGTTGCAAAAGGAGATGGTATATGGTTGATTAATTGATAAATGAAAAAATCTCTCCTTGCTTACATTGACTAAAAAATGCTCTTGAACCTCCCACAGCACAGAAAAGTGGGGATCTCCTCTTCTGCCTGTATTCCTGCCATAACTCTGTGTGCTCACAGAGGAAAGTTCATCTCCCACACAGGTACCTTTCCCTCGGGCACTAAATTACTGAGCACTACCCCCAGTTAGAGTCTCTAAATCCATTAGCAGTTAAGAGAAAATAATCCCTGCAATTTGTGCAGCAATAAGTGTTCTGTACGATGCAGGAATATGCAAAGAGCGGTGCGTGGATGTGCCAGAGGACGAGCCTCAGCTCAGGACTGCCACCTCCCTGCTCCTCACAAGGCAGAGAGCTGCTCCCAGGCAATCCCTTTATTTAATTTCTTTATTTTCTGCCTTCTCCCTTCTTTCCTTACTGAACAGCCTCGGCATGGTGAGCCTGTCTGCAAGGACTCTCTAGCACACATCATTTTTTTGGCTCCCTGAAGGAAAAGGTAGTGTTTGCCTCCCAGGTTGGATCGAGCCCTCTGAACCCGGTGTTTCCACATTCCTGATTGCCCTGCTGTGTGTGAATTGCATACCAACCAAGGAGTCCTTTAGATCACCTTCCCAGCTCGATTTTTTTCCCCCACATGCTGATTGAAAAGCAAATGAAATACTTTTTCTACCACAAATTTCCTCTCTTCATGTACCTGCCTGCACTTATTATTTCTGAAGAATCTTATCAAAGGAGCAACAGGTTGCTAAAGTGGTTGCTTGGCCCCCAGATGATACAGTGGGCTGATAATTTATTAAGGGTTGTCTGTTAGAGGAAGATTGTTTGGAAGTGCTTTGAGCTGAGCACTGGAGGGGATGGAGCAGAGAGCATCCTCCCCTGCCAGCCCAGCCCAGGGTGCCCCCAAAACAGGCATGGCTCAGAGCAGCAGGTTCAGAAGATTTTGGCCTTCCCAGATCAGATATTCAGCTGTCCTGCTTGTCAGCCTGGGATCCTCCAAAGAGCAGCTCTGGTTAATGAGTTCTTCTGGCAGTGCAGCTTCTGTGTGAAGCAGTCCCTGCGTTTTAGGTATTGCCCTCACTCATCTGGCACTGACCCTCCAGACTTCCAGAGATGAGGGCAAAAACTGCTGAGCCAGGGTCCTAGAATTCAACCTGGATCCACCATGGAGTCATGCCAGTGATGCAAAGGCCTGAAGCAAAAAAAGGAGGATCTGTAACACCCAAACAATTGCAAGAGGAAGGCAAGATTTCAGGCATATACTTGAATTTTATTGGAGTGGTGCAATCCTGGAATGAAATGTATTCTTAAGAGGACGCTTAAATAATTTCTATTTACAGATAAAACCTTCCCCTCACTGCCTTTTTACATGTAGGATGTGATCAAGGCAGCTTCCAAAACTGCAAAAGGGCTTTTGGGACTAAATCCCAAACCACACCAATGTTCTTCCCGGTGAGGACATTGGGGTTTGGCAGAAGAGTTTTACTGAGTTTCCACATCCCAAATCTTGCCTTTACAAATACATGAGCTGATACTGAGGACTGATCTCAAGAGAGAACTTCATTTTGGAGATCTTCTGTTCCACCTGCTGCTACCAACCCAAGAAGAGAAGATGATTCTTCAGTAGGGCGATTCCAATGGTATAAAAATGGATTTCTTTTTGTCAGCAGTTAGCTAGAAAGGTTTACATTCCCTGGTAGGGTTACCTAAATAGAATAGATTGTGTTTCCTGCGCAATGTTATTGCCTCCCATCCAAAGCCAGTCACCCACACCCTCCCTGAAGCTGAAAAAGTTTCCTCACCCTCCTCTCAGCCTCCAGACTTTGATCACAATCCCAACAGATGCAAAATATTTGCAGTAAGAGGTGCCAGTGCCGTCAGCCCGCCACAGTAGCTCCCAGTCAAAATGTTTGCACGCACACTTCAGAGCATCATTTATCTTGAGGGATGTCAGCTCTAAAAATGTTAGCGCGTGTCACTGTCAAAGCAAATGCCAGAAATTAGCTTTCTTTCATCTCAGAGAAGAATAATTAACTTTGCAACTGTTTCCAAAAGTGCTAATTAATGGGTTTCAACAACTTGACTTGTCAGGATACATCTTGATTGGAACAACAGCTTGCTCTTCCCCTTGAGGATTATGGCTCCTCTTTTGGATCCTTTTCCTCATGCACCAGCTTAGTGAGTTGTGGAAAATGGATGTCATTTATAACACAAAAATAAACATGTGAGAAAAGGAAAGCCCTGGGGACTAGTTAACATTTATTAATTATTGGTGTGCTTTATTAGCAATAATGTAAAAACACAACCTCCCACTTAAACTGAGTAATCTTTAAGATTAAGAGTAATCTTTTAGATGGGGTTTTGTTTGCTGATTATGTTCTTGAAAAAGCAAGACAAGTCTTCCCCTTCATGTCTCTGCATGGGAATGGGAATGGGAATGGGAATGGGAATGGGAATGGGAATGGGAATGGGAATGTTCAGCCCTTGGACTGGGCTGAACAGTGCATCTCCCTCTCTTGCCTTGAAAGTTTCCTTTGGCACCCAAGTCCACCCCTGCCTGGAGATCCACCCTCTCTCCACTGCTTTGACTACTTAAGTTCTTTCAGCAGTTTACAGAATGGATTTTCTTTTCTCAGCTTTCTTTGAAGCATTAAATTGCCTGACTCTCAATACTGAGCTCCTTCCCTGTTAGTTCACGTCACTCTTTGGATGAATTCCCTCCTTCCACCAGAATGAGATCTGCACTTTAGCTGCCCATGTTGAAATGAAAAGCAAAATGCCTGTGTTTGACACTGGGATTCAGCTGTCCCCATCCCACAGCAAGTATGTGAAAGTTGTGTCACACAGCCAAAATCCCTTGAAAACCCAAAAGCTTCGATGCATCTAACAATTTAAAACACTATGGCCTGAAGAGGCAGTGGAGGTCATGGTCAGACTTGATATAAATAGCCTGGTGAAGTCTCAGACCCCTATATGTGTTCCTGGAAATATAAAGCAAATCAAGAAATCAAGTGGAAAATCCAGGAGGTTGTTATTAAAAACCCACAGCTCAATTATCATTACAATAAACCTTACACCAGAGGTCATTTACATTCACGGTAATTAGGGAGGGAGGTTGTGGTTTGAGAATAAGGCCATATCAACTAGAGTTTCTGTGCAGGAAACCTGTCCCTAATGCTGCCACCTAGATTGGCCATGCCAGGCAGGAATTGTGCTGTCCTGGGGTGGCAGAGCTCCTGCAGACACCCCCACACCCCAGAGCAGCTGCCCCCAGTTCTCCAGGGTGGCAGGAGGATTCCTGCCCCTGCCAGGTGAACAAAGGCATGATATATAAAGGAGTTAATGGAGCAGGAGGAGCTGGATTGCCTTGGGGAGCAGCTGGTGGAAGGACAGATCCTCAGGAGAGGTACAGGGTTTGGGGGTGCTGCACTCTGAAAGGGTCTGAGGACCGTGTTTCTCTGGTTTCTGTGCCATGGGGTGCCCTCTCTTGTTGTCTGAGAGGAGGAAGAGGGGAGGACATCTGAGCAGAGCTGTGGCCATGCTAGCTGATGGCTTTCCCTGAGAATTGTGCCTGGTTTTGGGGTCAGGAAAGGAAAGTCTCTGCTCTCTGAGAGGGCTCAAGCAATGATCCCTGCTTTGTCCTTGTGCAAAACTTTGAAGGTGGCAACACCTCTAAAATTTTGCTGTGAGATTTGGGGGGAATGTGACCTGAATTTAGTAAAGAATAGTGGACCTCCTTCATGGGCTGGTGCTCTCCCTACTTGGTTTTTGCTGAGCTGTGCCTTCTGTTCAGACTCTGGCAGTACAGGGTTAATAAATTACTACTTTAGGGCTTAAGGAATAAGTGATTATCTGTGCTTAAAAGCACAGGATAGGTGAGGTGGCTACAAACCATTTGTTAGTGCTTCAAGTTCCTAATAACTGATCGATAAGTTTTAAGCAACTTCAAGTTTTTGAGCTGTTTATAATTTCTCTGTTGCTGTGTCTGTAGCCTGAGCAGAGTTTTGCACTGTTTTCTCATGGAAATAAACCCCAGGAATTTTTTGTCCTGGCATTTTTACTGTAGGGGGCTGGAAAAGGGAGAAGGGAGCTTTGGCAGAAGAGGACAAATAGTGTCACCGGATGGGACTGACACCAGAAGAAAATCAACTATAATGGTTAAACTACATCTTCCTGCCACTGGTCACAGAGCAGCCTGTAGGACTTAAACATGAAGCAATTTCACTTTCAGGGTGTCAACATTATTTAATAGGTAGTTCTACTTAATTTGTTACTATATTTACACTTGCAGTAGAGGCCAAAATCCTGTGTTGCTCTGTGTTTTTGTGGCATCTATTTTTATCCATGAAAGAAGGGAGGGATTTGATATTTACTGGAAGGTGTGGGGTCATCATAGCTCTGGAAGAATAAATATTCCGAAAAAATAAATCTGTTATCTACTTATTGTCACTCTTTGAATTTCACTTGTAGAGCCCAGGCAATTCCCTAGATTAAATTTAGTGCAAGAAAAAAAATGTTTAGGGCATAAATTTCTATTTGTTTTCTATTTCAAATGACCTTTTATTCTAAGAAGTTGATGGGAGCACATTTTGCTGGTTCCCCACTCACCTGGTGCTGAATATGCAAGAATTTCTACAAAAGTTGGCCAAAATGCTAGTGGGAAGAATATTTGTGCAATAAAAATGATGAAGAAAAGGTCCTTTACACAGAAATCAGTACTGTGTTTGGATGCACACCAGGGCAATTAAGGTGTTAGAGTAAAGACTGGAAATGGCAGAGAGCTGGGCTTGAGGTCAAAGGAGTTCTTGAAGGAAAGCCTGTGGTGATTTTCTACTTGTTTATAAATGTGAGAGAAGTTTTGTCAAGTCCTCTGAGGTCTGATGAGAAAAGTAGCACATGATGTTTCAAACCTGGGTTTTGGATCTCTTAGTGGTACCTTAAAGCACTGGCAAAGGATGCTGCCACTTGCTTTGTGTCTTCAAAAAATCAGGTGTCAGGGAGAAAGCCTCCAGGTTGAAAAGGGTGGCTAGGGAGGGAGGGAGGGGTGTTGCACTGCAGCACTGCAGGCTGTGTGCAGCAGGGCAGGTGAGCCCTGCTCATGCACACCTGGCTCAGGTGTAAGGCACCAGCTCCTGGCTGCCAGCTCCTCTGGCCAGGGCTGAGCAGCTGGGGAAGGAAGGGACTGGGGCACAGGGAGGGCTGGGACAAGAGCTGAAAGGCAGCAGGGATGTGAGCGAAGTGCAGGACTCCTGTGGGCAGTGCCAGTCCCCAGCCTGTGCATGTACATGCTGTGGTGATGTGAAAACTCCTCTGCTGCAGGTGGGACAGGCTGCAAGTCCTTCTACTCCTCTCCAGTCCGTTCTCAGGTCCCCCCACAAATGCTATAGCAGTATTTAGAGGGAAATGCACGCTGTCTGCATGCAGAGGCTTGGCACCTTCTCCCAGCACCAGCTGCTCAGGCTGCCCTGGGCTCTCCTCTGCATGTCCCCACCCTGCTGTCCCTGTGGTGCCCTCCCAGCTGCAGGGGACACCAGCCCTGCAGAGCAGCTCCTGTGCAGCTGCTGACAGCCAGGGTGGCAGCGTGGGCTGTGCCCAGGGGCTGCCTGCAGATGATGGCTTTGTCTCTGTTTACTGGAGTGCATCTTGTACCCAGAGTCCTCCCCAGTGCATCTCCCCTCTGACAGCCCCTCCGGATTGGGCTCCTTCACTAAAAATTGGTGGGGAATGAAGGAGGGGGGGAGAAACTTTATTAGTGTTATACATTATTTTCCTTCTCTGCCTTCTCCCCCCTTCCCTTCCTGCATGATGAATTGCCTGGTACTGAGCTGGTAGCTCCAGCCCAGGCACTCAGCAATCTCCTCCTGGTCCCTTGCACAGACAGATGGGACGGCCCATGTCTTGACCGTGATTGATTAGCTGGAGAAAGCCTGTTGAGTGGAGTTCCATGAAGATTGATGCTTTCTCCTTCTAACAGCATTGCCAAAAAGTTTCTATTACATTTTGATTATGTTTATAGAATCTCACTGGTCTCCAGGAAGATTCAATCTTCTTTTTCCCCCTCTCCCCTCTGTGCAATGTGTGTAACTTCCCTCCTGTGCATATGCTGTTCATCCATCTCTTACCTTTATTCTTTTAGGGGTGCCCCCAGAGGCCTCTCAGGACAGTTCCCTTCCCCTGTCCCTCTGCCCAGGTACCTCCTTGCTAGTTAGTGCCCTCTGACTTGCTGAGGCCACAGGCAAAGCAGGAGCTCCCCAGCACGAGGCCTGTCAAGCTGCAGAGCAGGAGGAAGGAGTGTTATCTGTGATATCTTGCTGGAGAACTGAAAACTGAGGAGCCCCTGTTTCCTCGTGCAGGGGGCTGTGGCTCCTACCTGCCCACAAATGCCTGCTTTGCTCTTGGTTCCTTGCAGCTGGAGGGCTCTGCCTGTCCCAGCTCAGTTCATATCAACTCAGATGAAAGTCTTTAAAAGCTGCAGGACCCTTTGAACTTGGGGATTCTTGTGTTTGGCTATGGAGGGGCTCAGAAAGACGAGATATTTCAGCATTGAAAACTGCCCTGTCATGGCTGGGTGTGGGGAGAGGGCAGAGCATGTGCCAATGCTGGCTGAATTTCAGCACCACTGTGAGAAGACAATTTTGTTTTACAAGGGAGGCTTAAGTCCTGGGTCTGGGGTTGCCCATCTAGGAAGGCTGATATATATTTTTCTAGCTCCACAGCATGTGTGTGTGATTTTAAAGTAATAACTACAGTATAGTGTTGAAAAATGTGCTTGCTGCTGCACAGAAGCAAAGATAACATTGGTCCCTGGCATCAGACAAGTCAACTTTAAAATGCTGGGCTTTTCCAAAGTGTTAGCAAGGAACCTTTTCAGTTGGTTCCTAATTGTAGCAAATAATTAATTACCAAATCCTATTAAGGAACTGGCTCTTCTGGTCTGTCCTTCTTATTTAATTAAACATGGAGCTTTTTTTCTGGAACAAGTTGCAGGCAGCCACCTTGCCTTCACTCTGGTGTTCTCTCTAGGAAGCAGAGATGCTTCCCTTGGGCCACCTCAGCAAGAGAGCAGGCGTGGCACGTCCTGAGCAGTGGGAACAGTCCCCTGGAGCAGCCCCAGGGCTGTGTGTGTTCACCTGCGTGGGCTGAGCACACCTGCAGCCTGGGGATGGGAAACTGCTTGTGGCTGCCTGTCTGCTGCTGTCTGTGGGGAGGAGGCTGTAATCTGCTGCCTGCTGGTCTCTCAGTCTCCAGGGGCTGTGTCACTAAACCTGGGATTTGTGAGGGAGGTAAACAGGAGTATCTCCCAGGAGGTATGGGTTGTCACCTCCCAGGGACCCCCTCCCTGGCTGGCAGAGCTCAGTTCCCTGGGGCAGGTGCACAGGCAGGGGCTGGGTGGGAAATACAGACAGGGAGCACCGAGGCAGAGTGTGTAGGCTGAGCCCCAGTGTTTGGGGTAACCTGGGAGAGGACAGATGCTCTCTAAAGCTGTGGGAGGGAGGGATGCAGGGTCTGCCTAAGGCTTTGTGGCTGCTGTGATGGCAGGAATCACTGGCACAGGTGTCTATTCATGTCCTTGTGAGCTTTTCAGGGCTGGACAGGGACTGTGACCTGGTTTACACTTGAGAAATTGGTATCAAAGGAATGATAAACAGTAACTGAGGAGGCAGGTGGGAGGCAAGGACAGAATCAGTGCTGTCACAGCAGAGCCTTCTTCCTTCAAATGCCTTTCTACAAGTGATGTGGCACCTTGGTGGCTCAGCAAGGCCCTCTGGAGATTCTCTCCTCCAGTACTGCCCCTTTGCCAGGACACTGGTGCAGCATTCCTGTTTCCAGGCATCAGCACTTGCTCAGTGTTTTACCCTTACACTCAGCTCGGTGTCTGGTTAAATGTCACCGTGCTCAGGTGTCCCTGGGTGTGTGGTGAGGTGGCAGCTCTGCTGGGCAGCCTTGTCAAGGCCATGCAGCAATTAACCTGCAGCTTGGGGGTTTTGTTCCTTGTGCAGTCAGCTTGTCCCAGCTGAGCTTCACACCCTTGAAGTGATCCCCTTCCCGTGGGCTGGAGCTTGGCAGAGCTGGCTCAGGTGCTCTCCTGCCATCCCCACTTGCAGAGGGGATGTTGTGCCCCCATTGTGGGCAGAGAGGCCACAGGGCACACAGGATGTCAGCTGGGCTCCTGGTCCCTGCATCCCTGGGGGTGCAAGCAGCCTGTGTGCTGGCAGGAGCTGTGGGGATGCCCTTGTTGGTGCAAGCACTTCTGCTGGAATCTCTTGTGCCCCTTCTCCTGGTGTGAAATCTGCCTGGGCAGGCAGCCCATGGTCTGTGCAGAAGCCTGTGTGTGTTTTCTCTCCCTGTGCAGGAGACTGTGGTGCCCTGGGGTGCAGCCCTCAAACCCCAGAGGGCTCTCCCTCCCCACTAGCTCGCCTGCCTGCCCCTGCCATACCAGGCTATTCTTTAAAATATGGCCCCCATTTTTTATTCCTGCATTTATTACAAATGCAAATTACAGATGAAAGCATCAACTACACAAACCATTACTCAGAGGAGCATCTTTCCAACTGCTGGACTTGGACTGAACAGCTTGTGGTTAATTTGCTATATAATCACTGCCTGCAACAGGAAAGCAAGTGCTTCAACTGTGCTAATATTATGAAAGGGGAAGTTAACCATAGAGATAAATTCTGAGGAGCTGCAGCTGGGATGAAAGAGGGAAATAAATGTAGCTGGAGTCCAGGCTTCAGGCTTGCAAAAGTGGCCGCTTGGATATTTAAAGGGATAAAAGATAAAAGTTCAGGTTAAACATGTGTTTTTTGAAGTTGCTTTTAGCCTGATTATATTTTCCCAGAGGCAGAGGATCCCTGCAGCTCGCACTGACCTGAGATTTGAGCGGTGCCCTGGCCTGTGCACAGGCATGCCAGTGGAATGCAGTGCCTGCACTGCCCCGCTGCTGGGAGGATTCCCAGGGCAGCTGCTGGTGGGAGACAGGCACTGGGATCCAAAGGAGATGAAGATGTGGTAATTTAGCTGGCAATTTGCTGGGGAGGGGGTGGCTCTTCCCCACTGCTCAGGTCTGGTTCTGGCCTCTTGCACAGAAGCCAGGGGCACTCTGTGGGCTGGTGGAAGTGTGTCCCCCTGTGATGCCTTAAGTTTTAACTTCCGTATTTTTCATATTCTGTGCTGCCTGGGTGTGTAGCTCTGAGCTTCATATGAAGAGTTACTGAGCTCTCCTCACAGAGCAGGCAGACAAAACAATTTCTTTTCTAGCTTGATACCAAGGACAGTCGTTACAAGTTTCAGGCCCAAAATCATAAACGAGGGTGGGCTGAAGAGAGAAAACAAGAAGGATGGGACTTCATAATACGAAGTTGTGATTGGAAAATGTAACCCTGATATGCAGATCGACCAAAATTTATAAAAATGTGAGATTTTGTGACCATTATTTAGGTCTGTCTTGGGTGTAGCCCTGGCCAGGCTGTCGTAGTGCCCGAGGTGTCCTTTAAAGCCTTTCAACAAATACCTCCTCTATTCGTAAATCTGTCTAGGCTCTGTTCTAGGCCAGCCTTCTCCAGGCATCACCTGTATGCTGCTGTGGAAAGGGCTTGGTGGTATCTCCAGAAACAGCCTCTAGGAAACAGCAGGTCCACTTCCCCCTGGCAGAACTCACTGCAGCAGAGCCCTGGATAAAGAAGCAGCTCTGCCCTAGGACTGAAAGTGTTCCTGTGCTGTGGCTGTGCCCTGGGAGCTCATTGGCTTCACCAGAACTGCCTTAATACCCTATGCACGAGACTGAAACAATATTTTAACTTTGCCAAGTACCCAAGCCTCCTCACCCTCTCATTCCAGTGCCTCCGTTGTAATCACAGCACAACACTCATGCTGTGTTGCAAAGTGCTCTAGGGATTAAAAAACGTTCCTGAAGATTATCTCTAGGGACAAATCTGAAGTCTTGTCTAACTGTTTTCTCCAGAGGCTTGGAGAGGCAAGAGCTATAGATTATCAGGGATAGGAGTGAGAGAGTGAATCAGCTAAAGATGGGTGAGCTGGTTCTTATGAGGCAAGAGCTCCAGCAACCCTGCAAATTTACATCCACTGCAGACACCTTTTCTGACTCTGAAATGTTTGTTTGATTGCTTCTCACTGTTTCCCAGGCCTGGAACAAAATCCTGGGGTTGGGGAGAGGGCATGAAGTGTCAGGGGGTGATTTGTACCTGGGAGAAGCAATCTGAGGCCCCTGAGCTGAGGTTCTGCTGGGGGAGCTGCAGGGCTCCCTGCAGCAGACCCCATGGCACAGGGATGCTGGGGGGGTGCTCAAGCCCCCATTCAGCCTCACCACTATGAATAAATTTTGCTGGCAGTGCAATACACTTGGCAGTGGCAAGAGTCTGCCCTTGCCAGAAATTTGGCAGAGCAACACCAGTAGAAATTGCCTCTTAGCTTCCCTGTGCTGGGAATTGATTTTCAGACCATGAGGGCATGTTCCAAAGGCACGATGCTCGGTGTAGGTGGTGGTAGCCACACAAACTGGAGTTTTGAATCACCAAAACAGGGCTTTTTTCCAGAGTTGAGTCTGATCCCTGGATCTTCTTAATGTTTAGGCAGCATCCATTGGTCTTGTTGGTTTTTTTTTAAATAGAAAGCATTTTATCCAGTCTTGAGAGACGAGCATTTCTCTTATGCTGATGGCTAAAAGCATCCTGCTCTCCTCCTGGTTATTTACTACAGGACGGAGGTAACTCCCAGCTCCCACAGCTGCAGCTCCAGGAGTTAATCATTGAACAGGCAGGATGGAGATGCTCAGGGTGCACAAGTAAAGAACAGCAGGTCCAGAGGCCCCGTGTGGGCAGGGGAATGGGCAGGAGGTGCTATTTGGGGAGAGGGGGAAGAGGCAGCGCGGGTGTCTGGACAATGGTGGGACTGTTGCATCAGTGCTGGCCTTGCAGTTTGACTCCCCAGTCAAAACAGATGAGCCATGAAGCTTTGTGCTCAGTCAGGAGAGGATGCTGGGAGGGGATATCACAGCAGGGATCATCAAGGCTCAGTCTAGCAGAGACCATTCTGAGCAGTGTGTCACGGTACGTGGTGTGCAGCGGCGTTACCTGCTCGGGTTAGGTTATGCCAGCTCAGCTTGACACAGCAAGAATTAGAGGGGAAAGGCACTCCCAGGAATGAAGCCCCCTTCCCCCTGAGAGCATCTCTCAATGCAGAGAACAAGGATGGGGTGTATTTCTTCAAGGGAGCATTCCTGGAATAACTTATCAGCCTGGTACTCAAAGAGCTACAGCTGGAAAGAACAGGGCTTGGACCCCCCTCCCTCTGCTGACCCCCAGAGCCTGTTCCCTTCCCCTGCCATGGCTGGGAAACCTGTCCTGGTGCTGCTGGCAGTGGGCAGCCCTGTGCAGGGGAAGCTGGTGTGCACAGGGGTGTGCAGCACTGCAGGCTGTGTGCTGTGACCGAGACAAGCAGGAGCTGGAAGCCCAAAGTTTGTTCGGGCAGCTCACACTGAGATTTGACATCCAGGAGACAGGGACAGGGGGGAGATGCTCTGAGGAAGGCATTGCAGGAGGCTGCTGGAGCAGCCACGTGTTGTTAACTTCTGCAAAGAGCTGCCCAGAGCTGCAGCTGAGGAAATTCCCAGCTCAGCTGTCAGCAGAGCACAGCTTTGCACAGACTGATCCCTGAGCATCCTGCTGCCAGGGGAAGGGAAGGAGCTTCAGACAAAGCAAAGCTCCGGCAATGCCAGAGCCTCCAGAGCTCTGGGTGTGACTTGGGCACCCCAAGGTGGTGTTTTCAGTGCTGAGTTTTGGGGCACAGATCTCCAAATGGTTTTGGATGCCCCAGGCTGCCCTTGCAGGAGCACATCTGCCTTCTCCAGCATGGGAAGTGAATGCAGAGGCACTTGGGACACAGATCTTGTTCTTGGAGTGTGAGCTAGAAGTGCTTTTCAGCTTAAAGCCTCTTTTCCTTCTGCCCTTGTGGAGCTGAAACTCTTAGGACAGGCAGAAAAAGATTGCAAATACCTCAAAGATTGGAAGGGCCAAGGTGTGAAGAGAGAGTTTCTTTAAAACCAGTCACTTCTGCAGTCCTGCAATGGGAAACTGCACAGCCTGGCTGTGCTGTATATTAAGATTTTGTTTGCTTTTAACAGTATCTGTTTTGTCCTAGCCTTTCAGAGGTAATAATTTGCTTTGTCACCAGGCCCTTTGGTGAAAGCAGCTTGTTACTTTAAGGTAACCTGCCAAAACTCTCTTCCAGGAGGAGAAATGAGTCATGGTTAGGACATGGGCTCTTCTGTGTGCAGCTCTGAGTGCTTGGGTGCTAGCATTAGAAAATTCAATAGTGTCCTAGTGAATAAAAGGGAAAATACAGTAAGCTATTAAATAACTTGCTAGTGTTTCAAAAGAAAAGCCCATGGCTGACAAGGTTTCTCCATCAGTTTTACACACAAGGTGAATTTAAAAATTAATGAAAAGGTGAATCCTTCCAAAAAAGAGAAGGATTAATCAATGTATGGGACATGTAAGGGACAATTTCTAAAAGCAATTCAAATTTCCTGGAATTTTTGCATGTAAAAATTGCTTTTACTGGTGTACACAAAAGGCAGGGGCTGTTCAGACTATGAATTACTTAAGCAAAAACTGCAGCCATAAATTGAGAAGCTGCTTTTGGTACCTTTGCCCAAAGACTAAATGCTTCAGAGCAAAATCAAAATAAGTGATTTAAAGAATAATCAATAACAATAAAATGAACTGACAAAGAAAAGGCTTTGCATCTATAATGCATTTTCTAGATATTTTTAAATAATACATCACAAGCAAACTCCTGAGTGATGAATTTGGCAGCTATTTGGAAAAGGTGGTAAATCCAGGTGCTATCCAGCCTCTGCTCTCTGCCTGGGAAGGTGGGAAGGTGATTAGCAGCCCTGTGGAATGAGCCTCCTTCCTCATGGAGAGTGGTTGTTAGGCAGACCCCAAAGGTGTTTTGATGCCAAAGGCACATCTTTCAAATGTGGCTGAGCCTTGGGGTCACTCTGCTCTGCAGGAGGACACCCTCACCAGGCAGACAGGATTTTCTTCTCTCACCTTGAAGGGCTCTGCCCGTGGGGGGTTTGGTGCCTCCTCATCAGCCCTGCTCTGGAGGGGCTCAGATGGATATTGGGGAGCAAAAATCCCCTGCATGGGAAATCAAGGGGCTGGAACAGTTCTCCTGGGCATGGAAGGCTGCTGTGGTGGGGCTCAGGACTGGACTGGTGCTGGAGGAGCAGGATGGGGTTTGTGATGTTTGTGGATGCAGCAGCTCAGCCCTGTGCTTGCCCCAGTGCTCAGAGCTGGGGCTTTTGAA
The DNA here is from genome assembly GCF_971803275.1 of Cyanistes caeruleus. Classification (NCBI taxonomy): domain Eukaryota; kingdom Metazoa; phylum Chordata; class Aves; order Passeriformes; family Paridae; genus Cyanistes; species Cyanistes caeruleus. The sequence goes on along the minus strand of NC_141716.1, from coordinate 9,665,001 downwards.
ACTACCAAAGTGTGGGCTGAGACCCTCATCCCCCTGAGCACACAGACTCTGCTACATCCCCTGCCCCCTGTTTGAGTGGAATTGGAGTTTTTAAAAACTGTCATTTTGAGCTGTCTCCCTGAAAGTGGGAGCAGTGGTACCCAGACAGGCAGAGCTCCTGTTAGTCTGCCAGGGGACAGCCTGGCACTGAGGGGGGAAGGAAAGGCATTTGTCTCATTATTTACTTTTATCTATTACACTTCACCTACCAAAGAAAAGCCTTTCAACATAAAAATTCAGCAGTGACTCACAATTTTGCGCCTTTGTTTTAAAAGCAAGACAATTTTTTCTAGCCTAGGGATGTGACTGATCTTTTACCTTTGGCTGGGCTGTTTGTTAAAGGGAAGACAAAACATGCTGTCCATTGATCTGTCCTGGCCCTGAATTGCAGAGTTAGTGAGGAGGGCAGGATTAATTGTTGGAGAGCAGCATTTCCAATCCCAGTGTATGGAATGTTTTCTCCAGGCACCACACTGCTCTTGCAAAGCTGTTCCTGAGCTAGACCTGGCAGCTCTGGCACCCTCTTAGCCTGCAGTAGCTGAAGTTCCAGCCATGTCCCCAGCCCCTGAATGTTGGGGGGATGACATGTGGGGTGCTGCATCCCTACAAGGACTGAGCTGGGGCTGCTGGAGCTCATCCCAGCTCAGCTCCATGACCACAGTGGCCACTTAGGAAGCTTCTAAATGCAATTAGACAAATGCATGGGAGAAACAGCCAGCCATCTCCATTAAACAAAATGATCCTTTCTGGCTCAGGGAGGAGTCCCTGAGCTGCAGAGCTGGAGCCTGGAAGGATTGTTAACTTTATATTCTATAAGCAACTTCTGCTTGCCACAGTTGTGGAAGGAGCACTGGTGAGAGATAATGGGCTTGAGCTGTCTTTGTGTCCTTACTTGAAGTGCTGATATTTGTAAGCAACAACCAAAGTTACAAGGTTCTGTAAATTGTCATAAACCAGCTTCACTCTGATAGACTCAAAGACATGCTTCTGTTTTGATTTTGTTTGCATTAACAGAGTGTGGTTTGGGCTTGGTAGATGTTTGTGTGGTTGAAATCTGGTTGACAAGTTTGCTCAAACCTAACTGTGAGCAGTCTTTGCAGCTCAGCCTCCCTTTCCAGCACACCTGGAGAAGAGTCAGCAAAATGGAGATGCTGGCTGAGGTGGGATCAAAGCCAGGCTGTTTTAAAGGAAAAAAAATTGCAAATAAGGAGGGGAAGTGACACACCAACTTCCTTCCTTTTAACGGAGGAAAGCACATGACTCTGTCCTGATGGACTGTCAGGGTCCAGCCACTGCTGTTCTGTTGAGAAATTACTGTTTCTGCCCTTAAGACCAGACACATTTGAAATAACCACCAAATGATGCATGATAGCATCGGTGTCTTCTGTGAATAATGATTGATCACTATTTCAGCTGTTCCTGCCTTGGTATGAAATATCCTGGATATGCAGGCAGCAGGAAAAACACAAGGCCCACTGCAGTTTCTGCACTTTGGATGCCATAGTACCACCACCTTTTTTATGCTTAGAAACTGCAGCTATGTCACTGGGCCCCTAAATTTTAAGACTTTAGTTTGTTAGTCATTTTAGCAGCTTTTGCTACTTTTTCAGTTTTCAATTTTTTTGTCTTAAGCAGTAGAATCTAACTCCAGCTGGCCTCCACAGGAACAACAAATTCAGGTGATGGGTAAAGTATGACTCACTTGCTACACACATGTTCCTGCAGAAGGAAAACATCACCAGAGCTTCATGTAGAACTGTCACTGCAACACCCAAGGATGCTTTCTGAAGTGGGTTTGTTTGGAGCTATTTCTCAAACAAGAGTAAAGGATGCACTTCAGCTGGATGACCCTTGATGAAATAAAAAAGTGTCTTAACACTCCTGAGGGAGACCGTGGGCCATGCTGGCACTTCCCCTTAGCTGCTGCATGGGTTACCCTGAGCAGCTCCCTGGATAGAGCCAGGAAAGATGGGAGTGGAGCAGGGTTTAGAGGATGGGGTTGGATCCTCTTCTCCAGAAACACAATCACAGCTGTGGTCTGCAAACCAAAGCAGTGCAGGCACTTCTCCTGCATGCACTCTGCTAGGTTTGGCTGGTGGCTGCAGAGGGAGCAGAGCTGGCTGGTGAGTGCATCACTCTGAGCAGGCTCTGTGCCCAGACACCACACACCAATCTGACAGAGCCTGCATGGGGAATAGACCTGTTCTGCCTCCTCAAAGTACTCATGGAACAGAAGCTGAAGTGCTCCTCAGTGTGGTCACTCCAGCCTGTGCATTGCACAGTCTCGTGATTTATATGGGAGGCCTGGTGTTCAGCCCTGCAATAAATTTGTGGGAAGAGACACCCTGGACACTCTGGGAACTGGTGAGATTCTGCTGGTGTCGAGTTTTATATCACACCAGAACCTCACCTGGCTTAGAGGAAAGGAATGACAATTGGTGGCAGTAGGTTCAGGACTTCCTAACAAGACAAGTGCTCTCTCCTGTGCTGCAATCATCCTTAAGCTGCTTCATACGTGGTCACCTTGGTTTTCTAATATTTCATAGAGAAACATGGTTAAGTGGCAGCAGCAGCTGCAGAGGGAGCAGATGGTGCCACCTGCATCATCAGATGTTTTATCACATTCTCTTTCATCCCACAAAGAGTGCCTGGAAAGTAGAGGAGAGCGTGGGAGCTGCTGTGGGTTGTGAAGGTGTGAAGAATCACAGGTAGCTGCACTGCTTCCCTGCCAGGCTGCTGTTTCCCTCAGTGCTGGGTTAAGAAAGTGCTTGTGCTTATGAGAAGGTCTGTGCCCACCTGTGCTTGAGTCTGCAAGACTGCATTTGAGAGGCACAAGGCTTTGGAGCAAACTGGCTACCCCTTTGGACAGGCTACTTTTGGATCAGGATCAAAAGTAAAGCTCCAGGCAGGTTTGGATCACAGGCAAACTTGTAGCTTCACATCTGCCATGACCAGCCTGGATACCTCTTCCTAATCAGATCCCAAAGAAGGTTGAGACCTGTGATTAAACTTGCTAAAAAGTCCAACCTATGAGCAGCAAAAGGGCTGGGTCTTGGGTCTGAAGGAGACAGAGTATTTATTTTCTTGGTAGGTGCACTGCACAAACCCAAAGAGCAAACTAGTCCAGCAGAGGAGCTTTTAATGTCCTTTCTGTAAAAGACCTGCACCACAGCCCAGCAGCAGCAGCTGTGAGCAGAATAAATGATACTGAATGACACTAAAGTGTATTCTACTAGTGAGTAGAATAAATACTAAAGTGTAACAACCCCTAACTGATGTACTCAAGGGAGGGCAGCTGGGAGGTGAGGGGCAGTAATTTGCAGGGAACACGGGAAGAGGAGTCAATAATGATGTTTCATCCAGCAAAACCGACAGAGCAGTAAGTGCAGTAGCAGGGTGGGCTGCTGAAGACAGGCTACCCATGGCCATTTCCTCGGCTTTGCTTCATCTCCTGCTCTTAATTTTGCTCCTCTTCCCTGGCAGATCTGTCCATTTCCCTGTTGTCCCAGCAATCTCTGAGGGGGGATAACATTCAGATGTAAACAGGGCTGATGCTGTGGCAGACCGGTAGCTACACGACACTTGTTTATGTATCAGTCAGCAAAGCCATTCTCCACCCCAGGTTAATATTTCAACAGGGGGGATGGATGGGAGGGTGGGATGGCAGGAAGGTGGGTGAGGAGGCTGGAAGTCATCAAGCCCAGGAGGAAGAGGAACGTGTGTGACTACAAAAGGGGAGGAAGCCCATTGTGTGGGAAACAAGATGGAAGATGCCACCCAACGACGCCGGGTAACTGGTGATTAATTAGAGGCACGCTTTGAATTCTGAGCCTGGTTTAGCATTAACAGCATTTCTGTGTCATGCAGTGAGTTGTCTTGCTTGGTGGTTTCGTTGTCTGGGACAGGGAGTGGTTTTCTCCAAAAAAAAAACACTTTGGGAATTGAGAGAATACATGTAAATATCAGTTTCCATTTGAGGCAAAAATATAAGGAAATGAAAAATCCCAGAAAGCAGAACAAGTTCCTGAATTTCACGGGTGAAAAGGAGACAAATAGAAAATAAGCTTGGCTTTGTTGGAGGTATGGATAAGGCTCAGGGTTCTGAATGCTGTAGTAGTTGTTCTGCATTAGTCTGGACTTTGTGAGCCCAGCCCAGCCCTTGGCAGTGTCTGTAAGGTGTGGGTTGTATTCCAGGCATGTCTGCAGGTCTGTGGCTCCGTATTAGTGTTTATAGGAAGTCAATGAGATGGAACTCAATAGAGAAAAGGAAGACTTAAGAGTCACTGGAAGACAAATGTGAAGGCCTGGCACTCAATAACTTTACTGAATCATATTGTTTGTTGCTGTGTGTTTCTGGGCAGCAGCAATGCAAGGAAGGAGAGCGGGGCTGTGTGTTTCAATAGGCTGTTCACCTTCCCCTTTGGAGAGGGGTTTATTTCTCTTGATAAAGAGAGATCCATCCTCTGCTTGATATGAAGTCAAGCAGCACCATGAATCAGGAGGAAGGTGCCAGTGGAGATGAAGACTGGACTGCTGGAGGGAGAGGAGGGAACATGGGACATTACAAATAAACAGTGTGAGCTGTAAGGACACAAGTGTCCGTGTGCAGCTCCAGCTGGCATGCTGGAGCAGAGTCCAAAGAGCTGGTCCAGGCTGACTCAACTCTGCTCTAGGGAGAAAAGGTGTTTGAATGGTCTGAGCATCCCCATGAGTGTGTCCTTGGCAGGTGCAGGCCAGGCAGGGCTCAGCAGATTCTGGAGGGAAGGGACAGTGCAGGCTGAGCTTCCAAATGAAGCTGTGAAATTTTTCTCACCCCTTCTGTCTTCTGAAAAGGGTGATAAGATGGACAAGCCTTTGGTGACAATTATGGGATACAGTAGCCAAAGACTTTGTCACACCAGAGGTGGATGGGGCCTATTCAGCTGCAAAAATTCTGGTAACTTCATTTTTTTTTTAAGTAGGAAAGCACTTTTCAAGTGGTTTTAGTTGACAAAATAAGCTTGAGTTTACAAGTGCAAATGTAACAAAACAAAAAAAAGCAAAGCAAAAAGCTTATGGATAACTATCCAGCCTGGGATGGATTCCTGGGAGTGGCAGGAGTGCTTGAGCACAGGTGCCTTTGAATTTTCAAAGAATTTTACTGAAACTTGTCACAAACTAAATGTATGAAAACGTGGAAAATGGCAATACTAGAAAGCTGCTCTGTTAATTGATAAATATAATTAAGAGTGCCACATTAGTATGAATTTATAAGGCTAATTAGCTGAAGCAATTTATACTAATGCATAGTTTTGTTATAACCCTGGTAGCTCTGCTTCCTGGACAGGACATTTTTGGATACTAACCCTGTATGGATTAAGCAAACACTTCTGAACAGCTAAGTCCCAGGTCCCTTGGAGCTGCAAGACAGGTCAGCAGAGGTGATTTGGAGACATTTGGCTGTCACAGTTGTGTAGACAGGATAATGTGGCTCCCACCTGAGGATCTGGGCTGTTCCCCTGCTGAGGGAGGAGGATGGATGGCTGCTCTTCTCCAAACGCAGCAGCCTAATCCAGGAGGATGTGTGGATGCCCTGACCTCTTGTAGATGCTTTGAACAAGAGCTGTGTGCTTGGGAAAGCCCAGATTGCAGTGAGTGTTCACCCAAACACTTCCCCCCGTGCAGGCTGTGGCAGTGGCACTTTGAGCTCCCAAACCAAGCAGGGCTGGGTTGGTTCCCCTCCTGCAGAGGAAACACAAACTGCATTGCTTCTGCAGCCTGGCTGTGCCCCAGCTCCAGGGCCCTCCTCTGCCCTGGCTCACAAGGGGATCATTCCCTCGGGGTGTGGGGTTTTGCTGAATCCTGTATTTTATAGAGAGCTGCCCACAGCCACGGGGCAGGTTTGAATATGGGCACCTCCACACTGGTGTGGACCAAGTCCTGGGGCAGGAGATCCATCCCATGCTCCCACAGAGGCTGCAGCACCAGCCCAAAGCCCAAACCAGGGTTTGTTTGCTACAAACCCCAGACCTGCATCCCAGTGGTCCAAAGGGACCCTCTCTGAGCACACCCCCACTGATAGCTGCTGAGCTGGCACTAATTACAATTCTGCTAATTGCTCCAAGCTCCACTGCCTTGCTGCTTTCCACAGGCAACATTTGGCCACAGCTTTTGCTGAGGTGGGGGCTCTGCTAGGAAGCTTTATAAAATCTGCAGGGAGACACCTGCCAATCTTCACACGCACCATCTTTATTTTAATTTATTGGCAACATTTAGAGAAATTGGCTTCTATGCAGCATCAGTTGAACTTCATTAAAATAATAAGAGAGCTAAGTTAGTAAAAACAAACCTGGCCAGCTGGCAACCTCAGACTTTTGTCAGGACTGATCTATGCTGGAAGATATAGATTTAGTCCATCTACAGTAATAAAGTCCCATGATCCCATGGTTAAAATGTCTTTTTCTCTGATAGCTGATGCAATTCATTAATTATATGACATTTCCACAATGATTTCTCCAGAAGAAAACTCTGGATGCCAAGGTTTACATTACATTTTCAATTACAGAGATATCCATATGGTGACTCTGCAGTGTGTACAACTGCTAACATGCATCCAAGCCCTGCTGCAATGCTAGAAGGGCTTGTGATCTGCTGGAAAATCCCTTTTGGGATATGGGGCTCTTGCTGGGTTCCCACACTGCTTGTGGGATGGGAGTGGCGTTTAGGTGCTCCCCACAGGAAAGTTCCTGGAAATTGAAACACAAATCCTTATTTGTTTTAGGCCACCAGGGGTTTTAAATAACCCTTTGAGCTGTGAGGATGAGTTTAAATCAGCATTACAGACCATCAGTGGAGTGAAATCCAGCAGTGACAAATATTGGACTAAGCCAAAAGGGCTGAGCCCAGGGCTGGATTTCCCAGGCAGGCTCTGAGGAGCTGGTGAAGGGTCAGAGATGGGATATGTGTGTTGCCACTGTGACATCTTTTTCCCCACACAGCAGAATCAAGACACCCAAAGGAAGGGCAGGGCTGCAGGGTGAGGCACTGCCATGGACACAGAAAGGGGATCCAGGGTTGCCATATCCATTGGTATTTTTTCATGCCAGGGCTGGTCCTGCAGAAGCTGCTTAAACAAACAGAACCCTTGGAGAAAAGCTCACAATTCTCAGGTGGTTTGCAGAGGTTTGATGTTCAGCCAGCCCCAAACACTGTGATAACACAACTGGGGCCAGGAGGGAAAGCACAGGTTTTCCTTTGACAGCACCAGTGTGTGGACTGTCAAACAGCAGAATTTCAGGTTTATTTTTCCCAGCTGTGGCCAGGGGATGTGTGCATGGCTTGTGCTTTGCTCTGAGGATGCTCCCTGCAGCACTGGAGTCAGGAGTCAATGCTGTTTGCACAGTTCACTCTGATTATCCCTGCAGCGCCTGTAACCTCAGAGCAGTAAACCAGTGGCATATATATAGTTGAACAATTATATGTATTGTGACTAAATTTCCCCCAAAGATCTCATTCAGGATGTTAGAGTGAAAGGATCATAAAATGAATTAATAGCTGATTCACTGTATAATTTCCTAGTTCAATATACTTTAGTGTACCAGCTAAATGAGCCATACACAGCATTCAGCTCAGCCAGTTAACAGCTTTATCATTGAGATCTCAGGCTTAGAAATAAAAGCAATTCTTCTGAAGTAATTGCGTCTAATTAAAAGAAACATTTAAAAAGTGTAACCAAAAGGAATTCATTTCAAATGGAAAATTAATGCTGAAAAATAGCCCTGAGCTCTCTTGTCTTTGCTAATAGCTAAGCATTCTCAGAATAATTAAACTGTTTTGAGATGTTGATACCTTTCCCCTGTTCAAAATTATAGCCATGGCCTGGCACAGAGGGAGCCCTAAGCATGGCCCTGGCTGGATGAGTGTGGGGTTGGGGTGGGCAGGGGAGGAGGATTCCCACCCTGGGGCTGCTTTACCCTGCCATGAAGCAGGGTCTTTGCAGCCTCCCTTGAAAAAGCAGGATTGCCCAGCCCCAGGAGCTGAACTCAGCATGGCACAGGGCTGGGAGGCTCTGCCAGATGCTGGGACTCCCCATAAAAGCAGAGGAATTAACTGAAAATAGCTGTCTTTAAAAGTGTGTGGCTTTTGTTAGGATATTTGCTCAACCCTGCAGCACCCAGTGAACTGAAGGGTCAGGGTGCATTCCCAGGTGAAACCTGCTCACTGCTTTTCTGTCACTTTTTCAAAGAGCAGAAACTGCACCCAGAAAGGTGCCACAGTCAAGATGCAGAATTAGTGTTCCTGGCTGGTGTCTGTGCAGTGAGTGTGCCTGCCTGGCTGCTTTTGACAGAGATGATCCTCACTCCTGCTCGTTCCTCATCTGCTTCTTCACCACTTGCTCCTTTCCCTGGGCTTGTTTTGGCAGGGAATGTTTCAGAGTTGGATGAGCAGTGAAACCCCCCCTTTAGGTGTTTCTGCAGCTGCCCCTTCCCATCCCTCCACCCAAGGACTTGTTGGTGTTGGAACAATAAATTGCCTCCTGTGAAAGTCTGAAGATGGGCACAAACACCCACTTTGAGCTGGAGCTGTTTCTGATCCCCTGTGCAGGGCTGGGACAGCTGCTGTGGTTAAGAGCCTGTGTCTGGGTGCACCAGGAGACCAAAAGGTGGCTGTTGGGGTGACAAGGATGTTTTGGGCCTGAAATAGCTGTTATTGTGCCTAGTTTGCATGGACTGAATGGCCCCCAGCATAAGGGACCTGCTGCAGCTGGAGCTGCCAGAACAGCCACCATCCATAGTGGGCAAGGAATTGCCAACCTTGCTCTGGGGCCCAGAGCACTGGGAAGGGATCTCAAAAGCTGTGTTTTGTCAGGAAACACAGATTCTCCAGATGTGCATCTTCTTCTGGAATCTTATTTTTTTTTCTTGGGGAGTGAATACAAAGGCAGGAAGAAGTTTTGAAAATGCCAGTGTACAGTTTCAGCATCTTTGTTAGTGTTTGACCCTCATGTTGGAGCAACTTCTCATTGGGAAGCAGCCACTGACAGAATTGATTCATTTAAAGTGTTAAAAAGGTCAAACCAAAACTCTTCTGACCCTGGTGACTTTTTTTGCTGGGTAACCAGGACATAAGTGCTTTTGAGACTTCAACTTTGTACTAGTTGAGGGAGGGAATTTGTTCCCTTAAAATCCTTGTGGGATGGGAATGTAGTTTCTCATGCTGCTGCAAGTGGGAAGCTCAGGGAATCTTTGGGGGCTGTTGCTCATTACAGCCAGTACCTACTGAATTTGCTTTCATTATGTTACTTGGTAGCTATGACAGAACCAAGCATTTTCCATCTGAGACTTGTTTAAAATATTCCCAGCAAATTCTGTGAATGTACAATAATGTGGTATGTAAATACACAGTTATAGCATTGACCCTACAAAATAACCTTTGTCTCTGCTGCCTTGTTTCCCTTTCCACAATGCTGTGCTGTTTCATGTGTTTCCTTGATGTTTCTCTTCAAATTGTAGAAAATCAAACTTTTCTCCCTTTTATTCCAGAGGCAGAGCAAAACAGTAACATCTGAAGACAGGATTCTGTGACAAGTATTGCCACATGTTTTCCTTTTACAAATAATGCTGAGAACATCACAGTTTCTCAGGGAATAAATAAAACTGGTCCCTGGTCTTTGCAGCAGGTCAGTGAAAGCCCTGCCCTGCTCCACTTGTTCAAAATTTTGCCTCTATTTTCTGGATGATCCAGAACTTTCCCTTTTCTTTTTTTTTTTTTTTTTTTTTTTTAATTCCTGAGTGTTTCTAATTGAGCTAACATTATTAGAAGGTTTTTTTTTTTAAAAAAAAAAAAGCCCTTTCCCAAATTCCCTTTGCGTTTCAGTAGCTCTTTAATATGCAAGGCAGCAAGAGATGAACTGGGTCTAATTACGAGTCCCTGGAGTAGCCAGTCAGAAAATGAATTGATGCCTTTTTCCTTATGAACAATGCATGTACCACAAATTAGAGGCGCCATCACCAGAGATTTAATTACAAAATATCATTACTTTCACACATCATTTCAGATTTGGCCTGATCAAATCAAAGTTGGGGGAGAGGGAGAAGGGGGGAGGCGGGCACAGGGAAAAACTGCACCACTAGCAGGGTCATTCGTTCAGGGGTACTTGAATGCAGGAGGGAATTGGTGTTATTGAAGCTTCCCAAAAGGCAAATCTGCAGAGAAGTGGAAATTCATTTTCTTTTCCAAGGAAGGCTCCAGGCAGTTCAGCTATCCAGGGAAAACACGGCACGAACACCACAGCCAGGGCAGGGTGGGCTTCACTGGGAGCTGCTGCCTGAGGACCACGGGCGAGTCTGACCCCGCTTGTGGAAAGGGGAATCCTTTTGTCAAGTGGGAAAAATGTGATGAAAACAGCATTTAAACTGCTATCACTTGGCTTTAGCTGGGCTGCCTCTGGCAGCAAAAGCTGTGTATGGAAAAATAAGGGATTTAATACCAAGATGTATCTACGTGTACTCCAGGCATATACAGTGTGCGTTACCCGGTGTCATTCCTGACAAACCTCCCCAAAACCAAATGCTGGAACTGCCTGTTCAGGCCAAAGTGCATGATGGATTTTGTCAAGGGGAATAGCTGCCAAGGGAGGCCTGGAAACTCATTTGCTGCAGTGTTCAGCCCACAATTGTGGTTTAAAGGTCACAGTGGCTACCAGAATAAAAGGGTCTCGTGTGAGCTGGTGTGGGGGGAAGTGGCTGCTTTTGCTTTCCTGGTCTCTATTCTGTCCTGAATAATACCAGAGAGCAGATCACCTGCTTAATTTTAATAAGAAAAGTCCATGCATGTGGTTGGGCACCTTTATAGTTTGTGGTGTCCCTGCACAGAGCAAATAAAATGGTCAGTGGTCCCTGTTCTGTGAGTAAATTCATGTCTTCTTCAAGCTGGGCATCCCAAATAAGAGTCCTTCCTTTTGGTCCCTGCCCACTGAAAAGGGGTAGCACAGTTTGCAGCTTGGAGTGTGATTCTTGGGTGCAGAAAGGTCTCTGGGCTCCATAGGCTCATGGCAAAATGGAAAATCTGGTGACTATTCAGAAATTGAGTGGTTCTAGTGCTGTGTACTCACCACTGCAGAAAGGGAAGTGTCAGAAATAACCCAGTAAAATAAAAAGTGATAGGCTGTTAGTGTCAGATGTGCACCTGAGTGCTGATTGCTGTTAGTGGATCAGTGCTGCAGCATCAGAAATCTTCTCTTTCCATCCCAAGGAAGAAGTGAGGCTCCTCCATACAGAGTGGCACCTGTCTGGTGCTGATTTAAGGGCTGGCAGTTGAGCAGGGTCACTCGTGCTGAGCTGATGCCATAAAGCCAATCAGCAGCACTGGGGGCTGGGGAGGGGAGGGCAGGATGGCTGCTCAGCCCTGCTGTGATTTACAGCCCCTGCAGCCAGCCCAGGCCACGGGCTGCGATTATTTCCCGGCTGGACACACAAGCCAATCGTTTCAAGAAGGTAAAATGCTCCTCAAAATTTATGAGGAAAATGATGGCTTGTTGAATACATGATGTAGCGAGATGTAGCCTCACATTAACTTAAGAGGCATTTATGAGGCAATATTCATCTTCCCTGTGTTATGGCAAGTATAATACGAGAGGATGCTATGTCATGGGGATATGAGACCTGACAGATACGATGTACACAGAGGGGAAACCATGATGAAACAGAAGAAGGCAGGAAGAGCCAGAGCCAGGCTGAATGTTGATAGGGCAGGAAAGAGGCTTTTGTGAGAGTGGGAGATGCCACCCCTCTCCTCCACCTGTGGAAGCTCCATCATTCCCATGGAGCCGTGTGGATACTCACTAGCTGAGTACAGTATCAGCTGATTACAGCCCTGAAGATTCACTTGTGACTCAAGGTCAAGCCCCACTCTCCACCAACTCCATTTTAAGAGCTGCTCAGCTTTGGCTTTTCTTCTGTGAACAAGTGAAATCCAGGCCATTAATGTGCCTGGTAATTCCAGTGGAATTGTACATGTGGCATCAAGGGCTTTGACCACCAGGAACAAGCTGTGAATGTCTGGCCCTGTTGCAAAGAGAAAAATGATTGTTTCCAATAATATCCTGCCTATTAGCTGGACTCTGCAGTGCAAGCACACGGGCTATAAAAGGTGCTGTGGTCTTTTGGAGGAAGTAGCAGACTCCCTTGGGAGCAGGGCAGAAAGGCACATATTTCACTGTTGGCTAAATATAGCTGGGTCCTCGCAGAGCTCTCTCCAGCTGGCAAGGCACGCAGCTCCTGTCTGCACATCTGACTCCTCGGAACGTGCGGCACAGGCCAAGCTCTCAGCCTGCTCCAAGTAAGCTTCCCTGTTTTAGTCTGGCAAAACTGTTGCTGGAAGTAATTCCTAAGCTCTTTTTTAGCACCTCTGCATTGAGCTTCAGGCAGAATTTTGCACTAGAAACTGTTTGACTTAAAGGGCGTCAAAGCACTGTAAGTGGAGCTGTGTGTTAAAGCAGCATCCTTGGTGCAAGCCCTGTCCCTGTGGTGTCTGACACACCCCAGGCACTCAGGGAAGGTCTCAGGCCACCTCCTGATCTCCCTTTACATTGTATGAGCACAGGCTGTAGCAACAGGAGACACTGGTGGGGCCAAATCCTACAGTAAATGATGCAGGAGAAAGCCCTTTCCCTGGTGCCAGGGATGCAACCACTGCAGATGGCTCTCGATTTCTGTAGATAATCCTCTCTGCTCATTATGTGCAGGAAAAGGGGTTAAATTCTGATTTTTCTCCTTTGGTATATTGAAGACACCAAAAAGTGCTGTGAGCCCTGCCTTAATAAAGTAATGATTTACTTTTTAAAGCAGTGGCTAATCACTAAGGGACCAAAAACGCTTGTGCAAAGCCAAAGGGTTTCACTGCATGTCTGGTTCAGCCCCATCCTCTGAACACTGCAGTGCTTCCCCCCTATGCCTGACCCATCTGTTCCTTGGGAGGAAGGGGTGTTGCCCCCTTACTGCCAATTTCTCATCTTATTACATAAAACAGGTCAGAGCTGCCAGACTTTGCTTCAATCTGGGGTGAACACCTGGATGGACAGCAGCACCCAACTTAATCTGTTACCATCACTTCTCCACAGCCTCTGCCTCTCCAAGTTTTACCCAACCTTTATTAGTGAGGCTTGCAGCTCTGACAGAGTGGTGTTCTTAGCAAAAATGAAAGCAGGAGGCTGTGTGGGGGATGTGCTGGCCTTTTCTTATATCAGGTGGGGTCAGAGTCCAAAAGACCAAGAGCAATGCTGGGTCAGTTGAAGGCTGACAGGCTTTGCAGCAGCCGGGCACAAGAGATGGGCTGAGGCTGGAGGAGATGCCTGGAGAGGAGCCTCGGGGTGGAGGAAAGGTTGCAAAAGCCATGGTGAAGAGGCAGGAGAGCAGGATGATGTATAACACCCATTACATTGGAGAGAAATTAAAAGGATTGATTGATATCAATTATCAGGTGCAATTTGTTGCTGCACAATTGACACGTTAATCACCTCCCTGCTGCATTTCAGCATTGCGAGATTTTTGACCAATTTGAAAGGTTTACAGCAACAATATGATGCTGATTTATCTCTCCTTAATAAAAAAGTGATCAACTGAAACCTGCATCCATCATTCTGTTTATCACTCATGGTGATTTATTAACTAATTATACTTACAGTGGGTCTTTTTCTATAAGTATGGATAACAGAGTGATGCGGTGTCAGTGCAAGTCATAAATAATGCTGGAGAACAGTATGTTTAATACTCACTCCTAGGACCAGCCCATAACAAGATGCCTTGATTAAGGTAAGCAGATGGCTTCGTTTGTCAGGAATGGTCCTGAAATTGCACATCAAGGAAACAAGTCCATTTCTCATGTTTTCAGCACTGGACATCACACAAATGTCTCAACCATGTAATCCAGATCAGGAGAAACATGGCCAGAGTGGCTGTTTTTCCATGGGCACCCAGACCCCACAGCACCCTGAGACTGAGCAGCAGTGTGGTGCTCAGGATTGAGCTCTGCAGAGTAAGAAGCAACCACAAAGATAAGAAGGGGCTCCACTGTGATTGTAAAACTGACCTGAGGAGCTGACAAAAATCAGAATTTCTCTAGCCATCATACAAGGGAAATTTTTTTGTTTGTTTGTTTTGAATTGACAAATTATCAGGTCTCTAAATCAGTTTCACCCATCAAAAGTACCTTGCACAACACTTGTAGGTTATGGTAATTGGCTAATCTAGACTCCTAGGATTTCTGCATTGAAAAAGAGATGTGGTCAGTTCCCTTGCCTCTCACAAGAGGACAATGATGTGACTCTATTAAACAATTACACCCAGTAATTGTGTAATCTCAAGGAGAAAGCAGAGTCTCAAATGACACATCAGGCAGCTCGGTGCTGCCTTGCCAGGCTGTGCAGCTGAGGAGATCTGTACAATCCCCTCTCCCTGCACAGAACAGATGCTATCAAAGTGTCACTGAGGTGATGGCACTGCCAAAGCAGCTCTGCAGTCACTGGACTGGCTGTGTCTTTCGGGGTTTTTCCCTAAGAATTCCTACAGAACCGACTGGCATTTTCACACTTGCATTAAAGAGCAATGCAAGACACCCCAGGGCTGCTCAGCTTCAATGTCATTTTTCTCTTCCTAAAATCAGCTGGGAAGTACTCTGCAAATCCCAGCCTTAAACTTCTAAGACTCCTTTCTGCTTGGAAAGCAACTACAAAAAAGGCAAAGAATTTCTAAAGCCCCATGGCTGGGCCTGATGCTTCCTGTGCTGGATCACAAGAGTGCAGCAGGAATCCTCATTTTCCCTTTTTTCTCTTGTACATCCTTATTCTCCTGCTGGGATGCAGGTGCTGGGGCATCAAGTCTCCTCTGGCAGACTGCAGCTCTACTCAGCCTCAATTCAGGCAGAGGCAGTCCCAGCTTTTTCCTTGAGTATCTGAGGATGGGATAAAGTGCCAGTTGCATCCCACAGCAGGAAGGGCAAAGAGGATAATTTGGGCAAAGCCAGGGTGGCTCTGGGTTCAGGGGTGTCCCTCACTCCTGCTGTCATTATGCAGTAAACTCAAATAAACTCAATACAGTTTCCAACCTTCTGAGCTTGGATAAAAAAGCATCCCTAACTTCTTCACCTTGATGTCTGCCCAAAAAATGCATTTAGAGTCCATTCTTTCTCATGATCTCTTGCTAAAAATGATGTATCTTAGCAAGAGCAATGTTCCATTACCTTAAAGAAGCTTCTTTGATCTTCTTTATCCATCACTAGCCTAACTCTGCAGTGAATATTCTGGGTCTGGACCCCCTTGTCTCTTGGTTTTACATGGCTATAGATCATATGAATTTTATTTTTTTATCGATTGATATCTGTAATTAAAACTCCCATGTAAATGCAATATATAACGGCTATTTTCCCATATTTGCTCCCAGCCCTGTTATTGACTTTGCTAACTCATCCAGATCTCATTGCTCTACTACTCTGAAAATACTAGGTGGAGCACAAGCGTTCTTGGGGAGAGTATCTCATTCTCAGTTTGGGCATGGTCTATAAAACCTTAAATTAAATCTCTCTGTTTCCACCCCAGTACTATGTCTCTGCTTTTTGGCTATGGCTTGTACATCTGGCACAGAGCAGCAGTGGCTGAGCATCACCCTGGACTATGGGAGGTAAACAATAACACCCTCCCAGATCACAGGAGTGCAGAGAATCGAGGGGATGAAGGTGTGATTGGTACATTAACAAACAGGATCCATAACCAAGAGGGAACACTCAAGTCAGCAGTAAATAATTGTTAAATTATTACACAATAGTCATTTAAAAGAAAAGCAGGATAATATACAAAAAAAAAAAAAATCCTTTTTTGAGAATTCTTTTGCAGGGCTGATGGGCCCAGGCAGGTTTGCAGCTGCAGAGGCACAGCAAAAATTACCCAGCCCCTCCTGGGGGAACAACACATGGTGACAGAGCCATAATTTAGGGGGCAGTCAGTGCTCAATAATTAGGGAATAATTTACACTGAGTGGGTTTGGGTGCAGGGAGGAGAGAGGCAGTTTTGTTTGCTCTCCTGTTCCTTTCCTGGGTGTCTGTCCCAGAGCTGGAGGGAAGGATGCTCCTGCAGGCAGAGCTGGGTACATCCCTCCCATCTCTCCAGCAGGGGTGTGAGCTCACAGTGACCATTTTGCTGGTTTTTCAGATGTAGAGGTCAAAATTTTCTGCTCTGGTCCTTGGCACAGCTCTTCCCTCCTTGGTGTTTAATCCATATCATCCCTCCTACACCTGAGGCTCCAGGGAAGCCCACAAGCCTGTCCTAAACCCATGTGTGGTAGCAGCCTGTCCCAGTGGCCTGAGCACATCTGTGCCCTGTGAGGGGCTTGGTACCTTGAACCCATCACCATCCTCAAGGCCTGGATCAGTGGGAAATACAATGCAATTCTTGTTCTGCCTTTTAGCTACGAAGCTGCCCTGCAACCAGGCTGCAGTTCATCTGTCCTCATGGCTGCTGCCTACCTCCCCTGCCCTGCCAGGGCTTGCAGGGGCTGGGATGAGCCACCTTTGCCTGTTTACAGGTAAATCTGGTCCTCAGGGACACTTTCCCTGCCAGGACATGGCTGTTCAGAGCCAAGCTAATCCACTCCTGCTGAGGGACTCGGCTCTGTAGGACTCGAGGGAGATCTCCGGAGGAAAAAGCCTTAATGTAACACAGCAGAAGCTGAAGAAGTCCTGGAAGTTTTGGAAGTTTCCTGATGTGTATGAGGAAGGAGATCACCCTGCAGAGTCCTCAGTAAATCTGTGCCCAAGCTGTAAGTGTGAGGAATAACAGGAGCCCAGTATTTATGCTTAAACTTAAAACGAAAGTGTGTCTCTAGAGGTGATGTGTAAACAAGACTAAGGACCTGCAGACCTAAAAGTGAGAGGGAGGGGGATTGAAATCACCTTTTCCTTCCTAAATTAGCCCTGCCCTGATCACTAAATCATTAAGGTTGGAAAAGACCTCCAGGCCCATCAAGTGTAGCCATTAACCCAGCAGTGCCAGGCCCTCAGTAACCCCTGTCCCCAGTCACCACATCCACACCCTTTTGGAACAGCAGGGACAGCAATTCCACTAATTAATTATTATATCAATTATTATTAATATTAATATATGATATTAATTATTAATTATATTATATTAATTATTCTATTCCACTATATAATATTCCGCTATTCCACCACTTTTCTGGGCAGCTTGTCCCGATGTTGACCACCCCTTGCAGTGTAGAATTTTTTTCCTAATATCTCCTGTAAATGATGGCAAGGGATGGAAACTTTGCTGCCTGCCCCATCCCACGGCTGCAGCATCAGCCAGCTCTGCCCTGTGGAAGCAGAGGGGATGGGAAAGGTGAGGGTGCCCCAGCAGTGTGACAGCCACCACATGCAGGGACAGGACAGCTGGGATTCAGCCCCACCAAAGGCCACCTGGGATGCTGCTGGGGCAGCTGCAAAGGACTTAAATTTGATTTCCTCGTGGGGAAGAAGCTTGCAAGGGAAGCAGGTAAAAAATGGCTCGGCTTCATCTTTCTCCCATTTGAGGAAAAATTAATTTTTGAGAAACCTCCACAGTTTCACTATTTCTGGTGCTTAAATCAGGCCGCCTGACAGCCTGTCCGGGGCTATTTATGGGCTCCCCGGCCGAGCCATCTTCAGAGAGCGGGGCTCCATCTGCAGACCACGAGTGCCATCTTCTGGGAGCCTGCAGCCGCATCCCCGCAGCATCCCCAGCTGTGCCATAAATCTCCATTGCAGAGCAAAAAGTTTCTCTACACTGAGCCTCACCCCTGGGTTTTTCACCGCTGGGTACCAGGGCATCGCCAGCCGCAGGGCAGCACGGGGCCCCTCGCTGTCCTGTGGGGAAACTGAGGCAGAGTGCACAGAGGGGTCTGGGGTGCTCCCTGCTCTCTGACACACCCGAGGCTCAGGATCAGGAGGGGCTGTTGTGCCCCAGGTTCGCTCTCAATTTGGGGCTCTTGTAACAAACCCAAGTAACAAACCCAAACCTCCTTTCTCTGTTAATATTCTATTAAGGAGAGATAATTTCCTTTGTGTGTACCAGGATTTAGGTCCAGAACTGTGCACTGTAGGATGTTCTTGGAGTCTCACCTGCACCTAGCCAAATCCCAATGAAAGGCAACGTTGGAATGAAACTTTTTGCTTAAAATGAAGGAATTGCCTGAGCTGGAGCACAAGGCAGTGAGGCTGCAGAGAGAGGGTGGCCAAAGCACCCCAGGAAAGGAGACAGAGCCCGTAATGTGGGGACAGTGCCCCTCTTGCAGAGGTTTACAAAGGCTTTTGTTTCTTTTTCTGTAGAACTTTCCAGAGCATTTTGTTCAGGTGTGATTTATGGCGATGGAAGTGCCCAGGCACATGAGCCAGCAGTGGTGGTGGCACAGAGGGGGCTGCCAGGCTGGCCCAGAGCAACCATGGCCATGGGAAGCCAAAGGAGTGGCCTTTTCAGTGAGTGTGCATCTGTTTGACCCCTGGACAGTGATTCCCGTGGTTAAAGGTGGGGAGAGCACTCCCCTGGTGCCTGGCACTGGTGTGGGGACGTGATGGGATGTCAGAAACACTGCTGCTGGTTATTGCAGCCCCCAGAGCAGGGCACAGGGCAGCCTGTGTGGCAGCCTGCAGCCCATGCAGCACCTTGTGTGTGCAGCCCATCAGCGGAGTGGGATGTGAAGATGTGCAGTGAGGGATGTGCAGCAGGGCAGATGTGCAGCAGGGCAGATGTGCAGGGGGATATGTGCAGCAGGGCAGAAGTGCAGCAGTGGCAGAAGTGCAGTAATGGCAGATGCGCAGTAATGGCAGATGTGCAGCAGTGCAGATGTGCAGTGGCAGATGTGCAGCAGTGTAGATGTGCAGCAGTGCAGATGTGCAGCAGGGCAGATGTGCAGCAGCAGATGTGCAGCAGCATAGATGTGCAGCAGTGCAGATGTGCAGCAGGGCAGATGTGCAGCAGGGCAGATGTGCAGCAGTGCAGATGTGCAGCAGGGCAGATGTGCAGTGGCAGATGTGCAGCAGTGCAGATGTGCAGCAGGGCCGATGTGCAGTGGCAGATGTGCAGCAGTGTAGATGTGCAGCAGTGCAGATGTGCAGCAGTGCAGATGTGCAGCAGGGCAGATGTGCAGCAGCGTAGATGTGCAGCAGTGTAGATGTGCAGCAGTGTAGATGTGCAGCAGTGTAGATGTGCAGCAGGGCAGATGTGCAGCAGGGCAGATGTGCAGCAGGGCAGATGTGCAGTGCAGATGTGCAGCAGCAGTGAGCACAGCCGGGTGCCGTGTGTGGAGCACACACAGCACAGTCCGTGCCACACGATGGTGCTCCGAGCTCTCCCTGCTGCTTTTGTCCCCACGAGCTGCCGCGGCTCTCCCGCCCGCCCAGGGGTTTGTCCCGAGCCCTCCTGGGCCAGCCCCGGGAGCAGCACGGGGAGAGCCCTGGCCATGGCAGGGTGAAGCTGCCGTGTGACAATGCCTGTGGCACAGGAGTGTCCTGGCAGGGTGACAGCCGCTGCTGTAACCCACCGCATGGTGACAGCCATCCAGCACATCCCAGCTGTGCATTCTGGACAAACACACGTGTAATGATGCTCGTGGCTACGGGGGGTGGGGGATTTGGTTAATGCTGGAATAGATCTGGGATGGCTTCAGCAGGGTTTTTTTACCTTTTTTTCGAAGGAAAAAACAAGTATCAGGTGTTCAGAGCCCCTCCTGTCAGATTTCAATATCTGACTTATTAAACTGCAAACTTCCTCTTACGTGATGAAAATTCATTATCTTTAAAGCTAAATCTCACCCTCTCTTAACACTCATCTCTCAGCTCTTTGCTGGGGTGGGGAGAGAAGCACGTGAAAAAATCCTGCTAAATGTGCCAGTGTCCCTGCTGACTTTTGATCCCAACACTTTGGGTGGGTTTGGAGTAAAACTGGAGCCCTGTGCAACCTCTGCTGGAAAAAGGGGGAACAGCCCAACCCAGTCCAAACCCCAATTTACCCAACACTGTGGGGAAGCTGGCAGTGGCCTCTGTGAAATAGTGACTCCAGGGATGTCTGCAAGGGACTTTGGATAAACCTGGTGAGGTCTTTGTAAGAATAATCACTGCCAATAACACCATAGGCAAGATTTCAGAACAAAGCCTTTTTCTCATGAGTTAGCAGAAGCAATGCTGGTTATCAGTGATTCCTGCCTCCCTCATAAATTACATTATAAGACTAGGATGCTGTGTCACCAGAAAAGATACATTTTATTTTTATATAGCATATTTAGCACACACTTAAGGAGAGTGATGGTGGTGTCAGGGGTCTAGGGTGATAGAGAGGGTATTTTTGCACTTTGTTGTTTTGTGGTTTTTTAGCCCAGAAAGGTTTCAGCCTGTGCAGGGGAGTTATGGCAGGGTCACCAGCTGACAGATTTAGGGGGAGAGGCAAAGATCAAAGCAGGGGGCACAGTGCACAAAAAGTGTGGGAAGAGGCTCCCGTGGGAAAGCCATGGCAGATCTGGCCCTTGGAGATGTCAGGTCTCACAGACAAACCCAAAGAGCCCTTGCCATGGTGTCTACACTCTCCTCTGCTCCTTGCCCTCACCCAGCTGTACTTGAAGGTGCTCCAGAGTTCATTTGGGTACCCATGGCTGTGTTATCTCTGTGGGATTGTCACACTGGCACTGACAGGTTCTGCCTTGATGCAGGGTATGATCATTAAATTTCCCACTGTGAATTGCTCAGATCTGACCTGACTTATCCAGGAATTTGGTCCATTTCTGTCATGACTCTCAGGGTCCCTGGGTTGTATAAAAGCTGCTGTTTATGTGGATTATGGGGTTCTTCCTAAAACTTTTATCAATGACAGGGTGCACCCATCAGAAATTGGGAAGCCATAGGCTGGTTGGTCATGTTTAAAAAAGAGAGTCCTCTTACTCAATTCCAGCTGCACAGTGAGATCACTGGGAATCTGTGCTAGTGTATTCCAAACCCTTTTTCTTCCTCAAAGTTCCCAAGGCAACTTGAAAAAGTGAGGAATTCATGGATTAAAGGTCCAACAGCTATATTTTTCTGTCATTCCTCTCATGTTTTGTCCTTATGAGGTAGCACATGGCCTGTCCTAACCACAAGCAGAGCTGGTCACTAGTTATAAGCCACTCAGCAGATGCAGCCATGGCTTTTGCATGATGTTTTCCCCCAAGGCTGGAGTAGCAATCCCTCCAGGATCATTCCCTTTCACTCCAGATCCTGCAGGGAAGCAGCTGGGCAGGCAGCAGCATCACACTGGGGTAAACATGGGTGTGGGTCACACCCTGACTTCCCTGGGTCACCTCAGGCATCAGACGGGTGTTCCCCCTCCTTTGATCTTTCCCTTCCTTCCAAGGGCTGAACTCCCTGCCGGGCACTGCTTCCCTCCCCTGGGGTGGAGCAGAGGGTGGCCCTGCTGCAGCTCGAGATCCCCCTTCCAAAAAGGAATTTTTTTCAATCTGGATGTTCAGAGATTTGGTTTTAACAAACTTTCCCTGCCTGTGAAGCAGGTTCAAGAGCTCTGGAAGAGAAGGAGGATTGGGTCATCTCCATGGGAACATCGTGGGAAGATTGATATGTGCCCCAAGAGGCAGGTGCAGTTATTAGCATGTTCCAGATCCTTTCTTGCAGCCTTTTCTTTTCCTGGTTTTTTTTTTCTTTTCTTTTTCTTTTTCTTTTTTTTCTTTTTTTTTTTTCCCCTCCCTGCTGAGTAGGATGAGCTGGAGTGTTTTCTAGGAGAAAAAAGCTGGAGTGTTTTCTAGGAGAAAAGAATGTGAACATCTGAAATAAAAGCACCAGTGCAGATCCCAGCCCCTTCTGGCAGCAGGTCTCTGCTGAGAGAGTTCCAGCCACACCAAAGCCTGAGGAAGGCAAGTAGGTTTGCTCAGGAGAGGACAAGCCTGCTGTCAGGGTGACACAGATGGCACCAGCCATCAGCAGCAGGATGCAGAGCGATGGCACTTGGCAAGGGGAGCAGCTCCTGGTCTGGTGGTCACAACCACGGGGAGCAACAGGTTCTTGTCCTCTTGCTGCCCCACCAACACAAGTCCTTCACATCACAGCATCACCTGAGACAGCAAGAGGAACTCCAGCTCAGTTTGGTTAGAGCTGAGCACCCAAATATTTCTGGTGAAACCAGGAGGGTCAGAGGAGGCCAGCTCACCTCAGTTCCCTCCCAAAGCCCTGTTCTCCCTGGCCAGCACCGGGGACTGCCGAGAGCCCTGACATATGCTAACCATTTCCAGGAGTGATGGTGGGCTGAGACAAGCCCTTCAGTCTTGCTGGAGCCAAGAATGAGAGACCAGATGGTGCTTGACCTGGTAAAGCCCCCTGTGATCTTCTGTTTGTTATTCTCCTACAAGCACATTGCACTGGGAAAAAATCCAAGGGTTCATTTCCAGGACCCAGACTCCTTTCATGTGCAACAACTGCACCTACTCTGGCCACACGCATTGCTGGCATGAGACTGTCATTGCTGCAATAAGGGCTTTGGGTGCAGGGGTCTGCTGAGATCTCCTGGAAATCAAACAGGATTTATCTTCTCGTTCAGCTCCTCTGGGGTACAGCTGCAATAGAGCTCCCGTGTTTGTACAGCACCTAAAGAGACGGGGTCCCACAGCAGCCCTCCCATGGGTGTTATTCCTAAATTACTAGCAATAAAAATATCTTTAAAATAGAAACTTCTGCTCTGGGCTTTGTAGGAATTAATCACAAATAAATCACAACACTCAGGAGGAACTTTATTGTTGCCAAGCTGATTTTATCAGTTTGCCAAACTGGACATGAGTACAGAAGCAGATCTGTAACACACTCCTCAGGTGAAGAGTGTATGCTTCTCTCCCACCCCATTAATTTCTGCTTGCCTCCTACTCCAAATAATTTCTGCCTGGCAGTGAAATTTAGATGGGTGGTCTCTGCAGGGCAGATCAGTCTCAGTATCCATGTCTGCAGCATGGTCAGGACTGGAAAAATCAAGGCATGCATTTGCAGTAACAATAATAGTGAAGTCCCCAGAGTGACATTTCAGATGCAAATGAAAAGAATAAAAATATCAGTTCCTGTTATAACTTTGTTGCTGCTGTAACCAATCCAAATGAAGGCTCAAAGCCATCCCCTCTGCCTGACTGGCAGCAGAGCTGCAAGTCTGTTTATTTTCATTGCCCCAGCCCAAGTGGACGAGAACTCAGCCACGAGCAGAGGAACAGGGTGAGGAGCTGGGGCTGACCAGACAGTCTCATTGTGGCACTTGCCAGATGTTAATCCCATCTCAGGCATGAAAAGAGTGACAGCAGCTCTGTTTGGTGTGACTAATAATTCACCCAGCACCCTGAGAGCTCAGCAGAGCCCTGCAGTGAGCCTCTGAACCTGCCCTGGCTGGGCACCAGGGGCTTTGTCTTTCCAAAAACTGTAATGCACTCCAGCCCTAGGATGAGAAGTGCTTGTGGAGTAGGCCCAGCAAGAAAGATTGCTTGCAGTTTGGATTTGGATGTTCACCTGCAATATTCAATGGCATCCCTTCACTCTTCCTGCATTAACAGACACAGCTGCCTTGCCTTGCCTTGCCTTGCCTTGCCTTGCCTTGCCTTGCCTTGCCTTGCCTTGCCTTGCCTTGCCTTGCCTCCCCTCCCCTCCCAGTGCTGAGCATTTGCTGTTGTGTTCTGTGGCCTTTGCACAAATGCACATGGATATATACATTCTAATCTGAAATCTGACAGTATCAGTCAGTTTCCATTTTTAGTTAGACACTTCATGCAGTTTGTGTGTGTGCTGGGAAGAGGAGGGGGACTGAGGTGCAGTGGTTTGGGTTTGTGTGAGCCCAGAGCCGCAGGGCTGCCTTTGGCCCATGCTCAAGGTAACCCCAAACATGCACAGCCCCACGCCCTGGTCCTGTGGTGACTCCTCTGAAAATTCAGAAGCACAACATCTAATCCATTTCTGAATTGTAAAAATAAGCCCTTTGCCATTGATCACTCAGGATCAGTTTGGGTTACCAGTGGAAGAATCTGGCAGCCAAGAAACACAGGCAGGATTTGTGGTCACAGAGCACGTGGAGGTGGGACTTATTTGGGCCATTCTACCAGTAGCTTTTCAGCCAAGACAAATTTCTTAATCTGAAGACACATTTATTTTATTATTTTTTGCAGCAAAGAGATTGTCTGAGAATGAAACTGATGATTTAAAAAACAAAGAACAAAAAATGGATCTGAAACTGCTCGGGCTATTTTCAGTCACCAAGATGAATGAAACGTAAAAAAATTAAATGGGCTGCAACTTTTGAATTCTAAAAACAGCCAGTCTGAAAACATGAAAATCCAAGCAGGTGCTGTCAGCTGCAAGCACTGATGAGGCAGGCTCCTCTGCTGGCAAGTAGTGGAAGATTTCAGCAGGCACACATGGGACAACTCAAACCTGCTAATCTGCAGGGCTCTTTAATTATCAGAGGAGGCCTGAGACATGTGAATGCTTTGCTGTTGCTCCTTATTCCTGGTTCCCAAGGCTGGAGGCTGCTGATGGAACTGCTAACAGGGCAGGTTGGATCTGCAAGCCTGCCACAGAAGGGTGCAGCAGAGAGCAGCAGAAAAGGAGAAATGCATCAAGGGAGAGAAGGCAATGCAGCTCAGCCTTGTGCCCTCTCCCACAGCCCCATCTCGCAGGCTTCCAGCTGCTCCCTTGTTCTGGGACTTTTCCTGTGGTTTACCTCAGCATGAGACAGGGAGAGATGATCAGGGTGATGGGGCTGTGAGGACAGCCAGACAGCCTCATCAGTGTAATAAAACCTTGAGATTTCTACTCTCCAGAATCACCATCCCCTCCCAAAGCCCCCACCCCAATTCAAGAGACAAAGCCATGCAACAGTAATTCAGAAACAAATCTGAGCTGCCTATTTCAAGGTGTTGCCCTGAAAATTCCCTTTCTAGTGTGTAGTGCCACCATGGGATATGTATGGGTGGGTGGAGGATGGAGGGCAGGACCTGTGAGTGCACATCCCTCGTGGCTGAGCCAGCTCGTGGTGCCATCCATGGCAAGAAGGAGCTGGTCCAGCACTGGTGGAAGGGCAGCACTCACCCCATGGCAGGGGGAGACAGCCAGGCTCGGGGACTCTGCTGGGCAGCAGCACTAGGACCCTGCAAAGCGCCTTGCAGCACAAAGCCCATGCTAATCGGAGACTGGAGGCCCCAAAGGTCACGGAACTGAGGGCTGAGGAGATTTCCAATCCGCTGCACTTGTATTTGGGGCATCTCCTGCTTTTGTCGGTGACTGTGACCATCAGCTGCTCCCAGGGCCACGTCCCCATCCCTGCCTAAGGACAGGGGTGTGATGGGACACAGTCATGCTGACACTGGTACATGAAACAGGAATAGACTGAACAGAAAGGGCAAAATCACCTTCTCACCCACAGATGTGGATTTATGCTCAGGGAGCAGCAGTAATTCTTCTCTGACTGAAGCAGAAAACCCTTCCCAGAGTCCTTTCCCTCTGTTCTCTTGCTCACAGCAATTGGGGTTGGTGCTGATCAACTTCATTAAATTTAAGTTACCTATCAAGCAGTTGCAGAACACGGTCCTAAGCACTATGACCATGTCTGACTGCCCCGGGGGTGCCTGGATGGGCCTGGATGTGCTGACAGCTCTAATGCTTCCTGCCCTGGTGACCACACAGATGCACAAATAGAGCAATGGGGCTTCCAGAGGCTCTGCTGAAGTTTATTAGTTTTTATAAGGGTCATGAAAATAATTTGATCTCAGACACGAGCCAGCAATTTGGTATGAAGGGGGGAAAAAATGAGGCCAGATGAGGTGTAAATCAGGAGTAACTCCAGGGCTGCTGGAGCGGTGTGAGCAGAGCAGGGTGAGGCAGAGAGGCAGGGTACAACAGTGGTGTGGTGAGGTTTGGGAAGATCCTGGAGTCCATCCTTGATGAAATCACAGCTACCTAGCCCATCTCAGTGAGGAAGAGGATGATGCTGGAATGCCTGGGCCAGGCACCGGATCCAGGAGCTGTACAGGACCCCAGTGACTCCACTCACACCTTGCAGGTGTCACAGCACCATGTGTGATGTGGATTAGATCCTTGCAGGAGCACCCCCAAGCATGAGAGCAGCCAGAAGAGCCTGCAGTGTTTGGGGCATGTCCTGTGTGCTGGCATGAGGGGGGTTTCCCAACACCATTCCCTGGTGTGAGCCCTTCTGCCAGGCCTGCTCTGGGAGCAGCAGGGCAGGGGCTGGGTTGGGCTGACCCCAGGAAGGGCTCAGGGTGCTGCTGGGATGGGCTGAGCCATGCCACGAGCACTGCAGAGCAGCAGCTGACCATGAGCTTTCAACCACAAAGCCACCCATCCTCTTTCCCCGGCCCCATCCATGCACACATGCTCTCCATGCCAGCTCCATCCCAACAAAGCAGCCCCTGTTCCCTGCTCCATTCCCAGCTCCTCCCCTAAGCCCCAGCCCTGCCAGTGCTGGATTTATGAATGAGTGCCCTGCTCTGGTGCCAGCCTGGGGTGTCTCACTCCAGGAGGCACAGCAGGATTTTGCTGACATCAGGAGCGGCACAGGGTGGGAATGGCAGAGCTTTGGGGTGCCCATCCTGCACCCCACAGAGGGCAGAGTGCCATGCTCCCCTCCCAGCCCCAGCCTGGCCCCATGCCCACTTGCTGGGAACTGCTTTGGATTACAGCTCCTGAGCTGCCTGTGCCAGGTTGCCAGCTGGCACCACTGCATGGGAAACAGCTCCTGAGTCCTCACGTCCTGGCAGAGCAGCACAGGCTGTGTTGGTGCTGCTTCCCTCTGCTACTCTGGGCTGGGAACTCCAGCCATCCAAGGGCTTTCCTGGGAGAGAGGCATCCCCACTGCTATGCTGGGACCTCGTGCAGGCAGGCAATCCAAGCAGCTGTCCCGCAGCCATTCTGCATCGCCACGCTCAGCACTCTGTGTTTGTACCAGCAGCTAACACAATGCAGATGAAGGATGGCTGATTTCAACACGCTCCATGCAAAATGAAGACATGGAGCTGGCAAAGCTCTCAGCAGCATCACACGCTCGAGGCACATCGTGTAAACCTGACAGTGACAGCTTGTTCACTTGCCCAACACCTTGTGTGCCCAAGAGCTCTTCCCGTACTCCTGGGAAAACCCTTCCAGCACCTCTCTGAGCCAGGTCAGGGCTCATCAGGATCCTGTCACTCAGACACTGAGCTCTCTTACATCTCATTTTCTGCTGGTGTTGATGCTCAGCACCCACAGCTTCCCAGGAGCCAGGATTTCTCCCTGTGCTTCCAGACCACACTGGAAGTGAGTAACTGCTCGGGTGTCATGTGTCCCCTCCCCTCTGCATGTCTGGCTTGGGACCCTCCCTGGGGCTCTGTGAACCATAACAAATCTTTCTTGCTGCTTTCAGAGTGGCTTTGGCTCAGCGTTGTGCCAGCAGCTGGCCCACTGTATTTGCATTTATTTCTTCTGCATCCTGATTGCTCTAAGTATGATCTTCAAAACACAGTTCCCAGCACTGCAGGGGCTGTGGTCTTCATGGACAGAATGAATGGAAATTTCTGCTCTGTGGCATTTCATGGTGTACAGCCACTCTGACTCCCTTCTGCTGCTTCTTGGAAGGTCTTGGAAAAGGAAAGAGGGGCAGCAGCCACCAGAGCTGATGCCTGGCTTGGAGGCGAGAAAGGAGCTAGTCCCACCTGGGTGGGATCTCACTTGGTGCCTGGAAGCAGACAGCAGTTGCATCCCCATCCTTTCCAGAACCTTTCTTCCTCCTCCTATCACCCCCACAATGTCCCTGCTGGCTGCTCCCCTCGGAGCCAGAGTCTGGCAGCTGCAATGGGCTCATGGAGCCTCTCCTGTGTGCCTAGGGGGAAATATGTGCCCCAGTCCATAGCAGCAGGAACTCAAGGAGACCAAGAGCTGGACAAAACCACTATTGCTGTCTTCCCACTCCAGCTCCAGGCTCTGAAGTGACACTTCCCCATGGGCTCCTTGTTACTTTATTTATTTTTTAAGGCTTCTTCACATCCACGTGGCTGGGCTGGGATAGGAGCTATGCTTTGTTTTGCCACCAGGCTGCTTTCCTGCAAACACACCACTTATACCAACCCTACAGAAAGATATTTAAGCCTATATTTCAAACCACCTACTTAGAGCTGGCTAAGCCTCTCCTTATAATTGCATCTGCACACCCTTACTTATTACCTAGAGTTAATACTCACATATCTCCATGATGAATTCAGAGGTGCACTAGCCTGATAAAAGCCCTAAGAAGTCATCTGCTGTCTGTGTCACAGCCTGCTGCCAGGAGGTCTGGGGGCTGCATGCAGGAAACCCTCAGACACACTAAAAGCTCCCTGTCTTGAGGAGGGCTGATCCTGCTGCCAGCTGCCTGTGTGTGTGCCCAGAGCAGCTCTACCCCCTTTTCCAAGCAGACACCAGGGGCTTGCACAGAGCTGTTGTTCTAGGAATAGTAGCAAAAGATAAGCATCCTCATCAGCGTCAGACAGAGGCCTTAGGTAAGGTTAAATATCATTTTAGATAGCTGGTTGTCCACATCTCTGAGCTGTCTTCACAGCATCTGAGCTTTCTAAAGCAGTGATGATTTTTGCCTATCTCTCTCTCTGGTGACACAAATGTTGAGTGACATAGATGGTGCAAACCAAGGACTGGATCTGCTGGACAATTATTTTTCTAGTTATGGTTTGTGTGCTTTGCCTTGCTCCATCTTGCCCATCCAGATGTGGACATGTTGAACAGGGTTTAGAGGTTAGCACCCACCATAAGAAGTTTATCCCAGAACCTTGGCACAGGAGGTGATTGCATCTACCCTCCTGACCACTTACCTGCCCCATTTTCTGACTTCATCAAGAAAAAAAATCTTTATTAAAGGAAAAATGTTGTTGTTGTTGTTATTATTGTTGTTGTTATTGTTATTATTAAGCCAGCAGTTTGTTTCTCTGACCCAAAGATGTAATTCACCCAGAGTGTAAGTTCCCCTTAGCATGGAGGAGCGCTCACATAAGGTTTAATCACTGATCTAATTAAACTGATTTGCTGCTGTGTTAAATCAGTGCAGCTATATTGAGCAGATCAGGTCTATGTTTCTATTCCACCTCACCTTAATAAATGATAATAAAAAGCACCTTCAAGAAATCAGTGCGAAGAATTTAAACAGAAAGTTACATTTATTATTTTATATCTTGTCTCATTATTTCTAGGATAGGGATTTTTGAAAGGAGTTATGAAATCCTTGGCCTTGACAATATTCATCTCACATATTATCAAGAGCTCTACAGAACATGAAAATATTTCTTAATGTTCCAGAAGGGTTTAGAGAGTTTAAAAATCTAAATTCCAATGAAGATAACAACCCTCTTTTAAAAATAAAGGGAAAAAAGCAGGCCAAAAACCTCATTATTTTAAAAATCAAGTTCATCACTATTTTCATTCATTATTTGAGATTGATTATTGTTTCCTTATGAAGTATCTTCATTACTTCCTCCTTGACAGAATTACATTCAAGTAGTTATTTCCACTTGAGGTTTTGGTGGATTTCCTGATCAAGGGTTCATGCTTTGGTTTTTGTACTCTGTTACAATACTAACATTTCAAGTTATTTTAGGAAAGATCTATGTTCCAGCAAAAAAACATGACAAATATCTTTAAAGCCAGTGATATGGACATTTTTAAGCAGGGCTATTTAATGTACAGATTTGATCATTGGATTTTCAGAGCCAGCAGCCTTAGCCTGACAGCAGGACAACCCTAGGCTTAGACACAGACATCCCTCCAAAACATTTCCAGCCTGTTGTGATGCTGCCTGTGGACATTGCATCCAGCTGTGACAAGAAATTCATGGTTATCACCCAGGCTGCAGCTGCTGCTGGCTCGTGGGTTTGCTCTGTGGGGTGAGCCATGGCAGTCCTGCCCTGGATGAACAGCCCTGACGTGTTCTGCACTTGCCTCTGCCAATGGTTCACCACATCCTGATATTAATCCAAGGATCTGCACCCAGGCTGGACTCAGGCACAGTGTGATGGCCTGGGAGGGGATGCTAAGAGCTAACGCTCCTCCAGAGAGAGGAGGGACCTTGACAGACCCCACCTTGATCTACAAGTGCTCAGTAATGGCAGCATTAACCAGGTTGATTGGCTCAGACCTGAAAATGTCCTCACTGCTTTGAATCTCTCCTGATCCGCAGAGGACCCCAGACCTGCATTTCTCACCCTGTTACCTAAGCTGGCAGGGAGGAACCTTGAGCCTCATCTGCCAGATGATAAGTTGAAGCACAGAGAGCCCAAAAGGAGGGTAACCTACAACAGACTCTCCTAAAAGTAGGGAGTTTGCAGCCTCAAAGGCAGGGCTGGTTCTCTAACTCGCCTTTACCAAATGTCAACCCTCAAAAGACCTTCTGGTTTATTTTATTCTTCTGCCAAGAGGGGACCAGGTCTATCCAGAGGCTGGGAAGAGCCACAGAAGAGAGCTGAGGCACTCAGGGAGAGCTGCCAGTGCCCTTCTGGCTATCCAAGGACTGTGCTGGAAGGAGTGCCGGATGGGACCCCCAGACGGCTGGGTGCACCAAGAAGGACACAGCACTCCTGCCATGAGAAAGCAGCAGTTCAATGAGCACAGACACCAAGAGAAAGCTGTGCCAGAGCAGGAACCGAGCAGCCCTCGTAGCCCTGTGAGCGCAGTGCTCTCCTTCCCACTGGCCCCAAATGCATGGGGCCACCAAAGCTAATAAAGCTGTTAATGGGGCCACATGTCACCTCCTGACTAAGGCGTACACAATTCACACCTCAGGAATTCGTCCTCGTTTGGCCGGATTCCTCTCCAGCCTGGAGGGCAAGCCAGCTTAAGGTTAGTTCCCCACATTTTAGGGCTCTCTTCCACCGAATTTTCCAGGCTAGACTGAGCTTAGACTGTCCCAAAGCCCTCCAGCTAAAAGCAGGTTTTTGGCATGGGACAGGAGGGCAATGGCACACTGACACGTCACAGGGAAGCTGTGCCAAGAGTCTCTGCTGAATTTCCAGTGCTTGCCACTGACTTGAGCAAAGTCTTTAAAGGCTCCTTTTCTAAAGCGTTCCCGAGTTCAGCAGGGCCAGTCTCTGGGATACGTCTGGACTGGCACTTGGAGTGACGAGTATCAGAGCTCCCGTGGATTTTGTATGGGTTTAGGCTGCTTGGATCTCCTGGAGTTGGGCCCAGCATTCTCCACGTGGCGTAACTCCAGAAATGGAAACACTCTCAAGTGAGCAGTTTCTTTCCCAAAATGGGGATTCTTCTCTCCTTTGGATGGAAAACAGTAGAGACAAGGGAAATATTATCTCATTGTACTCTGAAGGAGAGCCATTTATTAACTGTGGGTACCGAATTTAACTCTGGGTGTTTTTAAATAGCAGTTCTGATGTGAATAGAAATGCTTGGACACTTTCCTTGCAATGTCAGGAATCTGCATCACAGAATTATGTCATGTTGTGAGAAACAGCCACTGAAATCAACTACAGGAGATAAAAGTGAAACCAGCTAGCCTAAATTCATGAGAAATTCATTCCAGGGGCACAGATTATATGAAATGGCTCCTTATCTCAGCTGTATTTGCAACATGTGAATGCTCTAAAAGAGCCATCCTATTGCCTCCCACGCCTGCCACGTTATGCAAGGGTGGCTTTTCTCACGTGCTCTGGGGCTCCCAAGGCGCCCACGCTTTGCTGCCAGGAGCCCCGTGGTGGGGTAATCTCCAAATACTGGGCACTGAGTGTTCTGCACGGCAAAATGGAGCGGCCAGGCTGAAGCAAGGTGTTGTTTATGGGATTCTCATTGTTTTCTCAAGCAGGAGAGTAATTTTATTTGCTAGGAGCAGGAAGGCAATGAGGCACAGAGGGATATGTGTGCCTGATTGTGTTTGGTGTTACACAGTGGCCATGCAGCAGCCACAAACCATCACGGTAGATGTGTGTGCATGTGCTGGGGAATGTTAGCTGAAAACCCAGGAACATGCTCTTTGGATTATTATCCGAATGTTCTCCTTTCCATTACACCCTCTCTACCACTGCTGGCTCCCTTAACCAAGGCAAATGAGGACATAATAAAGTTCAAGTGATATCAGCTATTGTTTTCTAACTGGTAATTTCCCAGGACTTCTGCAAGCTTCTGCTATCCCAGGTGAAACTCAGTAATTAAGACTGACCTTTGAAAGCTCCCACTTACAATCCTATGTGCTGGTTCTGCTTAATTTGTTCCCTTGCCTTACATATAAAACTGTGAATAATTGCTGCAGTTTATTAAAGTGCATTTCTTTCAGAGCACTGAGATCATTTAATTTCAATGCATCCGACAGTACATAATAAGTATGAGTGTTTTGAGCAGGTCATGCTAATGAAAAATGAGTGGGGAGTCGTGTATCTGACTGTTCCTATTTTGTACCAGTGTCACTCGGTTCTGGAGACAGCAGGTTTACAGGATGACGCCAGTTGGGAATCCTGCACATCAGGCAGGTCTCTGCCTGTGAAAAAAATGTACAGTAGCGATAGAAATATCCAAACCGTAGCTCTTAAAATGGGCTGAGACTAAAAAAAAATCATTACAGGCCTTTAAAAATTGGACTTTTGGGTTTAATTGTGTTTTGTAAGTGGCTCTTTGTTACCTCTTCACAAGCAAAATGCACTTGATTCATATTCATATGGAGAGAGTTGCTTTTTATTTCTCCTAAAACATAAATACTAGAAACTGGCTGCTGCCTCTGACAAAAGCAGGGATTTTTACAAAATCAAGGAAAGCTAAACAAGTGAACTTGGATCTGTGGGACTGCTAATAAAATCCAAAGAGCTGGCAGTTAAGGAGAATTTACTGAAGGAGCACAATGTAGATGGCTTCACCTGAGGCCAGCGAGGCTTGGGAAGAGGGCTATGGAGGGTTTAGGAGTTTGGATGTTGAGGTTTCTTGTCTTGTGTTGGTCCGTGCAGAAGAGTGGGGATTCAGGCTGGAGCACGGTGTAGGATCCCATTCTGATACATCCTGCAAAGCTGGCCAGGAAAGCAGCACCCACCTCCCTCACCCAAAACATGCACTCTGAGCACAGCATGAGCCCCGCAGTGCACAGGATAAATCAAATCTCACAATTCACCAGGATCAAGAACTGGAGGCTTTTCCATGGTTTTGTAGCCTGGATGATTTATGATTTAATTTAAACACATAGTTTCCAGCTGTTTCTTTTTGCAGGCAATCACCTAGGCTGCATTAACCCGATGGTGATGTACTGGTCCCAGGGAGCCCCGGACTGAGACCACAGCTCTCAGAGGTGTGAACTTCCCCCATTTATCTTGATGGGGCGTGCACAGCTTCGCCAGGGAAGCAGGTCCAAGCACGTTAACCCCTTCACTGCCAGCCTCCACCGTGGAAAGGGCTGGTTAGAATCAGAATCTCTCAAGCTGGAAGGGACGCACAAGGATCACCGAGTCCAACTCCCACGTAGGACAGCCCCAACAATCCCATGTGCTTGAGAGCGTTGTCCAAATGCTTCTCTAACTCTGGCAGGCTTGGGCCCACAACCACTTCCCTGGGTTGTACAGTGGTGTGTCTTGTACGAGCCTTCCTCCATGTCCCAAGGGATGCCAGCGTGGAAGGGGGTGAGAGATGTTCAGCCTCCTGGATGGTGGTGTTGCAGGTTATAGGTTTGGAGATCAGAAGGTTTTTCATTGTACAGCTCATTGCAACAGATGGGGCCACACAGGTGTTCCGCTTTAATGTGTTTTGAACAAGCTGTATATTTCCCTGCCTCTTGGGTTCTAACAACAGAGCAGGGGCTCCCTGAAGGCTCCAGGATAACCCTATGGAAAACTGGGGACAAAACAGATCACACAGAATGGCTGGGTTTGGGAGGCACCTCTGGAGAACACCTAGTCCAGCCTTCTGCTAAAGCAGGCTCACCTACAGCAGGATGCACAGGTTTGTGTCCAGGTGGGTTTCCATATAGCTCCAGAGAGGGAGGCGATACAGCAGCAGATGGGAAGCGATTCCTGGGAGACAGCTCGCTCTGGCTGGAGCATGGATGGCTCAGCTGCAGGTTCCCTTCATGGTGCATGAGGTGTTTGCCAGCAGAGCACAAGGTTTTGCTTGTCACTAATGGCTCTGGCACTGCTGCCGCGGGAGCGCTGCTTGTCAGGACCTGAGATACCAAACCGGGAAGCTCCCTGTCCCTCCGGAGCTCTCCCAGCCGGCTGTCAGCAGGCTCCTGCCGGCAGCACAGCACTAAAGCTCTCGTGTGCCGGTGTCGGGGGCTCTGCTTTGCAAACGTGCTTGCAAACGCCGGTGAAGGTGGCAGCTGCTGGAAGGGGCCGTGCTGCCTTCCCCTGCACAGGGCTGGCTGCAGCTGCAGCGTGCCGGGGGTGGCGGCGGGTCCCTTTCCTGCGGCAGGCACAGCCACCTGAGCAGGGCTTCTTGGCGAGACAAAGATGTGAGGTTTAAAGTGAAATTGCTGCTTCAAAGGGAGAGCTTTCAGGAATTTCTAATGTTGGCAGGAGGTGCCAGCCCGCTCCCAGGCTGTCCCAAAAGACACAGCCCTGCAGCCCTGGATGGCAGCGAGGAGGGGCTCAAAACCAGGGCACAGCCTGCTTTCACCTCCTGAGCCAGGGGCACACACCTCTTCCCGGTGCCTGAAACAGCCCTTTCATTATGTTTATATTTAAAAATCTAACAGTGACTAAAGCAGTTTGCATAATAAACAGCTCCAGAGCCAGAAATATTTGCCTGCTCTCGGTAAAAAAAGGAAGTCCTCAGATCCTCTTCTGAAGACGGTAAGAAAGTGACAGAGTTTTCCCTTTGCAGGATATAAATATGCAGTGCAAATAGGTGGCTGCTGTCACTGCTTACATTTTGATGTATCTCTTCAGATAGCCTGGCAGCGCCAGGTTATTTTAGTGTCAAATCAAAGCTCTGGTTGTGTAAAGAAGCTGAGGAAAGGTACAGT
Source organism: Cyanistes caeruleus (assembly GCF_971803275.1). NCBI lineage: Eukaryota > Metazoa > Chordata > Aves > Passeriformes > Paridae > Cyanistes > Cyanistes caeruleus. The sequence goes on along the minus strand of NC_141716.1, from coordinate 9,629,984 downwards.
CTGTGTTGCAGCAGAGGATGGAAGCTCCAGGAAGACTGGAGGCAGTCCTGTGAGACACGTACCAGCCATGCATACTAAACCTGCCATTTAGTACACCGACAAGAAAACCCGTTTATAAGAGCTGCTGCGGAACAGAAATAAACGTCTTCAGGTTTGGGTTGAAGAAGGAGGGGTGTTTTTCTAGGCAGGCACGTGCTTCATTATCACATTAGCTAAAAGAAAATAAAGCTTTGGCCCCCTTTTACCCTCCATTTCGTTGTAGGAGAAAGAAATTGTAAGAGCCTGCTTATGCCAGGAGAAAAACCTTGCGGGCTGATCCCTTTTTAATGCTCTTGTATGCAATGCACCAGTGCTGTCCTTGACTTAAACGAGTCAAGTGAGTCCAAACCTGCCTGGTCTGCATTCCCCCTCAGCATCTCCCGGTGCTTCCTGCGGCCTCGGCACTCCAGCCTGGTGCGGTGGCGTACACAGACCGACAGCGAGGGCCACAAGATAACAGAGGCTGATAACGAGGGGTCTGCGGGACAGGTGCGCACACCCCGCTTGCCTCCTCTCACTTGGAAATGCTCAAATTGCCCATGAGCTGGTGCCTATCGGGGGGTCTGGCGCGCCGGGACTTCAGAGGAAGCCCCGAGGGCCTCATAGCCCTGGGGTGCGGGGGTGTCACTGTGCGGTTATCGCGGGGAGGCAGCGGAAACGCCTCCCCTCAGAGCCGCCCTCCCGCCATGCGGCCCTGGGGGCGGGGCCTCAGCGCAGGGGCGGGGCTTTTTATGCAAATACAACCGGCGGGGCGGGGAGACGGCGCATGCGCGCTGGGCTCACGGAGCAGCACGGTTCTTACACAATGCACCGGGCCCGGCAGCCGCGAGAAGAGGGAGTGGCCTCGCATGTAAATGAGGGTAGAGTTTTGGCGCGTCTATTGGAGGAGGGAGAGGAAGGGGCGGGACCGGATATGTAAAGCAGCGAGCCGGCGTAGCGCGCGGCGGGGGGGCGGCGGGTCGGAGCGGTCATGCCGGCGGGGCGTGGCTCACATGCAAATCATGCCGGCTTCGGGGGGCGTGGCTTGGATGCAAATAGGCGCGCGGCCGCTTCCCACCCCCGGCCCGTCAGGCCTCTCCCCGCCGCTTTAAAAGGCGCCGCGCCTGCGCAGAACGTCGAAACCGGGACTTAGTCTGTTACACAACCGCGCTGCGCTCCCCGCGTCCCGCTCCGCCCGGCGCTCCTCTGCCCGCCGCTCCTCCCGCTCCGCCCGGCCGCCCGCGCCTCCGGCATGAGCGGGGACCAGCTGCACAACGATTCCCAGGTGAGCGCCCCGTGCCCGCCCTCGGGGCGCGCTCCCGGGGGACCCCCGCCGCGGTGCTCTCATCCCCCCGTGCCGGCCCTGAGCTGGCCGCCTCGCCACCCCCTGTAGCCCCAGCGGGGGGACCGTGCCCTGCGGCCGCCCCCGTTCGTCCGGGCAGAGTCCTGTCAGCCCAGCTGTCCCCCCGCGGTGGGATGGGGGCTGTGGGAGCGGGGCCCCGCGTGTGACCCCCAGGCTGGCCGGAGAAGGGGAGGGGGCGGCTGCCGCGCTCCCCCGGCTCGCTCCCCTTTGCGGGGCTCGGGAGGGATCCCCCCATGAGCTGTGTCGGGGCCGGGGGGCGCTTCACCCGTTCCCCCATCACCTTCCGCATCGCGCTGGGCTTTTCTCATTTGGTATTTAATTCCCCTAAAAATGAGGGTGAGGGCAGGGGTGGGGGTCCCCCGGAGCGCCGCGGACCCGGGCGTGCTGACGGTGTGTCCCTGTGTGCTCTCCCCGCAGATCGAGGCGGATTTCCGAGCGAACGGTGAGTGCGGCCCCGGCGCGCCCCTCGCACAGACATGGCGTCCCAGAGACTAAGTCCCGGCTCCGCGCTCACCGGCCCCATTGTTCCCATCGAGCTGCCAAAAGCGCCCCTTTCCCGGCGGGATCGGGCCCTCCCGACCCCCGCCGCCCCGAGTGGGGGCACCGCAGGCCCCCGATCCGAGCGCAGCGGCTCTGCCGGGGTCGCCTTTGGGCCCCGATTCCTCCCTGGAAAGTCGCCTTGTCGACGGTCGGGACTTAGTCTCTGCGCCATTTTCTTTTTCTCTCTCTCTCTCTGTGGCTTTTCTCTCCTTCTCCTCCTCCCCGAGCTGCCGCCGAGCCGCCTCTGCAGAGGCACCGGGCCATCATCCCCAGCACCAGCCCTTCGTAACCGAGGGGAAAGCAAAGTTTTTAGCTTAAAAAAAAAAAAAAAAATTTAAAAATCTCAAGTCGCTTTTTTTTTTTTTTTTTTTTTTTTTTTTTTAATCGCAGGTTCCCTCCCCCCACTGCTCCCCGTCTCTGTTCCTTTGAGGGAATCTCTCCCTTCCCCTAAAATGAAAGGTGATTGCAACATGTTGCTCTTTAAAAGAAGCTGCATCATCCATTTTAAAATCAGTCTTATTTTCTTCCTTGCTATTTAAATGATTTGACTTTACCTTGTTAGAGGAGGTTTTTTAAATTCAAATAAAAACCTACTTTAAAAAACCCCAGCAGACCATAGTGTAGACAATTCCAGAAAGGTAGACAGCATCACTTCAGGGACTTTGCAAGCTAACTTAATTTGGTTCAGAAACATTTGCAGGTGTCTTGTAATTACATAAATATATATACACTTATATATATATATATAAATTTTTGTATATGTATATATTTATATATGAATATATATGCTTACCTGTCTGTATGTATATATATATATATATATTCCATTATATATACAGGCATACAATATCTTTTCTAATCAGCCTGATGACTGCTAACTTTTTCTGATAATTTATTCTGTTTTATAGGAAGCAAGCTAATTGCAAGCCTGCCCATTTTGATAGGTGTCAAATTGAAGGGCTTAAGTAGGATGAAGGGGAGTTGAGGACATACAACCAACCTTTGTGTGTGTTTGTGTTACTGCCACTTTTTGGGATGTGTGAGGAGCTCTGAGCTGTCCCCTGACTGCTGAGGTGGTAGAGGACAAAAAAGATGGTTGAAAATATCTGCTTGACTTATAGTTACACTAATTTTTAGAATGCTTTTCTGGATGATGTCCACGTGCCTGGTTGCTTTGTAGACTCTAGTGCATGTAAATATTTACAGATCTACGCTTGCGAGTACCTTTCTTTCTGTCAGTTCATTGGAATGTGATTGTGTGTGTGCAGCAGGAGCAGACAGTATCAAATATGCAGGTTTTGAACTCTTCATTTCTATTCTGAATTTATAGCGGGGTTCTCTGAATAATTCTTATCAGGGAAAAAGGGTGCAGTGGATCTCCCAAGAAGTACGGGTGTAACTCTTGAAGCAATTTAAATATAAGCTTATGTAGGAATGTTTGTAGTCTTCTTATGCTGGAAAACACTTACTTCATCTAAGGATCATCTTTATTTAGGGAAAAATACTCGCTGGTAAGCTTTAATTATTTAGTACTGTTGTACATAGAGGAAGTGATGTATATTTGACCTTTCGACTCCATCTTCCAATGAACCTTTCGGACAGATTTTTCTCTTCTATTGTGACCATGTGCTGTTTTATTCTTCTAAGAGTTTTAGTCATACAGCTCTTAAAACTCCTGTGGTTTTTATTTCTACCATGTGTTTAAGGAATTCAATACAGAAATTCAGAGTAAGACACCTTGATGGAAAAACTGAATTCCTGGTAAATCAAGCACACCCAACAAATCCATTCCAGTGTAGGCATTATCACCCTTTCAGTCCTATTGTAATTATTTGTGGCGGTCATGTAACATCATTGTCATTGATCAGAGACCCCTAAACCCCAAAACCCTTTTCAGCACTGGAAGGTACGTGTAACCCTGTTAGTCTTGCTCAGGGAATAATGCTGAATAGACACTGCACTCTCTGACCTTGGGACCACCCCAGATCTCCCTGAAAACCTCCGCTTGCTCTGAGCCTTGTTTCCTCTGCACAGGAGCTCTTTGCACTCTTGTGTCGGGAATTGTCACACACAGATGAGAACAGCGGTTCGCCTCAGGCTGAGCACTGAGGTTCTTGCTCTTATTTTCTTGTTTTGATCCTATTTAGTGGCGAACATTAGGAGTGGGTGGTAGGAATCCCAAGAGCCGGCTTTTTTCCCCCCAAGATGTTTAGAATGGGTTTAGACTTTGATTATTGTCAGGCAGCACTAAACAGTAGAGCCAAACTCTCCTTTGAGGCCTCCTGTATTTCACTTTTGGGGGAAGGGAAGTTTTTCTGGGGGCTGGTACTGACTCACTGTAAATGTTGAGTGTAGCAGCAGTAAACATTTTTGTTAATAGAGAATGTTTTGGGTGACTTTTAGCTAATGTGTCAGTAATAGGGCAGCTGAAGCACTTTGAAGCTTCCTGTTGTTATTAATGTTCCTATCTGGGTCAGTGGACACACTACCTCGGGTTGTGGTCACACGAGTTGTTGCAGCTGCAATAGGTTGGGTGGATCTGCTCATTGCAGGTCAGCACGGCACAGCCCGGTTGTAGCTGGGAGCCTGGATCTGGTTACACACCCGCTTCATTGATAGCAGGGTAGTGATGGCTGTGAGAGGGGGTGCCAGCAGCAAATACGTGTTCCTGGCTATTTCTTGTCATTAAATAGCCAGATCACTCTAAGCAAGAGTGTCCTGGGCAAATTCCAACTTGAGTAATTGCATTCCATTTCGGTATCCAGGTTCTCTCTCCTGTTTGGCCATAGTGGGTATTTTTTTCACCTTAGCTGTATTTTTAGTATCTGTACGCATTGCAAAGAATTTTCCGTGTTCAGTCCTAGCAGTGTCTGTTTGCAGACCACGCTGAGAGCAGTATTGTGCTGAAACAGCCAGCCTTTTCTGCAAGTAACATCCTTGCAGTCTTCAGCATTCAGAAGGGAAATGGAGTCCAAAACTGTTGTTTCCAGCTACAGCTTGGATGCTGAAAATGTCCCCACCTCCACAGATTTCGATTCTATTGGGTTTTGCCATTAGGAGCTTTGTTACTCAGGTTGGATGTAACAACCTCTTACTACTGAGGAAAACATTGAGACTAAAAGCAATTTATCTTGACTTTCAGCTCCCCCATTGTGTTTGCAGAGTGCAGTAGATAAAAATCACTTTTGTTTGCAAAATAATCAAATTGCATTCCAAAACTACTAAATTCAACTAACTGCTATTAGTGCCTTGGCTGCTCAGCAGCCTCTGATCAGAACTTGTGTGATATCCAGAACTGCTCAGTGTGGAGACTGAAGACATCACCCCAAGCAGTGCTTTTTGCTTCCAGTTGATTTGGCCAGTAATGTTAAGATGCAGTTTGAGGTCAAGTATCACTGGAGTAACCATTACAGTGCATTAACAGGAGTCAAGTGTGAATTTGTCCAGCATCACAGAGGTGGCTTCTGGAATTCAAATGGTTGAAGGAGGGGCTTACTTTAACAGTGAGTATTTTTGGGGGGAAAAAAAACGAAGCCTTTACTGCTGCAGCACCTTATCAGGAGCTGGCAGGTTTTTTTATGTTGGCCCAAGCACTCATGGGGCATCTGTGTATTTATCGGGCTGGCAACATGAAGGAATGAGCAGGAGGGAAATTCAAATTAAATAACAGGAGTGCTGAACCAAATGCCATACAAGTTAAGGAATTTCAGCACGTTTTGTGTTTTGCATTAAATTCATGTTTCATGTATGACAGAGCTGTGCAATAAGAGGTGTGGGTGATTTAAATGCTAACAAACTGTAGAGCAACATAGCAGAGATCTTTAGGATTTCTCAGTGGTTGTGAAACAGTCTGTTGGAGAGCAGATTTGTGCTTCCTTGCTGCTGCCTTTGCTGGCGCCTTCTGGATGGGTGAGAGTTTTTTGAAGGAGAGCAGGGCCACTTCTGGCATAGGGCTGTGTGTACCTTAGCACTGCTGTTAGAGCCACTGTGCTAAACAAACTGCACGGGTTTAGGAAGCGTGAAGGCGCTGCCTGTGCTGTGTGTGTGTGACATGTCAGGGAGAAACTGTCTTTTGAGTTCCCTGGGAACATGTCTCACGAATGCTTTAAATGTCAAACGTTTGGCAAGGGATCCAAAGTACAAAAGGTAGTTAATGGTATTTAGGTGCAGATTGATATCTCTCCTGAAAATTTCCTTTGCCTTTTCTGTGATACATAGAGATGAGAATCTAGAAGAATTTAGCTTGTTTCTTCCTTGCATGGCTCCCTGCCTTCTCTCCAGACTGCAGTGCTGGTGGTGAGCCTGCATTGTGGGAAGTGCTGCCCACAGCCTCAGAACAATACTTGGGTAGTTTTAAGTCTGCAACCACTTAGGGGTTTTTTTTTATTATTTCAGAAATATTTTACATAAGACGCCAATTTCTTAATTTTGTTTTTGCATTGATTTTCAATATGTTCACAGCAATCTCTCGCAGGGCTTGTTAGGATATGACAGTGTAGCTTCACTATGGGAATCTTCAGATTGTGATAGGTGAGAGTACTCTGAAGTAAATTTGTCATTCATGACACTTCCCAGAAATGTAAATAAACATATTGTTGGTAAGCTGCTCTTCACTATCATGTGCTGCATAAGTTGATTGCATTTATTTTCCCCAGCAGAAGCCTCGGAAGGGCTTTGCTAAAGACCTTGAGGTCTGTTGTGTTAATTGTTCTGACACATTCAGCATTTAGGTTAAAACTTAATGGGTGTCTGGTGGGAGTGGGGAGTTGAGTGCGTTTGAGGGAGCTGCAGCCAACTTGTGTTTTTGTTAAAACTCAGCAGAATTACTTAAATGTGCTGGAAGATGTGTTTCGGGGGTTAATGGCCCATGTGTTTCTTCCTCTAGCAGGTTTTCTTAAGATGTTTTTCCTTTTACTCCAGTGTTAAGCACTCTCTGTTAATAATGTGTTATCAGGGCTTCTTTGTTTACTTTGTGAAACATGAAAAATTTTGAACCAGGGGACCTGTGTAAAAGTGTGCTTTTTTTACATGGCTTCATGTAAATTAGACACACAGCTCATAAATGTGATCAAGCACAAATCAGATTTAATTTCATTTACAACTGTGACTTCAGATATTCGTTAGATAGTTCATTGAATTCCAGCCTCCTGAGTTGCACTGTCAGCAGAAACTGCAATAATATGTAATTATAGCAAGTACTTAACATCTCATTGACTCAAATTCCTCTGTTAATGATTTCACTGGATTCTTGTTAAAGTAATACCTGCTGAAATAGCACAAGCTACTGCCCTGTTAGAGGGAGGCTCCAGGTCAGATTCTTCCTGGTGATGTAAATTGCTGTAGTTCTGCTAAAATCAGTGGAGCACTGACAGTGTATCTGCTTTTTTGTTACTGGTCTGCTTTAATGTCACAGTGACTATTTAAGAGAAATACAGTTTAACCTAGGAAATCAGTGCAGATTTTTCCTGTGGCTTTTCAAGATGGGACAGTTTCTCTTTCTAGTCTGCTTGAGCTGGTTGTGCTGATACAGTTTCTCATAACCTTGTAAGACATGTAGTCATTCACAAGTATTTATTGGCTCATTAAATTTAATTGGTTTTGTGGCTTCCAGCTTTACAGATACTGCTCCCCATTTTTTAGAAGACCTCACGCTCTGAAACATGGGGGCAAAATCTATTTAGTGTTATGTATTCTGCTTCTACCTGGGTTTTTGAAGGTCTGTGTCTTAGCTTTCCAAATCCGAGAGAAGATATTTGATGTAGAAATCAGTGTTTATCAGCTTGCTGCTCTGGGACTGTCCCTTCTGACAGAGCATATGACACATCTGCCTGTACCTTCTCCCTGCAGGACTCTCTGTTCTGAGCTGTTCAGCACTGTCAGCGTTTAAATGTGGATCATCTTTAGATTTCAGAATGGTTCCTCCTGGTAAGGGAACGGGAGAAGGGTATGGGCTTGCTGTGGATTCAGCAGTGAGTTTGCCACTGCTCTGCTTTTCCAAAAAAAACAGTAGAAAATTAATTTAAAACCCAGTTCATAGCTGCAGTGGGATTATTCCTTTTGAACAGTTTTCCCACTTAGTGCTGTCCTTAACTCTGCCAGCAGCTGCCTGCTCCAGGGAGTTCCTCTGTGTGCGCTCTGGTGGCTTCCACTGTCCATCACTGGTTGAACACTGGAATTACTACAGCATGGAAGTGCTGTTCCAGGCAGAGCAGAGAGAGCCTTTTCTGCTGCAGGCTCCTGCTATTTCCTAGCTCAGCTGAACACGTTGTAGTAGTGGTTTCCCGGTGTGTATGAGACTACAGTATTTTTAGCACAGCGTTTGTTCAAAATGTCCTGGCTGACATAAATGCTAAATAGTTCCAGTGGATTTAATGAGGTTTATAGCTGGAAATATTTTCACCTTGAATGCTTGATTTTTAAACTAACGATCTTGGTCAACTGCAGTAATATATTGCAATGTCACAGCAAGAGTTAGGACATTTGGATGGTGATGTGAAAAGAAAGGGTGAAGTTAATTTTGAATTCTTGTGACCTGCATGGTATAAGGAGGATTAAAAAATTGGTTTTGGCTTCAGAAATATGAGCATACCTGCATGTTTTCAAGTGGAAATTTGGTTTCTAAATTAGACTTCTGTAGCTGCTCAGCTGATGAACAAGTGAGAGCTCCAGAGTTGAGAATGAAAGTGGAGAATATGGAGCGGTAGTCAGTCTTCCTGAAATTTGTTCTTTTGTAACATGTACTTAGCATCAAAGATTCTCAAACTTCTTTAAGATAAAATTAGGATTTTTTTTTTAAATCCCTCTCTGTGTCAGCAGGAGTGGTGGCAGGAAATACAGTTTTTTTGCCAGTCCTTGCAACAAACAGTCTGGGAGATCCTCCAACACAACTGGTGGAGATCAGACTTGATGTTTTTGGAGACGTGGGAGACCTTGGCAATTAGTTCTCTATTAATACTAATGATAGAGATGGAGTTCTGTAATGAAGGAAGGTGAGTAGGAGAGGGACAGTGCTTCAACTAAGAATTGCTTCACTAACTTTCTAGTGTTGTCACAGAGTTCTGGTGATGTCTTCCATCATCTCAAGGCCTGTTTCTCTGCTAGAATAAAACATTCTACTGCTGCTTCACCCTGGGGAAGTTCCTGTTGTTTCCTGGCTGTTGCTTGAATCTCAGCAGCTTCTCTCAAAGGTGGTTGCAGCAGTAGTTCAGTTTGGAAGAATGAGTTGCACTGACAGCTGCTCTGGGTTTGGGATCTGCCCGTTCCCAATATGAAGGAGTCCCAAGGACGGGCAGCAGTGAGCATGCCTTACTCCTGTCTTGGGAGGCTTTGGAGGCGGGGGCTGGAAAATGTCTGAAATGCTTATCTTGATGGGATGGGGGCAGTGCAGGCTCACTGGAGGCACAGCAGGAAAGTTAGTGTGGGTGCCTATCACTCAGCCTCAGCAGACAGTGTCTCCTCAAGAAAAACACCCTGCATCTCCACCTGGAGTACTTAAATCCCTTTCTAAGTTTGAAGGTGTTGACTTCTGAAATTGGGATGCTGGCAGGGTAAAGAGGGACAGCATCAGACTGTTGGGAAATGGTTTTAACTGGAGACTCCTGTCAGTCTCAAAGAGACAAAAGTTGCTTCCCACAGAGCTTCCGATCAGTAGATGTTTTTGGATTCCTTATCGATATTTTTGACGTGAGTGTATTTGTTCATGTTCACAAGCTTGCCATATGCTTTGTGCAGTTGTGAGCTGTGTGGGTGTCCCTGTATGTATTTTTATCTTATACCTTCGTCAGAGAAGGAGCTTTTTAGGGAGTGTTAGCAAGACAATGGCTTCCTACTCTATCAAGTATTGCAGAAAACTGAGCCTTATGGTGCCCACCAAAAGATGGAGATTTTCCTTCATAATTCTTCCTAGCGTAGACATGTTACAGAGAGGTGGGCATTCATGGAATTCAGCTTTGCAGCAGAGTAATTCTGCAGCTGCCTGTATCTTTCCATCACTGGAGAGAGATTGATTTCTGCCTCAGGAAAGCTTGGTGTGTACTTGTGGCTTCACTAAAACATTTTGATCAGTCTGTGTAACTCATCTGTGGCTGTGTCCATTAAATACATGGTAGGAATCTGCTTGCCTCCTGGTTTTGGGCAGGATAGAGTTAAGTTTCTTTGTAGTAGCTGGTACAGTGCTGTGGATTTAGTATGAGAGTAATGTTGATAACACACTGATGTTTTAGTTGTTTGGACAACTAGCTAAGTGCCTGCTCGGTTTCATCAGCTGCAGTGTACAGCTGACAGTCTCTTTCACACACGCAGCATTCAGCATATAGTGCAGCTTTATTTGGGGGAGAAATACTCTTACATTCTCAATGAACGCATAGTTCTGGCTCTTCAAGATGTCCATTTTTCTTCCATAATGCCATTTTTCAATGATTTTCTAAAAATAAGACTCTGGTGGCTTTTATTCCTTATTGCTCATTTTGTAATCCCAGTCGTTGATTTGCATAGTGTTACTAATTTTTGCAGCAAGCATCCAGGACCTCAGTAGTTGAGTATTTTGCTGTATTTAAGAATAAATTATAGGAAGAAAAGAAATAAGAGACCTGGTGTTGAACATGCGTAAACTGCATACAGCTTTTCTGTCTAAATCCCACTGCTTGGCTGCCCTGAAATAAGTTTTACCAAATGCTTTGGAATTTCTGAAGTGTTGAGCTCACTCTACTACTCAGTGTATGCAGCAGGAAATTGGAAGTTGTCTTGTTCCCATCCAAATGTCTTGTCAGTTTGGTGCAGCTAGATATGTGGCAGCATCTAAAGAGAATAATTGTAAGAACAGTTTTTTTTAGGCATTGGCCAGAGACGTGGCTTCATAGTTAAAAAGTCAAGAAAATAATTCCTAGGGATGGAGCAATCCCCAAGTGCAGATAGCTTTTTAATTTTTTTTTCCTGGCATTTGTCACATACTCTGCTCTGTTGCCTAACACAGCTTCTGACACACGAGATCATGAACTTGTAGAGTGTTATCCAGAACATTTTTTCTTTCATTTGTCACTTCTGTACACATTTGCAGTTGAACAACATTGCAGCAGCTTTTCTTGTGTATATCATGGAATAGATGACCTGTACTTTAGGGCCAGGGCAATGTACTTCAGTTGAACTTTTTATTGATGGCAATATTTTACTACTCAAGGCTTGTCCTGGTATTTGAACAAGGGCCAGACTTGTCAAAACAGCTGCTTCTCTTCCTCTGAGGTTGCACTTTCTTGTTTTGCAGAGGTGGCTTATAAAGACCTTTGAGGAGAGTAGACACCTCAGTGTTTTTTCCCCCTTTGAACTGTAGTGTCTGTTGCAGATTTTTCAGTAGCTGGAGGTAGAATTGAGAAACATGATGATCTGACTAAAAGGCAGAGATTTCTGGAGTTTGGGTTTAAGCACAGCTTGGTGTTTTTGTGGTCAGTAAGCAGAGTTTTAGGAGGAGAAAAGTACAGGTAGTGGCAGGAGACAGACACCCTGTTCCATACAGTCTCTTTGGAGACCTGATGGCCAGGTGGGAAGGCTGTCTTCCTTCATCTGCTCTGCAGCAGATGCAAGTGGATGCAGTCTGTGCTGTCCTTAGGGAGATTGGTAGCTGATAAATTGGAAATTCTTATTCCAGCTTCTGGTTTGGTGCAGTGCTGCCTTGCCAGCTGTCAGCTTGTCTGGAGTGCCTGGTGCTCTGCTCAGGACATGAGGGTGAAGGGTTGAATGTGAAGAGAGACTCTTGAAGCTGAAGGAAGCACTGTGGAGAGACATTTTTATTTTCTTACTCCTGAATGCTGTGTCTGGGTTTAAGGTCCTTTGTGCTGTACCTTGTTATCTTGTCCTAAGGCCACATTGTTTAAATAGGCAACAGCGTGGGGAAAGAGGGGGTACTATGCTCTTCTCAGAGCTGGAGAAACCAGAACATAGTGGGAGTGATTTTTTCCAGCAGAGAAATAGATTTAAAGCTGTCTGGCTAGAATTGAGATTCAGTTTCATCTTGGACATTTGCTTCTGACTTTTAATTCCTTCTCCATCTTAAGACCGAGGTGCTTATCAAAGGGCAGCACAAAGAAAAAGAAGAAAGGAGCTTCCACGGTTTTAGCGTATTTTTATATGCAAATCTCATCTCAGGAGCTAAGGTGGGCATTTTTTTCTGTGGTACTGTTATTTTACAAATACTTATGATACAATACAAATTAGAATGTTGTGTGGAAGGTTCTGCAATTAATGAAATCATTGGATTTGCAGTAGGGAGACAGTGTCTCCCTGGTTTGTCTGCAGGGTTCTGGTGTCAGGTACGTCAGTCTCTTGCACCATACCGGCCACCTTGCTACAAGTGTCTCCTAACTGGGCCTGGAGCAACAGGAAGAGCAAATTACGTCTTCTCCCAGTTTGTGAATGCTGGTGAGTGTGTGAGTAAGATCAGTTTTTGGAAAGATAAAATAGCTGGGATGGGCAGGTACTGGTTTAAACTTGCCTTAGGAAGGCACCTTACAAGTTAGACGAGCACTCTCCAGTTTAATCCAGCCTTTTGGGAAACGGGAAGCTGGAGCTCTTGGGAGATCCATGTGAAGGGGATGATTCATTGCAACACAAGCAGCATGTACAAAATGGAGGGATGAAGTAGAGATAGTGACATACTATGAGGTTTGTTCTCTAGAGTTAATGACCACCAGATGGGGAATAAAAGGCTGCCTGCTTTTCTTTTGAGGACCAGGAATGTCATTGAGGCTGTTAAAATGTGCTGTATCTGTGGTAATGCTGCTTGTGCACAGCGAACCCTTTGATGTGTGGATCAGAGTTAGCTTTCCTTGCTGGTGTTTCCCCTCAACACTTAGGTTTTAGCATGGGTTTTGGCTGAAGATGAGATTCTTGCAGTGTGGTTTACGGTGCCACAGTTTTTTACAGAGCAAAAGTCTTCAGCAGTAGAAAAATGAGGGTCCAAGGTTGTGTTCCCATACTCAGTGTAAATGGCCAGACACCCAGAGGCAGTAGGTTCATATGGACAGAAATGCAGTGTAGGATGAGCAAAATGAACTCATAACAACAGTGACCTTGATTAACTTCTGCAGTGCACCCTCTGTAGGTGTCATCTCCATCCGTCTTTGCAGTAAGCAAGCACTGGCACAAATCAGAGTCTGGATGTCAGTGCTGTTAACTCTGATACTCACAAGTTGTCATCCTAGAAGTGTGTAGGTGTTTGGGTTACTTCGTCTTGCTCCATCAGATGGGACAGCTCCCCAGCTGTCCAGGATACCTTTGTACATGAACATTTGCATTTTTACTTTTACAATCTCCTATCCTGCTGCCTTCTTCCTACTCCAAAACCTGGAAGACTGTCAGAGGAGCCGTCATCTCGTCTGAGTCATGTTATCATAGCTGTGTATGTCACCTGCACTTCATTAGGGAGCAGGAGCAGGCTGTCCTTGAAATACCTGTTTTTATGAGTAGATAGAGTCTTCTAATTTAAAATATGCTGCTCTCTGGATTTTGGTAGCTGTCATAAACAATGTTTTTCTTTTATCATCAAGTGGGCTTATTCAGCATCACCTGTGTCTAAAGGAAGCTGCTTTCTGGGTTTAGGCTGTTGTAATCATATAGATATAAAAAGTACAGCTTGGCCCTTGATGCTCTGTGCTTGGCAGCTTTAGTTGTCAGCATGAGGTCTTGGGAGAGCCCAGCACGGTTTAGTTCTATTTGCCCCAGACTGTAGCTGGTCTTGCAGTAGATGGAGACTGCAGCTGGCAATAAAATGGCTATCCCAGTAATTTAATTCTTAAATTGAATCCTGGGCAAAAGGCAGAAGCAGTTGAATTGGCAAGTGCATCATTTTCTTGTTTCACAAGTGAAGGTGTAGAGCTGTTCTTCTGGAAGCACTGCTTTCTGTCTAACACATTTTGTCCTTCCTTCCTGTCCTGCTCTGTTGTTGTGACTTCTGTCCACTGATGCATAATCATCAGTTTATGGTTTTATTCCACACCACTGTCAAAACATGAGCTTGTCTTTGCACAGCAAAACATGAATTTCCATTTGAACCATAGCCTGAGTTAAAATTTTCCTTCCCTGTGTTCGTGAGTGGGCTTCTCCTGCAACACTCATCCTGGGCAATATTTGCCTCTTTGAGGAATCTGATACATTTTTCTTCCAAGCTGCCAGCTTTGTCTAAGCTAGCTAAATGTGCTCTGTGTGCCCTTCAGCAGGCTGGGTACACGGGTGCTGACAGCAGGGGCACTGCATCTCCCAGGAGCTAATCTGTACTTGGGCTGTGCCCATCGCTTGCTGAGAATGAGAAACGATGCTGACACCATGGCCACGTTTCTGAGGGATCAGGAGCTTTGCTAAGTCTTTGTGTACTGAAGTTAGGGTGTATTTTTAAATGGTTTCCTTTGTAGGGAATGAAGCTGTGCACCATTGTTTTGTGAAATAAGTCCCCTGTAGCTGTATTTCACAATAACATGAAATAGTGTTCAAAACAGATGTGAGCCTCATTTATTAAAGGCAGAAATAGTTTGGTTTTAATTTAAGTTTTTGTGTTTTTTCTCCCTTTTTGTAAATACCCCATCCATTCACCCTAGAACAGGAGCCTCATGCTCAGATTCTAATCCAGAGTAAGAAAACTTGAATTCCAAAGGGAATTTGTTAGTGTGTGATTTTTTTTTTTCCCTAAGATGAATTTTTGTATTGTCTTTTTGTGTGTATTAACATTTAATCTCAGCAGAGCTCTGGAATTAGTCTTTGGCAATTAGCTCCATAGGTAACCAGAGTTAAGCATGCCCTGACTTTAACTGTTTTTCCCTAGTACTAAAAAAAGCATTTAAAAATTATTGTAGTACATGGGCTACAAACAAGTATAATGGTAATTTTTGTCATAGTAGCTCCAGAGGCCAGACAAGTAAGTTTTCCACTTTGTTTTCAGTTCAGGAAAATGTTCAGAAGGGCTTTCTTCTAAGCATTAATGAAGTGTTTGAAGACCCAAGTATTAATGCAGATTTGTGTCATTTCTAGGTTTGTCACAGGTCTGTTTTTTCTGAAGGTGGTGTCATTTGACAAGCAAGTGTCAGGGACGCTTGTTCAGTTCCTCATCTTGTAAGCTCCAGCTCTTCCCTAAATCTTTACTGTCTCTCCCCATCACTGCCAGCTATTCTTACGTGCAGTGTGTATGTTACTACTAGGTGGTGAGGTTAGCACTTTTGCTAACTACAGGTTTGTGATTTCCCAGATCCTGTCATCTGAAGGGTTTAGTTACATTCAGATCAAATTACCTGGGGAGATTGGTACTTCAAAAAGGCTCAGACTTAGGTTGTCAGGCATCTTTGTACACCAAGAGTCAGAAGATGTTTCTTCCCTGTAGGTCACTGCAGTTTTCCCTTGCACTTAATCCACCCAGAATTACCCTTGTACATCTGATGTGCACGTAAAACACTCTCTTAAGAAACAAATGCTGGGTTTGATCTTAACTGTAGACTTTTCATAATAGCAAAGTTAGATTTATTTTTTTTTAAGCATATCATGCTTGGTATTAGCAAATTACCTCCTTGTTTTACTTGTTTGTGCTTATGGCTTTCACCTAAAAAGGTAAATTGGCGTTTCTCTATCAGGGTCGCTGTTTTACTTTGAAGTGTGACAAAATCCCACTGCTTGTCACAGTGACTGCAGTGACAGAAAGTGTCTTGTTTTATATTTTAATCTCAAGTAACTCATACTCCAAAGTCTCTTGTTGTGAAACCCTAATGCCAAACTATTTCTCTGGTCATAGATCCTTTCTTGAGCAGAGACTACTGCACTGCTTAACTTGTAGAGACATGAACATGTCCTGAGGAAACCAGGTTGAACTTACATTGTATCCATCAAATTTGGGGTATTTAGTATAGCATCACCAGAAGAAAAGTGTTCCTGTTACAAGCTGTTACTTAATTTTCAATTTTATTAGAACCCTTTCCTCAGGAGTGTCTTGATCTGTTGGAGCAGCTGTGTAGTGTTGAGAGTGGCATGTGAAGTTAAGTATCTCATGTTGTTTGCTAGTTTTCAGAATAGGTTATTCATAATTCTTCTTTCTTCTGGTATTAGGGCTACCTGTCATGTAGCTTTCCCCACTTATGGGCCCTGTTTAGTATTACACAGCCCATTAATGAAAGCAGAAGGCTCCAGGCTTTCACTGTTGGAGCCTTTTTACTTCTGATAGGATCAAGTAAAAGGTGATCACAGGTCGCAGTTGTGACCACAGGAAAAAGAGCAAATTTTCCCTGGTCTGCTGGAGACTGGAGTACAGGAAATAAGATAATTGCTAGTTCAAAAATAACATGGTACACTTTAAAACTTGCAGAATAATGCCACTGAAGTGCATGGAAACTCAAACAGATTAAATGTATTTGGGTATTGCAGTCTCAGAAACTGCTGGGGCTGCTGTGCACTCCTGGGTAAAGCTGAACTTGCTCAGAGGAGAGTGAGCCTTGCTCTCTGCTGGATACCTGGGTAGTGCTCTCACTCCCAGATGGGGTTTTGTCTAACACAGGCTTGAAACACTTGGGAGATCAGGATAGGAGGGAATGGTGCAGCTGCTGCTCTAGGCTCTTTGTGTGAGAGCAAACTGCTAAATCAGCTGGAGTGGCTGCAGCTTCCACACTGGTATTAGTCTTTCATTTAAAATTGATAATAAATTTTAATAGATGTATTGATTTAACTTTGACTCTGGTAAGAATTATAATAACTTTAAAAAAATTGCCTCAACATATATAAAACTGGCAGCCAAGAAACTTCAAAATATTTCATAGCATTACAGCTGATTCATTCAGGAATAAATTATGAGATTGTAAATAATCTTAGATGTTCATCTTGTTAGCTTTGCCTATTTCTCCTGTCAAATATTTAAGAGGAAATAAGTATTTCCTAATACATTGGAATACCCCTGAAAAGAAGATGTGTGACTTGGGTTTCTCACTTAAGGTTATATTAAAGAGAAATAACAGAGCCTTGAATCTTTATGGTCACTTCTGTAGTGCTCATAGTTTTTCAAGCATGCTTGTACCTCTCTCACCAGTCAACCTTTTAAAAATATCAGGTTCCATGTTCAGAAAACTGAAAAGTAGAGACTGTGATTATGTTGCAGTAGCTGTAAAGCAGAAGCTCTGATATGATGGGGGCCTTTAGCTAAGCACTTGAAGTGTAGTGATAAATGAACTTTTGATGACACTCTGCACCTGCAGCCTATTTCCTTTGGTTTAAACAGCTCATTTAGTGACTCTGGAAATGGAGGGCATTTGAAAGCTAAAAAGAAAAAGCTGTTTCTATACCTTGTTATTTCTGCATAGGTAAAGAAAGAAATACTCATAAAATTGAGGCACAAGATAACCAGAATTGATTCCGTTCAGTTTTTGAGGACTATGCTTGCTTTCTTTTAGATGGGAAACAAATTGCATAAACATTTTTTCTCCTTCATGTCTTATTCAAGGCAGATTTGAGTTTTTCATGAGATGGAATCTGAAAATGTTGGCTGTGTGTTGTTCCATGAAGAGATGCAAGCTATTGGTTTAAGAGAAAAAGAAAAAAAAAACAAATCACCAACCAGCAAACAAAACCCAACAAAACAAAAAATCACCAAACTGATAATAACATTGGAGCACGGAGTTTTTTAATTTAAGAAGTTAGGAGTGTATCATGCATAATAATGTAGCCACAGCCTTTTATCCTGTGTCAATAGGTTGTGTTTTATATTCAGGTATTTGTAGTGGTATGATGTAACAGTTGTCATCTAGTGAGATTTGGCCTGGATTTAACATAATAAACAGATTACAGCTGCATGAAGAGATTAAAAACAGTGACTTAAAGTAACATTTTGTAAATTGAAGACTTCCAGTGTAATTTGGTGCACCATATCTAGGAGCTGTACTTATTAAAATACTGCAATCATAGTTTTACTTTGAAACTACTGTGCCCTAAACTGCTCTGCTGGTCCTTCTTTCTATGTCCTTCAGAAGACTCAGGAGTACAGAGGTGCAGAAATCTCAACTGTCATTAAACATTTACCTTTTGTTTACTTTCTTGTGTGTTTTAGCTGGAATCAGATTTCTTCTTGTATGCTAATTGTGGTAAAATCCCCTTAAGGCAGGGGAATTGCATTCCTTCCCTTGACTTGAGAATGGGACTTGTGGCAAGGCAGACTGATAAAATGCTTCTAGACACTTGCTGGAATTGGCCTCTTGTGGGTGAGTGATCAATTAATTCACCCACAATGGGGACAGAGGTGAAATCAGGCTGTATCCATCCAGTGCAGCCCTACACTTCAAAGGAATCATTGTAGATACAAGCAAAAGAAAAACCAACCAAACAAAAAAAAAAACAAAAAACCCCACACCCAACCAAAAAACCTGTCTAGGGTCAGTGTGGGGGTTGCTCCTACAGTGAGGAACCAGCTCAAGTGTAATAAAAATAACTTCTCAGTCTTCTGAAGCAAACTTCTTCTAGGACTTCAGCTATGCTACCCCACCGGGCAGCTTAGTAAGAGTGATATTAAGTAGTAGGAGAATAATCTGACTCCAGTGCATAAAGCAGTGGTATTGCTTGGTAGAGGTCATTTAAAACTTCTAACAGCCACTATTTTTTTGTCTTGTTCATTAAATTTAAACTCTCAAACTGAGCATTGCAGAGGCTTGTTCCCAAGGGTGCTGCCTCTCAAGTCTTTGCTCCTTACAGCAAGCAGGAGACTGGCAGTGGCCAAAGCCACTCGGAGTTGTCAGGGGATGGTTAATAAAAGGCTTTGAGCAAATGCCATTAGAGCCTCTCCCTGAGGACGCTGAACATGTACCACTCCCATGTGTATAAACTGTGTGATCCTGGCTGCTGACACAGCCTGGGTATCCACTGCTGCAGGAAAGGCAGTTCAACATGACTGCTTTTTTTTTCCCCCTGATTTGTTAATTTTTTCCTTGTGGGGAGCCCTTGTTCTGGATTAAACCCAGGACAGTCAAACACACCAGGCCTGTCCTCGTGTGGTGTAGGTGTGAATACAGGCTCTGTGTGAGCTGCTCTTGGGACATCACTCTTGTGCTAAGGAGGTGTCAGGATTTCAGGCAGTCTTGACAAAAAACTTCTTTTCCATGAAACCAAGTACAGTAGTGATTTACACAGCCAGCAAGAGAAAATGTTTTTCTAATTGACATCATGGCAGGGTAATTACTTCTGACAACACAGCAGTTTTCTTGTAATCTACTAGTTTCTAAACTTACACCCCAAAATAATATTAGCCTTTTTTTTTAATATGACTGAAGTCTGTTATCATTTGTAAGGACTAGGATTTGTTGTTTGCCTGTTTTCTCCTGGTTCACCTTGTAAGTTTGCATGCAGTAATCAGCTGTTGCCTTTGCATCACAAATTGTGCTGTTTGCACCTTTCCAGTCTAATGATGGTATCAAGAGTGTTTGGAGGCGGAAAGAGCTTGTGCTGGGGGCACTGACTCAGTCTGCGGATGGTGTACAGAACATGAAGTTCTCTTGTCTGCAGTGCGAAGTTGTGACAGATTGCACCAAAAAATTCTCTTTGCTCTTGACCCAGTCCGTTGAAGTAACTCTCAGGGCTGTTCCCAGGGCAGTTCTTTGCCAAAAATCTCCCAAAGGTGATTCAGCTCTTGCCTACCTGCATCTGCAGTGAAGCTACTGTTGTCACTGTGTGCCACACTGGAGGTCTGGGCTTGATTCTTGTGCTGCAGCTGAGCACTGGCTCAGGTTCTTTGAGGTTGAAATTAAAGTTCCTCTGGTATAGGTGCACTTGGTGTTTCAGTCCATCTGGCTTGTACATCCTTCTTGAGAAGGATTCATGATAAGGAATATGTTGCCCCCCCAAAATTCTGCAGCCCAAATGGTTTGTCAAGAGCTCCTAAAGAAAAAGATTCCTGCAAACCAGAAAAATAGGGTTAATAAAGCAAGGAGTTTGCTTTAGATAATGTTGAAGTGAGGGATAGGTTATCTCCTGCAGTCCCTGATAGCTCCGAAGTCTAAACAGGACTGTAAATGGGATTGCCCTGTTTGCTCGCCTTCTGCCCTGGTTCTCCAGAAGTGAGTACCCCTGGTTCTTTCTCCTCAGCGACTCGTGGGTGACCCTGGCCAGTTCTTTTTGTCTCTGTCTCCTGGCACGTACATCCCTCAGTGTGGTGGGTACATCCTCCCTTTGTCTCTTCCCGAGAAAAGATTTTGTGTGACAGCACCGCGTGACAGTTTGTGCGCTAAGCTGTGGATCTGTGCTAAAGGTTGGTTTCTTTTTGACTGTGAAAATAGGATTAGTCCCCCTTGCATTATCTATTTGAATGCCCTGAAATTTTACCTTCTTTCATAATTTTAAGCTAGTTTTACACCCCTGGATGCCGGACTGGTTTGTGAACAGTTGTCCAGGCTTTCCTGGCGAGTCCGCCTGTCCTGCCGTGCCGGTTATGTTAACTGTGTTTTGCGCAATAGGGAAGAAGTGGGGGAGAATTTGGAAAAGCCTGAGATTAGATGGTGTAGTAAAAGTTTTTAGTATTAGTAGAGCTAAAATCCACTAGGAGGCTGCTTTTAACAACTACATTATTAGAACTTTTCCCCCTCCTGTCAATTTGTAACAGCTGTCTGTGCTCAGCCACAGTCACTTTATGTACCTGTAAGTCCTTCAGGATCCCAGCCCTGAATGGCTGTGTATTAGCAAATGGGGATGCAGATAGAGCTACAGTGAGTGTAAGGCTTTTGAAACCTCAGAGGTAACTGTGATCAAACTTGTTTCTCCTAGATCTGCTTGTGCTCTTTAGATCCCACTCTGCCTCATCACAGCCTCCTGAAGTGCAGGAGTTAACAGCTATGTTTAATAGCTATGGCTGCTATGTTTTGAGGCAGAAGTATGTCCTAAGTTTTGCTTCTTTTTTAAAGATGGACATGCAGTGCAGAACTTTGTTTATTCATGTGGTTGTAGACTCATTGGGAAAAAATTGTTGAAACTATTTCTACCCCAGTAAAGGAAGGCAAGGAACTCCAGTTCTGAATGGAGGAGGCAATGGAAAATAAGTACTTCCACTCATAAGAGTTTGGCCTTTTAAGAATAAATATCACTAGGGACAAGAATGGGTTTGCTCTTGGTTCCTTAGGAGACTACTCTGGATTCTTCTCTCTTCATGCCAACACAGCAGCATTTTAAGCTGTTCACTGACGCTGGTCATTTCCCTGAAGTTTTAATTTGCTGTTCTGTTTTATTCTGCTTTGTTAGTGGAAATATACTAATGGGTTTCAGTCTCTGACTCTTATTTATACAATTACAGGAGAATGTTTTACATCTTGGGAATCCCTGGAAACACATGCTTCTGTTCACATGGAACTTTTTTGGTTTTGAATGCAAATAATGGATTGAAACTTCATTGTTGCCTCTCAGTTGGGAGCCCTTTGGCATGTGTAAGAAGCAGCTATTAATTTAGCCTTTCTGTACTGATCAAACATGTATTTTCATGCTTTATAAGGCTTCCTTGGACTTGTTCTTTGTGTAATATTGTCTGCTGCAATTTTACTTGCAGTGATTTTATGCATTTGTTACAACAACTAAGATCTGCTGTAGAACGGGCATATGTGAACGTGCCACCTCTTTGAGAAGAGGCCATGTAAAAGGTGCTGACAAGTCATTAAACTTGCTGCTTCTGTCTACACCATTAGTTGTTTTGTTGCAAGATGACTGTAGTGTAGCAGTTTCTTAAGGTCAGCAGCCCTGTATGCCACACAGCTATCTCAATTACTTAAGCATTAATTACCCACAGAGTATTAGCTACTTCCCCAGCAGGTGAAAAAATGACGTGCACAGAAAATAAGCAATTAATCCAGTGATGATGGAAAAAAACTTGAAGACTGGCTCAAAACATATGCATTAGGAGTGTCTGTCCTCTTTCTGAGAAGGATGTTAAAGCATGTCTTGCTTTGCCTCCTGAGCCTCTGCAGTCTGGGTGAGATTGATGAAATGCCAGCAGTGACATTTGCTTCAGGTTAACTTCATCTCCCAGAGGCTCCAGTCACACAAGATAGAAGTGATCAGTCAGGTTTTTTTTCTGGCATCCTTAATGTCTCCCTGATAAGCTTTTCATATTTGGGGTATGGACAAGTGTACACACCAGCCTGTCCTGTCCTGTGGCCACCATGTGCTGTCCCTGTTAGCAGTGCTGTCACGTTCCTTTACCTCTCTTCCTTAGGCTGATACTGTCCTGAGGTTTCAGTGGAGCAAAAGGTGCATTGATCTTGTTTTGCAAACTTTGTGTTTTAAACAAGCTATGTAATATCTTTGCTGGCATACTAAAACTGGAGCACAGGGGAACTTCTCGAGAAGTCGGTGGAGCTGTTCTAACGGACTGAGAATGGCTGGAGACAATTCTCTATCCACCTGTCTCTATTCTCCTGTGAAGATTAATCACCAAGTCATTCCATTAGTTCCTTCTTTTCCCTCTATTCAATAGCAACAAATACTAGGCCTTCAAATGACAAGATTAATGAAGAATGCGGTATCTAAAGGGTCTGTCTTGTTCTGAAGCCAAGTTTCCCAGACCGGTCCTTTTAAGGAAAAAGACATAATATCTGTCTGGCCTGGGAGTATCTTTTGCCTGGAGTAACTGCTGAAGTGTGGAGAGTTGTGAGGTCATTGCTTTTACTCTGTTTCTATCAGAAGTACTAAGTTTTCAAGCTTTGGCAGAACTGGTTACAATGTGGTGTGTGTGGTCAATTCTGGCTCAGCCCTAAACAGGCTTTGTCTCAGAATCAGTATAGTCTGGAAATGAATAGTTGTGCTATATTCCTTCATTTGAGCCCTTAGAAACAGGAAGAATGCTCTCTAGAGCAGTTTTACTTTTAGTAATAAAGTTCTTGCCTAGAAAGGAGAAACTGTTGGGTTGTTCTGCTGTACTTCTCCAGGCTCCCTTTTTGAGTTTTCACAACTTTTTTTCTTCTGTTTCTCATAAGATTGGAAAATTAATGATTTCAGATCTAAACTTCACAGAAAAGTGCTGCATTGTGTATTCCACTTGTGCTTAGTCACAGTTAGTTTAGTTGTTTTGCAGTATACTATAAAACTCAGATTTTATCTGGTTTATGGAGGGAAACAGTGAAGTGTTGAAGTGCCAGCATCCCTGAACTGCTGCACCTGACCCAGCGAGGTACCTGAAGTGAAATACTCTTGTGATAGCACAGTAACTTACTTCATTTAATTTTTACTTCAAGAAAGGTTTTAAGGATTTAGATTTCTGTAGCAATGTAGGTTATGGAGGTATCTTTATAAACACTGGTAAAAGGTTTTGTATCAAGTTGCTTTTGGAATGGGTATCTTTGCCATTAAGTATGGCGTTATGAAATGAGGAAGCAGAAGCCAGACAGTCTTGCTTCATAATCATTGTAGTTTCTTTTCTTTTCTGACTGAAAACCCAGCTTCTACTTCTGCTATTGAATTTCAGGCTTAGGTTATAGGAGAATCAAGTGATGGTTTCACTGTTTCAGTCACTCTCATTTCAGTATTCCAAATGTTCTGCAGTGAGTTATTGCAGAAATAAACCAGCACAGCAAAGAGACCTGCAATACTTTCTCAGGGTAAATGTTTTATGTGGACTCTGCAGTTGTGTAAATAGGGCCAGTAAGTGACATAGCCAGTTTCACTTGGGAAGTTTATTTTAGATTATGGTTTTCTACTCCAGTGTATCATCCACAATACCATCATCTCTCTGAACAATGCCTTCTGGGTATGGTTTTCTGCTCTTGACATGTGTTGCTGTGTAGAGAGGTTTTCCAATTTCTGTACCTTTCATATGTACACTTTGGTTTTCTTTGTCTGCCTTGCTTTATTGGGAAGGGTGTTGTCTCCCATACCTAAATGCAGTTGTGTTTTCTGCCCAGGAGCTTCTCTTCTCTCTTTCCTGGGCTCCTGCAATGTCAATCCATTTCAATAAATTCCAGAAATGCTGTTTAATCAATTCCTGGAACACCATGGCCATAATGACTTCCTCTAACTGGAATACAATTATTCTAGAAAAGTTTAGACCTCTTCCAGATTTCTCAGGTGGGATTATTGTATATCGGTTTAAAATCGTTAAATTGAAACATGTAAAGTCAGATGACTTGTCCAGAGATAAAACCTGTTTAAGAGTGAGGCTCCCTGTGCCTCAGACCATGCCATGTTTGTTATATGGTGGTTTTTCTGAGCCACACAGGGTGGCCTGCAAATAGGATTTTTTAACTCTGCACCATGTTTGCTTTCTCAGGCAAGATTTATAAATTGACCAGCACCTCACAGAGTGACCTTTACACGTGGGATTACATTGCCTGTTTAGGTAATGTACTATAACCCCATCTCTATCTGTGTTAAAGATCTTGGGTAATGACTGAATGTTACACTCTTTCTACTGGCTGGTATCTGTGTATTGTAAAAGTTAGTGCAACACTAGACTATTCTGGTCAGATGCCAGGGGCAAAAGTATGTGTTCTTTGCCAGGAACATGAATAATATTTTAGACACCTTGGACTACATTCACATGTTTGAACACTCATAACCCTTCCTGGCATCATTTCATCAACTAAACTGTGGTAACTTCACTAGTAGTCTTTATATCCAAAATGTAGGAAATTAAAACTTGAAAAGTAATATGATTTGACAAAATAAATGGGAAAAAAAAAAAACCTTGAAAGGAAGAAGTCTTTTTCTGATAATCTGCATTTTAGGATGAATGCTTAAAAGGAGAGCCTGTGGGGGAGGGGAAAAATAAGTAAAATTCTTTCATTTATGCAATAATAAAGAGACTTTAAGCTTTGCTTGCTATTGCATCACAACCAGTGAGAAGAATTCAGCCTAACTAGTGAAGAGGCTGCTGTGGAGTACATGGCCTTACAGGAAGGTGATGTTCCAGCTGACAAGGGACTGACCATTTCTGCAGTGCCTGGATGTTTTTGAACTTGACCAGCTTTTGAACTTAATCCAGTGTTAGAGTTACCTCGCTTTCAGCTGCATAATTTAGCAGTGGAACTGGAGAAGTCTTTTTTAAGACTCTCTTCTCCTTTCCATAGAGGATGAAAAGCCTCTGCTGGTTTCATCTCTGCCAGTAGCAGAGGGTTTCTTGCTCATGCTTCGAGTACAAGAGAGAGCCCTGTGCTCATACACACCAGTGATCCTGAAAGCCTTGAGAGCTTGTTTGCTTCTCTTGTAACACACAACTAACACTGAGGCATTGGATTTAACTCAGGGAAGAAATTCCAGCCACTCATCTGAAGCAGAAGTGTTACTGGAATAACAAGAAGTTAAAAATGTTGGTAACAAGATGGGTTTTTCATGCTGTGTCCTCAGATTTTGAGCACAGATTGCAGAGTCCAGAAAGCTTAAATCACCTTTCTGGATATCAGTGTGAGAAGTATTGAGATGATGCTTCAAACAGATTAAACTCAAGCATGCTCAGCATTAGAAGTATTTCTAGCAAGAGGAAAAGAAATTGGGATGTTTCTGGAACCAGAAAGAAAATACAAGAAGTCCTTGTCCGTAGAATCTAGTAAGACATTTTAAAGAACAAAGAAACCTCTCTGTAAGCAGGTTAATGAGCTATTCAAATTGTGCCCACAAAAACTTATGAGAAGGTGAACAGAAAGACAGCAAATCTGAAAGGCTAATATTTATCTGGAAAAGATACTGTTGACCAGAAATTGAGGTTACCAGGTGTTAATTTGCTGGCTACCTCACTTAATTGGAGAAAAATTAGAAGGAACCAGATTGTGCTCACACAGTTTTTCTCAGTTCTTTAAAAAAAATAATAAAAATTCTAGTGCAAAATGATGGAAGAGAAATAAAAGTGGGTGGTGGGAGTGGGATAAAATAGCATCTGTAGCATCCTGTATCATGTGCCAGCACTACTCTCTTGACAGCTGTACTGATTGGGCATACAAGAGCTTATGCCCCTATCTGATTTCAGTATCTTATTAGAAAAGTTGCTGTCAAAACTGAAATATTAATGGAGAAAGTAGCCTGACTTGCCTTGATTTTGACATGTAAGTAGTATTTTGGAAGGTGTGCAGAGACAGGTGTTCAGAAGTGGTTTTGAAGCAAATGAATTTGGCTCATGAATTAAAACATCACAGTCCCACATAATTGTTTTGTCACCAGACTAATTAAGCCAAGGGTTGTCCTTGTTCTGAAAGGGGACCGCTCACCTCTGCCATCTGTTGGGACTCTTCCTCTCCAGGTGACAACTGCCTGCTGGAAGAGAGGCTTGCTTTGCCTTCATCCTGTTCTTGCTATGCTGCAGAGCCTGACCTTTTACAGCTCTGTCCCTGGATAAAGAGTAAAACTTCGCTGTTCCAGGCAGATATATATACAAGTATTGCAAATAGGGTTATGACTCAGCCTTTCCCCAGGGACTCGGCGCTGGAGCGAAGGCGGAGCGGGGAACAGACCAAAAGTGCTTAGAATGTCCCATCCTTAAATCAGCGTCCTTGTAATCTAATAGAGTTAAAAGATGAATCAACCCTACAAAAATGTGGAGCTGCTCGTGATTTGTTGGAGGTACAGGGGAATGGCAGGAATAGTACAGGGACTGTGGTAATCTTTTGGAGACATACCAGGCTCAGCATTAACAGACAGAGATCCAGTGCCAGAGACATCAAGCTTTCTAGAACAGAAGAGATGCCAAAAGCTCTGTTTGGGTTAGAGGATTCTGAAGGGAAAGCCTCAGGGGTAATGGATCCTTGCCCAGTGAGCATAACCCCTGTCCCTGCTGTAACCTTGTGCTGAAGAGAGACTTTGCATTTTCAGAAATATTTAAATGTCACATAAGCTTTTGGGGGTTTAAACTTGGCTCACAGTAGATGATGGATTTTGCTAGTGGTCTTGGAGAAGGAATAGTACCTATCTCCTTGCTTAGAGGGAGCAGACATACTTACTGAAAGACATAAAAGGCAGGAAACAAATCTGAATGTGTGATAATGTCAGAGCTCTTTCTGTAGCTGATGTGAAGCTGTACTTAGTCAACTACTAATCAGCTGCAAGCTGGGAGAGAGTTACTGGAGGCTGGAAGATTCTTCTAGGAATCAATATGCTAAATATATCGAGGAAGGTACGTTACAGACAGGAACACTCCTGTTGATTGCCTGTGTGCTGATGAGGCTTAGCGTGAGGTGGCCCCATTCCCAACTCATCTGTTGCCTGTGCAGTTCAGTCGGAGGTGGTGCTGCACTGGTTCCTGGCAAGTGGGTGCACAAATGGGAGTGAAATGCCTTCAACTTTTTTCATGTCAGCCATCAAATAACCATTGGTATGGACTCCTAGATAAAGCCAGTCTGGAACAAAGCATTTTTGTGTAGAATGCCAAAAAAAAAATAAAAAATCCTGTGCTTTTTAATGAACCAGTCTCCTGAGCTTCATCCAGCTCCACCCTTAACAAAAAAAAGAAACACTGAGAGGTTTAATGCTTTCTGAGAACATACATATGTCAGTTCAAGACTACTTAATAAACTCTTTTGAAGTCTACATTCTTAACCTACCTTATGGCATTGTGTCAGAAGCAACACCATGGAGTTTGAATACTAGGCAAATATTGCAGAATCATTTAATCCTTGGGTGATATGCCTGGGAGGTAGACCTCCATGGAAGTAC
The DNA here is from genome assembly GCF_971803275.1 of Cyanistes caeruleus. Classification (NCBI taxonomy): domain Eukaryota; kingdom Metazoa; phylum Chordata; class Aves; order Passeriformes; family Paridae; genus Cyanistes; species Cyanistes caeruleus. Next base: position 9,602,452 of record NC_141716.1, on the reverse strand, counting down.
TGCGTTTAAAGTGTTCATAGTGAGAGACACCAGGTGGCTTTGCCTTGACGTCTTTTCACTTTTGATTTGAGACCACGCACAGGACCCATTGTTCCCCAGCCACTGTGGCCTTTGAGCCAGAACAACTCTGTGGAAGATCTTCCTGTTAGCAGTTCTTGGGTAGACAGCAAAGGAAAGCAGTGTGGCAACAAGTCCTAGCAAGCAGAGCTAGTTTAACTGGTCAATTTTTTTTTTTTCTTTTTCCCCCTGCAGTACCAGGCTTTAATTGTCTGAAAATAGCAAATCATTGTCAGTAAAGCCAAGGGTTGAGGAAACATACCAAACACCATCAGTTTTAGGGTATATCCCTGGCATTGCTTTTGAAGAATAAATATTCATTTCAGCTGTAAAGCACAAGTCAGCCGCAAGGAAATCTGGTGATCAAGGTAAACTGTTCAGTTTTCTGCTTTTCTTGGTGACAAGTCATCGTGTGGCTCTTAGTTCTAGAGATAATAGCAGTGAGCACAGTCACACACGTTTTCCATTGATTGGTTGATAGGAAGAATTGATTGTGTGTGTGCTATACAGTGACTGTACATAGCTCTGTGTACAGCATCACGCTGGTTTCTCTCGCAATTTACCTATTCATCAAGTGTAAATAGCTGCTGTTTGCTGCAGCCAGGGCTGTGGGAATCAGTGAGTAAACCCTCTGTGGAATAAACCCCAGGCAGTTTGCAAACAGCCAGAGCTTCCAGCTCCTGGCTGAACTGAAGAATCACAAGTGTGAAACGCACTGCGAAAACATTTTTGCCAGTGAAATGTGTGTTGTCCTGGTGGGAAGAAGGGCTCAGAGAAATTGCTTCTCTGCAGTTCAGAGCGTGTGGGTGTCCGGTCCCCACACAGTTTGCTAGAGATGCCTGCAGACTCTGCCTGCTGCGAAAGAGATTCTGCTCTTTAGGTACTCGAAAACTCTTGGGTGCTTTATGCTGTAACACCAAATGTTCCACATAACCTGCCACGTGCCTGTATATCAAAATATGGAAAACTTAAGCCCTGTGATTTAATGTGCACTAGGAAGCATTGCTGAGTTCAGGGGGATGGAGGAAAGGTGCAGAAGGCAACTTGGAGGCTTGAATGTCAGTATTCTGCTGTTGGTTTATGTTGTCTTTCTGCAGGTGTCTGAAAGCAAACCCTGAAGTTACAGAAAGCAATAGGTTAAAATCATGTTCTGTGGGTATGTTTCTTCTAAATCCATTTGAATGTTTTGAGGTTTTAAGAGCTGGTGTCAGTTAAGGAGAAAAATGAATTTGTGGCAAAAGACTTGGAGTCAGGAGGATGAGGCTTGTTGCTGGCTCTGCAGTGCATTTTCCATGTGACTGTGAAAGTTACAAAATCCTTCTGTTGCAGTTTCCTATTCTTACTACAGGGATAGGAGTCTTTTTAGAGGCATGGTAGCATCTTTACAATTAATTAAGCATTAAAACCTTACATCCAAGATCTCTGATGGAAATTCTAGAACTGCCAAAGTCAGCACAGCTTTTAGGCTTCCTGAAGAGCCTGCTTAATTTTGGTTGCTTTGAATAGGATGTTCAAAACAAAACCTGGGGGGAGTCTTTGGGTATTGCATATATTCCTCCCATCACTGACCTTGACTGTAAATAGCCTTTTGAGGTGCTAGTTTATCCTCATCTCCTTTTTAATATACTTGTAAAAAAAATGCTTGTAAATGCATTTATTTACAATTCAACTGTGTAGTTCTTTTTCTCTGCTGAATTCATTTCTTTGGTGCTCTGAAGGACTTCATTGTACAGCACAGTTGTCACTGAGGATGGGAAGTGTCACTCAGAGTAGAAGCCGATAGCAATAAAATTACTCTGTTCCCATAGATTCACTTGAGTGCCAACTCCCATTTCTGACCTGTCACATAATTGGGGCCAGCCTTGACCTGTGTAGGTGGGTGACCACCAACACAGCTCATTACAGCTGTCAGGTTGAATTTTCTTGGTGGGGCTGTTATTGGAGGGAAGTAAATGTGTCCTGCAGTAGAGAAGCAGGAGGAGAGAATTCTTTCTCCTTTTCACCCTTTCTTTTCATTTTCTGCCATTACTCCCCATTTTCCTTGCTTTCTGCCTGTCATGCTATGTACTGTTGGGGACAAGAATAAAATGCATTTAATTCAGAGCAGGGAGAAAGGAAGGATGCTTTGTAAAGATTAAATACTTTTGGAAGTAGAAGTATAAATTTTGGGGTTCAACAAGCCTGATGCCTCAGCTTTATACTTTGTTCCTATATCCCTTCTGCATATTGAACATGAATATTTGGAGGCATAGGAAGCCAGGCTGCCCATCTGCTAAGTAAGGTTGAACTTGCTATATCAATAGGTACCTAGTTAATGAAAGGGTTGCATTTCTTCGGGGTCTATAAAGCATTTAAAGGTCATTGAACTAAAGACCATGTAAATGCAGCTGTTGCCAAGATGAATGAACTTGTGCTGCAGGAACAGTGAATCCATTTAGGACCTCTGAAACCAAGATTTTTGTTACAAATTTTGAGTCACAGAAATACTAGAATGCGGTGGGGAAAAATGCAGAGGTTCACGAGGGAGGTGTGGAGTTTTCTCCCAATTTAATTTCTTCTGTTTTGCCTCTCTGCTTACAGATTCTCACAAACACAAAGATAAACACAAAGACCGAGAACACCGGCACAAAGAGCACAAGAAGGACAAGGAAAAAGACCGGGAAAAGTCCAAGCACAGTAATAGGTGAGGAAAAAGTGGATGAAGTCTTTGTAGGCTAAAACACCATTGAATGTGCAGTCTTACGACAATTCCTATGATAATAAAGGAGTATGAAATTTTGAGTGTGGTTTTCCTAAGTGTAGGTGCTTTAAGCTTGATTTTTGTCATTGCCTGCATTTCCATGTGGGTGGCTGAAGCTCTGTATCTTGCAAATGTGAGCTGATACTAATGTATAAAAAGATTTTTGTCCCTGTTGTTGGAGGCAGGACTGTGACATAAACACATGGAGATTGTGCAGCAACAGCCGGATTTTCTTCTTGGGTGCCCCCTTTTTTATAGGGTTTTCAAATTTCCCACTCTTACACACCCGATTGGATGGGTCTTAGCACCACCCAGCTCACTGACCTGTGACACATGTGCTTCCCTGGTTCTGAGGGATTGGCTGGGGTCCCCTTGTTCCAGCTTGAATTCAACCAATCACTTCCATACCTGGGGACTTGGTTACTCAGTTCTGTAAGGAGCTAGGCTGGTCAAGTTGGTGTCTGTCAAGCCAAATTATCTGGGCATCTATAAACCAGCTACAGTTGTCACAGGTTATAGTAGTTTAGGTGTAGAAAACTAGCTCAGCCTCACCTTCATGCAGATCAATGTGTTTTGTTCATAATCTGTGTGTGGTTCCAGTTGTTTGTCAGAAATGGAGTTGTCTTCATGCTGGTATAAACCCCCACTGCTTTAGCATAGTGAGACCCCCATGTGGCTATTAACCCTTCTCATAATTCGAAGTGCCTGGAAAGAATGTTCTCTAGAACAATGGTGGTGTCCTTGGCCTGCCACCACGGTGGCTGAATATCTCAGCTGTGGGAGGCAGCCCTGGGAAACTGCTGGGGTAGACTGATCCCAAAGGATCGTGTGCTGTTTTGTCCAATGTGATTTATACACTACACTGCCACTGGATGGGGCAGGTGTTTGATGCCAGTCACTTGCCAGGTCACCCACACTGATGTGATGTCCTGTAGCTCTTCAGTTGCTGAATTCCTTGTTCCAGTTGCTCCCTAGCCTGGGCTGTGAGCTGCAGGAACCAGGATGTGGAGGTCTGTGTGATGATTTGGTGTGGTGGAGCACGGGGCAAGTACATCACAGCTAGGATGTTACCTGGGAATTTTCCTTGTTGTAGCTCCTGACACACAAGTGTCATGGAGCCTAAATTGCCACCAAAACTTGCAAAAACTAGTCCCTGGAGGGAAGGTTTTCTGGTGTGACACTTGGAGAATGACAGATAGTCTATGCTGTGGGCAAGAGAGTGTACTAATTGCTGTGCAACTGTGATAGCACTATCTGAAAAGGAACAAAAAAGTTTGTGTTAACAATGATTTCTATTAAGAAAAAGCTTGAGAAGGAGGGAGTCTGTGCAGAGCAGTGGGTTTGTTTTATTGTGCTCACACTTGATTTGCATTTTCTGTGATCTTACAAGAAGTTACACAAGCCTACTGTTCTATAATGTGTCTTTGATGGGGAAAAAACCTTAGGCCAAATAACTTGCATTTGCTGGCTTTCACAACCAGGATGAAATGCTTTAGACATGTTCTTTGCCTTTGTTCACGCATCTATATTGCTTTGATTTCTAGTTTTCATTTTCCTGATCATCATGCACCCCAAATCTGACTGCCTCACATTTCTGAATGTTCATTGCTTCACTTGAAAAACCATTCTTCCAAAATCTTACCAGAGCACATTCTTTTGTAAGGAGTAATGTAAGCTCTCTCCTTAAATTCCCAAATTCATTAATGCTTTGACTTCATTTGTGTAGGAGCTGGAAATGGTCAGTGTGTTTTTAACTGGAAGAACTAATTACGGGTCATAACTTGAAGCTGACTTTGCAAGCAATAAATACCAAAGCACTGGAAAGAAGACAGAATGGCTGCAGTGTTTTGCAAGGTGTAGCTCGGGAGCTGATATGTAATCATGTCCTATCTTGAAGTACTTCCTTCCTCCCTACCATGATGTCTTGAAATCTCTCTGGGAAAGGCATCATGTTTCCTAGGCACTGTGCCTAACGCTCCCAGTTGTTTTTGTGTCTCTGTTAAATGCTCGTGTGTCCTGTGAGCACAGTATCTGCTGCATCCTGGGGTCCCAAAACAAGGTTCCTCTCTGTGGATGGTGTGACTGAGTGCATGCATGTCCTGGGGGTGTGTTCAAGGCATTTCTGGGGGGAGATTACACAATATTGCTGTGCCCTTTAGGTTCTTTCACAAGGGAGAGCTTCACTCTCCCAGGCTGAGTGCACACTCTGCCTTTCAAAGTGGCCACCTTAAAAATGAACATATTATAGTGCTGAATCTTGAGATTTGGTTTTGAGGATGGTTCTCTGGGAAGTTAACATATATGGACATGCCTGTGATCCTCTTAGGATCACTCCTTTAGAAGTGCTCCAGAATCTTCACTATTCCATTCATGCTCAGCCATGCACAGAGTACCTGACTGCTTGCTGTGTAAAAAAACCAGACTTGTAACAGAATTTAATAGAAATAATTGAAATATAAACATTTCTTCCCTAAATGCTTTGCTGCAGCTGTCATCCATGCAATTCCATAAATGTAAGTTGCTGTGAGAATGAGATTTTAGGCGATCATTGTTTGAAGGAAAAAAGCCTGGCTGTTTGTACTGAAGTTTCTCCTTTGGCAATGAGAAACAAGTGAAAAATAGCCATGAATCTGGTAGAAATTAAAGAAAAAATTCTCCAGGAGCCAAGAACAGGGTGGGGGGGGTTCAATAGTTTTTACCCATATGAAAAAAAAAATTTAAAGCATTTGATAAGAGGCTGTAAATTAATCCTTTGGGAAAGTTTATCTCAGATTTATTGAATTGCATGTAAATCTTCACAGAATCCATTCTGTATTTCAGAAAAGCTGCTGTGTTGCTGCAAAAACTGTGCTGTATCTTTGGTAGCTATCAAAAGAGGTTGAATGGTGCTTTAGCAGAAATCGAAGCCATTGTTTTCTGGGAGACTTGGATTGGTACCTCTGTGACATTTTATCTGTGGTGTGTGAAGAGCCCCTGATTGCATTCTGAGAAGCACAGTGCACACTGGGCACAGTTAAGAGCACTGTGTGGTTGTGTTTGAAGCAGATCGTTTTTGTGTCTGTCTATAATAGTTTGACAGTTTCATTTCCTGTCCTGTACTTAAAAAAGGCTTTTAAAATAAAACCTGCATCAAGAAGACAGAACAGCTCCAATGCAGGAGAATAAATGTTTCCTGTATCCAGACTTTGAAGGATCTAAACTGCCAAGATAAGTCTCCAAAATAACTAAAATAGGCAATTTTGATTTCATATGACAGAAGTGTGTGGAATGGTATGTAGAACTTCTTAATTTTGGTTCTTGCTTTCCTCCTCTCCCACTCACAAGATGACACTTTTGTGTCTTAACCACTCATTTACAGCTGTAGTAAACTGGGAGAGAACATTTGTGTTCCTCAGACCTCCCCGTCACCCCTCAAGGAAAGAAAATGCAAAGCCCACTTAAGAATAGTCTGTATCAAAGAATAAATCCACATCACTATCCAGCAAAGTGTGGTTTTTTTTGCTCATTTTCTCAGCCTTTTACTTCTTGGTCTCCAAACAAAAATCTAATACACATCCATTAAATATAAATGTCAGTGGTTATAAAAATAAAATGAAACAAATCCCATGTGGCAATAGGTTTCTGATCTGTGGGAGTTGAGTGTTTCAGACAAGTAGAATAAAATAATGGAAATAACAGGTCCTTTGAAGCCAGGGCTTGTTAGGGAGCGGGTTGGAAGTGTTGGCAGTAACAGGTGTGTCTGTGCCAGGTGTCCTGGGCTCTCTGCAGGGAGAGTGGGATGCCAGGAGCCTGAGGAGGGCAGGGCTGGCTGTGACAGGGATGGGAGCAGAGAGGCTGCTCTGCAGCGCTGAGCTGTGCTGTCAGCCTGACAAGCACCGCAGCCGCAGGAAGAAAATCTTCTGTCAGATTGCATATTTCCTCCATTTACTAAATCTCTTGTGATCACAGCTTGGGATGAAGCAAGGCACGGAACACAAAAGGGATTCGCAGACCTGATCTTCACTGGCATCTTCTCATTTTACGGTTTTACTAGGAAAAACACAGATTCCAGGCATTTGCTAGCCATGGATGAAGATAAATTTCAGTTCAGATGTCTTGCACACCTCCTCTGGTTTATTATGTTATCCTGATCTGCTTGGAATGGTGTGTTTTAGGGACAAGAAGAGACAGGGATACCCAATGTAGGGGTAAAGGCAATTTTTAAAAAAGCCTTCACACCTGCTGTTTGCTAGCACAGTGTGGTGTTCTACCCCATTTTAGTGCACAGCTCACCTTGAACAGTTTTCTAATGTGACGCTGCTTTCTAATAGTGAAAATTTTTGCTTTTTATTTATTAGTCTGCTTAATTCTCACATGTCTGTAGAAAGCATGTGCTAAGTATCATCCTCATTTCAATGTGTGAATATTGTTCTTATTCCTAAAATCTTTATCAGCTGTTGATTAGTCCAGCTTTTTTATCTTGTTCCTCTTGCTGAAGGCTTGATCTGTTATCTATGAAAAGACTTTTCACCACTGGGAAGAGTGGTTTCAGGTTGTTTTATTGCATTGCCAGAAACCCAGCAAAACCTTTGGGGCTCACATATTTATTCCCTGTAATATTCCACATGATAACATTCTAACAGCATAATATCCTTTGAGCCAGCTGAAAACCTGTCCTTCCCTGGGGTGCTGCTGCTTTGGAAGTGCTCCCTGCACAGGCAGCTCCCCCTGGGTGTGCATTAGCCTGGATGTGGTCACAGGTTTCCATTAATACTGTATTGCGTCAAATGAGACACGGGCTGTGTCACCTGTGCCCTGTCCCCATCGTGTTTTTAGGCTGCACTGAAATCACAACTCCCTGTTATTTTACGCTTCAGTTGTGCTGCGGCAGCTCCCGAGTAGGCACAGCTCCGATGGCAACCAGCTCTGGCACTCGCTAGTAGCAGATTCCCTGCCACGAGCTAATTACAGCAGAGAGAGGAAATAAGAGACACTTTAGATAAAGCATCCTTCCCAGCTTGTGGTTTTGAAGCTGGAATGGAAAGGGCCTGGGAAGGGATTATTAACGTACATAAATGGCACCTGAAGAATGCAGTGTTAAATTACTGCGAAGCTGTTGCAGTTTGAAGGAGGAAGCTGTGATCTGCACATCTGCTGTTCTTTGGAAACACTTTCCACTTGTGACTTTCCCATGTGATCTCGGCCTGAGCAGCTGCTGCCAGGTGCCTGGGCTCCCTTCCTCTCCCTCTCTCCTGCAGGCATCTTCATTGGGAAATACATCCATGCTTACAAGGGAAATCGCTTCTCCTGATGCATTTTCTGCTTCTTGTGCCTCAGCCTGAGATCTCCACAGCCTTTGGATGTCCTTGTTTACAGTAAAACTGTAAATGGAAGACAGTAAGCAAGCTGGCACAAAGAATGGAGTGCTTCAGATGTGTGTACTCACCTGGCCTTTGTCTGAACTAAGCCAGTAGTACCATGATACACCTGTAGATGATGTAATCCCTTGTTCTGCCTGTGTTAATGTGATCTCCTGCTGCACTTGGTTCCCTTAAAAACCACAAACAGTGCAGGTTTGTCAGCATTAAACACCTTCAAGAGGCATAACTCTGAGTTCTGTGGCAGTGATGCAACTGCAGTGGTCTGGCTGAGAAGGAAGACCTTACTTTGTCAGCAGGGCTGGGTACGAGCAATTGCTGTGATCCAGTTGTCCTGTTTTCAGGCTAGCTTCCCCTGGAGCTTCCCTCTATCTTAGGGGGGTTTTGCTGTCCTACTTCCATGACTCCAAGCTGGCATGTTGGCAGAGAGGTATGTGCAGAAAAGGTAACAAAGGATTCACAGTGCTCTGAACAATGTATTCAAGATAAAATTAGCAGTGTGCATGTGATCTTGAGACCATTTTGCTTGGTTTCTTTAAAGGAAAGTGATTTTTTTTTCCCCAGTTTTGAATTGACCAGGAAGATAGACTTCTGATCTTTAAATTGTTCCCAGTCCCTCCTAATAATAGCTTTGGGATTGTCTGAAATAGCTTTCTGATAGAAGGCTGAAACTCCATCTTCAGAGAAGGATGGCGTCCTGTTGCCTTCTCTTTTCTTTTGAGATTAGTGTGGTGGTTAAATTGCATTCCCTGTAGGCTCACATGTGTATCTGAGCCAAATGAAAGACCACAGCATCTCAGCTTGACTGCAGTTAATATGCAAGCAACTTACTTTGCTTTGGGAGAAAAAAGGAGTTCTTCTTCTAAGGATTGTTGCTTGAGGCTTTTGTTATCGGATCATTTCCAAGGGAGCTTTTCTGGGAGATGGAGATTTCCATCCCTCCAAGAGAAGAGGGGCACAAACCTTCCTTGATGCATATGTCAAAAGTTTTGTGCTGAGCTGTTGAAAAGCTGTGGTCCAGTGTCTGGAAGCACATAGGGCTGGCAAGCAAGCTACTTACAAACAAGGAAAAGAAATTTATGCTCTCTTTTAACATTGGAGTGAAAAGTACACAATATCAGATTTTTATCTAGGGAATTCCTTCCAGCCACCAGGAGCAGCAGCAGGCAGGACCTCGGGGCCAAGCCACCAGTGCTGATCTTTGGAAAATGAAGCTGCAGAGTGAAACTGGAGACAGAGTTTCCTGAGGTTATCTGAGCCCACATTGCTTGGGTGAGAAATTTACTGCTCATTGCAGAGCAAAGGGGAAGGATAGTCTTATGATAAAAATATTAAATTAAGACTGAGTCAGGAAGCCAGACTCTTGATTCTGGCTCTGATGCTGAAAAATCTGGGAAAGTACGCTGAAAAATTGAGATGAGATTGCATGACAGCTTTTCAATGCTGGCCACTTACTCTCTTTCAAGAGAGATGTCACTTGAGCTTCTACTTAAACAAGCCTAAGTTTTTAGAGGTTTTAGCACTTTTTTTTATTCCAGCTGGTAGTCTGTAAGCATTCAGCACACACAAATATTGTCTCTGCCTCTCTAGGCCAATGGGATGATGTTTCTGTTTCAGTCTTAGCTTTGCAGATCTAGATTGTTATCCATTAGTTTGCTTTTAATCATGCTTTTTGTACATCCCAGGGCTCTTCCAGTCACATACTGAAAGTTCTAGTGTTTTTGGCTGCTAGTGAGATTGAGGATGGTGCTTTGGAAAACCAAATGTTTCTCATTTTTTGTTTTTTGGGTTCTTTTTCACTATTCCAAACTCCAGAGTAACAGCCACTGCCATGAACTTTACCTCAGAGCACTAATTGCAGTGTGTACCATGCTGTAATGATACAAATTAATGTCTGAGTAAAACATGTTATTTCAGGTAGGATTTAAATATCAAATAAGAACAAGAAAGAGTCAGAAAATAAACACAAGTAGACAAGAAAGAACAAGATGGGTCTGAGTCTTGTGTGTGTTTGTTGTGAATTTTTTTTTGTATGCTGAAATTGTGGAACCAAGAATGGTTTGGGTTGAAAGGGACCTTAAGGCTCATTTCATTCCATGCCTTCCATCAGACCAGGTTATCCAAGCTGTATCCAGCCTGGCCTTGAATACAGGGATGGAGCATCCACAACTTGGATTGATATAGGGGGGTTGAATATTGATTATTGATATTGAATGTTGTTATGAGTATTTGTTTAAATATATGAAGATTCAGATACCTCTTAAATTGTCAACCTTAAATCTTTGGCAAATGGGGTACCTGGCATAGAGATACCAGTGCATGATATTAAGTCAGAGTTTCCAGACCCTCCTGAGTTTAAAAATTATTAGTAGTGTGTGAGGTTTTTTGCTTTCAGACAGTAAATCTGATTGGAGCAATGGAAAATGAAGTAGGTGTCTTGATCTTGGAATACTGGTGAGTGAACAGGGTACAGAAGCTGGGATGAGAGATCTGAGCAGGAGCAGCAGGCATGTCGTGGATTTCCAGGATCCAGTGTCAGGATGTTCCGTGTCTGTACTCTCATGTCCTGAGCACACTGTACAAACATGATCTGCTGGGTAAGAATAGTCTGCAGTTGTTGAGTCTGCTCACAGGCAACATGTGGTGCTGTGTGTCTAACTACAAGCATTCCTAGAGCGCCTGGTGCCTTTTGATGTTTAGATAGGCCTCCATTGCTTTGTATGAAGAGGTTGCTAGAGAGTTAAAATGAAACTGCTTTCTCTTGCTGCTGATCTCTTAGTGTCACACAGTATGTGAATATGCTGATTTCCTTCAGAGATGCATTTTCATGCTTTAGCTGCTTGAGCTTGGATGGCTGGTGTGTGTTTATTGAATTTATTCAATGTATATTTATTGGAGTGTTATTACTCAAGCTACTCTGGGCTTGAATTATTTAGATCTTCAGCAGGTTCACATGCATTTGTCTACGCTGGTGTCTGCAGTTGTAAGCTGGGTGGTGTGGCTTGGTGTGTTTGTGACTCTGATTGCCTTGCTCCTAATCACACCCAGACTGTGGGAACTGGTTAATGTGCTGCTCGCTCTCTGTAGCCATCACCCTTTTTGCAATCCGTTTCTGTGACAGAAAGAAGTCTCAAAGAATCTGTAATTTTTCAAAATGATGCTCTTTCCCAGCATTCCTGGCTTGGTTTTTAGAGTTGTGTTCAGCCAGATTGGTTTGGGCTTGCACCTGAGTGTTGAAATAACTGAAATAAGGAAAGTGCCTTTTTCTAGTGAAGCTTTGTAGTGCATTTTGTAATCATAAGGAGCACAGCATGTCCCAGAGAACAGCAGTGATGAGAGTCAAGTGCTGAGAAGGGAGAGTGTGAACAGCCAGCATGAGGAAAGCAGCTTGGTTGGTGCCTATCATGCTGATTTACACCATGTCTTTGACTTGCTAAAGCCCTGGGTGACCTCACAGAGTCCACACAACCTTATAAGTGTGTATTGAAGGCCTGTAGAATTGCCAGGCTTGTTGCTTGGCTTCCACACCATTGCTGCTAATCCTTGTGGCCAGTTCTTGATGTTTCTATTCTGAGTCTCCTGAGAGTATTGCCTCACTTTTGGCTTCAAGGTTTGTCATTCCATAAGAAACCTTATTTTCATTTGAAAATAGGCATGTGTCCTCCTAGTGGATAAGAAAAACTTGAAAATGTGATACAAATTTATCCTAATGTTTCAGAAATTAGAAGTGGGTAGAAAGAGAATAATAAAGGTTGTGATTTTCTTCTCCTCGTATGCATTTTCTCGTGTTCTGACTAAAGATTCTAGGTATCTAAACTCTAAGTGCTGCTATTCATAACACCAGAGTAGTCACAGACCAGGCTCTCACTTGGAAACACCTTTGTTGGGTTCTTGCCCCACAGGATGGGGCTGTTTCAGCAGAGCTGGGCTGGCTCTGGTGGAATCAACAGCTCCAGCTGGGGACTGCAGCATTATTCCTGCCTTTTCTGTTTGACTTTGCATAAACACAAGGACATCACATATCCTGTTTGCTCTGGTTTTCCCATCTGTTTGGGAATAATAGAGATCAGCGGTTTTCTCTTTAAGTTCCAGAGATGAGAGCTGCTACAATGACAAACTGTTGTCTGAGCAAAAGCTGACACGGGCATTGACGGGGCTGGCGGCTCTGTTCCAGTGACCTTTTATGTGGACTAGGAAAAAGAGGAAAAGCAGAGACAGTGGGAATTCATCCTAAAGTGTTGAGCTTTAAGTGTAGCAGCTGTGGATTTCCTCAGCAATCCAGGCTGATGGGTTCCCTGAAGCGGAGGCTTGGCAAGTGGGATTTTGTCATATCCCTCCTGTTCTTCTTCCTCCTGAGGAGAATGGGTCATGCTGATAGGAGACTGTGGGGGATCTTCCTGTTAAGGTGATCCCTTGTTTTTTAGGGTTTGTAATCATCAAAACCTGTGACTCTTTACCACTGGAAATTGTATTAGTCAAATCTCCTTGTGTTCTCCTCTGCAAACACACTCTCTTGTCTTGCAGTGAGCACAAAGATTCCTCGGAAAAGAAACACAAAGACAAGGAGAAAACCAAACACAAAGATGGCAGCTCAGAGAAACACAAAGACAAACACAAAGATAAAGACAAGGAGAAGAGAAAGGAAGAGAAGGTGGGTGTCTCCTGTGGGAGAGACAAGAGGATGGGTCTGTCTTACAGTACTGAATAGTACAAACTCAGTGGGTTAGATGTAGCTTGTACTTCCAAGCCTTTATAAGCTTGGAGAGAATTATCCCCATGCTAACCCAGACACTTTGTGGAGTGCTAGATATGAACTCATAAGGGCTTTATCTGCAGGTATGTGAATACAAATAGTTCCACTGTGGAGCTGTGTCCACTGGCTCCACATTCTCTCCCATTACATTTCACTTTGCCAAGCCTGGGTTCAGAGACAGGGGAGAAAAATCAGTCATATCACATTCAGTCCATGCAAGAACAAACTACATACTTAATTCCAATTTGCTGAGGAAATTGGAGGGCCAAAAAGTACTGAATTGACTTAAGACTTGGAGAAGATATTGCCTTTCTGTCATGTAGGTCACTAAAGACTACAGGGGATGGAGATAGTCACAGTTCCTTCTGCAAGTTAAATACTTCGTGTTGTATATTGGAAAATGCTAATCAGCTCCTACTTTTTATGTTTTTCAGATGAAGTCATCTTCTAGTGATATAAAAATAAAGAAGGAAAAGGAAAATGGTTTCTCCAGGTAAGAAGATCAGGTCTAAGATTTGGAAAAAGCTGCAGTTTGATTTTCATGGGTGCTCAGTGTTTGAATCCTCTCACTTGGTCTTGAGAAAAAATTGGGGCACTCTTAAGCTCTTCAGAAGATACATTCTCAGTTATGAGAATGGGTAGATCTGTGTACTCAGTAATTTGAGATGGGAACTGTTGAGTACCTGGTGTCTGCCTGCACATGCTGGGTTTGTCTCAGTATTCAGGAGCTGGATTCTGCTGAGGACAGATTGAACTATAGGAACACTGGTAGCTGGATTTGGAAGAACCTCTGTTGTAAAATTGGAAGTTGAACCCTGCAGACAGTCTGCTGGGGACAGGAACCCAGCAAAGCAAATCCAGATTGCCTCTGTGTGTCTCTCCTGTATTGTGACTGCAGCCTGAAGCCTTTGCAGAGGACTAACAGCGACATGTAAAATCAGAAGTACCTTCAGGAAATGCATAGATATCCTACTCTAGTACTAAATTCCTGCTTATAATAGAACCTCCTGGACTTGAGTGTTGTATCAGTCATTGCTAAGTAGTCTTATTAAAAACCTGAAGTGAGCAATTGATAGAAGAGTACTTTTTGTTAATAGTCAACCAAGATCTCTTGTGACTTGTTTACAGTCCAGCCATTGATTATTTTTAAGGTGCTAAATCCAGTCCACTAACTTACTGAAGGTGTGTGGTCTGGTGGATGCATGCATCCATTTCTGTTAGTCAAGAACAGCCCTTGGTTCATGAATTCTTTCACTTTATGAGTCTACTTAAAAATCAAAACAAACAAAATCTTTCCAATCTCGCCACGTTATGTGGATACAGAGAGGTTGGGAAGAAGGCACCTGCCTGGCTCGTGCCTTTTAGGTATTGTTTGTTTTGAATGTGCCCTTTTGACATGAGTTTTTCCATCTGTTTCATTTCCCTGCTCTTAGTTAAAAACGCAGAGGAAGGAGTGAGGCTTGGCGCAGGGCAGAGGCGCCATCTCCAGGCCCTTTGGGGAATACTCTGGAAGTAGAAGGCAGTGCTGGTCAGGTGTTTGATGGTGTAGCAGACAGTTAATAACTCTCTAGCCTCTGCTGTTCAGCAGAATTGCGTGAAGTGCTAATCTCACCAGAGATGTTGGATGCTCTCATATCAAGATAACCAAATCCTCCTTAGGTCCAAGAGCATTTTTTCACGTGTTTGAGAAAAGCCTGGAGGAGCCATTGCATTTGTGCCTTCTTCAGGGCCCAAGTGCTGGTTAAGAGTAATTATTTTCTTTTTTATTTTTTTTTTCCCCTGCTGAAATACTCTTTTACAAGTTCTGCAGAAAAAAATGTCCTCACTCAGATGGTTTTGATTTTCCTCCTTAGGACTTGGTACGATGATCAGAGTCTTGGAAACAATGCAAGTCAAGGTTCAGCTTGGCCATACAGCTCCTTTCTTTTCATAGTCTCACACGTTATTTCTTCCATTACAAAACATTGTGAAATATTTCAGTGTTAAAATAGATAAAATAGATAAAATTCCTGGTGACTTTACACACTGTAGTTCTGCATTTCTGCCTGAAAGGAAGAATATATTAAGTGGGACAATTACCCTTTTTTTTTCTGTAGGTGTTTTGCAACTGTCTCTGTGCTGCAGGCTTGTGTCTTAGTCAATTCCAGGCCATGCAACAGAAATGGCTTCGTAGAGCAGCTTGTTTGTATCTCCCCTGAGCTGCATCTTCCAGCACTGCAGTGGTTTTAGAGCTGTGAAGGAGCAAACTGCTCGTTCTGCTTCATGGACACACTGCCAGCTAACATGAGACTCCCTGATGTCTCCTGCTGACTGTGGTCTACAAAGCTGAATGCTGCTTATTTTAACTCCTACTTCATCTGAATGTAAAATCTGCATGTTGGCTTGGAAACTGAGTCAATTTGATAAAGAAATTGTTGGTGGGACATGAATAATGAAGCCCAAGATGGCACTTAGTGCTTCAAAATGTCATTTTGGACTCTTTGAGTCATCTTTTTCTTTATGAAAATCAGTGAAATGCTTTTCTGAAATCTAGAAATAATGAGTTTGTCTAACAGAATAGTCTCACTCTTTTTTTCTTATTGCTAATGTCTTGGGATGTTATGGCTGAAAACATTGAGCCTAACTTTGTGGTCTGTTGAAAGAGACAGGATTGTTTGCTTCCTGCAGTTTGGACAGTGAAAAGAGACTGATCTGTTTAACTTTGCCAAATCTTTGTTTCCTTTTCTGGTTTTCACATGCCTCAGTATTTAGTTGGCAAAATATTCCAGGGAATAGCTTTCAAACATTGTTGATAATCTTTTTCTCTCTTAGAAGGCTCAATAAGAATATTGAGTTGAAACTAAATAACATCCTGCATTTGACTCCACACAGACATTTCAATTTTTAAGTGTATTTGAAAGTGCTGGAAACTACAGTTGTTTTTACTCAAAACCTCAGAGAAACAAAACAAACTTTAAGCTGTTGAAATTAAACTTGATGTTGCTTGAGAAATGGCAAATGCTTAGACATTGAATTGCTCTCCTTACACTGTTTGTGAGTATTCAGAAGATGACACATCTCAAGGCTTTGGGGTCTTGTGATGGCAGCACACTCTGTGGAAGACGTGCCCATTTTGCAGATGATTATTTCTTAAAACTCAGCTGTTGCTGGATTCCAAGAAACTTTTTCTTTAAAAGTAGAACTGTGTTTCTTTGCTTCTTCTTGTAGTCCGCCACGTATTAAAGATGAACCAGATGATGATGGGTTTTATGCATCTCCTAAAGAGGACTCCAAGCCCCTGAAGAGACCTCGAGAGGATGATGAGTAAGTAGCTTGGGTGCTGGTGACTTGGATGTTTGCCTTTAATTTTAAAAGGAGAACATTGAGGGAGCAGGTGGAATTCCAAGTGATCAGCACAGACTTTTTGAGATGGGTACTGGAGGTCTGAGCCCAGACTCCTTATGCTGAGTGGGGCAGGGATAGTATTTGTGCTGTGCAAGGAAAAATGTCATTACCTGCCTCTACAGATGGTGCTGTGAAATGTTGCAGAACTAGTAAATAAAAAAGAAAAACCCCAGAAGGCAGGTAAAGACTGATGAAGACTATAAAACAGAAACGGGAGCACGTGAGGTATTAACGTAGCTAAGTGGCTGCAGTGGTTTCTGTTGGGCAAGGAAATGACTGCACAGGAGGCAGAAAATGCACTGTCAGCCTGTTTGGAGGCAGAGGGAGGTTTGCCTGCACTGCCTGGCGTGGTTTGCCTGGAGTTTCAATGTGTCATAAGCTATGCTGAGGGTTGTTGTCTCAAAGAGAAGCACCCATGATGTTTTCCTGACACAGAACCACTGAAATACAAGCTCAGCTCCATCTCGCTGCCATCTGCCACTGTGCCCATCCAGCTCTTCAGGTAGCCTGGCCTTACCAGCAGTCAGGAGTCAAAGGGTTGGAAGGGTTTCACCATGGTGGCACTCCAATCCTGCATGTCTCAGTTTCCAAGAGACATGGGTGGGACATCTTTTCTTTTGTGTAATCACTTGCTGCCTTCTGCTAGGTTTGTATGACCCCCTCTCACATCTGCAGTGGAAAGATTAAAAATTGGGGTGTTTCCATACGTTAGGGAGTGTTTTGTGTTTTATAGAGCTCAGGAGTAGTGACAATAAGGTTGAGTGCCTATGGATGAGCATTAGGGGAAGGCTGGTAAGGCAGATATCCTGCTGGAAGCCTTGTTCCAGACCACCCAACCACAATGAAGAGGTGGATGAACTATGCTGTGAGTGGCTGGCTGACGTTTCACCATTGCCAGCCCTGGTTCTTGTGGGAGACTTTAACCTGCCAGATACCTACTGGAAACTCAGCACAGCGGAGAGGAGGCAGGCTGGGAGGTTCCTGGAGTGTGTGGAAAAGAACTTTCTGTCTCAGCTGGTAAGGACAGCTGTGGCCTTCAGGGGTACTACCCTGCTGGACCTGCTGTTTACACACAGAAGAGCAGGTGGGAGATGTGGTGGTTGGAGGCTGTCATGGGCATAACAATCAGGAGATTATGGATTTTTCAACACTTGGTGAAGGAGGGGTGTCAACAAACCCTCTACCCTGGACTTCCAAAAGGATGCTGATTCAGAGTGTCCCTTGGGAAGCAGCTCTTAGAAACAAAAGGGCCCAGGAAGGCTGGACATACTTTAAGAAAGAAATCTTGAAGGCACAGGAGCAGCCTGTGCTGCTTTGCTGGAAAGTGCCCAGCAGAAGAGGCCCTGGGCATGGTGGTCAGGAGCAGCTGAACATGAGCCCAAGTGGCCAAGAAGGCCAGTGGCACCTGGCCTATATCAGGAATAGGGTGGCCAGCAGGACCAGGGAGGTGATTCTGCCCTTTACTGGGCTCTGGTGAGGGGCACCTCAACTTCTGGGCCTCTCAATTCAGGAAGGACATTGAGGTGTGGGAGCAAGCCCAGAAGAAGGCAGTGGAGCTTGAGAAGGGTCTGGAGAACAAGTCTGATGGTGGCTGGGGGGCTCAACCTGGAGAAGAGAAAGCTCAGGGACCTTATCACTTTCCAGAACTCCCTGACAGGAGGATGCAGCCAGGCAGGGGTTGGGTTTTGCTCCCAGGAAACAAGGGGTAGGACAAGAGGTCATGGCCTTCAGCTGCACCAGGGGGAGGTTTAGGTTGAGCTTTAGGAGGAATTTCTTCACAGAGAGGGTGATTAGACATTGGAATGGGCTGCTCAGAGAGGTGGTGGAATCACCTTCCTTGGAGGTGTTTAAGGAAAGACTGGAAGTGGCACTCAGTGTCCTGGTCTGGTTGACAAGGTGCTGTTGAGTCATAGGTCATGATGTCAGAGGTCTTTTCCAGCCTCACTGGAAATGAGGTTGTGTTTATGTAATTTTCCAGTACTCAATTTCACTATTGTTTGAACTAGTTGGGGGGTGGAAAAAGTGAGCCTGGTGGGCAAGATCCCAGACTGATGGCTGGAAAGAGAGTTGGGATAGAACATGCCAATAAGGTTTTACCCATTTTTCCCATCCCATGGAATCACTGATGCATGGCTACTGATGCTTTTGAATTGTTTCTTCATCAAAGAAGGTGTTTGCTTCAGCAGTGAAACTTGTGGAGAGGTATTGATAGTAACATCTTGTAGGTTTTGTAGGCTGTTGTGCTGGATTGGGATTATTGAGTCTTCTGAGAGAGCAGGGTGTAAATTATATTCTTTAGAAATTAAAAATGCCAGCTATGCTGCAAGTTTGAGCACACAAACTTTGTACGTCTATGATTTCTCTTTATTTGTACTGGAAAATGGATCACTTTCATCAGCAAGTCTTTTTGTTCTTAGTGCTGACTACAAACCCAAGAAAATCAAAACAGAAGACATAAAGAAAGCAAAGAAAAGGAAACAAGAGGAAGAAGAGGTAATGTGACAGACAAGTTTATTTTTATGATAAAGAAGAGCCAGGCTATTTGGTGTGGGATTATGCAGAGCAGGGGGAATCTGATTTTGTCTGGAACAGCTGTGTGTGATAGATCCACACTTAGGATGCAGATACCAACATATCTGAACTATAATGTGTAAAAGGTCAGGGAAACTTTCTTTCCTACCCTTAAAACAATGGGTGAAGATGCCTCCAGGACATGAACTTCCAGGCTGTTCCGAGCAATTCACAATCCTCATGCTAAGAAGCTGGCAGGGGGCAGGGGAGCCTGACATGTGGTAATTGCACAGATGATGTGGCAGGGTTCAGAGGCAGGGGAGATGAAAAAGAGATTAGATGCTAGAAGGAAGCTTAATGCATTTAGATGGAGCCTAGGTGGAAATTTCTTTGGAGAGGGATTTGGAAAAGGTTAGCCATAATTTGAGACTGACAAACTACACATTTAGCAAAGACACCCTTGTGAGGCACATGGTACAGCACCTCCAAGCAATAGGGTTGATTCTTCCCTTCACAGGAAATGTCTCAACGCTCAGCAAACACCAGGATAATCCTGGAAGCCAGCTGACTGTGGTGATTGTGCTCTGTAGCATTTGCCACACCAGACACACCAGTGCAGGCCAGGGAGGAGGTTCTGTAAGACAGCAATTCCCTTCCCATGGCCCACACCTGCCCCTTACTAGGTGATAACTGGCTGTGTGCATTTAGCATGTCCCCAGTGTAAAATAAAAGAATGTGGCTGAAAACTTGAGTGGGACCATCAGCAGCCTTTGACTTAATGGCATGATCTAGGAGCACATTTATGTGGTGAAGCCATGAGAGTTCCAGCTCTTGTATACCCCAAGAGAGAATCTTTTACTTTTAACACATCTTTTCAGGGGAGGGGGAAACTCTATAGCTTGTTTTAACAGATTCTTACTCATTTTGCAGGAGAGCAAAGCAAAGAAAGTCAAGAGCAAAGATAAGAAAGTCCCTGAAGCAGACAAAAGAAAGAAGCCGAAAAAAGAAGAGGAGCAAAAATGGAAATGGTAACTATATATAGTCAGTGCTGTAGGCTCCCATCTGCACCTGGACTTGCCTGTACCTCCCATGCTGGCTGAATAAGCACATCTGGCTTTCTCTTCTGTTGATTCATGAGGATTTGTTCTGAATAATTGGCTTACTTTCTGGTAAGCTCTAAATAAATACCTCATTCACTGTGTTCATCCTCTGAAGTAGGAGTAATATCCCTAAAACAGGAAATAAGTGTTTTGTGGGGTTGTCTGGTTTGGGTTTTTTTCCCCCCCATCTGTGTCATGTAGAGGCTGCCTGTACTGATCAGGTACCAATATACTTGTGCCCTGAAGCTGCTCTGTGCTGACACTCTTCAGAGCAGAATGAAAGCTTGTAGGCTTGGGGGTGTCAGCAGGAATATATTAATAGGTGTAAATGGATTAAGGAATATATATTAATGAGTACAGACGTGTTAAGCAGTATTCTAGTAGAATTTACCTGTGTTACATAGAGATCCAGCATGAGTGAGAGTCTGCCTTTTCATTCTAGCTGGGTGTCAGCTCAGAACTGCTCCTGCCTCTGGCACAGAAATGACACTTGATCAAGTGATGAGTTAGCTCAGCCTGTTTGACAAATGATTTCTGAAAATGAGTTTTAAATGAAAAACTTTCTGTCTTGCCCAGGATCCTTAAGTAACATCACTGAAGTTGTACCCCCCAGTCTTACATTTTTTTTAGAACCTTTTTTAAATAATCTGACCTTTGTGGTTCATTTGGAAGGCAGACCTGTGATGCATCAGTAGTGCTCTGTATAAGAAACCTGCTGGATTTTTTTTAACCCTCCATAGTAATTTAAGCTGTTATTCCTAGATTTGAGGGAGCTACCATTTGTGTGTTTTGAAGTTTTTGCCTTAGTACTTCCCTCATTTAGTACACATGTACTTCTCAAAAGCATGTGTGTGTTCCCTCCACCTGTAATGTATCTTTATGACCTTCCAGGGAGGTTTCCTTGATCTTTTCTCAGATCATTTGTCTATTTTTACTAGATGTGTAGAGTTGGGGAAAGTATTTCCAATCTTCTTCAATCCTTTCAGCTTCAGTCCTTTACCCTTTATTGACACTATTATTGATTCATCTTTAAAAAGAAAAAACATCTTCTGTGTGTTTATAGTCTACATTTTTCTCTTTGACTGTCACAACTTCCTCAGAACATCAGCACTTGCAAATCTTTTTCGTACTTGAATACTCCCTTAGAAACTTGAGTTTCCAGCCCCTCCCCAAAACTTCCCTTTTTCCTGAGCAATCCTCTTTTCTCTCAGCTCCTTTGACAGTGTATTTTTAATGTGCTGTACCGTTACCAAACTACAGGGACATGAAGCAGTAGGAGGCTATGGAAGGTCTTTTTAAGCCTTAACGATCTGTTTTCTTTTTGGCTTTGTCTCAGCTCCCCTTACTGGTTCTGTCTAACTTAAAATTCTGTCATCCCAGCTCTCTTTTATTGTGGGCTACATCCTTGAACAGCAGACCTTAACTGGAGAGCTGTGCTGTTCTCCCCTCACCTGCCTGGGCAGCACAGGCCCTTGTAGCAGTGTTAAGCTCTGCAGTTTGTGCTTACTGCTGAGGAAAAGTGCCTTGGAAAGCATGTTTTGCAGAATTTGGCATGAGGTAGCTGCATCCTTCTGCTGATGTTCCTGTCATCCATCTGCAGCTTTGTGTATCGTGTCTTTGCTGGACGAGGTTTCATCTGCACTTCACTTGTTTCTCTTAAGGGCATTTTATGTTCCATCTGAGTCAATTTTCTGAGCGTCTGATACCTTTTTTTGGCTGCTTCCTCAAGTGCTTGCTGCCTTGAGCATTTTCATCCTTACTTGTGTGAGTGCTTGATGCAGACATCCCCAAGGCACTGGCCTCATTCATCACCGAGCAGAGCTCTTGCAGAGGTCATTTTCACGCCCCATCAGCGTGTGAAGAATGTGATCCAGAGGTGCACCTTACAGCACTTCTCCCACCTTGTGTTACAGCAAGTCCATTTCCTTGAAATAACATATCCCTGTGGTATATTCTGGGTTTTTTCCCAAGAATGTTCTCTCTTTTCATTCCACTTGAAAGATCTTCCCCAACTTTTCCTTCCTGAGCCACCCTGGCATATTTAGACAAGTTTGATGTGGGATTTAATTAAGAAGCCTGTATGACTGATGAGTTGTTGCTGGAATCAGTGAGGCAGCTTTGCTAATAGGCAGCATTCTCCACAAAATCATGTGTAGAACATTGCTTTAGAACCAGAAGCTGCCAAGGGCAGTGGTGCTGTAATGCTTTTTCTGTTTGAAACTAAATGAGGCTGAAAAATCAGCTAATACTTAGGAGAGTCACTTTTACCTTTTGTCTTAAAGCTTATGTGTGATATTTAAGAAGATGGAAGTGGGATTGGGGATGGTTTGTGGTCTTTTTGTGCTACACTTTTTGGTAGTTTCGAGCTTAGAAACTACCCCATGAATCCCATGTTTCCTTGTAGCCTTCCCAGAAGGCACAATGTCCTTCTACTAGCTATTTAAACTGCTGCCTTTCTAGTACTGCTTTTATAGGTGTCCTTTGTTAAAGAACAGGAAGGGATAAAGGTACTGAATTTCTCACCAAGTAAATATCAAAGGAATAAATTTTAAAAAAACTAGAATGACAAACCTGTCCTGAAAAGCAGTAACTGCTGTGAATGATGCCCTTATTTTGTTCTTACTGAAATAAAATTGCTCATTGTCAGAGAGAAGCTTATTCTGGCTGAGAGTGGTTTAGGTTTATTTTGCTGAAAGGAGCTTCTGGGTGGAAGAACCTAGGCCTATGTTTGACAAAATATTTCTATTTCTAGCTTCTAATTAATTAAATAAACAAAAAACAACAATCATTAGGAATGTAAATATTTGGAATCTGTGTCAATATTGGTTTCTTATATCAACATAGTTTACTTGAGCCTTCTTCCCAGCCTGAAGTCTGACATGCAGTTCTGTACTGATAGCTGGGTTTGGGTGCTTTGCTGTTCAAGATGTTGCTTCTCATCAGAAGTCAGGTCCAGTGGTGTGGTCAAAAACAGTGCTTTTCAAACTCCAGCCAGCTGCTGTGTTGCTGCTGTTCCTAAATTGTTGATGTACAGACACAAGTGAAGGATTTTGAGTGTCTTCTAGCAGAAACTCTTGTCTCTGTACAGTGTTTATCTTCCATGCTGTGACTTTTATCTCGGTAGAGATGAAGCAATCTGCCAGTGCATCACAACTCCTGAGATGCAGGCAGTACATGTACATCTTTCCTCATCTGCTATGGCACCTGGAATGGGAATGCTGCTCCTTAGGGCTGACACCAGACTGAAGCTTAAACTTCTGGGGTTTTTTTATTGTCATGGCTGCTCAAAAAAGTTGTCTGGGCGATTCAGAGACTGAGTGCTGTGACAGGTTAATGGTCTTCCAGTTGATTGATCACTGAGGTGAAATAGCCTTTCCCAGCAGGGAATCCTGTGCCAGCAGCATGTAGCAGTAATGTTGTGGTAATCATGAAAGGAGCTCAGAGGGGAGGAGTGTGGAATCAGTGGCTTGGGAACTGGGGAGAGGGAGGATCCTGGCCTGGCAGGGTCCTTTTCTCTGCAGATGAATTGCTGACCCTGTTCCCTTAGAATGTGGGATTGGTGGTGCCTGCCTTGCTGCGTTGTGATACCAAATGCATCACTTGCAGAGCATTTTTATAGATCGTCTTTAAGGCAGACATGCAGTTTTCTGGGCTGCTCTGTTTTTCTTCAAGTATGCTTTTCATACCCAGAGAATTGGAATGAATTTAAAATGACAGAGCAGGTTTTAGTCTTTCTTGTCCAAGCAGGTTTGTTCTCATTTAGGTCATAAATGAACATCTGTTTCTTTATCTCTTCCCTTAACAGCATATTGTCCACATCTGAAAGCAGCTGCATAATATACCACAATTATTTGACTTTGCTGAGCAGGCATCCTAGACCTGATGTTAGATCCCAGCTGAAATTTGGCATGATCCTAGTTGGTTTACAGGATCCAAGTCTTATTTTCTTAAGATCTAAGCAATTTCAGCTGTGTGATTTTGTGAAAAGAGGGGCAAATGGGAGGTAAGGAATAGGATGGCATCAGATAATCTGCAGCCCAAGGTGTTCTGCTCATGGATATGACTGTGCTTTTGGAAAAAGGAGAAAAAAAAAGGAATTAAATGGTGATAGTATACTGAGTATTTGTTGTTGGTCTGTACCTGACAAAGCAGTGATTTCTTGCTGGTTTAGCATACTCTCATACCCACACAGTAATAAAATGAAGATTGAGAGCTTAAAATTGTATTGGTTCATATTTCTCTCTTGAAGGTGGGAAGAAGAGCGCTACCCTGAAGGCATTAAATGGAAGTTCCTAGAGCACAAAGGTCCTGTATTTGCTCCACCATATGAACCTCTGCCTGAAAATGTCAAGTTTTATTATGATGGTGAGTTAATCTCTGTTCCTACTTGCTAGGAAGAGAAATAAACATCTCAGGGCATTGCGGTGTTCTTCTGGGGACTGAAGAGCTGAGGAGGTGGTTGTGTTTTAGTGGTTCACCTAAATCAGCTCCTCAGCAGCAAAGTGAGATCCGTGGAAGGAGAGGAATTTACCTGAGCCTGCTGAACTCTGCTCACTGAAGTGACACAGGCATGAACCTGCTCTCAGTCCCTGAATCTCTCAGGTTCCTTTGCAGAATGAGGGGTCTGGTGCCTCAGAGTAGCAGTGACCAGTGGAGTATGTAATTGTAGCTGCCTCATCACTGGTCACCTTTAGGCTTGCTCTTGTTTTCTTTAACCTCAAGAACTGCAAATTCCATCATCTGTGGTGAAATTCATCATTTGGTGATGTGAGCAATATAAAAGATGATTGAATTTGGGTACAGATGATTAGGATCTTGTAGGAATGAATGGGATGACCCTGGTCTCAAGGACACAGCCGTCTCATGTAAGTCATGGTCCCATTCCCTGACCACTGCGTGTGGTAGAACTAATTGGTGTGAGATTCAAGTCTCCTGGGCTGCCTGGCTGGTGGAGGCTCATGTGGAAGGGATTATATGATGTGATGCCTGTTGGAGCCTAGACTTTATGACCTGTGTGTTTCCTTTTAGTCTGTGATCATGTTAAATGAAGGATCAAATTAACCCAGGATTGAATTAAGTGGGAAGTATTTGAATGGATGAAATTGTAATTTTTGGTGATGGGGACATCTGCACATGGAGCTCTTCCAGGAGCAACGTGCTGTTTTCACGTGACATGACACAGTGTTTTTAAATACTGAGGAATAGGTGGCATTACATTTTCAGCAGCAATGTAGTGAAATAAATATGCTATTAAAGGCCATCTTCAAGCAAGTAGCACAAATGATCAAGGATGTCTGATGTCAACAGCCTTCATTCTTAGGGTTTGATAAGAACTTGATACAAAGTTGGAAATTGTTTCCCTGTATTGAAAAATGCATGATCTCTCCTGTTGTCTAGAGAAGGGGAGGGGCAGATTGCACTGTGCTATCCCTTGGTGCAGACAGCAATAAACTCCTTGTCTCTCCAGCTATCTGTTTCATGGAGCCTCTGCAGGGATTTTTGCAACCTCTGCCTCTGTCATCACAGAAATTCATCAATAAGCTCAACAGCCGTGGACTGGGAAGGGAGGGGGTCTGGCAAATAAAGACATCCCATAAGTCTTCCTTGAGAAACTAGGCAAAAAATCAGATGTCTGATTTACACAGCAGCTGCTGAGAGCCTCTGTCTGTGCTCACAAGGCATTGTCTCATTTCAAGATTATCCCAGGGTGATTTGTAGAGCCCAGTAATGAGGCTGTGGCTGGCCAGCAGCCGGCTCACACAGGAGGGATCTGTCCCTGGCCTAGGGATTCACTGCCTGCTTTCTTCTCACGTAACAACTTCTGGGGCTCTTGGAAGTGCCTGCAGTACCAACTCGGGGAAAGAGCTTGAAATGCCAAAGCCACCCTTTTTCAGTGCCTGTGGGTTAACCAGTCACTGCTCATAGTCCAGAGGTGACTCAAACTTGCACATTATTTTTCTGTAGATGGGGCAAGGTAAGAGTGTAGGTGGTGGCAGTTGCAGTCGTGGCCATGGGGTTTCTTCTGCTCATTACGTCTCTTGGTTGCTCTCTGGTTTTCTGTTTTGAAATAACTAATATTCATGACTCTTCAATAAATCCTTTCTTTCTACCAGCTCTGTCACTGACAGCCTTTTCAAACCTTTGTGAAAAAAAAAGGAAATTGTGTCCAATGAAATATATTCTAAAGTGATTAGATAAAGGTGACTGAGCCTTCGGCTAGCTGGGAAAAATATCAGAGATTTTAGCTCCATAACATGTTACTAACTCGATAGCCTCTGTCAAGCTAAAATTGCAGCCTGGAAAAACAGTTTCCCTTGCTGTCTCTCCCTTCCCCCATTTCCTGTTATAAGCAAACAAATGCTGTATTTTAGGTTACAGCTTAAAAATTGGCAGAGTTACTGTTGGCTTAATTTAATTGTGGAATATTCTCAGATCATTGGGAGGGCCTTTTGCTAAGTCCTGGTTTACGAGGGTTTATAGATCTTAAGGCTTTATAGCTGACTCCCATGCTTTAATTTTAGAGATGATGCAACTTTTGAAAATATGTAGTAAATCCAAAGCGTGGTATTTTTTTTCCCCGAGAGCACAGATTGAACAGTTTCTTGTGTTCACTTTTGTGCGGTAGAATGGTTGTTAAAAATCCCCAGGTATTGACTGTTTGCCAACCACTGGAACTTTATTTCTTGCAGCTAAACTAGCTGGAGATGTGAGCTGCATGCAGAATCCTTCAGAGGGATCACTGGCACCCCATGTTTCATCAGGAATGCAGTCAGGACCAAAAAATACTCGATAGGAATGTTAGATGTGGAATCCACAGCCTCGATGCTGCAGCAGCCTCTGTTCCCTTGTGTTTCAGTCTTCCCTTGCAGCAATTCCACTTTGTGCTGCAGTCATGCAGAGAAGCTGGAATGTGACTCCTCCATTCACTGACAGCTCAGTCTTTCTTAAAAATGACTGGCTTTTGAGCCTGCTCTGGAGATGCAGGAGTGCATTCCCACAGCAGAGGGAACAATTAGCAGAACCCTGACACATTTCCCTGCAGTGAAGGAGAGTTCAATATTTGGCATCTCTTTCCAGCTTATTTGTAGTGTATCCAGAGGAAGGGCTCTTCCTGCCTAGAAATAGCTAAAGGCTGGAAGGGGTGTTCCAAGGTGGAGTCTGTCTGTGCATTGAAAAGGAATACAGGGACTGTATTTCCCATATGTCTGAGTGCAGGAATATGAAATTTAATAAAATCCCTGCCTCTTTGACATCAAACAGCAGTGTCTCCCCAGGAGCACACCCAGCACGGGGGTGGCTCAGCAGAAGGTTTCCTGCAGCAGGCCTTTTCCCTTTCCTGCCCTGCAGCCCAGACCTGCCTCACATCAGATTGCTGTTGCTTTCTTTAATGTTTAGATTGCAGAGGAAACTTTTTTCGAAATGTTTGTGGTGGAAGTCAAGCAATTGTGCTTCTCTGTTTCCTTTGTCCATTCAAGTTGCTGTATTATGTAACATTTTAAGACAAACTTCTCTGTAGTAAAAATATAATCCTTTAGGGTAGTTACTATGTTGTCCTTATGACTTTGATTCCTGCTTACCATTTTCTTTAAGAAGAAAACCTTTCTTTGTAGGTAAAGTCATGAAGCTGAGTACCAAAGCAGAAGAAGTTGCCACATTCTTTGCAAAAATGCTTGATCATGAGTACACTACAAAGGAGATCTTCAGGAAAAACTTCTTCAAGGATTGGAGAAAGGTATGCACATAGTCCTGGGCTGCACTATGGACATGGCGAGTGTCTCCTCAGCACTGACCAGTGAAAAGGGGCTGCTGTTCTGTGCACACAAAAGTTGCCTTGAGGCAACTAAAAGCTGTCTCAGACTAGCTGTAAAGTTTCCCATTTATCCTGTAGTTTCACCAGGAAGGACCCTGTGATAAATGCCTTTCTAAACCAACAAAGTCAGGTTTCTCTGTTGCAGCACGATGGGGGTGTAGCTGACTTGCCTGTTACATGCCTTGTGTAAAGCCAGGTTTACTACAAGGAAACTCCTTCCAAAGAACTAAAATGGAGATGTTCACCTCAGTCATCAGCCATAGCAGCAAACCTTTAGATTAGTTTGATGCAGTTTTTCTGGATATGTTTCTGGGCTTTCCTGCCATCCCTCAGCAGGGGAGGGAGTGTGGTGTCACACCAGTCAGGGTGTGGGAGTTCCTTGGAAAGGGGTGCAGCATTGCCCAGGGAGATTAGAACCCTGCAAAGCAAATGCTGCATAGGATCTGTTGCTTGTCCTTTCCTCTTTGACCTCAGCTGGAGTGAGCCTGTACAAGAATTTGGGGATTCTTGAGGGGTTTATTGTGAGAACCTGCCTTTTGTTTCTGTTTAGGCTGCCTGGAGTAGGGTAAGCTCTGCTATGCTTGAAAACTTTGTGTGTGTAAACTTAAAGCACTGCTTTCTTTCTGCAAGGAAATGACCTCTGAAGAGAAGAGCACTATCACCAACCTCAGCAAGTGTGACTTCACCCACATGAGCCAGTATTTCAAAGCTCAGTCGGAAGCTAGGAAACAGATGTCCAAGGAGGAGAAACAGGTACCAGTGGGAATTCTAGGAGACTTTGTGGTTGTAAACATCTTTGTGCAGTCATTCTCCTTGCTGTGCATACGTCAGTGTTTTTCACCACCTTTCAGATGATTGCTTTCATGTGAACTGTAGGAGTCTGCACTGTGCAGCTCAGGTAGGGCAAAGCACTGTGTTTACAGCTGAGTCTTCATCCTGACTTGAAATGATATTGATAGAGCTGATCCTGATTAAGGAAATAAAGTTAAGTAAGTAGCTGCTTAAGTAAAGTTAAGTAACTGCTTAAGTTAATAAAGAGAATCAGAGGTGCTGCTTCTGGGTTCTTTGGTCCCTGGGAAATAATGAGCAGTGGATACTCAGTTAAAGATGGTATAGATCAGGATGGTGGAAAGAATGCAGCAATGGCATTAGTGAATAAAACGAGAAAATAAATATTAAACATCAAGTAATGCTGGTTTTTTGAATAAAAAATTAACTTTATTATCCAGTAGCATGGCTACAGTGTCTTATAGGTTAAGAATTAAATTAACTGCAGTGGATGTTGGAAGTTGAAAACTCCCCACGTTCTCAGTTGATCTTCTGCAATGCTCTAGTAGTTATCCTTTGAATGAAGGGCCTGGCAGCTTGGAATTACAGCCTTTGGGATCAGAGGGATCCCATCAAAATGGAGAACTCTTGTCTTCCTGCTGTTTCCATTTGATAAATGTGGGTGAGCCCTTCAGTTCCTGTCCATGGTAGCTCTTAAAATGGAGCAGAAGTGGCTTTTTCTGTTCTTAGCCAGTGCAGCAGTGCTGTCTGTGGGTCAGATGTTTTATTTTGAGCTGCAATGTTTTTATTTTTCCTTCTGTATAATTAGAGTTCAGGCACAGAAGTATGCAATGAAATCTCAGCACATTTTTTCTTAGAAGACTGTGTTCTGCTTGTGAAACCATTTGCTGACACAGGCTTGACATGCAGCAGCCTGGAGACATTCCTTTGCCTGCTTTCCGATGCTGACTTCAAACACAGAAGTCTTTCATACAAAGAATTTTTATATATAAACAACAAGATAGGAAGTCCAGTGGACATCAAATGCTCAGTATAAAATAGAAAATAGCAGTACTGTGCTGGGGATACCCTTGAAGCTGAGATATATGGATAGAGATACACACCTCTATTGTGGCAAAACTGTAGCTGCCTTCACCAGAACTGATCTGTTTTCCTCAAATAAAACTTTTCAGAGAGTTTTTCACATTCTTTCTTTTCTCCAGTTTATTTGTGCTGTGTGTGTTTTATGAATTCTTTTTCTGGCCAGTCTGATACACTTGCCAGGTTGGGATCTGGTTTTTGATTGGGTCTTAAGCATTAGTGTGTCACAAATATAAAAATTTTTCAAGCCTTGGCATATAAAGGTGTGTGTGGTGCTGTGTGTGCAGTGTCATCTTTGCTTTTGGCTTTTCCCAGAAAATCAAAGAGGAGAACGAGCGGCTATTGAAGGAGTATGGTTACTGTGTGATGGACAACCACAAGGAGAGGATTGCCAACTTTAAGATTGAACCCCCAGGTCTCTTCCGAGGTCGTGGGAACCATCCCAAAATGGGAATGTTGAAGAGACGCATCATGCCTGAAGACATCATCATTAACTGCAGCAAGTGAGCACTGCATGCTTCACACCTTGCCTTTGCTTTCTAGAGCTCATTTTTTAAAACCCTGTATAAGCTGATACTCAAATATGTAGAACTAGTGATGCAGCTTATCTTGTTCTCATATGGATAAGAAACTGAGTCATAAAAGCAAAGACTGAGCAAGACAATCATGGGTTTCATGTAGAACTTTTACAACATATTTTCCTCCTCACGCCTACAGCCTACATCTGCTTAAACTGCCTTCCCTGCTCGTATTTCCAGAAAATCATTTTCTTCTACATAGGTTGCCCTTGCTTGATGTTGAAGGCTAGGGTTGGTGGGTTTCTCACCACTCTCTCTAGTCCTCCTAAGTGTCCACACTATTACAGTGTTCACAGATAAAAACTGGTCCTAGCAATGTGTGCCACCTACAGTATAATTCTTCAGCAGGTACATGTTAGTAACAGTTACATCCCTGATCTTTGTTCATTTTGATTTACTTGGTTTCCTGCTTGTGGAGATAATGCACTTCTGTTGCCTCAGTTCCTTTCCCTACACTTTCTTTGTGTAATGCACTTTATTACCTTCTCTTTTTTTGATGTTGGTGAGATTTTCTTTAAATAGCTTTTATTGTCTGTTTTCTCATTCTCTGTAGGGATTCCAAAATCCCTGCCCCTCCACCAGGACACAAGTGGAAGGAGGTCCGGCATGATAACAAGGTGACCTGGCTGGTGTCATGGACTGAGAACATCCAAGGCTCTATCAAATACATCATGTTGAACCCTAGCTCAAGAATTAAGGTAAAGATCCAGTTAAAAAAACAAAACCGAAGCAATCTTCCTGGTCATGTTTCCAGGAAGCAAATGGAGCTCTTGGGTTAGGAAAGAGATAGGAGGTAAAGCTACCTGATTGTTCCATCCTATAGTGGTTGAAAAACATAGGGAAGCTTCTGTGCTTCTGTTCCCCCTTGAAAAGAGAGGATACAGTTTCTGCCCAGCAGAGCGGGTGAAATCTGGAAAGTGTCTCCTGAAAAGCATCATTGTGTCATTTCTAGAAGAAATCTTTTAACCTCTGTAAACCTAAAAGGAAATGATTTATCCAAGTACAGTCTTGCTCTGGTGGATATTTCACATACATTTGGTCTTAACTTCCCCTGCCTGGTATTGTAGTGAAGTTCTAACCATGGGTTGTTAATTAGTTGTTTGTAAAATTAAAAACCCAGCCAGGCTCCTGGCTGAGAAGGCTGGTAAAGAGCTCATGACTGAAGGAAAACAAACTCCTGCTGTGGGAGCAAATACCCAGTCTGTGGATCAAGTCCATAAAAGCAAGAATTTTAGCTCCTTTCATGAAGTCTTTTTCTGAGAGATTTTTTCCTGGATTGGAAACAAGGAGTTTGTCCTACAAATAGAGGAGGAAAAATATCTATATTCCTTGTGAATTCCTACTCTCTTTTTGCTGTGTCTTGGATGTATAATAATGATGATGAGCTGTTGATGTTGCTTTTGCCTTTTATGGGTATTTAATTACACAGCTGAAAGAACATAAGTGCCATCTGAATAAAGCAAAGGAAACCATTTGTATTTTGAGAAGCAGGGAAGATGTATCTTTTGTGTCTCTCTCTAGTTGCTTCCATGGAGGTATTTAACATGATGGAAATCTGAATGACCTGCAGCTGTGTGGCAGCACAGTGTGAAGCTGAGCTGTGCAGCAGCGGCAGCATCTCAGCACTTTTGTACAGCAAGGCCATTTGCCACACACGGGCTTGCAAAGCCTTGAGATGCAGATGGGAGCCAGTCCTCTGCCTGCTCTGTAGTGCTGACTCTGTTCCAATTTCCCTGCAGGGCGAGAAGGACTGGCAGAAGTACGAGACAGCTCGGAGGTTGAAGAAGTGTGTAGATAAAATCCGGAATCAATACCGAGAAGACTGGAAATCCAAAGAGATGAAAGTACGGCAGAGGGCTGTGGCGCTGTACTTCATCGATAAGGTGAGCCTCCTTCCCTGTCCTGCTGGGACTGCTTGGGAATGTGTGTTTGTCTTGAAGGCAGAATTGAGCCCATTTACTAAGGTATCCTGAGACTTCCTGGTGGGCAGGCAGGCTCCTTTTCCTTCCCATTACCTGGAATCCAGAGCAATGAACTATTGTACTAAACACAGCTATTTCAGGCAGCATTGTTTAGTTCAGGCAAGGCTCACAGCCTGGTTCCAGAATCACCCAGTTGGATTACTGGGAAATTTGTGTAGGCCTTTTGTCTCCAGCTGTTTCAGTTTTCCTGCTGGGAATTTCTGCTGGTTTGTCACCTCTTCAGTATGTGGTCACAGTTGTGAGGTTTTGCAATTATGTTAATTTTTTCACCACAGCATAAAGAAAACTGCAGTTGTGTTGATGCATTTAAAGCAACATAAAACCAGCTCCCAGAGAGCTGTTCCATAGTAACATAGTAGGTGTCTTGACTAACTAAATTAACAGGTTTTGTTCCAAATGGTTTGATGTAAACAAGGGAACTTTGATGTGAAAAATTGTGGTTTCATATGACCACTGAAGATTTCAAAAGTTAGAAATTGTTTTAGCCAGCACTGTTAAAATATGTGTTTTTATGCAGCCAGATGTAGCCTTTAGATAATTTATACAAGTCAATATTTATATAACCTGTATGCTATTTGAAATGCATTTAGTGTGCAGTGAATAGGTAGAATCATAGAAGATGAGCAACTGAACCATATGAATTGTTTCAAGTAGAGTTCACATGAAAGTCAATTTGATTTTTGAAAACTGCTACACTTCTTGAAATAAATTTCTTTTAGTCAGAACTGTCTCACTCAGTAAATCAGTTTGAGTTACTCAATGAGCAGAAGTTGGTAGTGGATCCTGGCTTAAACTTATAAAAAAAAAAAAGGAGATACGCTCCTTTGGACACTGCTGGTTCTAGGCCAGTATCTGAAGGTTTGCAGCATCTCTCTTTTCTGGGGACAGTTTGAATTCCTTACCTCTCTTACCTTGATATAAATGTAGCTTGCCCTGAGAGCTGGTAATGAAAAAGAAGAAGGTGAGACAGCTGACACCGTGGGCTGCTGCTCTCTGAGAGTAGAGCACATCAAGCTGCATCCTGAGCTGGATGGGCAGGAATACGTGGTTGAGTTCGACTTCCTCGGGAAGGACTCCATCCGATACTACAACAAAGTCCCTGTGGAGAAGAGGGTAAGGCACCTCCACAAGCACATACACAGACTGAACAGCACAGAGATGTGGTCAGCACAGTCTGGGTGGCATTAACAGGTTGCTTTATCCCTGCTCAGATACTTAGCCAGAAAATAAGTCAGTTAATGTGACATCCTTGTGGTGTAACACAGCCCAGCAGATGAAATGTTCAGACATCTTGCAGCTCTTCCTTGTGGTTTCAGTGTGAAGAGTTGACCTAACTGTAACAGCTGTGTTAGAGAAGCTTCCTGGGTCTCAGTCTCAGACTGTTTTTGTTTGTTTTTGATTGTCAGAGTTGTTTTTGTCACCTATAGATGGTGGAGTTGCAGGCCCATGTGACAAGTAACAGCATAAATGGTTCTGAAATACTGCTGGCACTGGCAGAGCTGCAGTTTGATTGGGGCTTTGATAAAAGGCACCTCTGTCACAGTGGTTTGGGTCATGTTGGAGCTGAGCCCTCACAGAGGTAGATCTTGACCTTGGCTGCTCCAGAGCATATGGAGAAGGTGCCTGATACCTCTGGCCCATGAACTTGGGTGTCTGCCAGCCAAGACTTCTTATGCCATGTCAATTCCTTTATTTCTGTCATCCACCAGTTTCAAATCTGCTGTGATTTTGGCCTCATTTCAGAATCAATCCCTGTCCAGCAGCATGAACCTGGAGGGCACTGTCCAAAATGTTTTTGTGGGTGTAACAGCTTTGCATCTGGCCCACAGCTCTGTGGTCTGAGTTAGATACCCTGTGTATAATACTGTGGTAATTGTCATGACAGTCAGCAGTAAATGTTGGCCCCTTGAGGAACAAAACAACTCAAAAAAAATCAAACTACTGTTGCTCTGGAAATTAATGTGTGCTGGAATTCTTGGCTCCCTGTGTAAAGAAGAAAACATATTTTTCTATTTAAATTTATTGGTATCTCTTGGTATTTTTTCAATGCTTAAAATGGGGAGTTGATTATTGTGGAGCTAGAAATCTTTGTATATTGGGTATCTGTAGAAGAATGTGTGTTGTTGAGAAGCTGGAGAATTGGAGCAGGCAGAGCTGGGATTTGTGGTCTCTGTTATAATCAAAGATGCTTTGATTATTCTCCCTTCCCCAGTGGAACATGTTTGGGATGAAATTGTATGAAACAATGCAGCAGTGAGGAGGGTTGGTTCCTTGGAGCTTCAGTCCATGGGAAATGCTCAAGTAATAATGGGAGAGTAAGGAAAAGACAGCAGCTTTTGGGGTCTCTTTCTCTGTTAGGCAGCTACACCAGAGCAGTCAAGTCTCCTGACTGTAATTTTGGCCGAAAGGATGAGAGGGCATTGAAGGCTTAGAACTCCTGTTGCTGGGGAGGAAGCTGCAGCACAAGCATTGCATTGAGAGATGGGTCTTTGCCTGATGGCAAGTACATCCAGCATCACTACTGTTCCCTGGAAGCAGTGATGACTTCCCTGGCAGCTGCTCTCATACAACTTGGTACTGCCCAGTGCTGTCTGGTCTGTGTGCCTGATGTTCCTGGTTTTCTTTTCCTGCAGGTGTTTAAGAATCTTCAGCTGTTCATGGAGAACAAGCAGCCTGAGGATGACCTCTTTGACCGCCTCAATGTAAGCACATAGTTCATGCTGAGGGAGGTGGAGGACCCTGAACAGGCTTGCTCTGCACCAGGCAGTAACAGCTGCTCTGTTCCAGAAATGCTTTCAGTGGAACTTTTCTTCCAGAGCAGCCTCAAAGCAGTGAGAGTCTCAGTCTGGTGTCTGAACTGTCCACTGTGCCCACAGGTTCCCAAAGCGATGGGCCTTGGTCCTGGTGAGCCTGCCTGGCTCTGACCTGGAGAGGTTTTATCAGAGTTGAGAGATGATGAATGTGTGAGGTGACAGATTTTCACATGCCTTCCCTGTCTGCACACTTGGCTCTGTGGGAGCACTGTGGTGGTCCAGGCACGTTTATTGTTGCTGGAAACCAAAACCTCCCCACCAAAGAAATCCTTTTTTGGCCACTTGTGGTACTTGTTACCAGTCTAATACTTGTTGGTTCTTTGTTCACTTTTACTGTGGTTTCAGTAAAGCTGTGGCTATTTTGTTGTGGTCAGATCTGAGTACACCAGGCCTCAACCATGAGCTGCACATCTGTGTCAGCCATGGATCCAGAGGTTTCACAAACACTGTGGTCATTCCTAGTGCTCACTGTTGTCATCTCCTTTCTGCTTCTTTAGACCAGTATCTTAAATAAACACCTTCAAGACCTTATGGAGGGATTGACAGCCAAGGTATTCCGTACTTACAATGCCTCCATCACGCTACAGCAGCAGCTCAAGGAGCTCACTAATCGTAAGTCTTGCCCCTGAAGCTGTGAGGGGAACAGATCTTACCCTGTGATACCGACCTGGCTTCCTTGGCTGAGCCCCAACTTGTATATCTGTTCACCACTTCCTTGTTACAGTTCTCCCAGTGCAAATGTCAGGCAGCTGAGGTCTGACCAAAAATCTGTTGTCAGACAGTGTTTCGGGGTAGTTGAGCAGCTCAGCACTGGGGCAGAGCAGAACTGACTTGTGAGCACAGCAGGGTGTGCTTTCCAGGTTATGCCTATCCTTTACCAAATCTGTTTGCTTTCTGTTGATGACAGGCAAGACTGATGCAGGTGTAACTGCCCCACGTTTCTTGGCTGCTGATCCTTGTGCTGCCTTGCACTTTGCAGCTTTACCAAGTGGGCACGTTGGACCTGTGAAGCCCCTATGGTGTCCTGGGCAGGGTGGTCCCACTGTCCCCTGCTCTGGCTCTGCTTCCCCTCTGTTGAGATGGTGTCAGCAGTGATGAGCAACATCCAGAAAGGGTTAGGGGCTGGGGTGAAGTGGCCAGGCTTGGGACTGTAGTTGGAGTGGTGCTGAGACAGGGCATAGGAGGGGAAGGCTGGTTCTGCAGTGGCTGTGGGACACTGGCTGGGGCACCACACCCTGGAGAACTCACTTGTTCACCGCTCCCCTGTCCTTCACAGCGGATGACAACATCCCAGCAAAGATCCTCTCCTACAACCGTGCCAACAGAGCGGTGGCCATTCTGTGTAACCACCAGAGAGCTCCACCCAAAACCTTCGAGAAGTCCATGATGAATCTGCAGAGCAAGGTACCTCCTCCCCCTGCCCAGCTCTGGGGCAGCAGGGCTCCAAGTGCTGCATCTCAGGAAGTCAGCATTCCTTTCCCTTGGGGTGAAAGCAGGGCCTGCTTTTCCCTGTCAGGAGTTGGTGGTGTGCATCAGAGACGGGCCTGCTCGGAGATGAGTGCTGAGCTGGAAGGGGCTTCTCTTGAGTTGTTTTTTACCTGTAAAGAACAACACCAGGCCCTTTTTCTGCCTTCATCCTATAGCTGTGTGTTCTGCTGCATTTGAAACTTGAGAGCAGCAGTCTCTGGCTCTGATCTGTGTCCCCTAAAGAACCTGGAGTGGGCATCCACTGCTGTTGTGTGAATCCCAGGCCACTGTCTGTGTGTACATAGTACATGATGCCCCTCTGACCTGACCTCTTTGCAGATTGTTTCTGGTGAAGGCCATGAGGTCCAAAGGGGTTAGGTCTGTTCCTGCTCTGGCTTTAGAGTGACCCTCACAATAAAGAGTTCTATTTTGGCATTGCAGTGTCCCCTGCTTCCATAACCCCTAACATGGCTGCCTTCACCCTAGATCCTAGAGCGTGGGGATGTTTAAGGGAAGCGGTTGAACAGGGGCCGCAAATATTGAATCTCCCTGGATCCCAAGCTTACTGAAGAAGAGCTGCCTGAAGCATTAACACCTTTCAGTGTGTAGGATTTGGGGCTGATTCCTGCTGAGGGATCAGGGATCATCATCCTTCCGTGTAGCCATCAGAGAGCTGGTAGTGGTGGGTTGCAGTGAAGACAAACAAGCTGCCAGGAGGGGTTTGTTGGCCAGGCCAGACCAAGCCAATTCCTTGGCCTGCATGGTTGTAGCTGTGTGAGAAAGCACCCAGCAGAGCTTGTCTTTGGAAAGGAGTGAGGTCCTGTTTTTGAGGGTGGTATCTCACCACACTTGGCTGTGCAGTGACCAGTGGCTGGATTGCTCTGCAGGAGTGGATCTGACTGCTGATAGATTCTGAACGTGGTCACGAACTGGCTTCCTGGGTCATGCTGCCCAGGGGTGACTGACACAGCTGTCAGCAGCTTGTTCTCAGCCTGGTTTTGCCTCTCCTAGATTGATGCCAAGAAGGAGCAATTAGCTGATGCCAGGAGGGAACTGAAAAGCGCCAAAGCTGATGCCAAGGTCCGGAGGGATGAGAAGTCTAAAAAGTAAGGCTGGTGTTACTGGGCTGTGCAATACCCCGAGAAGGGGTCCTTCACCCC
This sequence comes from Cyanistes caeruleus, assembly GCF_971803275.1. Lineage (NCBI taxonomy): Eukaryota > Metazoa > Chordata > Aves > Passeriformes > Paridae > Cyanistes > Cyanistes caeruleus. Next base: position 9,564,871 of record NC_141716.1, on the reverse strand, counting down.
ATATTCCACTTTCCTGGCCTGTGATTTGGAAGGCTTTCTTTTGCCCTTTTCATTCTGTGCATGGAGAAATGGCCCCCTGTGGGGTGGTCTGACCCTGCAGTTCCTGATGTGGTCACTCATGCCCAGCCTTCAGAGCTGAGCCTCTGCCAGTGCTCACCCACCCTGCTGCTGCCCAGGACCAGTGTGCAGCATTGCTGTCTTCCTGGGGAGCCAGGGCTGCACAAATAATTACTGCACAGGCACCTCTGTGAGTTCTGCACGGGGGAGCTGAGTTACAGGAGCTCTGGGATCACAGCATGACTTACTGAGGGATAGATGGGCTGCTCTGGGAGTGGGTGTAGCATCAGAACAGTTCAGGCTGTTGCTTCCAACCCTTTAAAACAAAACTGCTGCTTAAGATTCCTGCTCTGCCTCTTGGAAAATGTCAGTTCTTAATTGCATGTGCTGACTGTGTTGCCACCATCTGTGCTGACACAGCTGCCCTGTGTGGCTGGTGGCATTGCTTACCTCGAGCGGAATCCCTTTGGGTTCTCACAGTGCTGGCAAGGCATCTGGAGTTCAGTGCTTTGTTCTTTGCCACCCCAGGACAGTGGAGAGCAAGAAGAAAGCAGTGCAGAGGATCGAGGAGCAACTGATGAAGCTGGAGGTTCAGGCTACAGATAGGGAGGAGAACAAGCAGATTGCTTTGGGCACCTCCAAACTCAACTATCTGGATCCCAGGATCTCTGTTGCTTGGTAAGCACCTGCCTGGGCTGTGCTGGGGTGATCCACCCCACCCCTTCACCTCTGTCTTGTCCCCCCATACAGCAACAAGGGCAGGGTCTCTGGCCTTGCTTTTATCCCTAACTCTAACAGCATCTCCTCTCCTGCAGGTGTAAGAAGTGGGGAATTCCTATAGAGAAGATTTATAACAAAACCCAGCGAGAGAAATTTGCCTGGGCTATCGACATGGCAGAGGAAGACTATGAGTTTTAACCTGTTTTTATTGAGCTGAATTTTATGGGAAAAGGGAGTAGCCTGGTTTTTAGGGAGATTGATAAACTGTGAGCCTTACTTGTCCTTGGATGCTGGGGAAGGGGGAGGAAAGGGGCAAGTGAGCATCAGATAAAACAGCCAACATCTTGCAGAAAGCATAACCTGGAAATATCTTAAAGGAGCTGAGCCAGTTGTCCTATGGACAACTTATTTAAAAAATGTTTCAGAGATCCAAATTCTAGCTGTCTGGTTTGTGTGGTTTTTCTCTTGAGGCAGGGCAAGTGGATGGGGGATTTGTCAACCTTCCGCCAGGCAAATTCACCATCACACTGAGAGCGTGGGAATCTTTAGCTACTGTATACAAAATCCAATTATATTGGTGCGTTTTTACAGTTAGGGTTTTGCAATAACTTCTATATTTTAATAGAAAATGGACTCCTTAACCCCTGCCCTTCCCCTCCCCCTCCCGCCCCATTTCAGAATTTAACAAATAAACAAAACTTAAGGAACCCAACGCACCTGTTACAGCTGTCACTATAGTCATGGAAATACCCAAATTTTTTCAATTTGTCACTTGAAACAGTCGTGGCATTGGAACATGAATTACAAATATCCACCACAATTGTTCAGAGCAAATCATGATGGGAAATCGGCCTCCTGACTTGAGTGTTCCTATTTTAAATGTGAATTTTTATTTCTTTTTAATTATTTTAAAATATTTAAACAGTTTTCTTTCTTTATGATCTTAAAGATCGTGTAGGTTTGGGGAGCGGGTGGGGGGAGGGGGCCGTGTGATGGAAAGATGTGTGTGGAATTTGAGGACAAGTGAAATTTGAAACAAATGACATTCCCATCACCCTTTGTTCTGAACATGCTCTGTACACTTCCATCAATTATCTACTTTTTAGGTTTGTCAGACTGTTTTACCTTTCCCCCCCACCTTTTTTTCTAAGCCCAACTCCCCTCTTTTACTTGAAAGATTTTATTGTGTAAAAAGAAGTTTCACAGGTCAATAAATTTCGAGGGAAATGAGCATTGGTCCAAAAAAGGAAAATAATCAAGATTTTAGGGCTTTTATTTTTTTCTTTTGTAATTGTGTAAAAAAATTTTAAAAAATTAAAAAGCAGAATTTTAATGTGAAACCTTTTTTTGCTATAATCATTAGTCTTAGAGGCATTGTTAGCGTAGTGTGTGTGCAAGACCATTTCCTGCAGCCTTTCCTCAACAAGTATCTTCTATTTTTATCATGAATTCCCTTTTAATCAACTGTAGGTTATTTAAAATAAATTCCTACAACTTAACTGAGTGTTGGTGTCTCTGTGTTCTTTCACCTCCGGCCCTGGACGCGGGGCTGGGGGAGATGGTGGGGTGCAGTTCCTGTTGCCAGCCCCAGCAGGAATTCCCTGAAGGATGTGGCCCATCCCTGCCTTGCTGTGATTGTGCTGCACCCTCTGTGGTGGTCACTGTGGTTTCCAGGCAGGCACAGGTCACGGTTTGCTTTGTCCTGGGAAAAGCTCTGCCCAGCACAGCAGGGAGCAGGGGCATGCAGTGACACCAGAGCTCTCTTCTGGTTTCTCTGCTGCCTTTTATTCAGCCCCAGCCCTCTGCCCAGAGCAGGATGGAGGGAGAGCAGCTCCTTCCCCTTCGTGGCTGGGCCAGAACATGGGTGATGGATGCATTCTCCTCCCAGGCATTGGGAGCAGCCCTGGTGTCCTTGGGGCTTGTGGAGCAGACACAGCCCTGGCTCCTCTGCAAGCACCTCCCCGTGACCCCAGAGCTGGGGTGGGCTCCCCGACCCCCGAGGGTGGCTGTGGGGTCAGGCTCAGCCAGCTGAGGAGCCTCTGGGCAGCCAGCCCTGAGCAGGGCTTCCTGCTGCTCCCTGCGATCTTCCAGGCACTTTGTTGTGGCTGCACAGGCTTGGAATTTGGCAGGAGTTGCCGTTCGCTCTCTGGGGCCTTTCCAAGGTGCAGTGGTGAAAATGCCAGCAGAGAGGGAAAGGGGCTCATTGTGCACCCGACCTGCCCGTGCCTGAACAATGCAGCCTGTAAAAATATCATTTCTATTTATACAGCCCTCCTTCCCGCCTGCAGACCTGGCCCAGTTATCCCACATCTTACAAATTCCAGTATCTTACACCACTGAACGGGGAACTGTGGAATGCAGTGGGAAGAGGTGCTCTCCCACAGAGGGGATCTCCCAGCTGAGCACTGCTGGTGGCAGATCCACCTTCTCCCTGGGCTCTCCAGGCTGGGAGAGCTCTGCTCTGTCTGCAAGTGCAAGGCCAGGCTGATGTCCAAGGCTGGAGTGTGTGTTGCGTGTCAGCAAGGAGAAGGATGCTGGTGCAAAATACACCCTTGGAAATGCACCCAGCTCCCCCTCCCAGTCCTGGGGAGCACGGGCTGTGTCCCTCAGGGAGCTGAGCAGGGTTTAATCGGTGGTTTTCCCTGTGGCACAGCAGGGTGAGGACCACACACCCCACGCTTTCCATGGAGAATTCCCAGACCCCACTGACTCACTGTGCAAACAGAGAAATGGCCACAAACGTGCCACATCCTGTCTTGCATCCCTCCACTGCAGCGCCTGTGCTCGCCTGCCCCACTGCCACCACCCCACTTGGCTTTCCTGTCCCACAACAGGGCCTGTGCTTGGCAGCCAGGGAAACTGAGGCAGCAGTGATATGACCAGTGGAGAAGGAAGCTAAAATAGGTTTGAACTGGATCTGGTGCATTAAGCCCGTGGACAGGGCCTGGCAGCCAAGGGGAGGTGCAAAGCCCTGCAGGATGCAGCCCCATCCCCCTTGAAGTCTTAAGGATTCCAGGGTTGAAAATTGAAACCAGGTGAATTCGATATTAAAAAAGCGTGTGCTCCCCACACAGCGCTGGGGAGTGGGGACAGGGAACCCGGAGCTGCAGTGGGTTTCTCACCAGGTGCCATCCAGAGGGATCTCACGATGCCTGGAAGGGGCAGGGGCTGTGTGGGGAGGCAGCCTGCGGGCACGGCTTTGCCCAGTTCCCCCAGGAGCGTGCGGCACAGGGCCGGCACCGTGCCAGCATCCGCAGCAGCTCCCGAGCCCCGGGCGGCTCTGCTTTCCATCCCCGGCACAACACCGCATCTGCCAGCACCAGCCCAGGCAGCTCCCAGCACCTTCCCTCAGGGCCCTCCAGATCCTGCTCCTGCAGCGCCAGGGAAGCTCTTCCCCCGTGGGGATTTTCTCACTGGTGTTGTCTTTTCCCACCCCAGGTAGCGCAGAGCAAGCAGGAATGAATAAATAACCCGAGAGGGACATCTCTCCCAGGGACTGCACCGCTCGTTTGGATGAGTATCGGCACCTCCCGTCAGTGTGTGATCCCAGGGCAGGACAGGGATGCATCCGTCCCCAGACAGTGGTGCCAGAGGCTGCTGGGCTGCAGGGACCCCCTGCACTTGCCTGTGGGGTGGTCTCAGATTTTCCCTGGATTTTGTTCCCCAGGCCTTGAGCATGTCCTTAAGCCGGAGGTCACCTGGCCGTTGGCCTGTTCCTGGTGGGAGGATGCAGCTGCTCCATGAGTCCTGCAGGATATGGGAGATAGCATCCCGTGCTTAGGAAATGTGAAGGGGGAGGTGCTGGGGCCACTCCGAGGGGAAAATCCCCCTTTTCCTTGAGGTGTTTGCAAGGGGATATTGCAGAACCCCCAGGTTTCCACAGCCACATGATAAACACAATCCAGGGAATTTCTTCAAAAGCAAAACAGGAATATGAACGGAAGTTTTGCTGCCCTGAGGGATAGGGGTGATTGTTCACAGCCTGGCTGGTACAGGAGCTGGGACCACCAAATGGGGCTGTCAGGCAGCAGGCACACAAAGGCTGTCGAATTTCCTGTGCTGTCAAATTTAACAGTGGAATTCCTTGGCATGTAGCATCTTAGAGAGCTAATGCAAGGTTAAAAGGTGATCAGTCAAACTTGGAAAATAAAAAATATCCATCACAAACAGCTCATTGTGAACCACATCCTCCACATGCTGGCCCCAGCTGCCCTATGAGGACACACCTTGCTGGGTGCTCCCCATCAGCAGGAACAGGCAGTGCTTGGGACAGAGGGAGTTACCTTCTCTGCTCCTTCGATGGCCACACTCCCTTCTCAGGTTTTGCCCTCAAAAACAAGGGTGTGCCCATAATGCTCAGCTATTTTAGGACCACTGGGAGCCGGCTGCTTCCTGCCGGTCCCAAGCGAAGCCATTCCACAACCCAGGAGCAACTTCCCCAGTGGCCACGGTGTCTCACCCCGGAGAGAGAGGCCCAGAGGGCTGTGCCTGCACCAAGCACAGGCTCCAGAAGCTCTGGCTCAGCTGAGCACATCCCCAGCATCCTTACAGTGCCGTTGTACACTGCTCATTTCTACCACGGCAGGCTCTCACTCCGGTGTGTCTGTCCTTGCCTGTTTGATAGCCAGAAGCCAGGTAGGATCCTAAACAACCTTTTAGGGCTCCTACTGTGTGTGCTGGGGAATGTCCCTGTGGAGGCAGGTGAAGCAGTAGGACAGAGGGAGCTGCTCACATGTGGGATCCACTCGGGGATGGGCCCCTCACTTAGAAAATGATGCCCCTCCCAGTCCCAGCCATGAGCTGGGGGGTGAGATAAGAACTGCTGAGCACAGGCTGCCTTGCCATGGGCCTGTGTGTATGTACGTGTGTGTACTCACAGAATCATGAAGTTTGGGATAAAGAAAAAAAATCGTAGGATCAATGAAGCTGGAAAAGTCCTCTGAGATCATCAGGTCCAAGCATTAACCCATATTTTATACACGTGTGTATATATACACACACACACACACACACACATATATATGTATAGATGTATATATACATTTATACATATAAATGGGATAGCCTGAGCACCGGTGGGCCATGGGGTGCCCTGATGGAAAGGAGAGCACGGGGAAGAAGCTCAGTGGCACACAGAAAGGGAAATTGCAGGCTTTAACCACATGAATGGAGCAAACTGCACTGAAAGGCTTCTCAATTCAAGCACTTATCCCCTCGCTAACTCTCCTTTTGTGTGGTCTCTAACCCTGTTTTTTTGTGGGGCCGGAGAGCAGCTGGAGAGTGTCCAGTGACCCCCGGCTCCCTACACATCCCCCAGGGGCAGGATGCCACGGGCCACCCTGCAAGTCCCATCCGTGCCAGCACGGATCCAGCTGGCATCCGCGTGGAGGCACCTACAGCAAACGCGGAGCTGGCTTCATCAAGCCACACCGCGGTGCCAGCGGCGGCCGGACGGAGGGGTCTGTCCCCAGGAAAAGCCACCCTGGGCCGCAGCGTTGGGACCCCGCGTGTATCACGCCAGCATCTCACGCAAACCCTGCTGTGGGTGCCGGGGCCCTGAAATATCCTGTGGGGTGCAGGGTGGTCTCCCAGGAGCGCCATGGGGTGCAGAGTCCCCCTGTCCCCCCGGCGTGCCGTGGTGCGGAGGGGTGGCGCGGTTCCCAGGCGCGCTGGGTGGGCTGCGGTACCCCCATCCCGCACCACGCACGGCTCCACCTGCCCCTGCCCCGCGGGGCACGGATGCTCCGAGCCCCCGAACCGCAGCACCGGGAGCGGGATACCCCGAGGGACACTGGGCACGGATGCTCCGAGCCCCCGAACCGCAGCACCGGGAGCGGGATACCCCGAGGGACACTGGGCACGGATGCTCCGAGCCCCCGAACCGCAGCACCGGGTGCGGCTCCCCCCGCGGAGCCCCCGCGCCCGCTCCCCGCCCCGGCCACGCTCCGCCCCTTCCCCTCCCTCCTCCCTCCTCCTTCCTCGCTCCTCCTCCTCCTCCCTCTCCTCCTCCTCCTCCCCTGCTCCCCTCCCGCGGCGGCGGCGCGGGGCGCGGCGGGGCTCGGGCGCTCCCGCTCCCCTTTGTTCGCCGCTCCGATGGCGGCCGGGCCGGGCGGCGGCCCCGGGGCGCCCAGCGAGGCGGAGGCGGCGCAGCTCTGCCGCAGCCTGGAGGTGGGCACCGTCATGACCCTCTTCTACTCCAAAAAGTCGCAGCGACCCGAGCGGAAAACTTTCCAGGTGAAGCTGGAGACGCGGCAGGTCACCTGGAGCCGCGGCTCCGAGAAGGTCGAGGGGGCCGGTGAGTGCGGGGAGCCCGCGGGAAGGGGCGGCCGAGGGGCTGCGCTCCCCCGGCCGCGGGTGCGGGGCCGGAGCCCTCCCGGGAGCGCCGGGGGCTCGGTGGCGAGGAGGAAGGAGAAAAAAAAAGAAAAATAATGAACCTCCACGCTCTCCGTGTCCGGCATCTCCCCGCGGACAGCCTGCGGGGCGGAGAGGGCTGCGGGTCCCAGCGTGGGGCCGGCCCGGATCGCGCTGTGCGCGGGGGATGCGCGGGGGATGCGCGGGGGATGCGCGGGCCGGTACCGCCCGCACAGCGCCGCCTCCCAACTTTCCGCATCCCGGTTCGGCACCAAACTTCCCCTGGGATAAACGAGGTGTTTTCCCGGGTGGTGCCTTGGCAAGCAGCACCTAAGGGCTGGAGGGAGCCTCAGAAGGAGGCAGGATTAGCGTGAGCCCTTTTGCGGTTGCACCTCGGAGCAACAGATGAGACCAAACGGAAAAGGTTAAAAAGTAGGAAAACCAATCCAAAATATTGTACTGTAGTTCCGTCGTCTTCCCTCTGCACACCGGCCCGAGGGTGATGGCGCAGGGTCAGGTGAGCCCCGGGGTCCCGTGCTGGATGGGGACAAAGAGGACAGAGGAAAGGATACATAAGAAACCTGAGTGTAAAACCAGAAGGATGGGGTGGGAAGGGGGTGAGATCTGGCATGCTCTGCTCTCTTAACCTTGGTGTTGGTTTCCCAGGCTATCTCAAATAATCCTTCCCTCCCCCATGTGCGCCAGCACGAGGACAGGGTCTCTGTTTGTGCTGGACACAAGGAAGAGGGGACGTGCACGAAGGCCAAGTGGTGGGAGAGCTGGTGCTGGCCATGGCACTGGCCTTCCCCATCCTCAGGGGTGCAACTGAGGCCCAGCAAGGCCAGGGAGGGCTTGTCATCTCTCCTGGCAAGTGCTGCTGGTCCAGGGTGGAAAGGTGGGATGCTGTTAGTACCAGGGGCTTAGATGAGGAAAGGGCATGGAGATGGTGGCCATGTCTCTGTGCAGGTCCACAAAATGCCAGTTTGGGGTTTTGGTTTGCCCTAAGACCCTTCAAGTCCCTTCAAGACCTTCTGCCCTGGTGTCTTCAGGCAGATGTGGAGGCAGCCTTGGGCTCCTTTAGCATCATGAGGATGTGAAGCTCCCCCATCTCTTTCCCAGAATGGCCTCTGGAGCGACGAGGCAGTGTGAGAGGGAGGCGAGAGCGGCATTCTACTGACCCTGGGCTTAAGTTGTTCTTAAACTAAGGCACAGCAAATGTTGGTTTTTCTGGGGAGATTCTGGTCTCGGGCAGAGCCTTCAGACCATGTGTGCCCATGGTGGACAGAGGTCCCCACTGGTGTCTGCATGGGTGATTGTTCCTGGGGACAGACCTAGGTGTGTCACTGTAACCTGGGAGCTGAACTTGGGGGACATCTAGAGAACTTCAGCTTCTGTACCAGAACTGTGGGCCTAACGTGATAAAGCCATGGCTGCAAGGAATTCTTGTACTGAGCAGACCAGTGAAAGCAAAGAGAGTGTCCCAGGGACCGAGATGATTGTGTTTCTTTTAATGTCACAGGAGAAAATTCCTTGGGGCTTCTCTACTGTGCCACAGGCAGGTTGTCTGGCTGGTGCTTTTGGGCCCTGGGTTCCCCACGTGTGCCTCCCAAAGCTCATGGTGTTCCCACATTACGTGTGACCCTCCCAAGGGGCAAGGACATCATTGCTGGACAGAGGACATCAGGCTGAGGAGCTGCTGTATCTTCAGCCCCATGTCTCTGATGCCAGATGCTTTCCCCACGGCATCCTCTCTCACCAGAGCATCTCTCCTGTCCTCAGTCCCCTCCTCTGGTGTCACCCAGCACCCTGAGCTTGCAGTGCTGAGGAGCAGAGTTTTGCTTTAACGCTTCCTGGACAGAGCTGTGAGGCTCCAGGTGGAAATACCAGCCTGTGTACACAAATAGTGACTGGGTTTCTAGGCAGGCAAGGCAAAGCCACAGGATCGATGGCCAGCAGTACTAGGTTCTTGGCTAGCGTCCCTATTTTTATCTGGATGTGCTTTCTGGGCAGGAAGAGGATGCCTGGGAAAAGCCAGGTGTGTGACAGCTCCACTTCATGTGGCAAATGCACCGATCTATTCCCCTCCTGGCTCATCCCTTTGAGGCCAAGATTGGCATGGCCATGGTTTGAACCAGAGGGTGAAGTAATCTGGAGTTGAGCTCATCACTTTCAGTGCAGGGTGGTTTCAACCATGGGCAATGACTGATCCAGTTCTTCCCATGAAGACAAGCCACGCCAGCACAGGGAGAGGTAGGCTGGGTCTGGTAGGAAGACTGGGTCTTGATTTTTGTGGTGGTATTGGTTTGGCCCCAGCTTGCACTATGAGGAGAGTAGCCAGCTGTCAGGAGGTGAGGTGTTCCTTCCCATGGAACAGCATCTCCACCAAACAGTGTCTAGGGACTTACAGGTCAAAGATTGCTGTGCTCATGGGTCAGTAATGGATGTTCTTGTGTTTCTTGAGAGCTGGAGACCACCAAGGAATTTTAAACCACCCTGGATACATGCTAATTGTCTAAGTAGGAATGATTCTGGGTTTTTATCCATTTCAGAACAGGTGAGTATCCACAGTGTATCCCATGTAGAGGTTTTGGGCTCAGGGCATGTCTGTGTGGATGGCCATGCCTTGGAGAGGTCTGTCTCCATGGACACCAAGTATAGAGGATCTGAGCTCGTTTCTCTGCTCCTGGTGGGTTGTGCAGAAGGGAGATGTGTATTTGTCCCAGGGAGGGGTGGGTGAGGATGGTACCTGGCTCTGTGGCTGACAGTGCTGGGAGGAGCACACAGCCCCCGTGGCTGCAGCTTGGGCAGCTGCTGTTGCATGGTGGGCAGTGCATGAAGGCACAGAGGCTCAGCTGGCTCATCTGCTGGTGGCCTCAAGCACGTGGGCTAAAGCTGCAGTGTGCCAGGAGGAGAGCACTGGGCTGGAGGAGAGCACTGCACTGAGCACAGCCATTGCCATCGTCCCTTGGTGTGGTGGTGCTCATTTTGGAGCTTTGCCATCACTGTCAGAGGTGTCATGGAGGAGCTGCAGCCCCAGGATCTGTGGGAGCTCATCTGTCAGTACTTCTGATCTCTGCTGAACTCTGGAGGGCTGCAACAGGCAACCAGTTCTTTGCCTTAAAAATAATGTTTGTGTGGTGCTTGGCTTTGTGTGCACACTGATGTGGAGCTTAGAGGGGAGCAGAGCCTGAGCAGGCTGAAGGTCACTCTACTGCTGGAGAGAGGTCCAGGGACACCCTGTCCTCTGTGCCTTTGGTGCCTCAACAGCATGGTGCTGGTCTGAGTTCCCTCACTCTGCCATGCTGCTGTGCCCAGAGGTGATGTGCCACCCTTTATTTCAAGTTACTGAAGCCAGCAGGGCCTGACTGGCCTCTGCAAGGAACTTCTGGCACTTAAGGACGAAGGCCTCTCTGTGCTCCAGCATCTCCTAACAGCAGGGAGGCTGAACCACGGGCATCTGGCTGGGGAGGAGGCTGTGTAGGTGTGGCACCAGGGTGGTGGACCTGGCAGGGCTGGGTTAATGCTTGGACTGGATGGTCTTAGAGGACTTTTCCTACCCTTATGGTTCTGTGAAGGGTTGGGTGGCATCACCACAGATGAACAGGGAACCAGCCTTGCCTGCCCATGAGCCAGGAGGTGCTGGGGGACTGAGAGCAGGGAGCCCTGGCTGGTGTGACAGCCCTCTCCTGGTGCCCTGCGTTGTGACCCTTGTGTAGCGCTTTGTGAGCGTTCATAAAGACACTGTGTGTGTCCCCCACATCTCCCCTCCGTGGGCAGCTCTGGCTGGGCAGCAGAGCAGGGCCTCCAGACAGCTGGGCTGCCCTGTGAAGAGCCTCTTCTCTTGGACACATGAAGAGCCTCTTCTCTTGGACAGGACCCCGCTCTTCACTCAGCTCTTCAGCTCACTCCAGAGTGATGAGATTCTCCATGAGCCGAGGACTGGGGAGGAGGGGTAAGCTCCCCTGGGCAGGGAGCCTTTCCCTTTCCAAAGCAGTTGCCTCCTTCTCCTTTACTTCTTCAAAACCATGCAAAATGCAATCCTGGTTTGTGCCAAAGAAAAAAAAAACAAACAACATTTTTTTTCAATTAATACTTGTTTTTATCCATAGGGTTCCAGCCAGGTTTAATTACCAACTCATTGCTTTCTTGCTAATCAACTCTGCAGAGGGCCTGCCTGCTACAATAGGAAGAGTGCTAATAATTTTCTATTCTTTTTGTTAAGCACCCAGAGCAAAGCAGAGCTAATCCCTCAAGTCAATTGTCTTTTATGCATTTATTTTCTTTTAAACTTCCTGTGTTAACTGATTCTTTATTTTTAATAAAAAAGGGTCTCGCATTCTTACCTTCTCATGCTGGGGGGGTTATAGGCCAGCTTCAAATTGAACTGTTTGCCTTGAAACACGTCAGAAAATTCAGAGAGTTTGCTCAGAGAGTGAGCTGAAAATTTGGAGCAGATGTTTGTTTTATAGAGGAGAGAGAGGAGGAAAAAAAAACTACCTCAAAAAAACCCTGGTTGCATTCTTGCTTTCAGTGAAATGAGCTCAGTCCCTTGGAGGTGGAGAAAAGCCATTGCCTGTGTAAAAGAAAAGAAATGAGCTGTAAAATATTAATGCAAAGTGGCTCTGAAGTGTGGCTCGTACTTGCCTCAGCCATTTCAAGCACCAACCTCTTTCATTAGTCCACTGGGGCACAGCTTTTTAAATTATGTTTTTTTGGGGCCATTTGCTTAAGCTGAGGAGCTTGGAGCTCTTAAGAAGTGAGTGAGCCAGAAATGGTTTTCAAGGATGAAATAACTTCAGTGAGCTCCTCTTGGGGTGCAGGACAGCACCTGCACTGGAGGGTCCCCTCCTGCTCCACCTCCCATGGATGCAGGGTGCAGCCCCAGCCATGGGCAGGAACAGGAGGAGGGAGCTCCTGAGGTGCCTGGAGCAGGGGGCTGCAGAAGGGCTGGGGTGGGAAGGGGAGAGTGTGGCTTGTGACTGTCGGGGTCGTTGGGGCTTCCCCTGCTGAAGCTCTGCTGTAGGAGTTTCTCGAGGGCAGGTTTTTTGTGTCCTCCTTTCTGCTTATGAGGGTGTTTGTGCTACACACAAAGCAAGTGTAGCTCTGCTCTGCCTTCACCTCCAAACTGAGACAGCCTCTCACTTCACATCTCTTTGTCATCCTATTTTTACTCTTGGTAGCATTTTCCAGGAGGAGCAGGTTAGAAAACCCCTCCCCATGCAGTAAGACATGTTACCTCCTCCTGTGGCATCTCAGAAGCTTCTCTGCAACCTGGAGAGCAGCTGGAAGTTGGCTGGCTGGGAGGCCAGTGATTTCCTCTAGTACCTGCACCCACGTCATCCATCCATCTGGTTCCTTCCTCTGCCAGTCAGCCACGTGGAAAGAATCAGCTCGTGGGGCTCAGGCCCACTAATTAGAATGTGCTGGAGAGGTTTTGCAAAGTGTTGGACTGATTATTTCTCACCAGCATCAAGAGGCTGAGGTTTTCAGGGCTTGGCTTTCTCCTTGCCTGTTGGCTGGACACCATGTGTGGTGGCAGGAGCACCTGAGTGAGCTGGGTGTGAACATCTGGCCTTGCAGAGTGCGTGCCAAGAGGTGCCACGCTCAGCTCCATCACCTCCCGTCACCGGGGGCTGTTCTGTTGTGGGATTTTATACAGATGTGCCCCATCTCCAAGCTGAGCCAGCAGTTGCCCAGCCCAGTCTGGGGTCTCTCTGCTGCTCTGTTTGAGTTGCCTTGCCTGCACAGGGGGATGGTTTTCCTTATCTGAGAGCGTTTGCTCGGCTCTGTTATCTGATGGCAGTGGCTGCACTGTGAACATCCCCAGGACGTGCTGACTGTCACTGATGCCTGTCCTGTCCCCATGTGAGCAGCCCTGTGACCTCCTGCATATCTTACAGATTCCTGACACAGGAGGAGAGGCTCTGCAGCCTTGGTGGGAGTCAGGGCTAAAGTCCCTAGCCCTGAGCAGTCCTGAGGTCCCAGTCCCCAAGTGCTGTGTATGGCAGAGCAGGCTTGGCCACTCAAGTGCCCAGGAGTACAGACTTGGTGTAAATTCCGTGTTCCTGGGAACCTGGGCACTGCTCTTTGGCTGAGACCTTCTCCTCCACAGAGCACTGGGGCTGTTGTGTCCTTTTGGAGCTGACCCACATCAAAGTGGGCTGTGATGGGCAGCCTGGCCAGGATGTAAAACTTGGGAACACTTGGAACGGAGCAGGAGCTCTCAGAACAGACCCTCACTTGTGACTGCCTTACAGTGTTGGCTACATCACACAAACTTCTGCTTGAGTTGCAGGCTCATCAATGAGCTGCAGCAGCTCAGCTGTGGATGGCAGCTTCAGAAGCTGCTGGAAGTGGAACACGTTTGTGTGTCCAATTCTTCTGTCTCTGCCAAAGTGGGATCCTGTCGGGGTTGGCCTGATAGACAGTTTGTGCTGAGCATCTCCTCCAGGCCGTGGGCCTGGCTGGCAGGAGCTGTGAGATCTCTGAGATCAGCCAGTGGTTGCTGTAGGAGTACTCCAGCACTACTCTGGTGGTGGGTTGTGCTCTGGGAGGTGAAGAGACCAACAGTGACAGTCTGTGCCTAATACTGGCTCAGCCAAGAGCTGGGCTGCTGGGTTTGGGCTCAGAGGTGTGTGACAGTGGCTCCAGGAGCTGCAGCCAGCCCCCAGGCTGTCCCTGCTCCTGAGCTGCTGCAGGTTTTGTGAGACACAGTGAGAAGCTCACAGTGAAGGAGGGTGTGGGGAGTCCAGGAAGAACTTGCAGGCTGTGGTGAGGAGGTGTGGGCCTTTGAGCACAGAAAACCCGAGCAGCTCTGGGTTTAAAAACCATTGGCTGCACCTTACCATGCAGTAGAAGGAAATGGGGGAAGTCAGGGGAGAAGAATTTTTACTTACTAGTGTTCTCTGAGGTTTAAGGGCAGTAGAAATCAGAAAATTTTGAAGCTCTTACAGTGCTTTTGAAAAGTTTCCCCCACACAACCTCCCTTCTCCTTGGCCAAACAGGCTTGGTGAGTGGATGGTGGAAGATGATGCTGGAATAGAGCAACTAAAGGGATCCCTGTCTAGAGAAGGACAAAAGGAGACAGCGGCTCTGGGTGTTCGACAGATGTACAGCAGCTGTGTGGCAAGAGCTGTGTGGTGCCTGACATCTGGGGATGCTCACAGAAACCTGTGACCACCCCAGCAAACCTGTGAGGCTCCTCAGGGCACTTGGCCGTGGTGGTTGCTGCTGCTGCTGTCCCATGTGAGACCAGTGGGGCACATCCTCTGCCAGTGACCATGTCCTGCCTGCTCGGGGTGGGTGGGTGAGCTCATGGCTTTTCCCTGCTCATCTGTTCCACCCAGCGTGGTTTTGCTGCTGGAGGTGTTACATCAGACAGTGGTGGGAGGGCATCTTCCAGACCAGTGAGAGCCCTTAGGAAGGGACTTGGTGACAACAGCCATTTCTAAAAGGGACTCTGTAGTTCTGGAAAAAGCTCTTTAACATTGATTCCAATGAGAAACTTCCTCATTTCTGAGAATTTTCAGCCTTTCTGAAGATCCCCTAGCACTTGGAAGTCAAAGCCAGGGCTGTCTGCTTCTGATCTTCCAGGCTCACCCCTGCTATCCCAGGTGTCCTTATCTCTAAGCACCTTGCTGCCTCTTGGTCTGTCCTTGTCAAGGTGTCTATTGAACACCTTGAAACACTGGATGGCAGGTGGATTCAGGATTGTGAACCCAAACAGCCATGGGCTGATGTCTCTAGCAGAAGCTGGCCACTCTAAACCTGAACAAGTCAGTAGAGCTTTAGGATGCTGCCAGCCCATACTCTGAAAGTCTCTGTGATTTTCAAACTGCTTTTTAGCTCCATCTCTACTGTCCCTGTGGTCTGGTGGCTCTTTAGCCTGATTTGGGGTCCTGAATTTGACTGGCTGAGGAGCCATGGGAAGCCTTCCAGAATCTGGACGGATGTCTCCCTTGTTTTCCTCTGTAAGTCCTCCCTTCTGCTCTGAGGTTTTGGTCAGTCCCTTCTCCCCAGAGCATTCCTGGCTGTCCAAGCCAGGCAATCCCATGGTACTGGTTTAAAATCATCCCAGGGAAGGTCATGGTCCAGCACATGACCTCCTGTGATGTGAGATGTTGTGCTGAGCTGTTTGCCCATTGGCCTTAAGGATGCAGCGGCCAAAAGCCACAGCAGAAGGGGCAGGACTGTGATTTACAGGTTGTGTTTTCTCCCCAACCCATTACAAAAGCATTCATTTTATTTTTCTTAGAATATGACTCTTTTTCCTGCCTTGACATATGGAATCCCAGAGCTGTGCTGTCCTGTGTCTGCAGTTCACCCCCAGCCTTTGTTCCATACGGGGGGGTGTGCAGAACTCCTGCCTTCCCAGTGCCTTTCCACTCCTTTGGGAAGTGACCTACTGGGAATCGCCTTAGGGACAAGAATTGCCTTTTCTGCCAGCTCCAAGCTCCATCCCCAGGAGCTGGATGTGTGGTGTGTCCCCTGCACAGCCAGGATCCTGGTGCTGGAGGGATGGCTGCAGAAGGTAGCTGTGCTCTGGGTGACACAGCACTGCTGTGGATGCTCTGCTGCCTCCTGGCTCTGGGAATTGCTCCAGCTGTCCTGCTCTCCATCCTTGCTGGAGCTCCTCTGATTCCCTCTGTGGTATCCTGTGCTCCTCTCCTCCTGGGATTGCCCCGTGCAGAGCCCCATCCCTTTGAGGATCGGCCCGTGGTTGGGCTACAGCAGCCAGAGCTGGAAATCACCACATCAAGGACGGCTGTCACTGCGGGCTGTGCTCCGCGGGACGCTGGGCACAGCAGCTGCTTGAGAGTCTTTTTCCTGTTTACTTGCTCCCAGAAGTGCTGATGGTGTGGTGGTTAAAGGACATCCCCCCCTGCATGTGCCGGTGCATCCTTCATCCCTCCTCCTCCTCACCTCTGCCAGTGTAATCCTCAGCCAGGTCAGAAAAGGGGGCTGGCTGCAGGTGGGGGCTTGGCCGTGTTGGGAGCAGGGAATGTCCGAGAGGACTTTCACCCCCTTGGCTCCCTGCCCTGGAAATGTGTGCCCCATGAATCTGCTTCCCAGCTGGCGGGAGGTGGGGCGGGGACTGGCTGGGTTTGTTTGCTGAGCATTTGGACACTGCCTGTCAAAATCCTTCTTGGTGTGAGGCTCTCGTGCCCCTGGGCTCATCAGAGCAGAACACAGAGCCTGCTGCCTCATCTCTCCAAGCTCCTGTGCTTGCACACTTGTCCCCTAGACATCATTCATCCACCTCTGGCTTCTCTTGCCAGGATTCCAGGGCACTTTGGAT
Source organism: Cyanistes caeruleus (assembly GCF_971803275.1). Classification (NCBI taxonomy): domain Eukaryota; kingdom Metazoa; phylum Chordata; class Aves; order Passeriformes; family Paridae; genus Cyanistes; species Cyanistes caeruleus. The sequence goes on along the minus strand of NC_141716.1, from coordinate 9,548,445 downwards.
ACCCTCCATCTCTCCTGAGCTTGCAGTCCGTTTAATCCCTGCCAGCTCACTGCCCTCCTCAGCTTGAGAAGACCAAAAAGCCATGTCCCTGGTTCCAGAGCAGACTCCAACCAGTGCCAGGGCAGTGGGGAGTTTGCTCTGCTTGTCTCTGTGTCCCAGCAAAGCAGCAGAAATTGATTTTTGTTGTTTTGGTTTTTTTTTTTTTTCTCCTCTTCCATGTCTCACATGTCCTGTAGTGTTTTGTGTCTGCCTGTTCTCAAGGTCTTGCCTCAAGTTGGAGTATTGTCCCTGTAATCTCCAGCAGCTCAGGCTCTGGGCTGTGTTGTGAAGAGGTCTAGAGGTGAGGGGATGAAATTTTTGGAGCATTGATACATCAGGTTTGATATGAATCATGCAGCAGGCTGGAGTACAAACAGGAAGAGGTCTCCAGTTCTGGGGACCAAATAAATCCCAGGTGAGGTCATTAAAAAAGCAACAATCCCAAGTGGTTTCACACCATCACCAAGAGCTTCTGCTTCTCCCCCATAAACTGAAAATGCTGTCACCTGCCAGGGCAGTGTGTGGCTTGCATAGTGTCTGCTCAGTGCCTGGACATCTTCAGTTGGATGGTGCTGTAAGGAAGTGCTGCTGGCTGGTTATCCCCCAAAATCTTGCCTTGGCATTGGGAGGTGAAGCCAGCCCTGGGGGGTCCCATCGTGGTTAGTGCAGAAAAAGCAAATCTGGTGGGAAAGGGACAGTCACTGTTTCCATCTCTGACCACCTTGGGACAGTTTGATTTCACCAGCAGCTGCTCTGGTAACTGTGTCTGGCTTGTGTTGGGGTGGGTAGAAGTGACTCAGGTGGAGAACCCAGGGAGGAGGAGGTGACAGGAGGAGGTGCCTCCCTGCATTTATTGGTTGAGGTGGTCCAGCCCCTGGGGCTCTCTGCAGAGTGGCACAGAGGGAGATGGAGGGGAAGGCACACATCTGTAAGTCACATCTGTGCTCTGGCAAATTCTCAACCCTGCCAGTCTCAGAACAGCTTTTGAGTTGAGCATGGGATAGGAAGAGGTCAGGCTGTTGTGGTGACCATGAACAGCTCAGCAGCAGATGGAATCTTTATCCCATCCTTCTCTCCCCAGTGTTGCCCTCACACTGCAGAGTTCAAGCCCTGACAGGGACAAGCCACTTCCCTGCTGCCCACTGAGGGTCCTGGCCAGCAGGCACCTCTGCTGTAAGTTGCTGTCACGGAAACGTGATTGTATCGTCTGGTGGGGTGGATAAAAACTGAGTCACAGCATTTGAACATCACTGACAGTGACAAATCTTTTCTGTCCTTTGGTTTTCACTCCTCGCCTTTGTGCCCTGTCCTGGGGACAGTGTGTGGTCACTCTTGTCTCCAGTTGCTTTGTGACAGGGCATGACCCCTGGGCATGAAAGTTGGGAGGGCACCTTTGTTGAGTGCAGAAATCCCCAGAATGCTCTAAGGAAAGCTTGCTGCTGTTGGACACTTGGGTCCCCAGATCTTCCTCTGCCAGGGCTTCCTCACTGGCCCTGCCAGGCTCCCGGCTGTCAGGCTGTGAGCTGTGCATTCACCACTGCTGGGTTGCCACCTCTGTCCTTCTGTCCTGCTTGGTTTCTGCCAGTCTGCTTGGTCCCATCCCTTCTCCTCACTGACAGTGAGCACTCTGGCTGGCTGAGAGCCTGGGGGCATCAGTGACCCTGTAAGGCCCAAGAGAGGGATGCAGAGATGTTGCACAGAAGGGTTCCCTGTTCAGCCCTTCCATGAAGGACACCTGCCCAGAGAGCAGCTTCCTTGAACCTCTCACCCTCTTCCATGTTGAGACACAGCATCAATCTGTCCCTGCCCACCTGTGGATCTTCTTCCCTGGAGGGAGGAAGAGTGGCAGAGGCAGGAGCTGTGCTCACAGCTTCATCCCATCCTGTCTCTGGTTTATTCTGCTCCTTTAAGGTCATTACATTTCTCACCCAGGCAGGGCTGCGGGGGATGGAGCCCACAGTGCCATGCAGAAGAAAGGTCACCTTGGGGGTGGATTGTGGAGCCTTCCCAAGACAGGCTGTCCCGAGCACCAGTGCTGAGCTTCCCCTTTCCAGATGAGTCAGTGGAACTTTGTGCCTCTCAGACAGGGCGATGACTGAAGGGTCTCTCTGCTCGCTGCCACCGGCCTGATTTCATCTGGGGCAGGGACACCGACATCTTCAGAGCAGCATCTCGGCAAGCAAAAACTGGGGCTTTGCCTCAGCTGGAGCAGCTCTGCCTCTCTCTGGGGTGCTCCCGTGTCCTGTATGGTGACAGCGCAGCAAGTCCAGGGCTCTCAGAGGTGCCAGCCTTGCATGTGGGAGTGGGTACAACCAGCAGCTTGGGGTTTGGGACAAAAGCCCACAGCTCCACAAAGACAAAATTTCCATGGACGACAAGAGGGAGCCCCAGCACATTCTAGGAGGAGGGTTGCTGGAGCCCTTGCCTGGCATTTGCCATCTGCTGCCTGTCTCCTTGAGCTCCCCACCGCTGGCTGTAGGCAGAGACTGAGGTAACAGCATCCTGCTTTGCTCACTTGGAGGATCAGCTCTGTTTTTTTACTCATGTTTTCTTGCAGCTGGGGGTGAGTGGGAGAGATGTGCTGACGATAAGAGGTCAGGCAGCTGCCAGCCCACAGCTGCCTCTGGTTCTCACATCAAGAGGATGTTCAAGAGCTCTTGAAGGCCACCTGTGTGAGGCTGATGCTGGCAAGGCAGCCTGGGAAGAGGCCACCATGCCTTGTAGAAGCAAAGTCTAGGCCTGACCTCTGCCTTCCTGCTCAGGCCCCTAACGTGGGATAGGTGTGGGGTGGAGGAGGGAAGGTCTCTTCCTCACATCCTCTCCCCCAGCCCGCGGAGCGATGTGGCAGCGCAGCATCCCCTAATCTCCCTGCGCATCTCCTGCAGCTTCCTTTGCAGGTGATAAGGATTTTGGAGGTGGGAACAGGGGAGGGAGGAGCAGGAGCTCAGCAGCCACAGGACATGTGACTGGGGGGTACAGCAGAGGCTGTGGTAGGCAGAGGCTCGTGCAGGAAGCCCCAGTACCCACAGAGCAGCCAGCACGTTCCCATGTGCCCTGCATGGGCTGCCCAGGTACCACTGCCCAGGTACCACTGCCCAGGTGGTGTTTAAGCTCTCTGCCAGATTCTCTCACTCCACACTGAGTGACAGGGATTACTGAGAGGTGAGCCAGGATCTGAGTCAGGGTCCAGGCTAGCCCCAGTCACCCTGGCTAATCTGGAACTCCTCATTGTCCCATCTCCAGCCCATCGAGGTCTTTTCCTCCACAGCATCTCCTTTCCCAAGGTGCTTTCTGCATGGATGTGCTGGCTCTGGGGTAGTGATACTGAGACAGTTGCTTCATAGCAAAATCCAGTGGCTTGGAGAAAAAAAATCCAGTTTGCTGATGCAGATGAGATGAAGCACCTTGTTAGAGCAACCAGAGACAGCCTGAGCTGAGACTGGAGGGGAAAAGAGCTTTACCTGCATCTTTCCCTGAGGCAGAAGTACCACCTGCATGTTGTAGCAACAAGAGCAGTGGCACCCACTGGACCCCTGGGCACTAGGATGGCCTCTCCCTGGAACAACAAGGGAAGTGAAAGAACGTTTTAGGGGAATTTGAGTGCTTAACTGAAAGGGCTGAGTCACCTTTTTAGTTCATAGGGGGTGAAGGATGATCTGGGGCACAGGGTGCTGCTGGTTTGGTGATTGTTGGCCTCCGTGGATGCCTCAGCCATGCTCCCTGCCCTCTGAAAAACAAGTTAAGGTCAAATGAGAGGCCTCAGCTGGTTTCTTGTTGTCTTGTCTGGATAAGCCATCTGTTAATGGCCCCGGCTCTTCCTCTGGAAACCTGATAGCCAATGCTGAGCAGCGCGAGGGGGATGCGGTAACCGAGCAGGGATGCTCGATTCACCATTTCCCTGTCTGCCTTAGGCTTGTCGCTGAAGGGAAGCCTGTGGCCTTGAGAGGTTGAGCAGTTGTCACTATGAACACCAACACTAATGTGAGATGCACCCCTAACTGGTGGGGCGAAGGTTCTGGCGAAGGGCAGGGCCGCGCTTGGTGTCCTCATTGCGGGTGTGACACGCGTGGCCTAAGAGCGGCCTCCATTTCCACCCCACAGCAGCTCCGGGCCCAGGCGGGCCTGCCTGACTCCCCCTCAGCCCGACACGGGATGGGGCTGTGCAGGGGCAAAGCTCCAGAGCAGCGAGGGGCAGGCAACAGGCTCCAGACTGCGAGGTGCTGAGGGCTCTGGCCCCAGGCCAGCCAAGCACTTAGAGCTCTCCCGGCCGCTCCCAAGCTCAGCGGGGAGTTGTGGTGGGGTTTTTGTTCTCCTGGCAGGCGGTGCTGGGTTGCAGGTGCTGAGCAGGGGCTGCTCGGGGGGCATCACCTGGCTGGTGGGTGCCAGGTGAGCCAGGATCCCCCTGCAGGCCCCAATATCCACTCCAGGGGGCTTCCACTGAAATATTACAAGGGAGGTGGCACTGCTTTACTGTCCATGCTGTTGCATAATAGATTTTTCTTGTGTTTTACTCACATGCACATACCTGTCTTCTTCCTCTTTCTCCCTGGGGGCCGCCTGACCCTCCGGTGCCCCTTTCAGTGATGGGAAGGCTGGGGATGACCACATGGCTGTGCTCAGGGGGATCCACAGTGCTAAATAGCAGGAAGACTGGTTTTTTTAACCTCTTTTTCTTTGCCAGAGTGAGCAGGCTGGAGGCTTTTCTGCTGCCCCTGGGCAGGATCAGTCCATGCCAGCCAGCTGAGGTCAGGCTGGGCTGGCAGTGACCCTGTGGCTCTTGCTGCAACATTTCTCCCCAGGGAAACATAGACCCAGCAATGCCAGTTGAGGGGGTGGGTGTTTGCTTGGAGGCTGTCCTTGATAAACCCATCCTGGAAAGTAATCTGCCTATATGTTCTTTTTGTCAGCTTTTTCTAATTTTTTTTTTTTTTAAAAATCAGTTTTCCATCATTCCAAAAATCCTCTGGAGGTGGTGATTTTGCAACCCTCAGAGCCTGTTCCAGACTGTCCTTATCCTTACACGTTACAACACCCTATCCATCAGCGGGTAAATGAGGCTTGGATGAAGTTTCAGTTTTAAATGACTTCAAGGGTGGATCTGGTTTTCTCATAACCAGAGGGTAATTTGGTGGGTTTTTTCTTACATGGTGAGGGAGGTGGATCTGGGGTCAGCTTTTTCTTTCTGATGCAACCCACTTCTGCTGAAAGGAGGGCTCTTTGCCCAGAAATGTTACCCTTCTTTTTTTTCTTCTTTTTTTGTTTTTTTTTTTTTTTTTCCCCCAGTGCTGGAGGCAAAGGGAGGGCCAGGCTGTTTCTTCTGGCAGTGGGCTGCAGGGATGTTTGGGAGGTTGTGAAGGGCACAAGTGTTTGTACAGCCATGGGAAGGCTCAGTGTGGAACATAGAACCATGTGGGGAGCTCAGAGCATCTCTGGCTGGATGGGCTTTGCTGTTTCCTTCCCGGAGCCTCTCCTGGCTCCTGTCTGCACACCCGCCTGGGAGGGCTGGAGAGGAGCCAGCCTGCTCCTGGCCTCCCATCTCATCTGCTGCTCATCCATCCCTGCTTGCTGCTGGTTCCCTGGGGTATCCAGCTCTGCCAGCTTTCAGCAGGGTTCATATGCCATCAGAGAGCTTCCCTCTGCCATCGCTGCTGGACCAAGTTCTTCCTCTCTTGCTAATGCCTGGTGGGATAAGGATTGGTTTGTACACTCTGCCTCCCCCAGCACGCCCTGGGAGAGAGCAGCTCAGGCAGGAGGAGACGTGGCTCACCTTGGTGACAGAGGTCTTTGGAGGGCTTACCCCAGGTCACCTGCCCTTGTTCCCCTGCCCAGGTGTGCATGTGGCCTGTGGAGCTGGGACCCCACCAGGAGTTTAACCCCATGTCTTTGCCCACATCCCTGGTAGGACTTTCCCAGGACTCAAGGTGCAGCCCCATGGTGGCACATGTGGGTCACGTCACAGAGCCTGTGCCACCACTGACTGGGAAACTCGCTGGTGCTGAGTGTGGCAGAGCCCCCAGAGTGTCTCTGTGAGAGCTGGGCTAGAGCAGAACCCCTCCACCCCTCCTCTCCCTGCTGCCACACACTGCCAGAGGGAGAGGACTGGTGCAGGCAAGCCTCCTTGCAGCCCTTGCTGCTTGGGGATGGTGGCATTTGTGCTCGCTGTGCTTCCTGCTCAGAGTCACTTCCTTCCAGCTGCCAGGGGGCCGGGAAGGTTCTGGAGGCAGTGGCTGGGAGAGGCTGCTCTGCTGCTTTGTGGTGAGAAGAGGGCTGCACTAACCAAACCCCGGCACACTCAGGCAGGTCGGGGAGGACGAGAGAGAGGAGCAAGCAGCTGCAAGCATGCGTGGGCTGGAGGTTCCTGCCTGATCCTCACGGAGGCTGCCCTTTGCCCTAGGAATTCCCTGCGTGCTTTTGTCCTTGATAAGCACCTCACCTGCTCCGGGGCTCTCTCCACTGCGCAGATTTTAGGTGTGCACTTTGTGACAACAGCTCTGCCTCACTAGGTAGTGACCTGCTGGTGCTCCGTGCAGGGAGGGGTGAGCACAGGGCAACTCTGCTTGCAGTGTGGTGCACAGGCAGGCCAGGAATATTCCAGCACCTTCCTTTGGTGGTTATTGCCTGGTAAATTACCATGAAAACCCATCTGACAAGTTTCCCCCCTCGCTGTGTTGGTCAAACCCTGCATCCTCTAAGGACAGGATTAGCCTTCAACCCCACTGTGCGTGTCCTGGATGCAAAGAGCTGAACTGTGATAGCGGTTTTTACAGGCTAAAATAACCTGCTGTGTCACTAAGGATATGAGCACATGGGTAAGGTTATGTTAACATTTGAACTGCCAGACAGCTCCTTTCCAAAGGGTGGATGATGCCTCAAAAAGTCACACTCCTGCTTATTTTAGGAAGCTTGTCTGTCCTTCCTTTGCAGCCCCAAGGAACTGGGTCTTTCTGTGCTCTTGTCACAACTTGATGAGCTTTGGAGGGTTATTACATTCAGAGAATATCCTGAGCTGGGAAGGACCCACAAGGATCATAAAGTGCAGCTCCTAGTTCTGCACAGGACACCCCCAAAATTCATAAAGTGGTCAGTCTGGATATGTCCTGTGCCAGGCAATGAGCAAGCTGCCACTGTCTCCAGATGCACCCACAGTGCTGCATGGGAGCAGGATCCAAGAGAGGATCCCATGTTCTTTGTGTTTTACAAGTCCTCCCAAAGTCAATCCCTGTGTCTGCCTTGCTGTGGGCTTTGGAGAGAGCATCATCTCTCATGATGTGGTTTAGTGCTGTTGGTGGGTGATGAGCAGGTCACATTTCTGTCTAGTTTTGAACTGCAGTAAGTAGGAATGAAAGGCAAGATGATCCACAGTGAGTGCTGTAAGTGGAGTTTAATTGGGATGAATTACATGCCAGGTTTGCAGTAATCTCCATCCTGCGTTGCTCAGAAGTATCATCTGCTTTGGAAACATGACTCAGAAATGTTGTTATTTGATTCCCACGAGCATTTAAGAAACTATTTTTCCAGGAAGCAAAAATTCTTGGGTTTGGGTTGGGTGGGTTTTTTTTGTTTTTTTCTTTTGCCTTGCTGCTGCTGTTGTTTTTTCTTTGTTCTACAGCAATAGGAGTCCTTTCCCAGAATTTCCTCTAGGGAGGGAGGCTGTGAGATGCTCCCTTACCAGTGTCTCTTCAGCTCCTTCTCCTTGCTTGGTGCTAGTGCTGCAGCATGTTCACAGCTGTCCCTTCCAGGGGATCCCTGTGGGAGAGACATGCAGCCGTTTTTGAGGAATTTATTACCTATTTACAGGGGTAAATAGGAGTGCTGGCTGGTGAAACCTCAGGGAATTAGTAAGAGGGGGCTGTGTTTACAGGCTGCAGGCCTGGGGCTGCCAGCATGTAATAGGTGCAAACCCAGCTCTTCAGATGACTAAATCCACTTCATTTGTGCCCTTCCTTCTCCAATGCCGTGGGAATTCCAAGCTATTCACTGAACATCCCCTTTGTTTTTCTTTTTTCTTAGTGGATATTCGTGAAATCAAAGAGGTTCGTCCAGGAAAGAACTCCCGTGATTTCGACCGGTACCAGGAGGATCCGTGTTTCCGACCAGACCACTCTCACTGCTTCGTTGTCCTCTATGGCACAGAATTCCGGCTGAAGACCCTCAGCTTGCAAGGTAAAGCTCTCGTGGCCCTGGAGTTGTGCCGGACAGGGTTGAGCCAGAACTTCATCCTCACAGGAGCCAAACAGATTTGCTGCTTGGGGACAAAGATAACTTGCAGCTCTTGGGAGCTGAAGGAGGAGGGAGTGGGACATTCAGGGCAAGAGGTCCAGCCAGCTACATCCATCCCATGGGAGTGGAGCCAGCCAGAGCACTTGCATGGGGCTGAAATGTTACCAGAAAGGGGATGAAGCAAGGAATAGGGTATATAAGGTGCTGGAGATAGTCCCAAGAGGTTTGGTTTGGTGATCAAACCCTTCTTCCCACCTCTCCTATGAATTTTCCACAGCCACTTCTGAGGATGAGGTCAATATGTGGATCAAGGGGCTGAACTGGCTGGTGGCAGACACTCTGAGGGCACCCACCCCTCTGCAGATTGAAAGGTGAGGAAAACCCATCCTTTTCCTGCATTTGCTTTCTGTTTTCCCCTTTCTGTCTGTTTTAAAAGAAAAAGGTGAGCACAGTGACATCTCATTCCTTCTCTGAGCCCTGCTGACCCAGCACTTCTGCCTCTGCACTCAGAGGCTTCATTCTGCTGACCCAGAGCTTGATCTCATGCATCAGGGAGAAGAAGTTTTACCACAAATTGATGTTTCTATGTGTGCACAGCCTGTATTGTCTGTAGCACTTTGCTGCAGGGGCATTTTTAAAGCAGAACTTGTCACATGCACAAAATCAGGGTGAGCTGCCTCTGAAAGGGGGCAGAGCTGGGTTCTCTGGTGGGAAGGGGGGATGTGGGAGTGGGTGGTGTGGCACTGAGCATCTTCCAGAGAGACTGGGGCAGGGCTGGTTGTTGAGGAGCTGGAGCTGAGGGTGTGTGCCTGTTTGTGCCTTCCCACCTAGGTGGCTCCGGAAGCAGTTCTACTCCCTGGATCGCAACCGGGAAGACAGGTAAGGAGGGAGAAACCTGCAGTCATCCTCAGGGAAGGGTTTGAGTTGGAAGGGTTCACCTTTGACTTGAAACCCCAGCCTTTGGATTTTTTGTTGGGTTCTTTAGGCTTTTAATGTCCAAGGAGCCTTAATCCAAGTCCCAAACTTCCCTGGCTGATTTTCACTGAATTACCAAAAAAAACCAAACCATAAAAAAAACCTGTCTTGTTTTCCTGACCTATTTCTCAGCTGTTTAGACCCAGTAACACCTTGAGAGCCCACACTGAGAAAGACCTTCCCCCCACCTGGCACCACCCAAGGAAGCAGCCATCAAAGAGCCAAGAGGCAGTGCAGGGCACCCCATCAGGGTTGTGTTTATTACTCTCCACCCTGTTTGTTCTGTTCTCCTTTTCTGAGGCCCATGAGGCCGTGGATCATCCCACTGCCTGGCTTGTGGGGCTCTTGGGTGAATACTCAGTGTTGTCCTAGCAAGTAAAATGTCACATTTGTCATGAGGAGGTGAGGGAAGGGAATTGGGTCATGATTCATGAGATCCATGAGATAAGGGAGGGTTTTCCTGCTGGGGAGGTGAGTTCCACCATGCTCTGCTCTCTGTCCCACTGCCATCACCAGTTTGCAGTCCCAGTGCTGGCTGCCAGCCTGCTCCCACTGAGCTGCTGTTGGACATGCTTCTCCCCTGTGATGTTAACTGAGCCCATTAACCTCTCAGCATTGATTCCCATGTTCATGTGCTCCCCTGGGGGCATCAGCCCATGCCCCCCAGCTGCTGTGGAGCACGTGGGGCCCACCTGCCCCCTTTCCATGCTCTGATGTCCAGAGAGGCTGCAGAACACTGGGGTCCAGAGCATCCTCTGCTTTGTCCTTGTTGTGTCCTTCCCAGGACAGTCAGCCAGGGGATAAATTCAGCCTGTCCAGGAGCAGGGCAGGATTGTGTTGCATGGGGAAGATCCTGCAGCACTGGACATTTTTGCCTTTGCAGTGATTTATCCTGTGGCATGACAAAAGCACCGCTGTGTGCACGGGGATTTTGTGGAGGAGGGATAAATCCTTACAGAGGCAGAAAGGGAAGAAGAGGAGCTTTAATCTGGTGCAGCTGCTCTGTATAAGCCACACACCTTTTGAATCCAGGCTTGAGTTGTAGACACAGAGGTGACTGGGCACAGTATTTCCTAATTCTGCAATGGAGAGCACTGAGGCAGGTGCAGGGGTAGCTGTTTTGGAGGAGGATTGCAGGAAAAGTGGAAATAATTGGTCCTTTTTCCCCTCTGGTGATGCAGTATAACTGATGAAATGACATCCCAACAGTACAGAAAGAGATTGCATGTATAGATCTGTCTGCCCAAGGCAGGTCAGCGGAGCCTGTTGCATCCCTGTTGTTTCTATTGATATCATCTTTCTATTAGCATTTAGAATTAAGGCAGCAAAATCCAATATATTACCTGTCAACCACAGGGAAAGGTTTCAGTGCAAAACCCTTAATTAGGAGAGCTGCTGTTCCAGCCCAGGCAGAGAAAGGAGAGAAACAGCAACAGAGGGGATGTGGAAAGATTTGGGTTCTTCCCATTTTGCAAACGTGTTACAAGCATCCATGTGCTTTCTGCAAGGTAGAGGCTACAGTTATGGGACATACACATCTCCTGGATTAAGTCTTGGCCCTTGTGAGGCATTTCAGCATTAAATTTAATGTCACTGAGCTCTTTGCTTTTGCTTCTCAGCCTGGAAGTGGATTTTCAAAAGGAACAGTGAGTTGTGATTTTTTTATTTATTTTTTTTTAAAAAAAAAACAAACCACTTGCACACCGTCCTTGATCCTTTCCAGAACAGATGGGGTTTTGGCAGCTACAAAAATCATTCCCAGCATTTGTGTACCCCATGCCCAGCCTGTTGTGCCCTTTCTTCTCTCTCCTTTCCACCATCCCTGGCTGGGTGCATGTCCCTCCCAGCACACCGGCAGACCGTGGCTGTTTCCACTGGCTGCTGGGCCTTTGGGTATTTGTTTTTCCACAGGAGGTTAGGTGGAAAGAGGAGGATAACAGGATGCTGGGATTTTTTTTTCTAACTGCTGTGGAGGAGACTGTTTCACCTCTGGCCAGGAGAGCTGCCCATGGCTGGGGGAAGCGTTTTACAGCACTGAGGGCTGGCAGGGGAATGTTTCCATCCCCTGTGAGAGGGCTGGGCCTCTGGCCTGTTTGTCACGAAACCTTCAAAAAGTTCCACAGAAAAAATTAGTTTATTTTGTTTTTACTTTCTAGTCTGAAAATACTACCAAGCTGTTTATCCAAGGTCTCCAGCACTTTAACATGATGAATAACACATAATAAATAAATCCTTCCATACCCTGTCCTTCTGTAGCCAAGAGGGAAATGCTGGTTGCAGCTTTGACAGGGCTTGCTCTTGTCACATCAGCGAGCAGGGCTGTGGTCCAGCAGCTCCTGTGAAACAGCTCAGCATCACCAGAGCTGAGTGTCGGCTCCAGGGAGTCTCCAGGGATGGCTGCTGCTGGTTCTGCTCTTCCAGCCCCTCCTCTCTTTTTGCTTGAGCTGTTTTGCAGTCTCATGCTCTCACCAAGGAGGGATTGCTGCTGGGCAGCCCTGGGGACTCTGTGTGTCCTGTTGGGTGTCCCATGACTACTGTCAGATGCTGTGGTTCCTGACGTGTGAGGGATCTCTCGTTGCACTCCTGGCTTGCTCCATGCGTTTCCCTCTCAGCCAAGACCCCAGGGGGGTCACACAGGACCCTGCACATGATGAGGGGTGCTGGGTGTGCTGGAGCAGGGAAAGGGCAGGATCTCCTCCCAGAACACTCACTCTGAGCCCCCAGGGTAACCTCACCTGCCCAGGGAGATAGAGGTGCAGGGGGAGGTACTGGTGCTGAGTGTGTGTTGCTGACTGTACAGCTGTGAGAGAAGGGGAACCTGGGGCCATTTCCCAGTTTGTTTTTTTTTTTATTTCTTTTTCTGTTCTGCCAGTGAACAGCAGGACACTGCGGAGTCCTTGGATGGCCGGGTGCTGGCCTTGGGCAGGGCACAGGAGCTGGGGCAGGTCCTGCTCTGGCCGTGTGTGTCCATCCCCAGGGCTCTGAGCCCAGGAACAAGGGCTCTCTGTGTCCCGAGGCTGCCCAGCCCTCGTCTCTGCAGCGCCTGACACCAGCCGGTTTCTCCCTCTCCATGGAGCTCTCTCCATCCCTCCTCCTTCCTGTGGTGGTTGAGATCACCCTGCTTTCAGGGAAAAGCGTAAAAAAGATGTGGGTCACGTGTGAATGCCAGCATGCACCCGGGTTAAATCCCCTGTGCAGGACATCCTCCCTGTTTTTTTATATTTCACCCCAAAGCCATAAGGATTTCCAGATTTGCCCTATACTTTGTGGGATGGGGGAGCATCCTGTAGAATCCTGTGTTCCCACGTGCTCAGTGGGGGACAGAAGCACCATCTGTGATTGCAGGGGTGGACTCCCAGGACTTGCTTTTAAGGCAGGAGCTGCCAGAAAATGATTGGACACAGACCCCTCAGCTTCTAAATCCTGCAGATGGGAGGCATCCCCATTTTTCCTTGCTGTAGGGCTGCTGCCCCATGGGGGGACAGCTCTGGAACAGGCAAGGGTAGCCCAGAGCTCCTTCCTGCCTGTCTCTGCCTGCTGGGGTGTAGGATCCTGCTCAGGGTTGCCAGTGGAGCTTTCCCTGGTCCAGGAACCAGCACCTTTGGTGTGGAGGGCTTTGGGAAGCACAGCCATGCTGGCTGCTCCCTGCCTGCAGCTTGTGTGGCTGGAGACCACAGCTGGGCACCAAGTGGCAGTGCTGTGGCTGGGGACCAAAATTGCTTTTTTCCTCTGCTTAAGATAAAATTAGCTGAGTCCTAACCACTTAAGAAAGCCTGTCTTTCTCCAGCAGGCCGGGGAGAGGGTTTTGGGAGGGAGTTGGTCACTCAGCATCCATGTTGGGGCACAAATACTTGAAAAATGCTTCTTCCCAGTCATTCATTTAAAGCAGGGGGTGCTGCCTGTCAGCTGTGGCATCAGCTCGAGGGGGCAGAGAGTGCTGGGCTCACCCTGCTCTGTCAGGAGTTGTAGGAGCAGTATTTGCAGTCCCCACTGATGTGCAGATATCTCTCTCTGCTCCCCACATCTTCCCCACTGTTCCCTCAGCATTGTTCTGGGGTCAGGTGTCACCACTGATGTGCCTCTGGGCACGGCCTCTCTGTGCATCATCCTGCCCCAGGGGGAGGCCCCTCCATCCCAGACCTTCTGAACACATCTCCTCTCTTTCCCCTGCTGAACCAGGATCTCTGCCAAGGATCTGAAGAACATGCTGTCTCAGGTCAACTACCGGGTCCCCAACATGAGGTTCCTGCGGGAGAGACTCACGGTGAGTGTGTGACCCCTCCGCTCTCCCCCTCAGCACGAGGGACCCTCAGCAGTCCATTGCCTGCCTTTGAGCAAAACCTGGTGGTGGTTAAACTCCCAGGGAGTGTTTGCATATTGCAGAGCCTCCCAGCCTTTCCTGGGAGGGCCCCCACCCACGGTGGTGACTGAAGAGGTGCCAGCTCCCACTGGGTGCCGCACCCTGGCCAATTTGTGGCCAGCACCCTCTCTTTACCCCACCCTGCCTCCCACATTCCCCTCATTGCTCCTGGCTCCAGTCATGGTCTGGTGCTGCTGGGGTAGAGTGCAGACCAGCTACCAGGTCCTGCATCCTTGCTCTTGCAACGCCCTGCCACTGAGTGATGCTCTGCCAGCATCACCACTGACCAGCCATGAAGGGTCATCTCCTGGTGACCAGCTGTTCCCACCAGCACAGAACTGTGAGCCCGAAGAGTGATGTATCCCAAGGAGAGCACACACTTTGGGTCTCACAGTTTCCAGACACCTCAGGTACTCTGGGCAAACAAAAAATCAAATTATCCTTTTGTAAGTATTCAAGTAAGTGGTGACACTTTATCAGTGTGGTGATGCCTTCATGTGGGTGAGCTTGGGGAATTGTGGAACTCATTTTAGGATGTGCCTGTGCCCTGGGCACTGCAGGGTCTGTGCCTGGTCACAGCAGAGACTGTGGCAGATTTGTTAAGGTTGGAAAAGCCCTCTAAAATCAAGTCCAACCATTACCCAGCACTGCTATGCCCACTAAACCATGTCCCCAAGTGCCAGAGCCACATGTTTTTAGAACACATGCAGGGGTGGTGACTCCACCACTGCCTGGGCAGCCTGTTCCAATGCCTGACTACTGTTCTCATGAATTTTTCTAAATATCCAATCTAATCCTCCCCTGGCCCAACTTGAGTCCATTGTGCAGGAGGCAAAATCTGGATGGGTTTTGGCCTTTCTCTCCTTTTTACTCCAGGGATATTGGTGGGAAGAGACATTCCTTAAGCCATGCAGAATTACCTGTGGTCTCTGTAAGACCTCTGAGTTTGGTTTCTTTTTCAGGATGTGGAGCAGAGGAACGGGGATATCACGTACGGGCAGTTTGCGCAGCTCTACCGCAGCCTGATGTTCAGTGCTCAGAAAACAGTAAGAGCTGAATTCTCCAGGGAAGGGGAGGGAAGGGAAAAACCTTATTTGTTACTGGGCATTCCCACTTAACTGACTTTTTAACCCTGCTGCCCTCGGGGTGAGCTCGTGTCTTGGGAGTAAAGAAGTTACTGAGTGCAAACCTAATGCTTGTGCTTCTTCTTTTCCAGATGGATGTGCCGTTCCTGGAAAGGTGGATAATTCTCTGTTTTCTGGGGAAGGGGCTGGGGTTTTTTGCTCCATAATATGCTTTGAGGGCTGCAGCTGCATGTTGGGATGAGGCATTATGCCTCCTCCTGCTCCTGTGCTGCCTGTGGTTCTGTGCTCTGAACAAGCATCATCGCTGTAGACGCTTTAGCTCGGGCCAGGAAAGGCTCTCTCCCTCCCAGACATCCCATGGGATCCAGCTCCCGTCAGCTGGTTGATGTGAAGTGATCAGACCTTGAGCCATCTCCCAGGGATTGTGTTTGTGGTGGCTGCAGAGCCCTCCCCACCCAGGCAGTGCCTCTGGTGCCATTGCCAGCTGTGCCCTTCCCTGTTCTCTGCTCACCTTGGCCTTGATAGAACAAGCTTGAATTTAAACACAGGAGCTAAAGAGTGAAATACTTTCTGACTTGTCCAGGTAATTCCCAATGGTTTCCTTCCTTTTTTCCTATAACCATAGAAAAAAGATGTCAGGACCCTCAGCAGACCATCTGGCTGATCCCTCTGCCCAGGGCAGCCAGCACTGCCCAGTCCACTTTGGATTTTGTTGTGTTTATGCCCAGCATGCAGCATGGCCCTTGGCTGTCCATTGTGACTTACAGCAGTCATGGACCAGTCTTTCAAGACTATCAGCTACAAACATTTCCCTTCTTCATTCCCTGAGTCTTGCCCCCATGAGTCCATGTTCTCTGCATACCTGTAGGTCTGTCCTGTCTGCAGTCACCCCTCAACTGCACTGCACCTGTTTAGCTCTTTACACTCAGGTACAAGCCAGACCCTCTTTCTTTTTTTTTTTTTCTTTACTAATCCATTCCCTCTAATGGTTTTTGCTGTCCTTCACCAGAGTTTCATGTTACCATGCCCTTGACAGTGTGAACCCTGTACTGCTCCTGGAGTAGTACCTGTTTCTGAGATGGGGATGTGTTTGCTCTGCTCAGCTCTCTGCTCACCCCACTTTGCTCCTGCGGTGCTGCATGCTCAGGGCACGTCTGGCTGCAGGGCCAGGGAGGTGGCAGATGGCATCTCACATGATGTGCTGCACTACTGACTGGAGCTTCTCTCTCTCTGCATGTCAGGGGTGGAGAAAGGTCTGAGCACTTCAAGGTGTCACTGCTGGAGCTGCAGAAGTTTCTGCTGGAGTACCAGAGGGTGAGCTCAGCACAGGCAGTGGGGAGGGACAATGGGGTGGGCACTGGTGGTGTTAGGGGTCCAGTGCTCAGAGGACAGCCTTGCTGTGGAGCTGGGAGGATTTGGCTGTGGGCTGCTCTGCCTGGCACAGCACATCCTTCTGGAGCAGGAGGTGTTGTAGGGGAAGGTACTGGGGAGGGCAAACCTGAACTCAGCCAGGCACCCTGTCCAGAAAAGGAACCAGGAGATGTGGGAGGAATGGGGGTCCCAGGAAGCAGGAATTGGTCAGTGGAGGTTGGCCCAGTCCCCGTGACCTCAGCTGGTTACCAAAGGTTTGCTGCAGCCAAGAGGTCATGTCCATCCTGTGGCTCAGGAGGTGTCAGCATTCCTGAGGAGTAGCTGATGGATTCAGCTGCTGATTCTTCAATTTAAAAGCAATCTTGTGTCACTCAGAAGCACAACATGCATGTGCAGACACACACACAGGCACCAGCAGTGCATTTGTGGGCAGCACAGACTCCTTGGCTCTTGCCAGGTTCCTGTCTCATTGCTGGTTTCCTCCAGGAGGGCAGAGCTGGCTGGCAGAAGCACTGCTGTGGCTCGTGGCTCCTGCTCTGCCCTGACCCCCACTGCCACCTGCCTGCCTGTGGTCTGCAGCCAGCAGGGAGTTACCCAGTGGGGAGATGCAGGGTTTTGGTGGCTAATGAAATAAACCCAGGGACAGAGAGCCAAAGGAAGCTGGGTTGGTTTTGCTGCCGACGGAAGAGGGATGGCAGATGTGTTCGAAGGAGCTATCAGAGAGGAAAATGCACGGCATTGAGAAAATGAAGCCCACTCAGAAGCAGGGCAGATTTCCTCCTTGTGTGCTCTCCAGCATTTGTGCTGACAGTTGAGTTCCTGGCAGAGATGATCTTGCATCAAAAACCACCTCCTTAATGGTTAAAGCTTCGAACTGCATGTGGTTTGCAGTAATACATTCTGAAATGGCTTCTTTATGTCTCCCCTGGGCTTTGCAGGAGCTCTGGGCTGCAGATACCCTTCAGGTACAGGAATTCATGTTCAACTTCCTGAGAGACCCTTTGAGGGAGATTGACGAGCCTTATTTCTCCCTGGACGAAGTAAGGCACCGTGAAGGTGGCGTGTGTGGAGTGGGGTGAGGCGGGGGATGACATCCCTGGTGTGATGTGTGCTGTGGTGTGACAGCTCTGCTGTCTGTGCCTTTGCTGCAGGGTGGGGGTGCTGGAAGGGTCACAGCTCCTGTGAGCTGCATGGCCCTGGGAGATGGACATGGTTGGCAAAGGGAATGGCTTTGTGTCCTTTTGTGCTGAGTGTGTGCAGCTGGGAGTACTCACCAGGCAGTTCATCTGGAGGAGGAGAGGGGCTGCCTTTGGCTTAAGGCTGCCTTGGGGTATGTAAGGAACTCTTCAAAGCAAAGAAGAGCCGAATAAAGAATAAAAACAACTAGAGATGACCATGTCACTGGCACTCTGGACTAAGCCAAGGTCCCTTTACCCACACGGCCTTAGTAAACTATTGCCTGCCATGTGAGCTTCAAAATAAAATGCAGAGCCATTAATTGTCTCCAGCTGGGTCAAAGGGTCTGGCACACAGATATCTGGCAGAGCTCAGTGGGTAGGTGGCAGTGCTCAAGCTGGGGTCACTCAGGCACCCTGGCTCAGGTAGCTGTGGGGCAGCCCTGGTCAGTCTGTGCTGGATGTCTGCTGGCACAGAAGGGGAGATGTGTGTGAAGCTAAACCACAGCAGCCGGCTCCTCTGCATCATTAACACGTTTCTCTTTCTTCCTGAGCAGTTTCTCACCTTCCTGTTTTCCAAAGAGAACAGCATCTGGAACTCACAACTGGACATGGTGTGTCTGGAGAACATGAACAACCCTCTCTCCCATTACTGGATCTCCTCCTCACACAACACGTAAGGATGAGGGGAGGGCTCTCTCCACCCAGCTTTTCTCATTCCAAGGTGGGAGTATCCTGATTTTGCCTGATTACAGTGGTGGGTCAAGCAGGCTTTTCCAAACCAAGGCCAGTACATCAGAGACCTTCCTCTTGGTGCCCCACTCCCTTCTGTCACTTAGCCATAGTTCAGACATTGTCAGCAGCACACATCTGCACAGGCCTTCAGGTGCCTTCCTGTCCTGAGCTGTCACTCTGGTAATTTTTCACCATTAACAATGTCATTCTCCAGAGCCTCTCAGGACAGATGTCATAAACCCTGTCAGGATGAAATTGCCCATTTTCCGCTCTCTGCTGCTAGAATAATTTTGCAGGAGCTGCTTCCCGTGCACAGGCTGTCTGTGCTCTGTGCTCATGCTAACCCAAATTTAAAGGACTGAGAGCCAAAGCCAGCTGAGCAGCCCTGAGGGCAGGCAGTGAGATCCTGTCTGCCTGTGAGAGCTCGTCTAGCCCTGCTCTCAGGCTGCAGGGGGCTATTTGTGGCACCAGTGCTGATATTGCTATCTGAGGTTTATCTCAGGAGCTGGGGTTGGACCTCAGAGGAGTGCTGGCAGCTCCCTGCAGCAGGGGCAGGGCTGAACCCCTCACCTGGGGAAAGTAGCAGGTGTGGAGAGACGCCTCTCCTGCCATTCCCATGTGGCAGAGGCAGGTCTGCAGTGTCCCAGCAGACAGCTGTGGCCCCAGTGGGCCTGTCACTGTGCTGATGTGTTGTCTCACCTGGAAGGTACCTGACGGGGGATCAGTTCTCGAGCGAGTCCTCGCTGGAGGCCTACGCCCGCTGCCTGCGCATGGGCTGCCGCTGCATCGAACGTGAGTACCCAGCACTGTCTCTGTCATCACCACAGCTTGTGGTTCTCAGGGGAGGCTTTGCAAGGAAGGCAGAGCTGAAGGTTGGTGTGGCCAGTGGCAATGTTAATACCATGATGGGCAGAAAGAGCTGAGGTTGTTTACTTTGTGGGACTGGGTGATCTGTGCCCAAGGTCCCACAGAAAGATCAGGGCTTTCACTGATCACCTCACTCCTTTATTGCCTTCCAGTACATTTCCCAGCAGCACCAGGCTCAGTCCATCTCAGCTCCATGTCTTGCCTCTATTCCAACCTTTGGGCTGAGTTTCCCTTGTGGGTTTCTTTCAGTGGATTGCTGGGATGGTCCCGATGGCATGCCCGTCATCTACCACGGACACACCTTAACCACCAAGATCAAGTTCTGTGATGTCTTGGTCACTATCAAGGAGCATGCCTTTGTCACCTCTGAGTGAGTACAGCAGGACTTCATCTAGCAGAGCAGAGAGAGGGTGGAGCCAGGGCTGTAGCAAAGTGAAGCTCACTTTATCCAGAGCTGCAGCACAAGGCCTGGATGTGGTGGGAAGAAAGCATGTCATGTCTCCCAGCCACAGGGAGATTTTTCCCAGAAAAATGTTGTGGCAGGGAGGGCTTTGGGTAAACCCCAGTGGTTTGCCTGTGCATTCCTGGAGAGTGGCTACACTGGGTGCTCATGGCAGCACAGATGGCTGTTGATGTGAGCTGCTCCTGGAGGCACAGAGGCCAGGCTTTGAGACAGAGCTCAGAAATCCTTGGTTCCATCCAGACCCCATGGCTGGCTTTGATGGCTCTGCTCCTTCTCCTAGTTTCCCCGTCATTCTGTCCATTGAGGACCACTGCAGCATTGCTCAGCAGAGGAACATGGCTCAGAATTTCAAGAAGGTCTTTGGGGACATGCTCTTGACCAAACCAGTTGATATTTCTGCTGATGGACTTCCATCTCCAAACCAGCTCAAGAGGAAGATTCTTATAAAGGTGAATTCCCTTTCCCAGCAAGGCTCCTAAGTGAGGGAATAGGGTGAGAGTGTGGGACTGAAGGCAGCTGCCTTTGGAAGGGGATGGTTGGCAGTTCAGGGGTGGAAGTGGAGAGCTGATGCTGAGAACAATTGGACACAGAAAATCTCTGAAAAGCTCTCTTGCTTCAGAGAATCTAGTGGGAAATGAGCAGCTGGGTGCTGCCTTCCTTTGAGGGCATGGGGGAGGCTGGTATTTCTGTTTCAGGAATCACCTTTGGGAAGCAGGGTTGGACTTCAGTGCTGTTTGGTGATCCCTGTGGCATGGGTCTTGTTTATTCTAATCTGGAGGATCCCACTGCAGCAGACCTGGATTTTCAGGGCTGTCCACTGGGAAACCTATGCTGCTTTTTGGGTGCCTGCTCCCCTCAAGGTGCCTGTCCCCCTCTGTCATCCCACAGCACAAGAAGCTGGCGGAGGGCAGCGCTTATGAGGAGCTGCCCACGTCCGTGATGTACTCAGAGAATGACATCAGCAACTCCATCAAGAACGGGATCCTCTACCTGGAAGACCCCATCAATCACGTATGTCTGTGCCATGATGACCCAGTCCCTGCTCTGAGGGCTCCCTCAGTGACATGGTGGCTCTGGCACATGCTCTGTGTGCTGGAAGGAAGGGCTGTGGTGCAGGTGACTGAAGAGGTTCTTGGTCTGTCTGGTTTCTCAGGTGTCCCTGAAGGTTGGGGACGTTTTATGGTCTTCCCTAGGAATCTCCTGTGGGCCTTTGCTAGAGGCAGAAGCCTGAGCTAGAGGGAGCTCTGGGCCAAGGCACTGCAGCCTGTGATTTGTGCTGCAGGAATTTCTGGGGATGGCTGTGCTTCCAGCCCTGTCTCCTGCCAAGTGCACTTTTGATACACCTAAGCAAGGGTTTAGTTTTATAAAGCACCAAGTGTTCACTGCTGTGTGCATTTACTCACAGCCCACCTTCAGCAGCTTTACTCTGCTGAGGATCTATCTGACAAAGCCACATGCAAATGGAACATGTTTTTGTTAAAAAGCAGTGAAGTGCAATGGTAAATCCACATAACTATCTCTGGTATCTTCACTTCAGATAGCCCCTGGGCTGAGTCCATGCACACTGTTTTCTTTTTGCATTGATTTGCTCTTCATTTGGTCATCTCCTTTTATTAAGTATTGGAGTGTTTGCAGTGTGATTTGTCACATGCTGGGTTTTTTGTTACTGATAAATCCATGCCTCAGATCTGGGGGATGTCTTGGAAGCTCCTGTGACTCACTGGAATCAGTGCTGGTGGCTGTCCTTCACAAACATGATCATCCCTCCCTGCCTGTGCTAGTCAGGAAGAGGTGATCCCATGGGTGGGTGGTGAGCAGTTTGGTGCTTCCCCAGGGGTCTCTTTGCCAGAGTTTGTTTCCTTGCAGGAGTGGAACCCACATTACTTTGTGCTGACCAGCAGCAAGATCTATTATTCTGGGGAGACAACCAGTGACCAAGGAAACGAGGATGAGGAAGAGCAAAAGGAGGTGAGGGCTCTCCTGTGTGACTGAGTTGTTCCCTAAGGAAAGGACTTGACTCTCCAAGGGGCTGAGCATTGCCATTGCCAGCTGACTTCAGGGGGAGATCCTGTGGTGGGAAGGATGGGAGCTGCTTCAGGAGCTCCCTGCTCCCAGCTGGAATATGCCTGAGCAAAGCAGAATCCAGCACCATGAGCCTGCCCTCGGTAACCCAAGATGATGGTGTTTTCCCCCCTGCCAGGTGAGCAACAGCACTGAGCTTCACTCCACAGAGAAGTGGTTCCACGGGAAGCTGGGAGCGGGACGTGACGGGCGGCACATCGCGGAGCGGCTGCTGACGGAATATTGCATCGAGACAGGAGCCCCCGATGGCTCCTTCCTCGTCAGGGAGAGCGAGACCTTTGTGGGAGACTACACCCTCTCCTTCTGGTGAGGGCCCCAGCACCAGTCCACTGCTCTGTTGCTCTAGGGCTTGTTTGCTCTTGACTTTTTCTTCAGTGGCAGGGTCCCGTTCCTGGGTGGCCTGTGAGCAGTTTCTCCCCTGTTTCTGTGCCCCAGCATCACGTCAGCTCCCTGTCCCAGTGCAGAAGGGTCAAGTTTCTTGGGATCCTTATGCATCACTCTCCTGTGGGGCAGGAATGCCATGATCAGGCTGGAGCTGTGCCTGAGGCAGGTGCTAAACAGCCGTGGCTTAGCCCTCCTCTCCCTGCCTGTTCCGCAGGCGCAATGGGAAGGTGCAGCACTGCCGGATCCACTCGCGGCAGGACGCCGGCAGCCCCAAGTTCTTCCTGACGGACAACCTGGTGTTCGACAGCCTCTACGACCTCATCACACACTACCAGGAGGTGCCACTGAGGTGCAATGAGTTTGAGATGAGGCTGACAGAGCCAGTGCCGCAGACCAATGCCCACGAGAGCAAAGAGTGAGTGCATGTGTCCATTGGGCAGCCAGGACACTGGAGGAAGCTCTCCCAGATCTCTCCTCAGCCATTCCTCCCTTGCTGCAGCTTTCTGGTCCCCACTTGCTCCCCACAGAGCTCTGTCACAGCAGCCATGCTGGCCAGCTTCATTGCTCATGAATGTCATGGAGGCTCAGTGCAGAGCACAGAGCTGCTGGGTTTGGTTGGGGTGCCCTTGCCCATGCCACACCTCACCAAAGGGCTTTGATCCTGCCTGTCCCATTGCAGTCCCTGTCTTCCTCTGAAGGATTCAAGATGATCCAAGGGGCTGGAGGGCTGGCCGAGCTGTGGGGTGGGCTGGATGTGTGTGACCTGTGCACAGCCGTGTCTCCCCTGCCAGGTGGTACCACGCCAACCTCACGCGGGCCCAAGCCGAGCACATGCTGATGCGGGTGCCCCGCGACGGAGCCTTCCTGGTGCGCAAGAGGAGCGAGCCCAGCTCCTACGCCATCTCCTTCAGGTGTGTCCCTGATACAGGGGTGGTGTTGCTGGAGATGTGTGCAGTGTGGGATGCTGGGATGCTGCAGTGTGTGAGAGAGCAGGAGAGGTGCCATCAGCCAGACTTGAGCCCCCCCGGACTCCTCTTGCTCTGGAATGGCCCTTGGAATAAGTCCTTGAGATCCTGCCCTTCCTCCCATCTTCCAATGGGAGATGGCTGTGCTCAGCCACGCACTAGGGGCCCCTTCTCCTTGGTGTCTATTTTGGCAGAGACCTTCTCTTGCCATGTGCTAAGTGGCTTCTCCCTGTGTTTCCTCCCTCCAGGGCAGAAGGGAAGATCAAGCACTGCCGGGTGCAGCAGGAGGGCCAGACTGTGCTGCTGGGCAACTCTGAGTTCGAGAGCCTGGTGGACTTGATCAGCTACTACGAGAAGCACCCGCTGTACCGCAAGATGAAGCTGCGCTACCCCATCAACGAGGAGACCCTGGAGAAGATCGGGACAGCGGTGAGTTCAGGAGCCAAAGGATGATGAACAGGTCATTTCTGTCACCTCGAGGTGGTGGTGTGTGAGCCATCTCGGTGCTTTGCAGCCCACACATCTTGGGGCTTCCTGACACTTGAGCAGTTTGGTGCTGCCCCTCTGAGCCAGGCTTGGGCTGCTGTTTGCTGTCTGCAGCATCATCTTTGGTCTTGTGCCTTCCTGGGGCATTCTCCCACCTACCCCAAGGCAGGGAACCTTTTCTCCTGCAGTCACTGCTGTAACCACTGTCCCTTTGCTTCCACAGGAGCCTGACTATGGAGCCCTGTATGAGGGACGCCATCCTGGGTTCTATGTAGAAGCCAACCCCATGCCCACCTTCAAGGTACACTCTCACTGTTTGGCACAAAACAAATTGTGGGGATGGAGGGTTTAGCAAGGGCCTTTTTATTTTCCAAGAGCTGTATTAATTTGCACACTTATTTCTAGACCATGAGGAGAGATACAGTGGGGGTTGAACCTCCAGGTTCCCAGTCTGGGCTGCATCTTGTTCTCAGCTCTCCAAACTAAGCCCATCAGTGGCTCTTGGGGCAGAAGAGAGTGCCTGTGTGGGGCCATACCAGACTTTGTGAGCTCTGCTTTGGCATAAATGTGAGCCTTGATTTGCTCAGCAAGGTGTCACTAGGGTCTGGCAGCAGGGCTGGATGCTGCCTGCCTGCACATGATGTGCCTCACAGCCCCTCAGTAAACATATCTGTGGTGGGAGCTGATCTCTCATCCTGGGCTTGTTGTCCACATGTCCATTCCCTGCCCAGCCTCATGGGACCCCTCCTCATTGCAGTGTGCAGTCAAAGCCCTGTTTGACTACAAGGCACAGAGGGAGGATGAGCTCACCTTCACCAAAAATGCCATCATCCAGAATGTGGAGAAGCAGGAAGGAGGCTGGTGAGTTGCTCCTGAGCCTCCCTTTTTCCTGGGGGATATAGTCAAACCTTGCTGTCACCACCCACACAAAAGTATGTCCACTCTAGGAGTGGGTCTGTCTGGGGATTACCCATGAGCTGCACAGTTCCAGAGTCTCACAGACCCTAAAATCAGATGATGAAAGAGCTGCCTGTTCCCCTCACCCCCAGTCAGAATACTCTGGGCTCCTGTGGCAGATGCTGACATTGCCCCTTCCCTCCCTTCCAGGTGGAGAGGAGATTATGGTGGCAAAAAGCAGCTGTGGTTCCCTTCCAACTATGTAGAGGAAATTACAAGTCCCACTAGCCTGGAGCCAGAGCGGGAGGTGAGTATGGCCATGAGAGCAGCAGGGAGGGTTTGTGCCCCCCGAGCTTGGCTGCTCTGCCCACTGTGCCCAGCACCATCCTGCTGTGCTTCCTTCCCAGCAGCAGCTGGATGAGAACAGCCCCTTGGGAGACCTGCTGGGAGGCGTCCTGGACGTGCCCTCCTGCCAGATAGGTGAGTGCCAGGGAGGGAGCATTGCAAAGGCCCCTTGAGGCTTCTCAGCCCCTCCCTGATTGCTTCCTGGGCTACATTGGTTGTCTCCAGTGGCCAGAAATGGGAGTTTGCTGTAGCTGCAGAGTGCCAGGGTAGCCAGGAGTCTGTCTTCTCCCTTCCTCCCTGTGAAGGGCTTGGCTGTGACCTTGCCCTCTGCTCCCTGTCCCACACAGCCATCCGCCCCGAGGGCAAGAACAACCGCCTCTTCGTCTTCTCCATCAGCATGTCCTCGGTGTCACGCCTGTCCCTGGACGTGGCAGCCGACACACACGAGGACCTGCTGGACTGGGTGAAGAAGATTCGGGAGGCAGCTCAGACAGCTGATGCCAGGGTGAGCCTGGGGAGCCCGGGGCAGGGGAGGAGGCATCTCCTGGCTGAGTGCTGCATTTTCCAGGAGCCAAGGAACAGCTGGAGGCTGGTGGGGGGCGGTGAGGTGACAGTCTGTGACCTTGGACAATGTGGCAAGGGGTGGTGAGCACACGGCTTGGGAGGTTCAGGTTGGGAATTTGGGAAGATTGGACATCTGGTTGGGTGCTACAGCCTCAGGAAGTGGGGAATCTCCATCTGTGGAGGGTGGCAAGGCCACAGATGCCCTGTGCTGGTACCAATGCCAGTCCTGCTCTGGGCAGGATGTAGGACCTACCAGGCCCTACCTGTGAGATGTCCCCCATGCAGACCTGGCAGATCTGCTGGTGGTCCCCACCCTGTGGGCAGGAGCCACACCCTGCAGTGAGGGTCATTTTATGAGTTGGGTCATCTATCACCACTGCTCCTACCTGGCCTGACACCTCTCTCACCCTCTCTTGGCAGCTCTCTGAAGGGAAGATGATGGAGAGGAGGAAGAAGATTGCCCTGGAGCTTTCAGAACTGGTGGTCTATTGCCGGCCTGTGCCCTTTGATGAAGAGAGTGAGCATCTGCTGAGCTGGTGACCATCACAGGCAGTCACTGTGGCATTACAGACCCTGTGGTGTGCCCCAAGGGGCTGCTTTGGCTAGATCTCAGCAGAGGCTAGATGCCCAAGGTGTCCAAATCACCAGTTTACCTTGGAACTCTGGGTAGCTCCAGAGGGTCCAAGTTCCCTTCCCTGTCCCTCTGTTGCTGGGGTCTGTCAGCACCCAGAGCAGCTGCTGAGAGAGTGGGGCTGGGGATCATGCCTGGTCAGTGGGAGCTGTGTTGGTGCTCTCAGTCACTGGTGTTGGGCACCTGGCAAACACCCACTGGGGCAGAGCAGGGTTGCACAGACCTGGCTGTGCCAGGGGTGAGAGGATGGTGTGAGGAAGGAGCTGGGGGTTAGGTGTCAGCAAAGGGAGTGTGCTGCTGGCTAATACAGTGCTGTCCCCTCCCAGAGATCGGCACAGAGAGGGCCTGTTACCGAGACATGTCCTCCTTTCCCGAGACCAAGGCAGAGAAGTACGTCAACAAGATCAAGGGCAAGAAGTTCCTGCAGTACAACCGCCTGCAGCTCTCCCGCATCTACCCCAAGGGCCAGCGCCTCGACTCCTCCAACTACGACCCCCTGCCCATGTGGATCTGTGGCAGCCAGCTGGTGGCACTCAACTTCCAGACCCCAGGTGAGGGCAGCAGGCAGGGAGGGGAGGCTGGCTCCTGGGAGTGCCCTGTGCCCCCTCCAAGCCACCTGCTCCTGGCAACTGGGGCACTGGGAGGGGCTCTGGGTCTTGGAAGGGCTCTGCAGGCAGTGAGACCTGGGTTAATATGCTCCAGAGGGCTGGACTGAGCCAAGGAGCTGGGCTGAGGCTGGGAATTGTGCCATGAGGATGAGAGGAAATGGAGAGAAGGCAGGGAGTTCTCCCATGTCCCTGGTGACAAGCAGGGCAGGCAGGGAAGGTGCCAAAGGGGATGGTGCAGCCTCAGGCTTGGGACACCAGCTGCTTGCATGGTCTGAGTCCAGCTGGCTGCTCTTCTTGCCTTTCCCCAGCTTCCATTCCTGCTCCTGCCGTGCAGTCCAGCCTTCCTTTCCCTGGCCTTTGCCAAGCCCTGCTGTGAGCCTGTTCAGCTCACCGGCACACCAGCAATCGACCTGCCTCTTCTCCTGCCGGCTTTTTCATTCCTTCTGTGAATTCAAGCATCTCACAGGGGCTTTGGCAAACGCTACAGTCAGCACAAGGAAAACTGCAAAAAGCAGGAGGAAAAGAGGAGGATGACCCATGGAGTACTGGGTAGATTGTGCATGAGTAGTCACCTCATGGCCCTGACACGTGCACAGGCTGCAGTGGGGACACATTGCTCAGCATTGCCAAGGGCTTCCTGTGAAGCACCAATGATGGGGGTGATGATCCAGCTTGTGAAAAGTGCCTCTTCCATGTCCTGTGTCTCCTGCCTGTGCTCTCCAGACAAGCCCATGCAGATGAACCAGGCCTTGTTCATGTCCAGTGGCCAGTGTGGGTATGTCCTGCAGCCGACCAACATGAGGGACGACGTCTTTGACCCCTTTGACAAGAGCACGTTGCGGGGCACAGAACCGCTCTCCATTTCCATTGAGGTCAGTACCTCCTCCTGGTGTGGGGGAATGCAGGATCAGACCCCAGTGTTTATACCAGATTTGGGGTGAGAGAATGGTTTTTCTGGGCTCCTCAGCAAACCCCCTCAGCCCCTGTCCCACAGCACAGACTGGGAGAGCCCTTGCTGAAGAAGGGCACCCACAGGTGCTGCTCAGGGTGCCTGGAGAGGAGCAGCAGGGGCATCCCTGGACGCTCCCCCCAGGACTCCTCCTGTCCAGGTCCCAGTGCCAGCAGATGGCATCCATGAGCCACAGAGGTGGCAACCCCGTCCCCAGAGCCTGGCTGGGACTGCATCCACAGGCGAACAACACAAGAGCCGTGCCTTGTCCCCTCCTTGTCACTCACTTGCTCCAGGCTCGATGTTTCCATTTCCCCTTGCTCATGGCGGGATGCTGGAGGTCAGGGCAAACTTTTCAGGCCATTTCTGTGTTGTGCTGAGGGTGGGGGGGGTGCCAAAGGATGGGCTGTGGATGCTTGATGAATTTTTATTACTTCCCTAATGGTGGAACTGAGGCTGGATTGTTCCTGTCAGCTCTCAGAGCTGCACAGCAGAGGCTCTGCAGGGACATGGGACAGTTCACCAGGCAAAACTCTTGGAGGGCTGTGCCAAACCAGCTGGTTCTCATGTTTGGATCAGAGGGATCCAGTAGCCTGTACAGGTATTCCCTGTAGTCTTGGAACCAAGTTATGGGTCAAGACTCCCTTGGCAGTCCCCTCAGCTGCTGTAGACCTTGGAGAGGATGAAGTGGAGATCCTGCCTTTAGGTGCTCACAGGTTTCCTCTGCAGCCACCTCTGTTTCAGCGTGACCCCACCTAAAAAAGCCACAGCCCTTTTCCATGAGGACACCCCATCATGTGCTCTCTGCACCACTGACCTCATGCCCACTGTCTCCCTAAAAATTCCCTGTCCCCTCTGTTTTCCAAGCTCTTCCTGCACCTCAGGATGTGGCTGCCACCACCAAGTGTCAAGAGTCATTGTGCTGTATGCAGTGAATGTCGCCTTTAAGAGACAGGCTCAGCCTCTTGTTCTCTAGCAAAACTGCCTGCTGTCCCCACCAAAGCCAGCTCTCATGGATGGAGAAGCCATCTCGAGCTCAGCATGACTCAAAGCACATGATCCAGTGTTGGCAGCAGGTCCTTCCCCTGCAGCAGCAGCGTGCCGACAGCACGCTGGAGCGACATATGGCCACGGGCAAGAGGGAGCTGCGATTGCTTTCTCCTGCGAGGGAGCAGGTTGTCATTTGAGTGGAGCACAGACTGTGCTGCAGACACGAGGCAGAGCAGTGGTGGAGAGCAGCTCCTTTTCCTCCTTGCAGTAAGGCAGGAGGGCTGAGAAGTTTCAGCAAGGATGCGGGGGTCCAGCGCAGCGCTCCTGGCAGGGAACAGCGCTCGGCTGGGAGCCCAGCTCCAGCTTGGCAAGCTGGGGGAGGGATGCTGTGGCCCAGGCCTGGCTGTGCTGGCAGCAGGCAGGAACCTGGAGCAGTTCAACTGCTTTTTTTTATGGCTTACAAGTCAAACTGGGGCTCAAGAACGCTATAGGAGTTTCCAGGGGTGGGAGCTTGGGAGTCATTCTCTCCAAGATGCTGGGCTGGGCTGGCTGGCTCTGCTGCTTCTTTCTCCAATTAGCAGAGCCAGGGTGATTTATTTGGGAAGAAAATGTCTTGGTATGCAAACACATTTTTTCCCCCTTTGTTCCTGTCTGTTACCAAGTCTCTCCTGCTCTCTGCTCAGGTCCTGGGGGCCCGGCACCTTCCCAAAAATGGAAGGGGAATCGTTTGTCCTTTCGTGGAGGTGGAGGTGTCTGGTGCTGAGTATGACAACGCCAAGCAGAAAACAGAGATTGTGGGTGAGTGGGGTGGTGAAGGGAAGGGAGAGGGATGCACCAGCACTCCTGATGCTGGTGTGAGCCCTGGGCTCTGCAGCAAAGCCTGGCACTCAGCTGAGAGCTGCCCTCGTGCTGCCCCCGAGCCCAACATCAGCCATGGGGGCAGTGTGAGGACTCAGTGGGGCTGCCACTGACAGCTCTGTTTTGTGAGCAGCTGACAACGGCCTGAACCCTCTCTGGACCCCGAAGCAGTTCCACTTTCAGGTCAGCAACCCTGACTTTGCCTTCCTCCGCTTTGTGGTCTATGAGGAGGACATGTTCAGCGATGAGAACTTCCTGGCTCAGGCCACCTTCCTGGTGAAAGGCTTGAAGACAGGTGAAGCACTTGGGACAGCAGGGAGGGGTCATGGTGGTTCTCACCCATTCACACTGTTAGCCAGGGGGATGCTGAGTTTCATGGGAGGGTGTTGTTGGGCCCCAGGCTGGCTCAGTCCCTCCTGTCCCCATGACAGGTCACATTCCTAGCCAGTCAAAGGAAGGCAGAGCCATTTGCTAACATCCCTTGGGGCCAACTGGCACTTTGAAGGAAATCTGGGGGTTTGAAGGATCACAGAATCATAGACTGCTTTGGATTAGAAGGGACCCTAAAGGTCATCTTTGTTTCTGCCCCACTACCCTGGGCAGGGACACCTTCCACTACCCCAGGTGGCTCTGAGCCCTGTCCAACCTGACCTTAGAGACTTCCAGGAATGGGGCAGCCACAGCTGCTACTGGCAGAAGAGAAAAAGGGTTTTGTGGGAGAAGGACCCCTTCAGCTCTGTGCCAGGGCACTGACACCTGACCTGTGCAGCGAGTGACACCAGGGCTGTCTCTGCCGTAGGTTTCCGAGCTGTTCCCCTGAAGAACAACTACAGTGAGAACCTGGAGCTGGCTTCTCTGCTTGTCAAGATAGACATTTTCCCTTGCAAGGTGAGACTGGCTGCACACACGAGAAGGTGACTGCACTGCAGGGCTGAGAGCCAGTGAGCCCAGCCTGGCCCTGCCCCCTGTCCTGCTCTAGTTGGGGCAGTGAGGCTCAGTGGTGCCTGCTCCGAGTGCCTGTGGATGGCTGAATTCCCAGTGCTGCTCCATAGTAATGCCCAGCAGGAAAGCAAGTACTGGGTCTGCCTCCTGCAGCAGTCAGGGTGTTTCAGGCACGGTCCTGCCTGCACTGTGTTTGACTTGCCTGGAAATCCCTTCAGCAAAGCTGAAGGAGGTGGGTTTGCCACAGTTCCTGTCTGCTCCAGGGACATTGAGCTCAGGATCACAGAGCTGGCTGGCCTGGGGCTGTCCCTGCTGGCATAAATGGAGGGCAGGGCTCCTTCTGAGACAGATGGTTCTTTTATTTCTTCATTTAAAACGGTGCTGGTGGGAGCCAGCAATGGCTGTTAGAGCAGCTGCACATTGCAAAACCCAAGCCCTCATGAGCCCTGGACAGCCTGCAGGGCAGCCTGGGCCCTGCACCACAACTGCCCTTACTTCAGGATGTACACTTTGATATCACAAGCCCTCAACTACAGGATTTTTTTCCTCATCCAAGCAGGAAAATGGCGAAATAAACCTCTTCAATGCTTCATCCCTACGGGAACGAGCAGGGGATGGCTCCAGCCAGCTGCTGGCAAGCAGAGGCAGAGAGGGGTCCTTTGAGTTGCGGTACCAGCAGCCTTTTGAGGATTTCCGTGTGTCCCCAGAGCAGCTCGCTGACCACTTCGAGAGCCGGGAGCGAAGGTGAGGCCAGTGCTCCTTCAGCTCTTCCCCTGCAGCACAATTCTCCCAGCAGATGAATGCAGCCTTCCCCTAACCCAAAGTGGAGCTGCAGCCTCGTTTGCTGCCTGGAAACCCTAAATTCGAGCTGCAAGTCGTGCCTGTGCTTGTGGGAGTGTCACTGCTGTGGGAGTAGGGTGGGACACCACAGCTGGTGGCATTATCCCCAGTCATGGGGGACGTGGCTGAGCCCCCACTTCCCTCCAGTGGGCAACTTGAGACCAGCAGAGCATTGTCCTTGGCCATCCCACGGTGAGCTGAGCTGTGTCCCCTGTCTGTGCCCCCTTCCAGGGTACTGCGGAGGACCCGGGTCAACGGGGACAACCGGCTGTAGCCCATCCCGGCGGGCGAAAGCACCTCCAGTGCTTGTGAATCTCACAGCACGCTGTGAACTGGTTTCTATGGAAACGGCACTGCTATGGCCTACTTTCAGGCAGCTTTTCCAGTTTCTCTGCTGAAGTGTGTTCAAGTGGAGAACTAAAAAAAATTAAAAATATTGGAAATAGACCCCACCCCTAACCAACCCCAAGCACCCACCAACCTTCACCACGAAGCCCTTAAGAAGCGTGTCGGTGCGGACAGGCTGCCAGAGGCGAGAGACCAAACTGTCTATAATCACGAGAAGAGACCTAAAAAATCCCCATCCGGCCTCTGCTCTGCCTGTAATCCAATCGTGTGCAGCTGCTGGAGCCTGTTTGCAGCCAGCTCGTGCTGTGTCCAGTCCCAGGGCTCTGGGCCAGGTGTGACTGCAGTGACCACAGCAGCCCCTCTGTCCTGGTGACACCACATCTGACCTGTATAGCCACTGCCGAAGGGTCCAGTAGTGAAACTCTACATTTACAGGGCCGCTCTAGCTTTAAACGACAATAAAAGTGTCAGTATTACATGTGTGCTGGCTCAGGTGTCTGGTGGTCTGTGCCCTGCAGATCAGGGCAGAGCTGAGGTGCAGCTGTTCCTCAGGGGAGGTCGCACTGCTCCTCCTTCCTCCTGGCTTCAGTGGAGGAAAAATAACCAGGAACAGCCCCAGGTTTTATGCTGTTCACTCAAAAGTGTAAAACAAAGTTATGTGCTCCAGCTGCCCATGCTTTTGTGGGGCAGCCTGGGGACAGAACTCTGGGATGAAGAAGCACCCCTAGGGCAGAGGTGTCTGGACTCAGCATCCTGCTGGAACACTCACTCATGGCTTTACCCCATGGAAAAGTTGTCATTCTTTTAAAATAAACAAGGAGGTTGTGCTGGAGCACTCCCAACCCAGCAGCTGGAAGGCAGGCACAGCCATTCCTGGGCTTAAGGGCACCACCCCGGGCTCTCCCAAGCCACCAGTACAAGCAGCAGTGGACTCATGTTTGTCTTTTACACTCTTTATTTAGGAACAACCAAAAATGTCTGGTTTCATTTCAACAAACTGTACAAGCAAGCTCTTCCCCTCGCCCACCCTCACATCCACATATACAAAAGGAAGGGAATCTTGCCGTTCACTTCTCAGAAGTGGCATTGTTGCTACAGGGAGTTCTTGCCCTCAGAATAAGAGCAGGTAAAGTCCATAGCACATACAAGCTACCCTAGCCCTAATAATAGCTACAGCCCACAATCACAGGCAGCTTCTTTTTTTGTTTCCTCTTTAAAACCTTTACCATAAGTAAAAACTATTTCCTGTTTCACACGATTGCCAAGGTGACCATTTAAAATTGTGGTCTTAAAAAAAAAACAAAAACAAAAACCAAAGTAACAACCCCCTGGAACCCCCCAAACCTCCCCGGTACAAAGACAGCTTTACACAGCAGAGCTCTCACCCTGCTCCCTCACTGCACCGGCCACCCTTATGAAAGGTCCCGTTGCAGCTACAATTACATTTTCCTTTGGATAAATCCAAGCAAAAATTCCAGGTCATTCAGCACCAGCATGATTTCTAAATAACAATAATTAAAAAAAAAAAAAAAAAAAAAAAAAAAAGAGACCCCGTTAGGCTGACTTTGTGGTCTGCTTAGAAACAAAGTGATCAACACGCTGTTCCCAAAGTCTCTCTTTTAGTGCAATGTTAGTATGTGCAAGGGGAATCACAGCCACGTACCCATAACACCACCACGAGCCAGATGGGGCAGAGAGAAAGTGCAATTTTAGCTAGAAATTTTCTATGCCATGGATTCCTAGCCCAACCTTCACTAGCACCAGTAAGCAAGAATCCTCCTAACACCACCTCCCATCAGTACAGGGAAAAATGGGCTTTAGTTGTGCCACCAGAATGTGTCAAACATCAGCCAACAGAACACTTGGGCCGTAACAAGAAAACCCAAAATTTAAAGAAAAAAATTCCAAAAAATTCACTGCTTACATAACAGAGCTCCCTTGCTCTGCTTTAAAGTTTTGTGATGCCAATCCAACATTCCTGGCACACACCACTGCCAGTAAAGCACACAGCATAAACTAAATTTCCCAATAAAAAGAACAGGGATAGCCTGCAAGTGCCTTGTTTCCCTCCATGTGTTGTGTTGCCTAATCTTACCCTGCTGGTTTTGGGATCAGCTGAAAAGTGACACCAGAGGTTTACAGGTCAGTTGAATCACATCAAGACATTGATTTGAAGAGAACAAAACCAAAATTATCTGGGCAACAGGGGAAAGAAGTTTACAGGCATGTTAAATTCTGTCACCCTGATGAGAATGTGCAGCATCACATTCACTTTGAGCCCAAGTGCTGAAAATAATCTTTTTCTTCTGATTCCCAATGAGCCAGCTTCTGATCAGGTTGCCTCTGTTACATCTGTAAGAGAGGGGCTACAGGTAAAATAACACAACACTTCAGCAGGTAACCAAAATGTGTTGCTTTCCAATTAAAATACAATACCCAAAACCCTAAATGAAAAACCAGCCTATTTCTACCAGCTTCCTTCTGTTGAACTGTCAGGGTACATGTAACAAAAAATAACCCAGCAGGTATCTTCCAGCTCCCTTGTGAGCATCCTCCATCCAAGTGAAGGACTACAGTGTTTCTCTGCCAGCAGCTACTGCTTTTGCTGGTGGCTTCTGGTGACCAACTCTGAGAGGGGACATGAAGTCACACTAAGTACCTTCAAGCACCTGTGCCCATCTTCTCACCACGCTGCAGGCCTGATGTGCAGCATCACTCAGCTCTCAGGCAAGTGGAAATAGCCTGTAGACCACGGTTTGTTTAGTGTTCTGCTAAATACAAAAAAACCCCACAAAATTCCAAGGATGCTAACTACAGAGCTGAAGAAAAATAAGGTACCCAAATGTAATGTGGAACAATGTCTAGAAATCTCATGGCAGGGGCTGCTGACATCAGTGAATAAAGAAACTCAGTTCCCTGCACCAGGAGAACCAGCAGCCCTTTCCACGAGCAAGCCAGGCCAGCACAAATCAGGGTTTCGGGTTATTAAGCAATTGGATTGTGCCCTTAATCTAAGCAAGCCTCGGAGACATAAGTAACAAGATTCACATGGATTAAAATTGATGGTTTCTGCTGTGCCTGCCAAGCCCAAGCTAAGGCATAGTGGATGGAGGTGGAGAATTTAATTTCCCTTCCTTACTGATGCTGGCTACATCACCTTGATCTTACACCCCTTTCAAGTCAAAATAGTCATCTTTGATTAGATGATGATAAATACTCACACACTGTGAAGAATTGTGGTGACACTTAAGCCTCTCAACACCACAAGAGCTGCTGTTGGGACTGTAAAGCCACCTCTAGATTTTTCTTTTCAGTTTTGGATGCAAACACTTTTCCAATGTCCTGCACCAAAACCAGAGTCTCTTCGGAGATGGCACCTGTTTCTCCTCCTCAGCAGAGGAACAGAAGACCACAGAGCTAAACCCTCAAAAATCTTCAGCTTATACTTTTATGGAGAATTCAAGTCAACTAAAAAATGCAGATAACAAGGAATGTAGGAGTTAGAAAGGGAACTCGATCATTTTTTGATTTCTTTTTTGTCTCTAAATCTTACCCTCCCCACGCAAAGGCGTTTGCCAGCCCCGTTGCCATGTCCGAGGGGAGTCTGCATGGAACCACTTTTTAAAATTCCTCCGACCCAAAAGAAAGAAAACTCCTGCTGTGCTTGTATGAATGCATGGAAACAAAGCTCAAAAACCTCAGCAGCTTCCAACCCTCAAGGCTGGTTTTTCTGTGTACACCGGGAAATTCTCCCTCTAGCTCACAAGACTTCTTTTCAATTTTTCTGGAAAACTGGCTGAACACAATCCAAGTGAAAAATATTTCAGCTAGTGCATCAAAACATGATTTGAAGGGACCAGTTCATACCATAGTCCTTAAGCATTCCTGTAGATGGAGTGGGGATCACTCTTCCAATCAGCCATAGGCCCTTAAGTGTACACCAAAAATCGCACAGAAAATCACCTTGAATGGGCAAACTACACTTCCAACGTATTTATATAGCAAGTAGTTAGTAAAAGTGTACATTTTTAATGTACATCTTAATGCAATAAAGAATCAATGGCATATTTGAACTGTATATATGTGTAGTTAAATAAACCTGCATGTACATAGACACTACAGAGTAAATTGACCTACCTGTATTTGTTCTCTGAAGGTGACACTGTACATACATCCATATTCTCAGGCTGCACGACTCCCAGATCTGCTTTCAGCTCTAAATAATACAACACCCAGATTCTCCCACCCTCTCTGATATTTTGGGGTGCACAGGATTGCCCTGGGGCTGACACCACAGGGCAGCTGTCCCTGGTCCCCAAAGAGAGCCATGGGGATGCCACTGGCTGAGCCTTCACCAGCCAAGGTGGGATGGCTGCTGGTCATGCTTCCAACTGTGTCATGACCATCAGCAGTGCTTCCACAGGGCAAATTTAGGGAGCCTGGTGCCACACAGGCTGCTCCAGGTCAGTGCCACCCCTGCTCACAGTGTGGTGGGACAGTTGGTTTGGCTGTGGGATACACAGTGGCCCCATCCAAGGCGTCACCTCACTCTCTGTGGGTGTGGTCACCTCCATCTGGAGCACATGGTCACACCTGGCCACAGTCTCACAGCGTGTGCCAGGGAACCCTGTGACCTCAGGAACAGGCATCCAGCACATCCCACCAGGTGAGGGGAAGCCTCTGCCAAAGCACTGAGCAGCCACAGCCCCTTCCAGCAGCTGAGCAAGGCGGCCTCTTGAAGAGAAGGCAAAGAAAGAATTGCAAAAGCAAGCACAATTAAAGGTAGAAATCAGACACCATCTTTGGAAGAGGTTCTGAAAGAGCTTTTTTGGTTTTAGACCAGATTTTTGTAAATCTCTGGATCCGATCCTTTGGGGTTTGCTACCCACCCTCCTAATAAATATCATTTACCACTAACAATAAAGTCTCCCACATTAAAAAGCTCTCACTAAATAAAAACCTTCTACTGAAAAAGTTTGGCTGACTTGGCTTGGCAAAAAATAAGGAGCTGTGACTACTCTCCATAAATACATCAGCAGATAAACACCAAAAACTATTTAAGTTAAAGGACAATGTTGGCTCCAAAACAAACCAGGAATGAACCAGCCATGAATTAATTCAAACTAGAAATTTAAATACAGTTTCTAACCACTCAAAGGCAGTCAATTTCTGGAATAGCCTTGGAAGAGCAAAAGTGAAGGCAAAACATGGAACCAATTTGGAGCTGGGATTTGATTAGTTTGTGACAGAATCATCTGACACAGCATTTAGCTGGACTATTCAGCTCTAGAGTTTCCCTTCTAGACTTTGATTCCTATTAGAAAAGAATATTTAAAGCAAAAATGTTCAAGCAGTTGCATCACACAGCAACCACCCAAGACAACACGCATTAAAAATGGACAGGTACCAGGCAGGATAACTGGGAAATTTATTTTGCTCTTTTGCCAGAACTATTGCACATGGCCTGGGGGAAAAAAAAAGGGGAAAAAATAAGAAAAGAATAACAAAAGGACTGGATCAAACACTTGAAATCACCAGCAGTGCTGTAGGAGCATCTGCCATGTAGGGCTGCAAGAAGGAAACTTCCCAATGGCAGCAGAGCCGCTGCCTTGGAGACAACAATGACTTGAACCACTCACAGCCACACTGTGACTCTGCATTTGTTCTCTGAAGAACAGACTGTTCTCTCCAAACAATGAAAAGGATTCCAGGTCAGGATGCAAAAATTATTATGTGCTAGTTCTGAGATTAAAGAGAGACTTGGAGATTTAACAGGCTGTTACAGTCAGTCTCCAGGAGCACAGGGGAAAGTGTTCTAGTCAGCAAGGGACAAATGATACCAAACTCCATCTCCTGGACTGCCCAGGCCTGGGAACCTGCTGCTTATCAGAGAGTATGCAGTGCTCACACTAACCTCATCTGGAGGGATGAGAATCTCACTCAAATTCAAGACTGGCACTTTTCTTCTCAAATCCCTTCCCTTTCATAATACACTCACACTTGTGTGCCCACAAAGCCCTTCACTGCCAGGGCTTAAGGACCAGAAAAGGCAGAGAGGATATATGCAGCCATGCCAACCTTTAGAGAACAAACACCTTAACAGACAGATGAAAAAAAAAAGAAGGAAAAAGAAACAACTACTATGCCATGATAGTCCATATCTAAACAATGACTTTGTTTACACAATGTCTGAGATTTGTTATGCTTGTATAGGCAGCTGTAGGCATCGGTATATGAATATGAAATCTGAAAGTCTGTCACTGGAAAGCAAACAGGAGCATCCTATTTCCTGGGTGCGAGCTCCCAGCTGTCTCCTCAGCTGGGCCACCGAGAGCTCAGCACCGAGCACCCAGTTTGTGCCTGTGCTGTCTCGTGTGCTGTGCTCAAAGGTCTCATGGATGGCAGTGCTTCATCACTACGTCCTGCGCCTCAGGCTTGCATCAGGCCGGCCCATGGGTTTCTTAAAAATCACAAATTTCTTCTCAAGGGTAAGAGCGGATCCTCCGGGGCTGGTGGTTTGAGTTCAGTCTGTTTCTGAAAAAGAACAGAGTTGTCAGAGATGCTCCTGGCCTTGATCCAGGTGGGGTGCTGGGTAGGGAGGGAGGGAGGGAGTGCCTCAGGATAGGCAAGGTCAGGAGCCTTGATAGTCAGCTGCAAAGAAGAGCTAGCAACATTCAGAGGGGCCAGAAAGCCAAAATCCTTGAGGGAATGGAGCTGGCTTTGCACCCCTAAGGATGCACCTTTGCTAAGCACCTCCTGCCTCTGTGCCACGAAAGTTGACAGGACTCCCTCGCTCTGGCTGGCAGAAAGCCATGCTCAGAGGGCACTAGCAGGGGCACAGCCACCTCCTCCTCAGCACAAAAGCTGTCCCCCCACCAGTCCCCAAACCCACCATTCCCCTGCAAAGCACACAGGATGTGCAGCAAAGGCAGGACCCATCCAAGCCCATGCTCCACCTTCTTCAAATTAGATGGGAATGGAAGCAATGATTTTTACTAGACTTTTATAATTATTTTTTAAGGCCTGCAGCCATGGTAGAGATATGTGGGAAGGTCCAAAGCAAGGCAGTGGGGCTGGAGAAGATCCCAGCTGGCCAGTAAGGAGCTGTGTGTGTGGACCACCATGGGACAGGGCCAGCACTCGGCCATCTCTATCTGGTGGGAACCCTACCAGGCAGGAAACAGCCCCCAGCTGCACTGCAGAAAAACCCACAAAGGGCTTGGAAAGCACCTCTCCTCTCTACCACGCACACACAGACACACACCTTCCAAGAGTGAGCTTTGGAAGAGGAGTTCTTTCCACATCCCCTCCTGCCTTTGCAGCCTCCACCTT
The DNA here is from genome assembly GCF_971803275.1 of Cyanistes caeruleus. NCBI lineage: Eukaryota > Metazoa > Chordata > Aves > Passeriformes > Paridae > Cyanistes > Cyanistes caeruleus. The sequence goes on along the minus strand of NC_141716.1, from coordinate 9,509,934 downwards.
CACCACCTGAGCCTTTCTCCACACCAAAGAAGGATGTGCACATCTGGAAAGCAGGAGAGAGGCAGGCAGGGCTGTGTCTGCTGCTGGAGGTCAGGCAAGGACATGGAAGGAACCAGCGGCACAGCACAAGAAGCCAGGCCCCTTTCTTCCCAAATAAATAAATAAATAAATAAATAAATAAATAAATCCATGGGCCATCTTCCCACAGGGCAGGCAGAATGACCAGACACTCCTAAAGTTTTACACCAGCTTGAAATAAAGCCCGGATTTGGCTTCTGAGAGGTGCCGGCACACAGTGACCAAGGCAGGAAAGGGCAGGCAGGCAGTAGCACTCGTGTCATCCTGCCAGACCCTCCTCACTCTCCTTCCTTCGAGCCTTTCTTTCACAGACCGAGCTCCTCACCACTTCCTCAGTTAAAGCTCAAACACCGACCCCTTCGCTGCTTCCGAAACAGGAGAGGCCCAGCGCCCCGCGCCACCCCGAGCCCTCCCACGCCGAGGCAGAGGCCTTACCCAGCCCTGTGGCGGGCGGTGGGCCGGGGGCGTCGGGGGTCCCGGCGCTGCCCTCCCGGCCGCCCGGCTCCCACGCCTCGCTGCTCTCCGACGCCTCCGCGCCGGCTTCGCACGGCCCTTTCCGGCTGCCGGCCGCCTCGGGGCCGCAGCCCCTGCCCTCCTCCTCAGCCTTCACCGCAAACCACACCTTCAGCTGCTGGGCGCCGAGGCGGGCGCGCTCGCAGAGGCCGGGCACGTCCTCCTCCCGCAGCCCCCTGTGCTTCTCGTAGTAGTCCTCGAGCACCTCCCGGCTGGCGGGGCTGACCTCCACCAGCCCCGGGGGGAAAACCCCCCGCCGGTAGTTCTCATACCACTTCAGCTGCCCGTTCTTGTAGCCATAGCGGCTGTCCCCGAACCAGCGAATGACCTCGGCCCGCGGCAGGCCCGTCTGGGACACGATGGCGTCATACTCCTGGTTCGTGGGGCGCTGGGTCTGCACGAACATTTGCTTCAGCAGATGCCGCTGCTGGGCCGTTTTTTTGAAGTTCAGTTTGGTTTTGGGAGGGGTGGGCGGCCGGCTGGAGCTGCCGTCCCCCTTTTCATTTGCGCCGGTCCCCGGTACCTCGATTTTGCCGTTGGACTCGGTCACTCGCAGGTTTTTCAGGTTGATTTTGATGGGACTCACCTTCCTCTCCGCCGAGTTGGGGTTGCTGCCGGAGGCATCCACTGAGCCGTTTTCACTCGTGGCCCTCTGCTCATCCGAGGAGTCTTCCCCTTCCCCGCCGCCATTCTCTGCCTCTTCCTCCTCCTGTTGAGCCACCTCCTCCAGTTTCTTATTCTCCTCCGTCACCTTCTTCTTCCTCCTCTCCGAGAACCAGCTGTCGATCTCCCTCCGTGTCATCTTCGTTTCCCCCCTCAGGCGATTCACCTCTTCCTCCGCTGGAAGGGGATTTTGGGCAAAACTGCTCTCCAGGGCCTTCAGCTGCTCGGGCGCTCGCTCCTTGTACTTGGTTGGGGTGAAGTCGGGTGCCTGGTGCCACGACTGCCGCCGTGGTGGGTGGTGAGGAGCCGGCGTGGCCGCCGCCGCCGCGGGACCCAGCTCGGCTCCTCTGGGTGGGACGTCAAAGGTGATTTCGGGCAGGGAATCAAGAGCACTGTCTCCAGGGAAGATGGCCCGGCCGCCTCTCACGTTCCTGTAGTGGTACCTCCTGTCGCTGAACCATTTTCGGATCTCCTTGGTGGACAAGCCCGTGATCTTTGTCAGCCGCTCGACTTCAGCCTGGCCAGGGAACTGGTTTCTGCAGAAGCTGCCTTTGAGGGCTGAGAGCTGCTCGTGGGACTTCTTGTTTTTGTAGACGTTGGGATCCAGGAAGGTCTGTGAGGAGATGGCAGGGCAGGCGGTGAGCAGGGACTGGGCGCTGTTGACCACCTTGACCCCTGATGTGTTGCTGGAGCTCACGGTGCTGTGCTGCGCCGCCGGCTGCGGCTTGGGGACAGAAGTCACTGCCAAGGTGAAGGAGGAGCTGGTGCCCTTCAGCCCATTTGCCATGATGGGCTGCGTGACCAGCAGCCCCCCTGTCCCCTCTGGCTGCCCCACCACATGGCCTGGTAAAGTTGCCTGGATAAGATGGGGAACAGTCCCAGGATTTGCAACCAGGGGCGTGTTCAACACTGTAATGGTGGGTTGTGGCACAGACTGAATAACAGTGTTGAACATCTTCTTCCTGGCATCTTCAATCTCCTCTGGTGACCAGCTGATGCCCTGCTTCAGCCTCTGGGCAGTGAACCAGATCTTCAGCTGCTCTTCTGGGTACTTGGTCACCACGGTCAAGTAGCAGAGCTCAGCTTTGGTGGGGTAGGGGAACTTGTTGAAAGAGTTTTTCAGGAAGCTGTTGGAGTCCATGGCAGCATTGTATGTGGGAATGCTGCTCAGTGGGATCATCACCTTGGGAAGAGACTTGGATGTAGGGAGCTGCTGATGCAACGGGGGCGGCTGCTGCTGCAGCGACACAAGTTGTGCAACACCCGCCTGCAGAACAGGCACGTTTCCTATGATGGAGCCATTCACTATGTGGGATGACTTTGTTGAACTTGCAGTGGGCTGGCTGACTGGCACAGACCCATTTGGGAATGAATGTTCTCCATCCTTCACCTCTGACTCACCGCCCAACTGACTCGACACGTTCTCCTTCAGTGTGTGAATTTTTTTGGCCTCGGGTTTACCCTTCATTATCTTCATGATAGGGGTTTTGGTAATGATAATTTCAGACTGGCCATCCGCCCCTTCCTCAGGGACCTCTCCCTGCAGCTCATGGCTGCTGGTGGCCTCACAGAGACTTTGCTCCACAGTTGTACGACTGTCCTGCTTCACCAGCCTCCAGACAAAGCTGGTCTCGCCGGCGTGCGACTCGGCGTTGTGGTGCGAGAGCCCTTCGTGGCTGTTGGCCAGGAAGCTGCACCCGACACAGGCGAACGCGGGGTCTTTGCTAAAGTCTGAGTGCTCAGAGTCCAAGTGCCCGAAGAACTGGTGAAGGTCTTGAGATCCAAAGTCACAAGGCTTGCAGATATAAGTGTCACCGTCGGCAATGCCGCGGTGCCCGTTGGACAAAGCTCCATTGTTACTGGTGCTGGCCCCAGCATCACTCGCTGCTGGTCCTTCTGCAGGAGCCTCTGCTTGTGTTCCTTCACGATCATCTTCTCCAGCATCCTGTTCGGTCTCCTGAAGCACCAGTGTTTTTACTGGTATCATGCAGGGAGTTGTGGATTTCCTTTTGCTAGCCATTGCTACAATTGATCCAGAGGACTATTTTTCTTTCATTTAAATGAAATTCAGATTTAGAAAGCGCTATTGCAAGTGCTCTGTGATCCAGATTCCAGCAAGCTCATGATGTCCCAAGGAGCTGTTGACAAATGTTCATATTTGCCACTGAACCTGAGGATAAGGAGAGGGAAGAGGGGTTAGTTCCCTTGGTATTAGACAAAGCATGACTGCTCTGGTATTTAACTGCTTCATTCAAAAAATAATTTTTCTTTTTTCATTGAAAAAAATCCAACTTGACCTTAGATTTACTGTATTTTCACACCTAGACCTGTGAATTGTATGCTTCAAACCCAACACGCAAACATGCCACTTTTACAGCCCACATCAAATTCTCATTTAAGGAGGAAAACCATTGAATTTACCCCTCATTCTGCCCTGTCAAGACCAATCCTTGGTGTTTCAGCAGGGAGAGCAGTACCTAGGCTCCCTGTGTGCCCAGGTCCCAGCTCAGCCTCATGCAGGAGGTGACACCAGGCAGGCTCACCTGGGAAAGCTGCCTGCTTTCCATCACAAAAAAAGCATGAAAAATGCACATATTCCCCACAGATCATTTCAATTTCTTCAAAATCAGCATTTTCCATCCATACCATTGGGAAGTTTCTCGCCAGCTCAGAGCACTGTGCCCGTGCCAAGAGTCTCTGCAGACACCCAGAGCTGCTGCAGGGGGCGAGGAGGCTGAGGTATTTTAGCCCTTCGAGCTCAGCAAGCCTGCAAAGCATTTGGGAGATGCCCTTCCCATGCTGTGGACACTTCATCACTGTTCCAACAACATCTGTGAGTCCTTGTCTGGAGCCACAAGACAAGGTAAAGGCCCCAAGGCTCAGGAGCAGCATCACAATGTTCCTGGCTCCCAGCCTTTCCCTCCCACCACTCGGCAGCTTTTGGCAGCCACACCACCCAGTGCACTGGGGTATTCCCTAACAAAGTGTAATTTCTGCTCAGTGTGAGCCCATCTCGCTGGGATTGCTCTAGCCTGGGATTTGTTACATTTAAAACCAAAACCGAACAAAAATAAGCAAAACCCAACCAAGCTATCAACAATGACTTTTTTGCTTTATTTTTTCTTTTCCTCCTCTGAAGCTAAAGCAGAGCTTGAAGTGCTCCAGCCCCTGGAAGGCCAGGGCTGGCTGAGGCATTAGCCACAACCTTATTCCTGGCCTGATAGAGCTTTCCTACTTGCACAGCAAATGCTCTGTGCCTGAGATCATGACCCCAGGGCAGTAAAGCTGCTGTAGCTGGCACCAGCAGTCATTTGCCTGGTGACACTCCTCTGTCAACCTTTTCTACAGCAACTCTGCTTTTTTTTTTTCCTCTTCAGCAGAGGGATAAAATGGTATTTTTCCAGACTGTAAGGTCACTTGGAAGCATATGGATGCACCGATTCATATTACAAAGACTCTGTGCCAGATTTCGCTGAGATTTACAGTAACAGCAACTGAGCTTTATAAAAACACTCGTAAAAACTTGAACTTTAAAAAAAAAAAAAAGACTTACCATCCTATGAGATGACTCACAGAGGTAATTCCTATCAGTTACAGCAGTTGTGCACCAGCAGCTTTCTCAGATCAGATATTTGGAGCAGATCTCATGCACTGAGAAATGCAGATCAGGCAAATGGTTTGGTGGTGCTTATGCAATACCTCCTGTGCTTAGTTTTCTTGGTAGTTTTTAGAACAGAGGAATGAAAGATCCTCATGCAAAAAAAAAGAAAAAAAAAATTCAAATGAAGGAAGTTCAATTTCAAATGACCTCCCTAACTTTATTAGATTTTTTTTTTAAAAAGCTTGTTCTGAAAGCTGACATCATTTTTTCCAAACAGGAGAGCCTGGATGGCTGGCTCTGGCCTCAGCAACTCTCAGGCACCGTTTGAAAGACTGACGGGAAAACGTAACTTCCCGTTAATGTGGGCTGATCTGAGATTACAAAACAGTCCTGTAAATAGTGTTAGTCATCACTGAACTTGGCATCAGAAAAGACTGCTTGCTATGCTAAGGCATCATGAAGAGCTAGAAGTTATAACTTTAAAAAAAAAAAAAGAAATGTAAATAAAACGGGTTTGAAAGTGAGCTGTATTTAGCCAGTGTGGACTGCACATCTCAATACCTGCTTTATGTCACTCTCATCCCACCTTCTCATGGTTAGCCCTGCCCTCTGCAGAGGGCCAGAAAGTTATTCATTAACATTAGCAAGTGGAATATTTGGATGATTATGAATGGACTGTGCTATTCAGAGGGGAACAGCATCCATTTGACACCAATCCCGAGATCCTCATTTTTGATGCTAAGTTAAACATTACACAGTCTAGCAGGCTGTGATGACCTTTCCAAGTCGAGTCAATTAGGGAAAAAGCATAAGATCAGCCTGAAGGTACAAAATACAGCTTTAAAGGCTGAGAGGAGTTTGATGTCAGGAAAGCAATGCTAAAAGGGAATACTTTCTTCATTTTATCCTGCAGCTTTAACACAGGGAGAAGCTGCTGGGCCCTCTGTAAGCTTTTTTCTTTCCAGCAAACCCCAGAGTGTCCATTACTGAGACAGCTCCAGTCCCTAACAGATCTGACCCAGTGTTTATGGAGTCTCCAGATATCAAAAAGACGATTTTTATCTCTCAACAGAGTAAATTTGATACAAAGCAACGGCGACACACAAAGACCCCCATTGTGCCGCGTTAACAAAGTGCCTCTCCCAAGCACTCCATCGCTATTATTTTGGGTAAATGTGAATGGTCTGACCCACCTACAGAGAACCTAAAAGCTCTGCATTTCATTTACCAGCACATTTGCATCAAACTCTGTGCTCTCTCCAACAACTTTCCTTAAAAATGCAATCAAAGCAGCCCCAGCCACCACAGCTCTCCTGCGGGGCTCCAATATTAATGCCACCTGAGAACACAGATTGCAAATTTTAGCTGGAAGTGAATCACAGTGGCAATTTACTGGGGAAAAAAAAAAATTAATCAAGTGTTCTGTTTGTCCATTTCATTTCCATGGAACAGTTGCATAACCACATGTTGGGAGCATGTTTTATTCACTGCTCACCTTCTGGAATGCACTTAATACTTTAATACACCACTAATATATAACAAAATGGATAATTCACTGGTTTCTCCCTCATTAAAGTGAGACTGTTTAATAGATAGGGTAAATTAATGGCAGCAAAAATAATAAATTGAAAAAGACCCTTACAACTGATCTCAGTGCATATATCACCACTGCAGATGCCTCACACCCATCTGCACAGCCATGAGTGAAGAATTCTATTTCCTATGTATTATTTTATGATTAACTGGAACAAAGAGACAAAGCTAAATGGAAGAGCTACCTGGAGCCAGGAAGACAAAGTTATTGTACTTAAATTACTGGTTTCTATTTCATTTGTACCTATTAATTTCATTGTGAGGTAGCAGAGTAAGCAGGTCAAATGTCCAGTACACCTAAACCATCCCTGCTGCTGGAAATTTAAGGGTAAACTGACTTAAAGCAGAGTAAAACAATTTTTTTCCCAGTGATGCTCACAGAAACTAAGGCTGGAGGGAAAGGTTGCAGTTCCAGGTACAAAACCAACCCTCTGCAGAGCAGCTTTGCCTCTGCTGGGGGAAACAATGCCCAGACCAGTCACAGTGAGCTCTGCAATAGCAGAAAATTTACTTCTGCAGCGATTAACAAAGGGAGGTTTCGAAATCTGCACTGCTGAGTATGAACTTTCAGCTTTTTCCAGCTTGGCTGGATATAACTGGTTTGGTTTTAAATGTTTCACTGAATTAACGAGTTGGGTTGTTAATACAAAACATTCACTGCATGCAGTGCCAAGGTCCCCAGTTAGAAGATTAATTTTTTGTGACCTTTTACAAACCTCGCCTAGAAACAGCAACCAGAAAACCCAGCAGGCAGCAGCACCAGCCAGGACACGGCAGCTCCAGCCCCACTGCCCAGGCACAGGAACACAGGGACAGCTGCCCTCCCCTGCCCCCAGCCCTGCCAGCTCCTGGGTGCCAACGCTGACACCAGGGACAAAACTCCATGGGGACACAAAGGATGGCTGCATGTTCTCTCAGCTCTGGGGCTCTGCTGAAGAGGGAATCCTCCGTTAAAATAAAATTAAATTAATAAAAAATTAGATTTTGAAAAATCAGCACCAAAATAGAAGTAAAATAACAGTTTTCTCAACACTTTCAGTGCCTGCTAGGCAGGCAGACAGGCTCCCCAGGTCAAAGTTAATGTTTCTGTCTCATATGGAGCCAAGCACAATATTGGCACTTTAAATAAAAGCGGTTTGTTGTTAAGTTGAAGCTCTGCAGACCCCAGCTGATAGCATCATCCGAAGGGAAAGAGAAGAAATCAAAGGAGGAAAAAAAGTTGATGTTTTTGAGTTTTTGCCTCTCCCCTTCAGGCTCTACCTCCAGCTAGGGTCAGAAGCTGCAGTGCTGTCTTTGGGAGTTCCAGATGACTTCCCAGTCACATTGTAATTAACCAGGCCATTAAATAAATTAAATTTATCATTAAATAAATGATCCCTGTGGCCAGCACCATCAACCCAAACCTGAGGGCTGAGCCCCCACAAACATCCCACTGTGTTTGACAGCAGATCCCCCCTGCATGACAGGCACCCAGTTTGCCCTTGGAGCCAGCTCAGCAGCCTGGGACTGGGTGCATTTACTGTGGTGCTGGGGAAGGGAGGATAAACAGGTCCATGTATTTGGGGTAAAGACCCATGGCCACCGTGTCGCCAGCCAGGGCAGACCTGGGATTCTTCCTCTTTGGCAGGGCATTAACGTTCCTTCTGCTTTTGCAGTCCATTCATGAGGGGTCATGTAGGAGTTTCACCAGTTTGAATTATTTATGGCTGAAACATGCCCAGTGGGGGCTGCTGCTAATCCATCCCTGGGACATCCCAGCAAAGACCTCTCCAGGTCATATCCCTGTAATTCGATACGAACAGCCAGCAGGGACACATCACCTCTCCAGAGGAACTTCCATGGTGTGGGTGGGACCTCTCAGCCAGCTGTACCAGCATGGCTCTGAAGGAGGAGAAAGGGTAAGATTTGGCAGGGCTGAGCTCCTCTGTTCCTGCTCTGCAGTTGTGCATCCCATCCCAGCTAGCTGAGTCCAGCATCCTCACTGAGTAACTCTGCAAAGGCTGCAGCTGTGAGGAAGTCACAGGATGGGAACATCTCCAGCAGCCTAAAAATGCCAGCAGCAGAGCATCACCCTGGCTGCTGGCACACATCCCCATGCCATGCCCTTGCACCTGGAAGTAGCATCTGCCACCCAAAGCCTGGTTCATAACCCAGACCAAAGTCATGACACACTTAATTCTTTTGGGGTTTAACCCCATTCAGGACTGCAAGCTCATCAATGAGCAATTAGTGAGATTTTCCCCTCCAGAGCAGACTGATACTACACTAACTCTGCAAGCACTCAATCCTCAGGTGATCCTAACACGAACAAGCAGAGCCACCAGCAACACAATAACCACAGCCCCAGAGAGGCCACGCTGGCAAGAAAAGCTCTTCACATCTTATTATTTCACGCTGCACAAATGTACAAACGCACGCACAAACTTCAGCAGTTTTGAGCTTCAAGCAGCATCACAGTCAACGTTTGTACTAAGGAACAATTTCTCTTTATGCCAACTGGTCAGGGTGCTTTGTAGCTTAAGCCTGGCTTTGAAACCGCGGGTACAGTCTAAATGCAGTGGGAGCCGGTTGACCGAACAATCGTATTCATTCTCCATTCCTTGGCAGGCCTAGAGCAGAAAAGCGTCTTTTCCATTTACACCAGTTAAACAGAGCTATTCATTAAAATTTCACCCTTCTCCGAACTGCTGGACTTCTCCATTAAAAACCTGCCTTTAAGAGAAGCCCTCTCCCCTCTGCCCCACAGGGCTCCTCATCCCCCTGTCTCAAGTAGCCACCCATTTCCGAGCTGTGTGTTTGGATTGCTCTTGTGTTGTAACAGCAGCACCTCTCCTGTGTGTTGGTATCTGGGCAGAGGCTGCCTCAGCACTTGGGGACTAAGGGCAATTATCTCTGCTTTGCTTTTATGCTTTTATTTATTATTTTTTTTTCCCCAGACAAGCACAATCTGAGCAAGATGGAAGGTTAGAAAGAGCCAGCTGAAACAGAACACGATTAGAGTATAAAAATAGGTCACTGGGATAATATAACCTTTAGACTATTGGCAATGTGCCCCCCTTAGAGACAAGCCTGTGTGCTATATTTCAGGAGAATGTGAGGAATAAAAAACAACCACCACGACACACATCAAAACAAAACCACTGATCATCCCTCGGAGCTTTGCGTGCTTCTGTTTGAACATCACTAACATTAATTCACTCCTTTTCCTCTGCCCTCATCCATTTGATTGAGCACAAAATAAATGTTATGTAATCATACCATTAACATCTTCCAAAAAAGTAATAATCTCTTTTGGCACAGAGGCTTCATTACAGATTTGCTCCGCATTGCACTACCTTAGCAGGGTTCACAGTTCCAGCATCCCAGGGACCCACCTCCATAGCTTCAATCCTCACATTTTGTCCAGGCTGCAAATCATTCTCAGCATTCCCCCAAAGCAAAAGGCCCAACAGACAGATAAGCACATCTCGACAGAGCCAGCTCTGAGGTTAGCACTACCAGCAGAGGACACCAGATAGCATTAATGGAGCTTCAAGAAGTCCCTCAGCTCATCAGTATCTGGGTGTCCCATCACCTCACACTCAGCTGGTGACTGCCAGCAGCTTGGTTTGTGCCTGGACAGGACAGTATGACCATGCTTGTAAACACTGGAAGTTCCCATTTCAGCCCCTCATGCTTTCTCTAGGATGTTTAATCTTTGCTTGCATTGTCAGGGATTTGTCTGTGATTTGATCTGAAACACAGGCACCTCAAACAGCCCCTCACATGTCTGTTATATCCTGCCACACCACCTTCAGATGTGCCAAACGCCTCATGATCCCACCCTCAGAGCTCCTTGTCAAGCATCACCATTTCTGTAGGACAAGCCCAGCTCTGGCAGACACAGCCCTTCAGAATGTATGTGAAGATGAATAGGTTACACCTAAAATACACTTTGTGTTTTTATTATCTGAAATTGCTGAACTGGCTCAAAGACAAAAATCTACTGGGGAGCTCAGAACAATGAATACCAGAGGTAGAACTTTGTCCATGTCAAATTTCCGACAAGGATATTTGAGACTTTTAAATCAGCAGGGAAGGCTGAGCTGGTGAGGAGCCCACAGGCTGTGAGCACCCACAGAGCCACAGCCCCACTGTGCTCTCAGTGCTGCTACAGCCTGCCCCTTCCCAAGGAATCATCCTGGGGAGCCCACCTTTCTGATGTACCCCTGCTCCCAACCCCACTGCCAGGCTTGCATATCACCTCCATACGGGTGACCTTAATCGAGGGGCCATCACCCCAAATTTGGGAACCACAGCCCTAATGCGAGCACAACATTTACTGTTAAAAGAAAACCAGTGTCAGCTTTTATACCAGCACCAAAATGATCCCACTGCAGACACAAACCCAAAAGCCTGTCACACAGGTTTCTCACCGAGCATCCAAGTCCCCTGTGGAATGGAGAACCGCTTGCTGAAGCCAGGCTGATCACCAGTTACCGAGCAGCCGCATAAGGGACAGACCCGCAGCAATTCCAGGGAAGTAAAGAGTGCCCAGAGCTTTAAAACAAGATGTGGGTGGGAAGGACTAAACCAAGCTACTAAACAGTACCAGAGGCGCTGGAGCTGATCATCTGCAGCACAGCCTGATGACTACAAGTGCTGCAGCCCCTTCCCAGCTGAGCATTTTCAGATTACTTCATCCCCGTGCCCTTTTGCAATATGCAGCTTTGAGAGCTGCGTTACGTCCTGGCTCAGCCTCATCTCCCATTCCTCCACTTACAGTTGCTATAACCAAAAAGAAAACTGCAAAATACTTTGTCTGAAAGCAAAGAAACAGGGTTTGACAGGTTGGGATCGTGGATTATTTTTTTCCATCCCCATGGATTCTGCCTCAGAGTCGTCCTTTCAAACCTTGCGCGCAGCCGATGGCTTTTGCAGCTTATTGAGCCCGCTGGTTTATGGCAATGTTTTTCTGCTCACTGAACTGGCTCATTCTTTCAGCAGAACAAACTGTTCCACGTTGAGGCAGGAGTTGGCTGTGTTTTAACAAAGGATTTTTCCCTTCTGACAGTGTTTTGCAAAAGACCCAAAAAAAGGAGTTTGGAGCCAAGTTACAAAAGGTCAGGAGAGGCGAGTCAAGCACTGGGTGTAGTTCCTGTATGTCACAGCCAGACAAGGAAATGGGTGGGGAGAAAAGGAATGGCACTTTGAGCTGCAATTATATGTATAAAGTGATATTAATGAGGAATGGGCTTTTAAATGAGGATGACAAGCATGCAGGCACTGTAATTTTTGCTGTACAACAGCAGGCTTGTTAGGTAGGCTGAGGCCTCCACAATCATTTATCCATGTGAAGCATGCATTTGAGAGAGTTCAAGTAGCACTAGGAGTGAGAAAAAGGCAGTCTTATTTGCTTCCCCTCCCCAAGCTGATTTCAAGGAGCTACCGCACTCTCATCTCCCGTCAGCCAAATGAATATTCAAAAGGCTTTTGCCAAGCCAGCGCCAGTCAATCAGGGAAACAATGCTGCAGGGGAAAAAAACGCCTGGGCTGAGAGACCTGTGTGAGACGGGCACCTTGTTCCTCACCACGGCTCTGCTTTAGCATCCAAACCTTTAATGTGGTGCACGGTGCTCCTGCCAGGTCTGCTGCTCTGCCTGCTCCATCCCTGCCACCCCACAGGACAGCAGGGCTACAGCACAGCTGCTGGATGGAGGATGAGCATCCCGAGCCAGGGTGCTGCAAGCGGGGAAACATCCCAGGATTGTGGTCCAGCAACACAGCCCTCCTGAGCGAGTTGGTGGTGGATGTTCCCCCTCTTCTGCTACAAATGTTTTCTGCATGGGATGGGCAGGTTCCTGGTGAGGCCTCAGCCCCTGCTCAGCAGCAGCAGCTGGTAGGAATTGGGTCTTTCCGCTCTGTGCACTGTACATGGGACAAGCCAGGATGGACAACTCCGGCCTTGCAGATGTTGGGAGGAGGGAGCCAAGGGGATCTGCAGAGGTTGACAGTATGTCATGCCTAATACTCAAGCTTTTCCAGGCCTCAGAGGATCCCTGAATAGAAAGAAACCACCCACCACTGGAACACAGCCACTTTTGTGGCTGGAAGGGGCAGATGTTCAACCCCATACAACAATGCAACACAACAGTTGAGGCTGTAAGTGAAGAATGCTGCATCCACTTAAAACTGAAGAGGGAAATTCGGGACACCATCTAATTCTAGAACTACCATTTGGTCCTGGTACTTAAAGTTCACATACCTACTCTGCAAGAGTGGCACAGGGTTTTCTTGCATTGCCTTAAATAGGCAATATCCTGGATTAAAGCACTGAACCACAAGAACTTCAGAAGCATATGGTTAGACTGGCAAGTGCTCAGCTCCTTCAGCTGGAAAACCAGTTCCCAAATAAGTTCAGTTCCTTTTTAGCACCTACATAAGTGACAGAGTTCCAGAAGTCCCAACTGGACAGCACGGGACAGGCCCTGCTGGCATAGAGAAGAGCAGACCATTGAGAGCTCAGTATCTCTGACAGCCAAACCCTTTGCTGAGAGGAACCTGGGGAGAAGCTGCATTTCACAAATCCTGCTCACCACAGCCAGCATCAAACCCTACACCACTCAATTGCCAAGAAGAGCTTGGCATGGAGAACATCATGCCTAGCACCACACCCTCATTCACTGACCCCCAAGAGTTCCCATGCAACAACCTTCTCCCTTTCTCTGAAACACCGTGTCTTTTAGGATTAATAGCAAGAGAAAAACAGATTTCAGACTTGATTTATCTCTGGGCAAAATCTGGACATCTGGATCACAGTCATTTGCTCCCTGGTTAGAAACTGTATTTGTTCAAAACCATTTGTCAAGACAGTCTGGACAGAACTCAGAGACACAGAACAAAGTTCAAGGGTTATTTGTGATATGAACTGTGCCAGTCAGGACTCTCCTCTTCCTCCAGCTGTTTAGTGATACTTGGAATAGATTTGCCTTACTGGAGAGTCAATTATTTTTCAGTTGAAAACTCACCATCCTCTAGATCAGCTGTGAGCTGAAAGCATCCCAGTTATTTACTGCTGGAAGCTAAAGGAATTTCCTTACTCTCAGAAGACAGACATTTAAAATTAGTTTCAAGTTCAGTCATGATAAACAAATCACATTCTCCTCCCTTCCCTCTCCTGTTTTATTTTGTTTTTGTTGTTTTTTATTTTTTAATTGGATTTTTTTGGGGGGGTGGGGCGAGTGGGAATTGGTTGGTTGAGGTTTTTTTGGTTGTTGTTTGTTTTTTCAATCAGCCTTTTCCTTAGCTGCTCTTTGCAAATCCTTATTTAAAAACTCATTCACAAGGATGCAGGGGAACTACAGACATCTTCTGAGAGAAAACAGCAAAGCCAGATCCCTGATTTCAGAGCTTTCCCTTTGACATTTGATTCCCTGAGAACCTCATTAAAAAGAAAAAAACCACCATGTATTTAGGTTTTTTTACACTTCCTATGAAGAGCAAAAGGTTGGGAACTGGGATGGGGGCTCAGGACTTGAGCTTTCTGCTGAAAACCAAGATGAGCCCACTCCACCTACCCTGCCCAAAAGCTGGGGTTGCAAACAGCTCCCAGCAGACTGATGAAGAACACAAAAGGTGTTTTAAATCGATATGACAGTGCAACTAAAGGGTTTGGGGTTTTGGACTGAGTCCTGCAAGCCTGAATTCATTTGTACCTTGTGGAGCACAAGGCCTTGATACAAGGAGATTCTTTTAAAAATTCAGGCGTGCTGGGAGAATTGCCTCCTTGCCATGTTTTAGTGAGTCTGTACATGAACTGCCAGCAATTACTAAGCTTCTACTCTGTATTCAAAGCTCTATACAATGGAGTTTATTATTTTTAATCCTTTCAGACATCAATGTAGCAAACTTGACAGAGCTATTTGGAAGATTAAGATACAAACACCACCATATTATTCAATTTAGCTCCAACACTGAACACTTATTTCTGTAAAGAATCACAGCTAATATATTGCCAACTGCCAACAGAGACAAACACTTAAAGCTTTAAGTCACACTGCAGCATGGTCTTATAAATCAAATTTAAGATACAAGAAGAGGGAAATTACTATCATTATGCAAGTACAGCCCAATTACCACCAACCGATAGCAAACCTATCCTCAGGTCTTGGCCACAGGCTTCAAAAATCCACCCCTGGAAATGACAGCCCACAGAAATCCTCACTTTCTGCGCATGCAGCCGGGTGTGAACCTACCAGTACATCTCCAATAGCTGTATTAGATACTTTTCTAAGTATGTTATATGTTCATAAGTGTGCAAAGAGACTTTGTTACCACCTCACCGCTGCAGTTCACAGTGGGGAGCTCACTAATAGCTGCTCTATTCGCCAAATCAGAGCTGCAGACAGGTGACAAAGGGGAGTGATGAGAGAAAACAAAAAGGATTTGTGCCTGTTTTCTATCATTACAGTGCTCACAGGAGAGCTGACTGCTGCATTTTGCCCTCCTGAAACCATCCCACCCTTCACAAACAATTGCATGAACTTAGGTTAGATGGGGTGCAGAAATAGCAAAGGGGAACAACATCCTTCATGGAAAAGAGGGAATGAAATGAAATAAGAGTCAATATTAAAAAAAAAAAAATCAGTTTGCCATATGAAGACTGTCATTTCCTTAGAGGTGACTTAACCTGAAGCCTTTGGAGAAAATCCATCTGTTGCAAATTTAAAATTTCCCAGTCCTTCAAATGAACATGAAAAAGTTCTCGTTGCAAAGTGTCCCATGAATAAGGGAAATATTTCTGGTTTATACCAAAGGCATCACAGACTATGTCATAACTTCAGCAAGACAAATCAAGAATCCTTCCTAGCTTTTCAGAAAAAATGAAGGGTGATCTCATAATACCAGTCTAAAACATTCATTATCCTCATTAGGGTAAAGGGCACAGAAACATCATTAACTCTGTTTCATAGCACTAAGAAAACAGCAGGATAAAGTAAACTGCAGGGGTCAGCACAGGGGACAGTAGGTGAAAACATCCATGCTGTGTCAGCAGGCAGCATGCAAACACAGGAATGGGGATGACTGACTGGTAATGCCATGATGGAGCATTTCATTTCTAGGCCAGCAGCCCAAATCACAGTCAGCTTAGGAGAACATGGTCCTCCAGGCACATGCCCTCTTCTTTGGGCTAGGAGTGAACAGAGTTGGGAACATTTCAATGATACTGCATCAAAATGACAGCGTGTCACACTGGGTACAGCTCAGGACAGCGGGAACTCCCTCGGTGCACAAGCCCATAACACCCGCCAGCAGAGGATTAAGGGAATGGATGCCTCCCATGTCAGGGCAGCCAGGGGACAGTGCTCACACTCTGCAGGACTCATCCCTGATCCCTCAGGAGCACACATGTTTTGCAAAAGACCCAATTTCTCAGCTCCTCAGAGAAACCCCAGAGAGCAGCACCCTCGTGATGAATTCCACAAGCTGTCAGATTGAGCTGCTTCCCAAAGGGACAGCAGCGAGCAGCAGGGCTCCTTCACTGAGCTGGCCATGGATTACTGCTGTAACACTGCACATACATTCCAGGGATAGCTGGGAAAGTGGTTGGCAGCACTGTCCAAAGCACTGCAGAGCTGCACTGCCACCGCGTCTGGGGTTCTTCTGGACCATCTGTTTTCACATCAAAAGCAATCAGCAACCATAAGGGCAACGTGCAAAATTCACAGCCAGCTGCTCCTATCCATACCCTTCATCCTCTCCACCCTTCTAAAATCTGGCCCAAGTCTCATCACCTGCAAGTGCTGGTGAGTGCTGAGAAGCTGCTAGTGCGGGAGACACCCTCACTGTTTAAATGACTCAAGCTGCAATCTTGGGCAAGTCCCATGGGATGGCAGCTCCCTGTCTGTGCCATCTTCAGGTAACAGTCACTTGCCATCCCCCAGAATACATCAGTGCTCTGAAACCATTCACCAGGGTGCAGCTCTATTAAGAAATTGCTGCCAGCCTCCTCCTTGACGCCTGGCATCTTCCCCACATCCCTCCCTTCCTCGGTCAGTAGTTATTTCCACGGCCTTTTAGAAGTTCCCAAGACACGTGTGCAAAGCCTCTCCTCAGAGCTCCAAGATCCTCCAACAGACAACCCTGAAGACTTTTAGAAGTCACACATCCATGTGATCTTCCACACGTACCAGTCTGGAGCTCACCCTCCCCCCCACATAGAGTGGCTTGAACCAACTAAAAGTCTCACAAGTTGGGGGAAAATCCACGGCCTTAAATGTTTCTTGGCCCAGCAGGAAGATCATACAAACCACAAAAGGGAAAAACAAGTGGGTTAGACAGCAGAAATGCTTAATGATACCACATCCTGTGCAATGAGAATTCAATTTCTTCCCTTTCACTAGTGTCAGGAGTGCTGTTCAAGATGGTTTTCCTCCTAGTTACAGCCAGACCTACCTGTAGCCCGAGATTTACAAACCCTGGTCTAGAAGCAGCCCCAGCCTGTTGCTGTGCCCTGGAGGCCACATGCTGCTGTGCAGCCTTGCAGCATCCCAGCCAGCAGAACAGTAACTCAGAATACCTTGAAGGAGAAGGAGGCTGGGGTTTTGACTCTTGGGAAGAGAAGGATGGAGATGAAATCAAAACATCTGTCTGAAATGGATGGATTTTTCCAGCTGCTGGGCCATGCCTCTTGCACAGGTGATAGAAATTTCATACAATATACTCACACCAAAGATGGAAGAGTGGCCACAATTCACACTGCTGGTTCTCAACAGCCTACACAAGCCACTGGACCAGCTGTGTCACCAGAGGGAGATGACAGTATTTTTAACATTTCTGGATAGTCAGATACTCCCCAAGAGCATTTTCCCACCCACAAGGCCTGATTTTCTGCCACATCCCAAAGATGATCATTTCCATCCAAGCACAGCATCCCACACCAGCTGGAGCTCACTCACTGCCACAGGGTGGGAGTCTCAGGCCAGTGGCTCTCCCACATCCACCCCTGGATATGGCAAAGGGAAGAGAAGCTGCATGCCCCCAGGACAAAGGAGGCTCAGCATCACTCCTCAGCTCTGTTGTACCTGAAACAGAGGCAGCTCCCCCCTGGACAGCTGTCATGGGAGGGCTTCCCATAGCTTATCCCATGGGAATGGCAGGGAGCCTTCACAGCACCACACAGCAGCCAGCCAGCCTCCTGCTCCCCCCAGAAGTCTGCTATTCCAACCACGAGGTTTTTGCACATTTCAGGGATGCTGGAAAGCTTCTCCTGACGTTTAGGGAGTGGTCAGTGCTGTTACCCCACACTGGGAAGGAGCAGACAGGGAAGAAGCAGGGAGAGGTGAGATGATCTGCCTGAGGTCTGTCTACACATCGCTGTGAGGAGCAGGACCATGTGCCATCATCTTTGTCCCCAAAGCCATCTCCTCTCCTTTACATTCACCTGGGTTCAAAGCAGAAAGGCAGCACAGGAGCACCAGAAACCTGCTCTGCCCAAACTGGCCATCAATTTAAAGCTCAAGAACTGAGAGCAGTGCTAAGGAAGACTTTACAGCTCAAGGAGCAACCACTTTGCAGTGCAGTAATGCCAGGAGCCCCAGGACCCCATGGAACACATTGTCTAGGTACCTGTAAAACCCTTTCAATGGATCATCCTGTTGTGTTTTCCCCAGGAAAACAGAAGAGAGGCCCATGAGATGATCATGCTTCCTAGCACATCCAGGTCCTTCACACAGCAGCTATGGAAAAGGGTATGGACACCTTCCCACTGACACAGCTCCTGGCTGGAAGGGAAATGCTGTCACCAGTGTGTTACAGAAAGGGAAATGAGGCACAAAGCAATTCTAAATAACTCGCCCAAGGTCACAGGAAGCTTATAGAAAAGTCAGTAATTGAACTCAGGACTTGTGAGTCCCCAGTCTAGTTATTTATCAGAAATCACCATTTAATGGGTCACCTTTAGCCAGACACCCTCTTATTTTGCACTGCCACGGAATTATACTGGCAGAGGGAATTATTACAAGTTTCCCTTACAGCCCAACATGCTTAAAGGGCTGTTTTGGAAATAAAATTTGCAGCATGCTCAGCGTGCTGGAACAGACAGCTCCTCAGTGTTGCACAGAGCTGAACCACCAAAGTGATTATAAGGCTCCAGATCAAGCTGGGAAATAAGCTGGTTTTCCTCTGCAGTGAATCACTTTGTTTTAAGGGTAGCCTGCAGTCCACAGTTTGAAGGGTGGTGAGAACTCACCATTTCACCTTGGATCTGCATCTTCTTTCACAAATGCCTCTGACAACACAGAATATTGCAGCCTTAGCTCTGAGCCAGACACCCCAAAGCCTCTCCCTTTGCAGCAGGCCTCTCCTTGAACCTGATGCGCCCCCAGTTTGTGTTGGTACAAAACAATAGAATGGACTTTATCCAGACTTCCCCAGACCACAGGCACAGTTCTTTCCCTTCATAAAGAAAACCTGTTCAAGCATACCCCAGTCCATTCACAGAGACTGGACACAGCCTCCACTGGAGCCTTCCACAGCCTCAGGGCACCCCTGCCAGACAGAGCTGGCTGAAGGCATCTCTGGGGCCTCCAACCTGGCTGCTCCTGGCAGTCTCCTGCTCTTGGGGAGGAGGAGGTGTTCCTCAGCTCAGCAGAGGAACAGCAGAGCCACTGCAGCACCACTGCACATCCCAAACCCCAGCACGGGGAGAAGCCCTGCAAAGGGGAACAGCAAACCCAAACCCTCCTGATACACAGATGTGGTTTATAACACAGCAGACAGAACCACATCTGTGGATATCTGCAGTGCTCAGATCCTTTTCAGCTGATGACAAATAGTGGAAGTGTTGGGCAATAGGTTTGGAAGGGGACACGCAGGACGGAATTTGCCTTTCACAAAATATAATGAGGGGCAAGAGTCAAAACTGTTAGTGTGGGGCTAGCCAAGAAGTTTATGCAGCATTTAGGCATCCAGTGGCTTCATCTTCCTGAGTACAAGCAATTTAATTTGTCACACTGATATTGTATACATGTCCTGAGCAAACAGGTCAGTAAGAAGTAAGAGTAGGAAGGGAAGAATGAGGGAAAAAGATGCAAGGGCATCTGGAAAACTCTGTCTGATCTGCAAGTTGGGAATCTTTACAGTTAGACATGATTACTGATTGGGGAGATAGGAAAAGGGCAGGTAAGAGAGGCTTCACAGCTCATGCTCAGGGCTACAGCTCCTGCCTAGGGACTGAGGGGCGCTGGTCAGTGCCAGCCCCCAGCCATCACCTTCCTGGGGAGCACCAACACTGCCAGCTTAACAGAAAGAGAGAAAAGATAAAAAGAGAGAGCTTCACCTCTTCCAAGGCTCTGCTACAGAAAGAAACCCCATGTGCTACCAAATTACGTAGACAAAGGGCAATCCTGTTTTGCAAAGCCTTTGTGTAGGGAATTCTTTCAGCTCTACTGCAGACTTGCAAGTGAACGAAACTCTTGTGAAACATTTACCTCTCAGGGTGAGGAAATGAAATCTCTTTTCCCCTTCTGTTCTTCACTGGCAGAGCAGAGGCTCTGGGTGGAAGGGCTGTACGAGTGGGATAACCCTGTCCCAGCCCTTTCTGCTTTTAGGCTACTCACCACAAGTCCTTGCTGTCACTCCACACCATAAACCCCAGCGAGGAGCACGTCCAGAGCTGCAGCTTCACGCAGGACACCCAGTTTTGTGAAAGCACCTCCTGTTTTTCCTACCACAGGTCCTGTCTGCCCTAACACCGTCAGAACAGGGTGAACCCCTCAGCAAGAACCAGCTCAGCAGAAACACCTCCAGAGGGTTATTAGCAACAAGACCAAACTAGCAGCTGTGGGCCTGCAGATCCTTGGGCCCTAAACACAGGGCTGAAGAGGCGTGACATCAACTATGTCAAAAATTTGCTTGCTTTGAAATCCTACTCCTGCTTATTTATGTTACAGGAGTACCCAGAAGCCTCAGCCAAGCCCTACAGAGCTGGGGCTGGAGAAGTGCATTTGCACATGTAATGGCCATAGAATCACAGAATGGTTTGCACTGGAAGGGACCTTAAAGATCACCAGTCCAGCCCTGCTGCTATGGGCAGGGAGACCATCCACTACACCAGGCTGCACAAAGCCCCACATCTCCAGAGAGCCACGAGCAGCTCAGAGCTTTCACTAGAAATAACTCAGAGCCAGGTTGGAGGTGAGGAGCTGCTGTGGCAGGGCAGGGTACAGGAGACAGCCAGCACAAGGGCTGGGAAGCAAGCCAGCAGCCAGGCATCATGGACAGGGGTGTCCCTGGGGCTTCTCTAGTGCTCCCAGGGCAGAGCTGAGCTCTGCCTCCAGCAGCCAAAACACCCCATGAAAACGCTGCACACGGAGCTCTGCAACCCCCACAAGGATGCAGAGAAGGCTGTTAACCTAAACAGACAGGTCTGAGATTGATTCGCAGGAAGGATGAAATCAAGAGGCAAAAATAACATTTCCAACACACCAGTGACATAGCAAGCCCTTAATCCAAGGCACTATTTACAGGTCAAGAGCATTCCTTGCTGCTCTTACCTTCAGCTGCAAGGTCTGGGTCAGCAGCTGCCTTGGAGGAGCCTGTTTGAAGGTAACAGAGAGCCCAGGGAACAGCCAAGCCTAGGAACTGGGATTTGCAGGAGCAGATAAATAATTAAAGGGACAACTGAGCACAGCTCACTAGACTTTGCTTCACAATGCAAGCGCTGAATGTGAAAAACTCGAAACATTTCCTCCCCAAATGCATTAAACACCCATTTTACTATTTCAAAGTCTTTGACTTTCTCCAGCATCCAGATATTCACTTCCCAGCACTGCCAGAAATAGGGTCTTGTAAATAAAGTTTTACAAAAAAGGAAGGTTAACACACAGCATATTTTTCCCATTACTTCAATACATCCTGCGAGCTCTGCAAGCTTGGTAAAGAAAGAGTCTATTTAAAAATCTAGGGTGGGGAAGAATTAGCTCACCAAAACCATAAACAGATTTGCTTTGCACTTTCAGGCCAAGAGAAAAACAAGACAGGCCATGCGCATTATTGATGCACACAATGGCACAATCGTTTTAAAAACAAATTAATTGGGAGGGAGAGGACACCACAGGAGGGTGGGGGACAAGGAGGAGAGGAGAGAAAGGGACCAACTTCTGCAGCAAAGATCCTCAGTTTGGTTCTTAAAGCTCCCTCATAAGATACTGAAAAGCCTTTGTGGGCCGGCACAGGACCGTGGGGTTGCAGGGAGGATGGCACACTTTGCTACAAGGCCACAATCCATCTCTGGGTGCTGGCCCTTCCGTAATGAACAAAGTCTTCTTCTGCAGATGCAACACAAAGGAATTATTCTTATTTACCCAGACACCTTCCACACAAACCATCCACATCTGTTATGCTTTCTTTCTGTGGCAGATACTAAGGGATATAAAATTTAATGCCCTTCTCCCTGCTTTCCCTCCTAGGAGACCGACTCTGTTAACAAAGGCAAAGCGAAGCTACAAAAGCTTCACCCTCTTCCTCCAGCAAATTTTTCTGTTTATAATAGCCAGACAAGTAGAGAGACACAATGTTCACTGCATTTGCACAGTTACTGCCATAAGGAATTGAGGACCCACCTAGATGCAATTAATGGAGGGAACTTCAAGGAGGACAGCTCTCAGGGGGCTGAGGGTGCACGTGGATCCCAGCACATCACATGCTTCAGCAGGGTGCCTTAGTTTATTCCTACCAGTTTAACAGGCTGCAGAACTGGAAGTGTGTCAGGAAAGCTGCAGCAAACAGCATCAGTCCAGTCACTGTACTCCCAACACTGATTATTTAATAAAGTCTAGAAACAAGCAGTCTCCAGATGCGGCACAAGCTGGGTAGAAACCACTCTAGGGTTTGAAAAATCCCCATTTCCACGGGGACACTCATTTATCACACAGCCATGAATTGGGTGAACAAATTCCCTGCCAGTCTTCTCACTTATGTTCAACCATGGAGCTTACTTTTTCTACAAATAAAATGGCTTGGCTCTGCTATGAGACCCAATTTCTTCTTCAAAAGCCTGGAAGGGTGTAATGGAAAACTGGAGTGTTATTTCCAAGCACACTTCTT
Source organism: Cyanistes caeruleus (assembly GCF_971803275.1). Lineage (NCBI taxonomy): Eukaryota > Metazoa > Chordata > Aves > Passeriformes > Paridae > Cyanistes > Cyanistes caeruleus. The sequence continues at coordinate 9,487,400 of NC_141716.1, read as the reverse complement.
CCATCCACAGAAGCCAAAAGGAAAAAGCATCGCTCTCCTGACCCCTCATCCACACCATGGGACAGATGGATATTTATTAAGTTACATGGAAATAAAGTAAATCAGCGACTAGCACACAGTTAGAGGAGCCAGCCAGGAGAAAAGTACACACACACAGGCTATCTGAACTCTGTTTTGTTCAAGGAGTGATATCCAAAAGCAAGGAAAATAAAAATCTCCCCCTTCTCAGGGACACCTGGAAGCATAAACCAAGCTTGATCTGACCATAGAGCAGCCCCTGATCTCTAGGCAATGGAGCCAGTCACTGCAGGATCACTTCCCTCAGCCACCAGGCTGCAACAGCCTGCACAGAGATCTGTGTGATACACTGAACACAGCACATTTCCCTTCGAGGCTGCACAGAAAGCTCCACATCACACACAGTGCCCGAGGTGACAGCAGTGTCCTACCTGCATGAGGGACCATGTCCTGAGCCTGTCGTTCTCCTGCCCCTCCTCTGTGCTCACCCACATCTTTAAAGTGCCTGCAGTTGCCCCAGCAGCACCAGGATTCAGAGCTGGAAGAGAAGATATTGCACCAAAAATTACTGCTGAAGATTACCCCTGAAGGAGAAGGCAGCTCTTGGGTAGCAAAGGCTAAAAGCAAAAATAAAACACTGCTCAGTTTGAGGTGCCCACCCTGCCATGCTCCCACAGTACATCCCCACTGAAGCACCCTAAACACCCATCTTTGGGGCTTTTTTTCCCCCTCTCAATAAGTAAAGACATTATTTATCAGTGAACCAAGTTTGCTGAATTAATCACCAAGGCCTCAACCCAGTGAAAGCAATCCCCCAGCTGCAGTGTGCTGGAAACCAGTGAAACTGCTGCCCAGCTCCCTGTGCTCCATTACAGGGCTGGAAACCTCAACTGCCCAGAACATATTTAGAGCAGCAACCACAGCACCCTGACTGCCACTGCCACAGCAGCAGCTAAATATAACATGCAGCTCTGCTTGCAGCTGTGGCCTTCTTTTCTCCCCTTCATTTCCCCCCTCTGCCATCCAATCCCTGCTCCCTCACCACTGGAGAAGCAACAGAGCCAACTCCATGTATTTCCTAATTTCTAAACTTTACTGTCTAAAGAGATAACCAGCCAAGTGGATTTCTGGAATTAAGTTCAGACCAGGGCAGAAAACAGCAGATTGAAAAACATAGAGTCACCCTTGAAAAGGGTGAGCCAGAGCATGTAACAATGATGAAAACCAGGAAAATTAGGTTGTGATTGCCCAAGTAAAGTAAAATTTAAACTTGTTTGTTGCTCCTGCCGAAGCAGTGACAGGTCCTCCTCTCCCAGCAGCATGTCCCAAGTGTCTCATGCTCAATGGCAGGAGGGCTTGAACTAGATGATCTTTAAGATCCCTTCCAACCCAAATCATCCTGTGATTCCATGAAGTGTCCCTGTGCTTCAGCCAGCTCTGGTCCCTAACTTTCCCTGCCTGAGCCCCACCGATCTGCTTCCCAAGTTGGATCCTTTGCACACAGCTGCTGAGTTTCTTGGATTAAATAAGTGGCACAGTGAGATTTCACCAAGTAACTGGCACAGATGCATTTCAACTCAGGAAAGGGCTCCCCAAAATCCTGCAGACAAGAAGTTTCCACTCTGATTGTAATTTCACAGACCAAACTCAGCAAGATTTAAAAAGAAAAGGGAATAATTTAAAAAAGGCAAAACAATTGGACAAGCGTAGAAGGACACAAAGGTTTTCCCTCCCTAAGCACTCAGGTGTCTTGACACTGCCTGCTGCAGAGCCAGGCCTGGAGAAAGCTTTCCCCAGACCTGCAGTGCTGGCTGCTCTATGTTATTTGTTATACATTACCTGCTGTATGTTATTCTCCCAATTTAATTCACAGGAAAAGCAAAGCAAGCCCAGAACTGGGGTGGGGGGGAGGAAATCAGGAGGCCTAAGTTTGGCAAATCACAAGACTTGAGAGAACAAGAAAAATGCTTTAAATGCTTGCTAGATGCCACAGCTTTTTCTTTTTTAACTCGCTTTTCTTTTTTTCCTCCCTTAAAATGAAAGGAAGGCTTACCCCTAACCAATAAGGTTTCAGCACACTTGGAAAGATCCCAGCATTGAATGCCGAGACCTTGACATAACAGGTGACAAACTTTGCTATGCCAGAAAAAATTTAACATATAATAAGAAACAAATACTAGAGTGCTGATGGAGTGGTTTTTATTCCAGCAACTTGTGTAAATGTCCTATACTGACTTGCACAACCCCAGCACCTCCCAGAGAGAGTGATAACAGCCTGGCCCCACTGCTTATCTGCCATTCCTCCTCCTGTAACACTGCTGCTCCTCTCCATTTTGCCGTGGAACATTTAATATCCTTCACACACTCCTTTAGGCATTCAGCATATGCCAAAGACTTTAACAAACAAGATTTTGCATTCCTTGGAGTACCTAAATTAAAGAGTGACCTCGATCACAGCAGTCAGAACAGCTTCGCGCTTCTAGAAATTAAAGGTGGCTTAAATAGAAACTTAAGCTGGAGGCAGAGATAAATCTGAGTCTCCCAAAACCTTGTTCTGAAATATGGAGTAAAGCCCCTGCAAATTTGGCACCATGAGCTATGATTACCCTGGCAGCTCCTCCTTGAATTCCCTGGAATTGCTGCTTCAAGAAGAATAACAGAGCGAGCTGGGGCGAGGGCACAGGGACTGGGGTTTCCTCCAAGCAGAACATGCGAACAGCTCAGCTGCTTATCACTGAAACTGGAACAGCAACAAGGACAACCAAGGCATGTTTTTTCCCCCTAACTTCTTTCAGATATTAAAATCCCAGCATCCAACAGCCAAGATACACTGAGGTCCTTATGTCTCAGTTATTTGCACTGTCTGCCAGAACCACAGCCATCATTCCCATCCCACTGCCGTCCTTACGGCTTCCCAAGGCTTGACTGAGCAGCTCAAAAACCTGCAAACAAGTTCCAGAATGGAGAATATCTTCCTCAAACAGCAAATTTAACATACAGAGTAAGCCATCTTACTACACCCCTGTGTGAGATCCACCGATGGACTGAACATTTCAAAATCAAATCCACTGCAAAGGCTCAAAAATAGAGATTATTCTATTTTCCTTTTACCTCACAACCCCACTTCAGATTTATTTTTTTTTTAACAGACATTAGCTCTCTTTTGGGACCTTAACAGATCTTCTTGCTCTCTTCTGGGATTTTTTTTTCTTTTAATGTGGCTGAAAAGGGAACTAGGCTGTCCCAGAATAAATCCTCCTTGCAGAGCAAAGCCTGGTTTGACCTGAGACTCACACAAGCAGACACAACAGCCCTGAATCCACCTCTCTGTCCAGAGGTTGGGCTGAGGAAGAACAAAATGATACAGAAAAAGACAAAAACAATTCCTCTGCACACCAGTGTCCAAAAGGGATGCTTTACCTTTTCTTGCTGTTACTCAGAACTAGGAAATAGCTGAGCTGTGAAGGCACTTTGCAGGCTTTGGCAGAGATGAGCACCTTCCTGAGGTGTCCACATGGACCTGAAGGAAACTTCTCAGACTTATTCTGAGAAGACCAGACACTGCCCAGCAGAGACTGTCTGGCCCTGCAGCCCCTGCTGCTTGTGGAACACTGATTTAAAAAGTTACCATGCCCAAGGTACTGTTAAAGGACTGACACCTTACCATTCAGAATCTCTAAAGAGGCTTTTTTTTTTATTTCTGCAGTATTTACAGAGCTGGGAACTCGACTTCACTGATATTTCTTTAAAGAGAAATAGCTATACTAAAGGCAACATCATTCACTCCCCTCTCTCTCTTCCAACTCAAGTGAACTAGCATCCTATGGAAAAGCTTCATCACTGAGAGCTGCAAATTGTACAATTTAATGTCCATAACATTCAATTTCAGAACCAAAGAGCATAAAATATTTCTAAGCAACATCTGCTTTTGTAGGGAGACATGCAAACTTACATTATGTTTAGTAACTTCAATCTTTTTAAGTTCCTGAAAATTTAAGCCACAGAATAGCATTTCTTGTCTCTTGCTTATTTTAGACCAAAACCAGCCCTCTCCAGCCTCACCACTTCAGGCCAGGAGGGAAGGGAGCAAAGAACAACAGCAACAACTCAACAATGACCATCAAGAAATACCAGAAAGATATTTCCAAGCTGTTTTATCCTCCAACAACTGGTGCTCCACAAGCTCTTCAGACCATCAAATTCTACTGTTACTTTCAGGGAAAGCACTTCCCTAATTTTGCCCAATATTTAATCTGAACATTTTTCTCTGCAATTTTAGGACTGTGACCTCTTACTCTTCCTGCTGTGTACAGAGAGCAACCTTCCCCTTCCCTTTTAGGCACCTGAAGATGTATTTCCTGCCTTGCTCTTCTCCCATCTAGAACCAGACAGCTCAGGTTTGATCAGACCAAGGATTTCTAGACCTCCAGTCAATCTCTTTACAACTTTCTGGATCTCCTCCAGCCAAACTCTTCCCCTCTCTCCTGCCAGAGCCAGACAAGGACACTTTCCCCCATCCTTCTGCACTATACTCCTGATGCTAATGTTTATTTTCAGCTGAGTTTTATGTCCAATCTCCAAGAATTTACAAGCAGACCATGGTCCAACCCATGTCTACTGGAATGAATTTTTCCATTGCAAGAAGGAAATATTCCACTATTCCTTATGGAATATTCCCATGATGCTAAAAATTCCAATTGCAGAGTTTTAAAAATTTCAAATCCTATTCAGGTTGGGTTTAAAAGCAACCAAACAGGTATATATACGACATGGAGCATTAAAGTCAGTGAATTATAGTCAGCTTCCTATCCAAGGAAAGCAAACAACAGACTCCCACTCCTCCCATTTTCATCTCACTGCCCAAAGGATGCTCTAAGGACCACAGGGGACACAAAGAGCTAAATTTAACTATTATTTGAGAGCAGTAATCATCACTTTGTTCCATGTTTTATTCAAGGCCTGATGGGGCCCTGATCATCCATGTGATTATCCAGTTCAAGGAAACAGAAGAGCACTGGTTTCCCTTTCATCCAAAAACCCCAGGACTACAGCAGGACGTGGGAAGCTGCGGCTCCGTTCCTGCACTGCCTGGAGGTTTTGGCATCTTTAGCTTCAGCTGCTGCTGTGAGCTGGGATATTCTGGGATGGGGAACTCTGTCAGTCCCCTGGGATCTGCTTTCCATGCAGAATACCATATTTAAACTGTCAATATATTCAATGACATGGCTGAACAGTTCCTCTGCCCTCATCTCCAGCCTCTCCCAGCTGCAGTTACTGGTGCCATTCACACAGTTTTGTGGGAGCAAAGAGACAACAAAAGCAAAAATAAGTTTTTTCCAACAAAAATTCCCTTTGACAGGCAGCCCTGCCATTAACTCAGGGACAAAAAAAAAGCCTGGGAGCCAGCAGTAACAATGCTATTATAATACAAATTATTAATACAAGGGACCTCATTGCTCTCAGCTTCCACACAAAGCTTGCCAAAAGCCAAAGGCTCCTATTTTTGGTGGGGTGCACAGGCCTTGAAAACTCCACAGTTAGCAAAGGAAAAAACACACTGACAGTCTTTACACTGTCCATAATATCTTTTTAAGGTGACTTGTCATTTAAACTGTCAGCTTGAAATCTAATCATTTTTAAAAATGAATATAATATTATGTATTACACTCACAGGCTGCAACCACTGCCAAATTCCTCTGACAGTTTTTACAGGATTATAATCACATTCCTCTTTTAATGTTTGATTCTCTTGCTCCTGTGCCAGAGACATGGGAAGGAGAATAAATGGCTACTTAAGAACAATGTATGATGATCCAAACCAAAGCTGGAAATGGAGCACAGTGCTGTATCCACCTCCTTGGAGGTGGGATGCTCAGCAGCCAGAACACTTTCAGACACTAGTGTGATTTTAAAGCAAGGTTTTCCCATGAAAAATCCTTTTATTAAAGGAAAAGCACTGATAATTGTGAGGCAAACATGTGGGAGGACTAGCTTTATGTTTCTGCCATGGAGAAACACCAGGCTCTTGCAGAGACCTCACACAGCTCAACTCAACAGTGGCCACAAAGGCACCACCAGTGGGACCCCGAGCAGAGACAAGAGCTGAGCACACCAGAGCCCTGTCCCAGAGGCTGCACACCCTCCATTACTACTCCATTTACTGCTCAGAACCCCTCCTGCTTTTTGTCCTCCTTAAATTCTCTTATTAAGATGGACCTGATGAACAGACCCATGTCCTGAGTTTGCTCTCCACACCACGAACGAGGCCAGCCTGAGCAAAGTGCCAGCTGGGTGCCAATCCCAGCTCCTGCAGGGACCTGGCTGGGGCTCAGACTGGGGAGAGTTACACAAAACAAGGATTCTGGAATTTCTTAGCTCAACCTAAAAGTCTTTTTCCCCCCTCAAAAAAATGCCTGGAGCGTAACAGTGCTTGTTTGTACAAAGAGGACAGACAAAATAGTCTAGAAATGGAAGCAAAACCTGATTCACCCAAATTAATGGGCAAATTTTACAACATGAAGACATGAAAAATGTTGGGTTTTTTTCTTTTTTGCCTGCAAGGTTTTTTGTTGGGTTTTTTTTTTTTTTTTTTTTTTTTTTTTTTTTTTTTTTAGGACAGTGTTCCCTTACAAAAACATTCTTCTGAAAGCACTTCTCCTGTGAAGCTCCCCCCCAACAGCTACTGTTACAAATCTGTGATAAAAGATGTATTCAGCAGGGCTTGGCACACAAATAGCACCCACAGGGGCACTGCCAAAGCCTTGCAATTTTATCACGAGCTCCAAAATACTTGGAGAGAGAAAAGATGCCCTTGCAGGGAGCATCAGCGTAAGAGAAGCTTCATCTCCTGTGGTCACCTCAGACTGATCAGGATGGGGGAAAAAAAACCCACAAGCATCTAGACACAATTCTGGAGAAAAACTCTCAAGTAGGAGGACAAAGCCATACAGATTTTCAAGGACTCGTGGCCAAGCAGAAGAAAGCTTTGATGAATTATCACTTGATTTGATCCATGCTCAGGGTTTTGCAGTGTCCCACTGGTGTCTACTTTTGGAGGGGAACTTCCCAGACCTTTCCAAGAGTTTCTGGACCAACAGAAAGTTGTCCAAAGTCATCCCTTAGCATCAGAACAGCCATTTCACAGACCTCCAACTTAGGCTTGCAAGAGAAATCAAAATTGAAATCAAACCCCACTCTGACTCAGCAAAGTCCATCAAAAGCTGGGGGACACACAGAGCTCCTGATGGGGGACAAGCCTCGGTGGCACAGAGCAGGGACCCTGCTGCTGCTGTGGAAGCCTGGCTGAGCACAAAGACAAGCGAGTAACACCTCCAGGACACCTCTGCAGAATGTACAAACACACACCCAGCACCAGCACAGCTCTTCTGTCCTGCTGCTCCTTCCTTTGCGCCAGAAACCATCCAGCCAAACTGGACACAGCATCCACGGCACAGGGGAAAAGAAACATCTCAGCAATTAATAGACTTCAGCTGGAATCTCCCAGGAGACAGTATTAAAATGAAGGAGGGAAGAAACAAATAAGCAGAGGAGAAAAGAACCAACCTAGCAGTCTGCCATGCCAACTTCTAAAGCCAAAAGTCAAGCCCAGGACCCCATGGCACTGTTCCCAGTCTGGGATACTGGGAAACAACCAGGCTACTGCATCTCCCTACCACTCTCTGCCCAAGAATTCCCATTTTCCAGCTTTTCTCCACAACCACAAAGCTCTGGAGGTTTTGTTTCCCTTTAAGAAGCAGAGATTTCTACTGAAGTCTCTGGTTCTGAGTGCTGGGCTGTAGTCCAAGAGCCCCAAGAGCCAGACATCAGGAGGTAGCGATGGGCTGCAGGCGCTGGCCACCAGCCGGACCCTTTTCCAACCAGCTCAGCTGGGGTCTGGATTTGGGAATCCACACTGCTGCATTCAGGAAGTACTTCCCAAAATGCAGAGCTTAACCCCAAAATTACATCATGAAGCAGCAAGCACAGCTCTCTAACACACCATAAATACATCACTCTGTACCACACTCACCAAGTCCAGCTCTAAATCTGGTTCACACATAAGACACAGAAAATATAAATATTCTCCCTGATTTCACTGCGATATTCCCAAGCTCATCCAGAGAACCTACAAAGTCACTAAGGTATAATTAGAGGTTTATTATGAAAGGTGTTTGGGATGCCTGTCAGCACTGAAGGACACTCTGTGTTTAAGGTACTCTTAACATACACAGTGGCAGTGGGCCATTTTTTGAGCTTTCATTAAACAAAAAAGCCAGCTTGCTTACTCACCTCAAATGACTTTTCTCAGTCTCTGCTTTGTTGGGGTTTTTTTCAGTCTCTAACTTGATTAATGGCATTTTAAAGAGTCAAAAAGCAAAAGCCATCAGTGAGGTGGTTTAAAACATACATTTTTATCCGTAGCTCCTAACATGATTGCCAGCTAAATCTTGCTTTTCACAAAAAACAATAAAAAAACACCCAAAACCAAACCAAACCCCAAAAAACTGGGCACAGAATGTGTACATTCACTCACTGGTTATTGTAGGGTTGTTGACGTTAGTTTTTTTTATTAAAAAAAAAATCAAGTGTGGAGGGAAAATGAAACAATGTGATACTTCTTTGAGACACTCTCTAACATTAGGAAAACCTGCGAAGAAAATCCCATAGTGATCCACTTGCAGACCTTCCCACAGCACACCAAGCTCAAATTGATAAAATAACAAATTCTGTTTCAAAGCACTTGGGCTGGCCTGGCCTTTTCAAATTGTTTTTAAAATAATATATGACAATAATATCATATCCTGAGGCTTTGGGAGGGACAGGAGCCCAGTGCCACACACCAGAGATGCTCTGTGGGACCTGGTCTCCCTCCTGGCTGTCACACCCCAGGGGGCTCTGGGCAGGTTTCATTCCCCACACTGAAAACAGAGATCACATGGGATCACCAGCTTCATGCCAGAGTGAGCATTTTGCATTAATTAAAAGGTGGTTCCATCACACACTCCAGGATTTCTCACCACTACAGCGTGGACCCACCTCTTGCATGCCTAGGGTTTCAGCAGACCATCCCTGCCCTTCTAAGTGAAAAAATGAAGCCTACAAGCACCAAGTTCTATCACAAGTGTTCCTAAAATTGAGTTCAAACTGGAATGAAAAAGCACCTCTAAAGTGATGCTCTGGTCCAACAGCTGGTAGCAGCATCACCTGGGCTTTTCTGTTGCAAAATAAACCCTGAGGGTGAGGTGGCCATGGCCACGAGGGGAAATCATCATTAGGAGATAAAATCATCCCTGCTAATCCTGACTGTGAATTCAGGTGGAATTAGACCAGCTGCCAGGTACAGCTCTGCAGAGGTGACCTTTCCTGGTGCTGTCTGGATGTGGCACCATGGAGGCAGCAAGGCTGAGAGATTTCTCCCTCCTCAAAACACCACCCACCTCTGGGGCAGAACCAGCCAAAAACAAAAGCAGAAGAGGAAGGCAGAGCAGAGCAGGGCTGCAGATTCCTGTGCCAAGAGGGTGTGCAGCTCCTGGATGCTCTGACATCGCCCCTTCCCAAACACCAATTTCCATCTCTCCCTTCAAAGCCCAAGAACAAAATATTTGGGAGCTGGATGGATGCACAGCAAACATATTTCACTACAAATGGTCTCCAGCGGACTTGTTTTTGCATCTTGCAGCAAAGCACGACTGCAAGGGAATGTTTTCCTCTTCTAGTAGACTATTTACTGTTAGACACCTACATAAAATTATGGATATTTGACTTACAATTCCATTTCTCTTCCCGAAAAAGCAGATGAAATTGAGCTACTTGGTTGCAAAATTAGCAATACTTTGTTGCTAATTCAGTTCCAAGAACCTCCCTCAGCTCTTTTTTCTAATCACATGCAGAACAGCTACACTGCACATACCATTTTTTGCTACATTGAGCTTGACGAAAATTTAAGACTTCCTCCCCACCCCATCTTCTTTTTAATGGGAGATGTGATTATTGAAATTAATTCGGAAAACAGTCAGCATTCACCAATCAGCTCAGCAGTTTGGGTTTTCTTCATCTGCTGGTTACATGCTAATTATTGTGCTGGTGAGATTATTTCCCATTCACATTTGGAATTTACAACACAGTAGGGAATTGATTAAATTAGAAGAAAAATACCAAAAAATAGAGAAAGAAATCAATGACATTTTACATTCAACATGTTTTTTTTTGTTTCCCATTTTGTTCCCAGCCTCATGCCTACAATGCCCTGACAAACTCAGCCCCAGCAGAGCAGATGCACAAGGCAGCGTTTCCCAGCTTTAAGGACTGGAAATGAAATCCACAGAGCAGATATTTTGGGAAGGCAATACAACCCTCCCGTGTTCATCAACACCTCTGTTGTTCCTCCCATCCTCCACTGCCTCACACCAACCATATCCTTTTCCACTTGGCTGACATTTGCAATTAAGAAGGGAAATCCCCCCACACGTGGGAAATGAGCCCCCATTTCCAAGCCAAGGCTCCAGCAATGCTGAAATGCCCACACAGAGGCAGGAACAATGTCCCCTGCCCATGACAAGCTCTGGTGGGCTGGGGTGGCTTCTTCCTCACACCAGAAGAGCACAAGGAACAGAGCAACACCAGCCTACAGCACGCAGCAGCAAGGACCACCTTATCCTGCTATCAGGTCTTCTGATGGAAACCCTTTTTTCAGAGATGCTCAGCAGAGAGGTCCCTAATTTCACTACTGCATCTCAAATCCCATTCACCATCTCATTTCACCTGGACAGGCACAACAATACTGTCATCAGCAGGGCTTTGAGCACACAAGGGATGTAGTGTTTGCCATGCAACGCTGTTTATTTGTGGTTATCTCTCAAAGCTAGGGTTGCTTCTCACCCTCGCCCTCTCCATTCCAACCATCCCCTTGAAAACTACAATAAAAATAAAAAAAACCCAAAAAATAAACAAACAATCAAAACCTATTCTAGGTGCCAGAAAAGATCAAAGTAGGAACATGAAGGCTTTAAAATTCCTTTAAACACCCCAGTCCCCTGCATGCCACAAACTGCTGGGAGCCCACAAGCTGCTCTGAGACCTACCCTGAAGGTAACATGAAAAGCAGTGTCCTGCAACAGCAAAGGGAAACACACAGGTGACCCCACAGCAGAAAATAAGATTGAAAAAACACATCTAAAGAACTGACAAAGAAAAAGAGAGATGCCAGGAAAATCAGGAGAGCATAGAGTAGCAAAAGGAGATTGGAAAAGGGTTAGGAGCAGGTGGACACACAGTGACTGTTCACAGGAGAGGGGTTTTGTAAGATTAACCCCCAGTACACCAACTCTAAAGATATCTCCCCTACAGCACCTTCATTTCTAATGCACTGACAAGCACTACCTGTGTTCCCAGGGCCAAATTTCCAGCCTCCAGGAATGATGCTGGCACATGGCAGAACCACCACAGCTCAGCACAGGCTGGGAGAGCAGGACAACACCACACCACCAAGGCAGACAGAACAACAGAGGGAAAACAACTAAAAACAAAAGACCTGCAAACCTGCAGCGGTTGCCACATCATCCTCAGTCTCCATCTTTCCTGCCTGTAAAACAACAGGGAGATGCCAGACACTGGAGCAGGGAGTGCTGGCTGCCATTTAAAACATCTGCTGCACTTCCCAGTGCATGCAGGGCTGGGGGAGCAAAGCCCAACAGGTGGATTATAAAATATTCACATCATTTGCTCGTTCACAGCCCAGACCACAGCCTGCCTCCCCTGTGCCTGCACAGCTGAGGAGGGGGTCTGTGCTTAGATTTTTGGGTTTAAGTCAGCTCTGTCTCTATAAAACAGAGACACTCCCCCTCTCTTAAATGCTTTCTGACATGGAAATGATTCCTTGCAAGGAAAGAAAGAGCAGGATACATTTCAGAAGGGGAGATTGCTTTTACATCCTGTTTAACAAATCAAAGCACAACACACAGCAGGCTTGCACAACACAGGTGTCAGGGTGATCTGTCTCTAAGGGCCACCCCACACCCAGGAAACAATGTAAGAGCCAATTAACCTTTAATGCACAGTGTAAAAACCTGTCTTAGCAGGGCTGTGAAAAATGGCATCACATCCAACCCTTGGAGGTCTCCAAAGCCACCTGCTCAAGGTGCTGGTTGAGAGGTGACCACCTCTGCAAGGCTGACTAGAGCTGAAGGGTGCAGGTTGGAAAGCCCAGTGCTTTCTATCATTGGAAGCTGGAATGATAGTTGTGCTTTGCACACCCCCAGGCAGGACCTGGAACCTCCAGGAAGGTCTCCAGCCATTGCAGCCTGTCCTGAGTACAAGCATGAGGAGCCAGGAGTACATTTGGATCCTTCACACAGACACCAAAGACTTCAGTTCATTAAATATGTTACACATCAAAAAGCATCCAAGACAACCCCATCTGAAACATCCTCTTACACAAAGTATACTCCAAGTACTCCAGTGCTCTCCAGCACAGACCTTTGCTACCCTTACACTCCAGGACATCTGGAGATGAAGAGCTGTAAAATCAGTTACCCAAGATTTCAAGCCTAATTTTGATCCTCTTTACTAAACCCTTAATTTTTACCATTTTAAGAGCAGACAAGAAGTTTCAATCCCTCTTTAAAGACAAATGGCAACTGATCCCTGATTATTTGGGGAAGACAGGAGCTCCACCAGACAGCAGGGCAGATACAGCTTCTGGCAGTAACTACACTCTCCATCCGTGGGATAACCCAAGCATTGGACTTACTTTCAAAAGACACCAGCAATAGCACAGCTGAGGCTTTGGGACAGGAAAGCAAGACACCAGTATGGCCATTTTGTTGAACTTTGCTGTATTCTGGGAGTTTTGTTTTTCAATTCATTGCAGCAGCTGGTCCACCACTGACCTGAAACGCTTTTGGACCACAAATATATCCCCACAGCTGAGAAGCACCTGGATGTAAAGAAAAAAGTGTCACAGCTTCTGATTTACAGCACTGCAATTGCAGAGCACAAGCCCAGAGAAGATGCACAGACTTCCAGATGGAGAGAGGGACAGGACTGATTACATACAATTATTAATGCATGTCCCTACAGCACTGGAAAAAAAGAACTGAATGTGCTTAGGAAGAAACAAAGCAGTGAAAAATAAAATGACTACCCATTCAAGTGTTTGTGCAACACTGGCATGACACCTTAGGGAAATAAATATTTGCTTGACCTATTTCCAAAAGACAAGTTTTTTATAAGTCCCATGAAAACCTCTTTATTTACTGAGGCATGAGAGCAGAGCATTTGCAAGCATCCCGCACACCAAGCCATGTTCCAGGAGCAGCTAACTCCCTCCTTATCCTTCCCAGAGGAGCAAACTGATGTCTTTACACCAGTGGGACAAGATCAGCCTGAAAACAACATCAAGGCACTTCTTCAGGAGAAGAAGAGCTAAACAACAGTGACCCAAACAGCAAAGAGCCACCTTGCCCCACTGGAAGGCCCTTTCTACTGATCCATCTGCTTGTTGCTCAGTGAATTTTTCAGTGCTCACATTTCAAACCTGCGCCACCCAGGCTCTTTATTGAGGAGCCAGGCACCAGAGCTCATTCCCCACCCTATTCCTGACATGGCTCTCAAGCATCTCTGTATTAAAAGGGAAAAAAAACAAAACCAAAAGCTGTTCCACTTCCCTCCAAGCAGGCAGGAAAGCCCCATTGCCCAGACTGAATTTTCTGAGCATTATTGGGCAGGAGTGTTTGGGTGGAACTATAATGGAAACTTTTGCAACCTCAACACCATGTTATTTTATTTCATTTTTTTCCCCAAGCAAGTGCTAAAACACATGAGGCACCTGGCTGGAACAGCAAAGGCAGCACTCATCCACAGTAGGAGGAACCTTAAGATGCCATGACTGCAACTGGACACAGCTTAGAAAGCTCATCCTCCAATTTTTCTAATTTTTAAAAAAAAAAGCAGAAATAAGGAGTGAAGAGCACACAGATAAAAGGGAGTCCAGTTAAATGCCCCCCCTATTGTGCCTGTAGAACAAGGAGAGGGCACCCTCACAGTGTCCCTCTGAATGGGGAGAGCAAAGAGAAACCACAAAGCCTTTGAAGCACATGAGAGAGTCCTCCACGTGGAGATGAGCCACGGCTGCCATGGCTATGACTGCTCTGGTGACAACCCAGCTCTGCTCTTGTGCCATCGTCACCAGCTCCTGAGCTCCACCACAGTCCACCACAACCAGGCCTTCAGACACCTCATGGAAGCTTGCTCCGTTTGCATTTTAAGCATTGTTATTTGCAACATTTGTCAAGAGAAGAAAACAAAAACAAAAAAACAAAAAATAAAACAAAACACAAAAAATCCCACAAAAAAAACAAAACAAAAAACCAAACAAAAAACCAAACAAACAAAGGAGGGGAGAAGTACAAGACCTTTCTCCTTTATAATTAGAAGCATCACCCCGCTCCTACTTAACAAAGCAGAAGAGCCACCACAGCTGCCAGAGGGAGGGAGGCTGCTGACCTTCATCACAAAGACCATCAGGCACCAGCAAGCAGGATCTTCTCCAAAATAGCCTCCATAGCAGGACTAGACTCATTCTACCTGGAGCAGGTGTTTAAGTTACTAAGATCATCCTCCTGATCTCCTGTGTAGTTAATGCAAATAGAGAGGCAACTCAGCATGATTCTGTGTCTGCATGGGGCAAATCACCCTTAGCATGAGCAAGGAGGGGGGAATGTGGACCTGGCTCTGGGCCCCTCCTTTCCCAACAAAATCCCTCTATTCCAGGATGACCCCAGCCCCCGCAAGAATGAGGGTGACAATAATTTACATTGGCTGTGAGCAAACCAAGGACCTTCCCATGGGGTGAACCTCCCTCATGCTTTTTTACATGCAAATCAGGTGGAAAAACCAGAAAGGAATAATAATATCAGGCGATGGGAAGCAAGGGACCCATTGCAGCAGAGCGGGCAGCAACAAGCCAGCCCATGGGGGTTAACTTGCACAAAGCTGGGGGTGCTGAGCAGGATGGGGGGAGATATCTGCTCCCACCTTCTGCCTTTTGTTTGCACAGATTTCTACAGACTCTCAGTTGTTTGTCTCCATTCCCAACAGTTTTTAGAGGGAGCTGATGCCCTGCCTGCAGTTGGCCCAGTCCCTGGAGGGGATGAATGTGAGCGAGTCTTGCAGGTCTCATCACAGCCCAGATGCTGTCCCACATTCAGGAACAGCAAGAGATGATCTGTGTGACAGCCTCACACAAAGCAGTGGGATCCTGGTGCCCAGAAACCTGGAGGAGGTCCCGTGGGATCAAGGCACAGCCGTGCCCTGCAGACAACCGTGCCTCCAGACCCGTCCCGTCACACAGACAGGGAAAGGCTGGACAAGAGATGGACACAGGCCTGTGTCCCAGGGCTGGACTGCAAATCCAAGGTACAGATACATCCAGGAGCTACAAGATGAGCTGTTTTTATATAGTAACACCATAGTAACCAAAGCAGAGGGAAAAGCTCGCATACACAGAAGGACAGTGTTTTTGGAGAGGAGGAGCAGGAGGTATAAACTGAAGGAAAACCCTGCAGAGCAAGGAGACACACTTATATAAATGAGAACTGGAGCTACACTGCTGTTTAAATCTCCCCACACTGACAACCCAGACGGCTCTCAGTACCAGCCTGGCTCACCTGCTCCAGGCTACCCCACTCCAGGCTGTCAGCACTGCCTGCATCCATCCCTGCACCTCTCTGTGGAAAGCCAGCGGCCCCATGGGACTGGTTTCACTTGGCTTTACAACAAGGAATTTATTGATAGGGATGTGCTCCCACGAGTGACTTCAGGGCTTCAAGTTACTACAGCTTTTCTACAGTAGCAAGAATTGCGGAGGCTGAGCCCTGTCAGAAAAACCTATGCTAAACCCCAACCCATCTATAATATAATTAACACCAGCTACAGATTAGGCTGTATCTGAAGCAAATCAGATCCAACAGCCTTCTCTTTCCCACCCCCAAAGGTGGGTCAGGACTCCAGAACTGTGTGGGCATCCGTGTGCTGCAAGTTACTAGGATGCACTAAGAGGAAACAATAAACAGACTGGAACAGTCTGCTCCCTCTTCTCAGCTATGTTGTAAAATACATCAAGGTCATAGACCCAACCTAGTTAATAGAAGTTATCGTTAAATTGCTATTTTCTTTTATGGTAAATAAAATGCATCTGAGCATCTGGGTGGTTTTCCCTTCCTCCTCATCTCTTAAAGAGAGATTAGTTTAGAATAAGCTGTTCCAGATAATGAAGTAAACTTCTGGCTTCCTATCCATGGAGAAGTGTTCCTCAGGACACTATGATCCGTGTTTGGGGCTGCAGACAGAGTAGGTGGTCAGGGGGAAGAGTAGGGAAACCCTCCCTATTCAACTGGAGCCACTCTACAGCACTGGGCAGAGAGAAAGCCCATGGCTGGGCAGAGTTCATGCCTTTAGTGGGCAGAAATGGGAAAAATCAGATCAAGAAAGGTTTGTATATGAGCTTTTCAATGTACGCCACATGGCCTGAAGAGACACATCACCTACCTCTCCCCTAAAAGTTTCCCATCACATAATCAGAATAGCACAGAACTCATTTGGAGAACCGTGTTGTCTGAGATTTGAGGGTGCAGACAAAGTGTGCCCTGAGCAGCAGGATGGGGCCACTTCTCACACAGGCCAGCTTGCCAAGCCAATGTGACACCCGAGCAGCACACACCCAGTGTCCATCCTGGACCCACATCCCATCCAAAGGGACATCTCTGCTCTCCAAATCCACCTCTCGCAGCAGAGGGGCCTCAGTCTGCTGGCACCTGGCCTGGCTGCCACCACAGGAGCCCTGGCTAGGAGCTGGCATAACCCCGGCAGGACTTTACCCCAGCAGCCCGAGAGCATGAGGTTAAACCGCTGTCCCCAGCCAGGCAAGAAGAGCACCGAACGGGAAATCTGGGGTTTAGTCCCGCTCCACCACACATTTCCTGTGCGGCCTCGGGCTCGTCACTTAGCGGCCGCTCAGTTTTCCCACCTGCGAGAACGGGGAGATGCCGCCTGCCCACAAAGTGCTCCAAAAACCCCCACTGTGACCGAGCCCCCACCCGCGACACGAGTGGGCTCTGCTGCCCCGCTCTCCATACAGCCAGCAGCCAACGAGGGCTAGAAGAAAGCACTTTTCTTCCTCTAAAAACCCAGACTAAAAGAAAAACAACGCAGAGCACCCCGGGGGAGAGTGGTCCCGATCCGCCCCGCGCAGCCGGGCGCTCGCGCAAAGCTCCCACAGCGGCGGGAGCCGATTTTTAACCGTATTTATTTCAATTTTAATTGCTGGCGAGCCCACGGCAGCGCAGCCCCGCCGCTCCCGGCCAGCGGCAGGGCAGGGCTGGGCGCTCCGGGGCGGGGGGGTCCAGCGTGTCCCGATCCTCGGGTGGGCGCCCCGCACGGGGACGGGGGTGGGTGCGCCCGCCTCGGCCCCGCTGCCCCGCACCTGCCGGGGCTCTGCGGTACCGGCGGCAGCGGCTGCGGGCGGGAGCGAAGCGCGGGGCGCGGGACCCTCCCCGCCGCGCCGGGCGCTGGGCACTCACCCGCGGCAGGTCCGTGGCGGCTCGGCGGGGCTCGGTGCGGGGCGGTCCGGTCCGGTGCGGTCCGGCGGAGGCCCCGGCCCCGAGCGCGGGGCGGGCGGCGCAGCGGGGCGGGCGGGCGCCGCCGAGCCCAGGCATCGGCGGGGGGAGCGCGGGGCGGGCGGGCGCGACAAACACCGGCATCAGCCGGGCTCCATCGCCGGGCGGGGGGGCCCTGACGTCACCGCGGCCGGCCGGAGCGCGCGTGCGCGCGGGGACACCCGGGCGGGTCGGGACGGTGCCGGGACCGGCACCGGGATCTGGGGTCCCGCATTGGCCACCGGGACAGGGAACCGGGACTGGGATCTGGACCTGGCACCGGGGAGTGCGGCAAGCGCCCGCAGCGGGGCTTTGCCCGTAGCAGCCCCCCGAGCGCCCGTGGGGTGCGCGTACCGGGGAGCAGCAGCGGGCACGGGGAGGGTGATGAGGAGCGTGCGGCCACCGCCGGGGGCCGGGCACGGAGCGCTGCACACCGGACCCCGCTGTCCGTGCGGGGAGCTGAACCGGCCCGTGGCGCCGGGCTCCGGTGGAAGCGGAGCAGGGCGACGAGTCCGGTCGGTCCGCGATGTCCATCAGCCTTGTCAAGAACCGCGGGCGGCCCGGGGCGGGCGGCTCGGGGCGCGCTGGAGCCGGCACGGATGGCTGGGTGGCTGCAAGCCCCCAGACCCTTCCCTTTGGCAGCCGCTGTCCCCCGGCGGGTGGGACTGTCCCACGCCGTGAGGGACGGAGGCTGCTGCGGCCGGGGGGCTCCGGGGTCCAGCCACAGGCTGGAGCCCAGGGCTGCTGTGGCACTGACTGGAGAGGGGCTTGGGGTGCCCACACTGCCGCACCCCAAGGCTTTGGCAGCGTCATTCCCAGCCTGCTGAGAGCAGGTCAGGAATCGAACCAAACACCAAAGATTTACTTTAAATAAAGTGTGTCTTGGAAAGATCTTGTCTTGAAATCAGACACCAGCTTTGGACAAAAGATAAAAGATTTTCCAGCTGCCTAAATGTGCACATTATCCCACTTTCCCTGGATATGGAGCTGGTGGTCAGACTCTGCTCGCAGTTACATTGATGTAAATATATCGTTTATCTAAAGCTATGGGCTTTAGAGTGTGTCTCGGTTTAGAAGATAGGTGTCTGCTAGGGAGGGCAGGAGCCCCCCGGAACGAAAATGTAGACCTCCTTCTTCCGAATTACTGTAATTTTGCAAATCAAGAGGCTCTCAGGCAGAGATTTGGGGATAGGAAGAACAGTCATTTACTAGTATGCATAACAAGGCAAACAAACAACAATAACTACAGCATTAGCAACAAAACAGAACCAGGGACCCCGTGACAGCTTTCTCGGCTGAGACGGGAAGGGATGGAGGAGAGGCTTTGTTTCACAAACCCCTCGGGCAGTCCCGGTGCTCCTGCGGGGCTCTGAGGAACACTCAGCTGGAACAGCAGGGATGAGCTGAGATCCTGGGCCGGTGGCTGAGGTGGAACAGCAGGGATGAGCTGAGATCCTGGGCCGGTGGCTGAGGTGGAACAGCAGGGATGAGCTGAGATCCTGGGCTGGTGGCTGAGGTGGAACAGCAGGGATGAGCTGAGATCCTGGGCCGGTGGCTGAGGTGGAACAGCAGGGATGAGCTGAGATCCTGGGGCAGTGGATGAGGTGGAACAGCAGGAATGAGCTGAGATCCTGGGCCGGTGGCTGAGGTGGAACAGCAAGGATGAGCTGAGATCCTGGGCTGGTGGATGAGGCGGATCAGCAGCTCCGCGGCGACACCTGGCACTGCCACATGTCCAGGCAGGACAGGGGGTGCGAGGCCACCAACGAGGAAGGAAGGAGAAGCAGCAGCTCCGTCTGTGTGATGGTGAATTCCCTTCTCTCAGCCGCAGCAACTCCCAGCGAGTGTCCTGCTCTGAAGCTGAAGAAACCTGCCAGTCCCCAGCTGCCCCTGCCCTCCCTTTTTCCTGTCCTCCTTTCCCCCTGGGCCCAGCCAAACTCTTTGTGTTTCTCAAGCACCCACTAAGTACCAGCAGTCAGATGTCCCCGCCACTAATGGGTAAAAATTCCATAGGTAAGACGGAAAAAAAGGAAGGACATCTAACCCCCAACACAGTGCATGTCCTAGCTGGATTGTCAGGAGCTGGGACACAAAAGCTGAGGGTTCTCAGTTCAGAGACTTTATTTTTCAGAACCGTGTTTTTGCTCAGGGCTCCCTATGGATGCTAGCTTTGGAACAGGCTGCAGGGAGCTGCAGAGACTGCAGGCCCATGGCCTCTCAGTCCTGCCTGAGAAGCTAGCCTGAGAAATTCAAAGGAGGATTTCAAAACAATCCTCAGAGACAGAAAACAACTGCCAGGTGCTGTTTATCTGTCCTCTTGTTTTCCCTTGCAGGAGAGAGTCAGGGGGGTGGTGAGCCCCTGACCAACGATGGTAATGTAGCACTTTGCTAACCAATAAGAGTTTCCTTTCTGTACTTTCCACGTATCTGTCTATAAGACAAGCCCAGAGCAATAAACCAGGGAATTCTCGTGTTGAAACTCCCTTAAGAGTTTGTGTCGTTCTTTCTAGCCGTTCCCAATCGGAACGACAGCTCCCAGCTCTCCTGGTGTGAAGGTATTGCTGGGTTTCTCTGCAAGTCCTGGCTCTTGGAACCACACAACTGCGTGGCAATTGCAGCTTTCTGTTTATTGGTTTTTTTTTTTTAAAGTAAGTTTGAACCCTTTGTGTTTACAGAAGAAATGTGAACTTCCAACAGGTCAGAAGCTAGGAGCCAAATTAGCAGAGCATGTTTTTAAACCAGAACGGATGGTTTCAACCAGTCCTGCGGTTGTAATTCAGCTTCTTCAATGCTTGTGATTGGGGACTGAGGATGGCATTTCCTCCTCTTCAGGCAAAATGGCTTTCCCACCCACTCCTTCACATGCCAGGCCAGTCTGACTTGATCTTTCTGAGAATGGGAGAGAAACGAAACCAACAACACTGTTCTCCTGTTGTATTCCTGACTCCAGGGCTGGTATGCAGAACAGCTGGACTTTCAGGAGTTGTCCCTATGCCTCAGGGAGTAGGACACCTGAGCCTTGCTCCCCATGGCTTTCACGGGATGGGAATTTGACCCCATCCAGCTGTGCTGACTTGGTATTTCTGTCTCTCCTCTCATCCTCTTTTGCTGAATCACTCCTTTCACAAGCCTCTGGAGCTCTTTGTTGATCCAGGAAAGGAAATGGGAGCCCCAGCCCAGTCAGCTGAGGGTCAAGAAGGTCTGCCAACCTTCCCCTCCTTTTAAAACGCTGATTCTCCCTGCTGGAAGAAGGGGCCATGATAATGAGAAAGCCCTTTCACATCCCAGCGTCTGGCAGGATTCCCTGGAGGGTCAGAGCGGAGGAATGTCAGTCAGGAATGACAGCCCTGCCAGCAGCAGGCAGCTGCTCCAGGGAGCTGCCTGGCACAAGGACCTCGGATTTGATGGGTGGATTGACTGCTGTCACCCAGCTCGACGGCTCTGGCTGTCCCTCACCAGACATGTGGTGCCTGCAGCATCCTGCTCAGTGCACGGCATTCAGGAAAAGGCACAAAAAGTGCCTCAGCCTGCCTGGCTGCTGCCTGGATTTTGCCAGCATCTCAGGAAACCCCCATGTAAAGGGGATGCTGGTGAAGGTAAAGACAGAGGAGACCCAGGGAGAAAGGAGCCAGGCTGGTGGTCATCAGAGGATTGTGCCACAAGGGAACAGGAGAATGGAGCTTCCTGACTCTGGGGTGAAAAGAGGATTCAGATGTTGCAGGGGTTTGCAGTGTGGGCTTCCAGCCATCAAATACTACTGGTGTCCCCAGCTACTGGCTGAGCCCCACAGCTGGAGGGATTTCTCCTGTTCCATCCCCAGCTTTTCTGCCTGAAAAGCAAAGGAAGACCCCTTTTTAATCAGCTTGGTTCCCCTCTTCTGCAGCATCTCTGGGGAAGCTGAGTTTTGTCAGGTCTCAGCCAACATGAAGGCAGGTGGGTTGGCCAGCTCCTTGAGTCTGCCTCACTGCTGGATCTTCTGACCTCCCTGCAGACATTTCAGGCCTGTGAAGAGGCATGGAGCAAGGCAGGATCCCATCCTGTGACTGAAGACATAATTTGCTTTTGGGAAGAGAGGAAAATTAAGGAGACTCCTGGGAAGTTTGTGGGTGCTCCCATCTGCCAAGTGGATGGATGGATGGATGGATGGATGGATGGATGGATGGATGGATGGATGGAGCTTTTCTAGAGAAGCCCAGGATCTCAGGATGTAGGGCTTTCAGCACGAAAATCAGTGAGGTATGGGGAGCCCACAAGGCAGAAGTGCCCTGTTAGAGGTGAAGGCTGCCATCCAGGAAGGATGGGGAATGCTGGGATGCAGGAAAAAAATCTGCCAAGTTGGATGTGCCTGTGAGCTTTTTGGAATGCAAGGAGCTTAAAATATTGCACCTCAGTTGACTAATAAAAAAAATATGTCTTGTTATGCAAAGGCTCATTGCAAACATCTGTGGGTTGGGGAGTTCCCAAAAGGGAGAAGAAATCTCTCCCTGTTGGAGCAGCTCCTGGGGGAGGATGCACAAGATTCACAGAGAAATTGGGGGGTGAAGGGTTACAGGCACAGTGAGGGATGGATCTGCAAAGCTCACCTTCCAAAAAAGAGGAAAGAGGAGTAAAAGGGAGTATAAAAAGCAGGTGGCAGGAACCAAGGATGATTTTATGGCTTTGCAAAAAATTACCACGGCAATTAAAAGTGCTCTAAGCTTTCTGAAGGAGAAAGAAGGAAAGAAGAGGGAAATAAAAGCCTGGATTGCAGGGGAGGATGCAGAGGGGAACAGCCATTACTCACAAGAGCCATGACACAGCTGGGGATCTTCTGCAGGGGCATGGGGGCACAAGCAAAGGTTGGTGTGTCAGGAACTAGGGGTATGGATTGGTGGGGAAAGGCAGCTGGGCAAGGAACCTTGGAGGTAAGTGATGGGGTCTGTACTACTACAGGGTGCCCAAGAGCCAGGAGCTCATCTCTGTGTCCAGAGGGTGGGGGCTTGGAGCCACAGCAAGGCTGAGATGCCTGTTTGCTCCTGCTGGCATTTTGTTCCTTCTCTGTGTTCATCTGCAGATGCACACAGCTGGCTGAGGAAGAAATGGCGTCCTGTGCTCAAATGTCCTTTGTTGAATGTCCTCTGCAGCACTTTTTACAAGTTACGAGGCATCTGCAGCCCAGATCTGTCCTTGCCTTTGTGTTCCAGCCCTGGGGTTTGTGTTACACCCTCAGGGCTTGCAGAATGTAACCCCCTGCCCTGGGTGACACCCACTCCAGTGGCATCAGCGAGCACCAGTCTAAGGGCATCACCTGAAGGTGGTGTCACACCCAAGGTGTCTTCATGGAGGTTCCAGCAGATTCCTTCCCTGCTGGGCAGAAGTGCCCAATGACCTGGCCATGGGCTGTGGGGTTTGGTGGCAGCCGCCTGCCCTGCAGTGCCAGCCCACCCTCCCCAGGGACTGCAGCCATGCTGGCCACCCACAGCAGCTGCTTTCAGCCCAATTTCACCAAGGGCCAGAGCTCCCAGAAGAGTAAGCTGCTGGAAAATAAGCTTCATTCCTCAGCAGATTTGTCACAGCCTTCAGGAAAGTTCCCGTGTTGGGACAGGGATCTTGTGCCCAGGCCATGCTTGGCACTGGACAGGCACAGGGGGGATCTCTGTGCCTCTAGCTGCCATCAGGAAACTGAGGCATTGGGTGCTAACAGAGCTTGTCTGGGAATGAGCTGTGGCATTTCTGCAGCTCAACCTATCAGCTGGGGCCAACAAGCTTTGGATACTTCTCCTCAGGGACTAAAGATGTTCTGAGCAGCCACCCTCCAGCTTTGGTGCTTCCCTGCCCTCACAGCACAATGTCAGCTCCATGAGTGAGAGCCTCCATCCCTAAAGTGCCAATCCCCATCACTCCAAAACCCAGCAGAGAGGCTGCAGGGGAATCACCAGCACAGAAGTCAGGTAAATACAGGACAGAGCTGTGGACCAGCCACATCCCTGCCCTGGAGTTATAGTATGGTGGGATTCAATGCCACAAAAAAGCCCCAGCACCTGTTTCTCACCCAGTCCACCCAGCTATTCCCATGTCACTTCCCCACTGTTCTCAGGCTCCCTGAGACCTGGAGAGCATCCATTTTCTTGAAGTGTCTGCTTTTATGTGCTTTCCTTCCACTGTGTCCTGTTTTCCCATCCCCATGGAGATGATGCAGGGCAGAGGAGCCCCTGTGCTTTGGTCGCCCTTTATGTCCCATTGAGACTTCAGCAGGACGGTGGGTTGGAGAAGGAAGGGTCTCCATGGGCACAAGGCAGCTGTGGCCGGGCTGCTGGAGCAAAGGGGCTGCTGGATGAGCCCCCGGTGCCAGCCCAGGGCCACCACCGGCCTGCCGGGGCCCTCAGAGGCTCGGCGGGAGGCAGGGAGTCAGCCCGGGGCTCTTTGGGAGAGCGGGCCCTCCCCTGCCTCAGGTGAGGGGAAGGAAGCAGCAGGGAGAGGAGGAGCTGAGGGTGAGTGCTGCTGTCGGCACACAGCCACGCCTGGGGTTTAGTTTTGCCCCGACGTCGAGGAGGTGCTGAGGCTCGGCAGCTGCCCAGGTAATGATGGGGAAGGTCCTGTTGGTTTGCGGTGTGTGATGGATGGAGCCCGGGTGTGGGTGTGGGCAGGGTGTGCTGCTGGCAGGGCGGCCCAAGAGCAAAGCAGACGAGTGTCAGCAAAGCACCTGGTTTATTTTGGGCAGCTCTTTGGGTTTGCAGGTTGATGCGAGCTGTCGGCAGGGGAGGACTGCCCCCTTCATTCTCCACAAGAGCTGTGTGGTGGAGGGCTGTGATCCTGGCTGGTTTGAGGGCTGAGGGCTGGAGATGCCCCTTTCCTCTAGAGGGTTTATTTATTGAATATGACTTGAAGACCATTTCTTTTGCCCTGTCTGCCTATTAATCTCTCTCCAGACTATAACCTACCCTTCACCTCCCTAACGGGCCTGCTCCATCCACGGTGGGGCCGAGGCCTGCAGGGAAAAGCCTCTTTCTCTCCATTCCCTGCCTTCCTCCAGCCATCCCAGGTGAGGCCCACAGGGAATTAAATTTCAGTGAGCTGACAACTGTACCATAGCCATGCAGTCTCCAGCAATGAGATGCTTGGGGAGGGGGCAGCTGCCCATTGAAGCAGGGGGGACAGTGGCTCTGCACAGGGGACATGGCCCTGGCACTTGTTTTGCTGTGTGGCTGCAGTGTTATGTTGAGCTCTTGCACTCTGCATTCACCATGAAGATGGTGCTCAGTTCATCACATCTGGGGATTATTTCCGAGCCCCCACCCCAAATCCCATGGGATTTCTCTGCCCAGGACTTTCCCTATGCACTTTTCAGGTCTGTTTCAGTGTGTATCTCAACTGGAAGCTCATCAGTGCTGCCTGAGGAGCACCAGGGTCAGTGTGATCATTCCTCCTCTCCAAAGCTGCCCCCATGTGCAGAGAGGAGCTGTCTCCCGTTAGTGCCAAGCCCTGCAGCACAGCAGGGAAGGCAGCTGGAGGGCTGCCCACCCCGGCAGCAATGCCTGGGAAAGCTGGGCTCAGCAGGTTGGTGAGTGGCCCCGTGATCCAGGCCCCGCTCACAGCAGAGCTGATGGAGCCACCGAAGCTTCGGGAGCTGGCTAGCACTTCCCTGCTGTCATCTTCCAGAGAGGATCTGGAATTTGGGCTTTCTCCTGGCTGCCAGGGAGAGGTGGGGGACGGGGCATGGAGCGGGAACCATGTCTGTCCGCTCAGACTGCCCTCCAGGAGGGATGTCTGGGAATGGGACAGGGCTGAGCTTATGCAAAATGGATCGGAGAGGCTGGGTACCTGCCAGGGCAGAGGGCTTGTCATGTGGCACATGCTTGTCATCGTCACTTTGGGTAAGGAACCAACTCCCCCCCAGCTGCCCTTTGGGTTGAGTGTGCACTGGGGGCTGTGCTGAGAGTTGCTGGGGACACCACACCTCCACCTGGCTGTGCTGCCCACCACAAGACTTCTGGCTTGTACAGGAGCCATGCCTGGGCAATTCTGCAATGCCTGAGTGGGATGCCTTTCCCTCTGGGTGGGAAATGTTAGGTTTGGACTTTATTTAAAGTGAGTGTGTGGTATATGGAACAGCTTGGGTTTCCTACCTCTCTGCCATGAGTTGTTTGGGAATTTCTACCCAAACAATAGACAGTGCAGGACAGGAGGTCTCCTGCCAGCCCAGTTCTTGTTTGAATGGGATGTTGACAGCTTGACTGTGCAGTGTTGCTGTGAGGTTGTATTTGCCCTCTCAAGGAGAAAATGTGATGGTGTATCCCAATGGCAAGGGCATCTCTCCTCCAAGCTGGATGCAATAACTCATGCTCTGGCTTCTGTCCTGTTTTCTGGTGCTCACAGAGGCCTTAGCTTTTCATCAAGGTCCTCAGGTGTTTGCCTCAGTTTCTCTAGAGGCTTACCTGTCCCGGTGATGGGGCTGTGTTGCAGCCATGCCATGACTCTCCTGCAGTAAACTCACTTTGCCTTTAGTTGCTGGAGTTCTCTTCCCCTACCTGGGTCTCTTCCTGTCTCTCACTTGCAGTCTAAAACCATGAACTATGTGGGGCAGCTGGCTGAGAATGTCTTTGTCACCATGAAGGAGCTGTACCAGGATCTAAACCCTGCCACCCTGTCGGGCTGCATCGATGTGGTCGTGGTGAGGCAGCCTGACAACTCCTTCAAGTGCTCCCCATTTCATGTGCGCTTTGGGAAGCTGGGAGTGCTGCGCTCCAAGGAGAAGGTGGTAAGTGGTGCCTGCCCTGCGGCTGTGCTTCCTTTCCAGTGTCTCCAGACCCAGTATCTTCTAAATCCCACATGTTATGTAAAGGAGGGAATGGGAGCCCACTGAAAGGGGTGCATGCCATGTTTTTGAGGGGATGTCCCCCAAGTGGAGCCCATCCATTTCCAAGGAGTAATGTGCTCTCCAGGAAAATTTGGAGAGGTCCCTTGCCTCTGTGTGGCTGACAGCCCTATGAGCAACTTCAACCCACCTCCACCATCTGGAAGTGCTCCAGTGGATGAAGGGGTTCAGATGGACAAGCTGCTTCTGTCCCTTGCTAGGTTGACATCGAAATCAACGGAGAGCCTGTGGATCTGCACATGAAGCTGGGAGACAATGGAGAGGCCTTCTTTGTTGAGGAGTCACAGGAGCATGAGGTTGGTTATGAGGAGGTGCTGCATGTTTGTGTCCCAGTGCGACTACCTGGAAGTGCAGGGTTGAGGTGGAATGACCAGGTGTGGAATGCTGCTCTTCCCCAGAGAGACTCCATTGTCCTGTCTGATGTTTTCTGTGTCTGGAAAGGTTCCTGCTTAAAGGACCTTGCAACTCACATGGTGGAGCACTCTGAGGGAGTATTAGACCAAATATCTGCATCCCAGACTGGTCCCCATCAATGGGCATGGCTGCTGGCCAGACAGGTGGATATCTTGGAACTTGAACTCTCAGGGAATCTTGTGACAGGGATGAGAATGAGACAGATGCTGTGGCAGGCTGCCTGCTCCAGTGGGAAGTGAGATGAGACTAGTTGTGACTTCCAGAAATCCTGTCAGCTCTTCTCTCAGGCACACTTATGGTCACTGCTGGCTTGGGCTGGGTTTGGAAGTCAGAAAGGTCTTTGGAGTCAAATCCCATTTGTAGCCTTGGTAATTCTGGTCTTTGGTGCCATCTCCTGCCTGTCTCTCCTTGCCTGTGTTAAAGATGTCTTTAGCTTGTGGCTGGATCATCCTAATGGTCTTTTATTCACATGATGTGGGTATAAACCCTTCTCTTTTAGTCCAGGCCACAAAACCACCCCTGAGCTGAGGGTTCAGTGGTTTTGGTTGTGCTGTTCCATAGTATGCTCCATAGAGAGCAAGGAGCTGCTAGGCTGAAAAAGAGTGTGCTGGAGGGAGCTGATGGGCTCCTCTCCATCCCTGTTCCAGGGCAGCATCCCCTTCTTGCTCTGCACATCCCCCATCTGCAAGAAGCAGAGCCCAAAGGATGCTGTTCAACCCTTCTGTGTGGGCAGGAGGCCACCAGCGCTGGAGTGATTGTGTGCAAGAGGAGGGAACACAAGAGAAGGCTCAAGATGGAGTTGGACTCTGATTCTGACAGCTGTGATGAGACCAAAAGCGAGCTGCCAGCCACAAGGTGAGCTGCTTGGTCTGGACAGGGTGATGCAGTAGGTCAAGCCTGTGGGTTCATTTGGTGATGCCCAGCAGTACTGAAACAGGGGGAAAGCGTTTGCAAGTTGGAGCCCAGTCTCCTGAGGAGTAGAAAGCCAGGGGGAATGATGAAGCTGGGTATTTCCAGCTTTCTGTAGAGGAGGCTGCTGCTTGAGAATAGCACAAATTTCCTCTTTCCTCCTTGCAGTGATGCAGCATGTTCATCCTTTGCTGATCTCCCTGAAGAAACTGAGTTGTTGCAGTCCCGAGAGATATACCCATACTCTGATGGGGAGCTGCTTGAAGAGGACAGGTAATGGGCAGAGCCAAGGTGTTCTGCTCAGCTCTGGTGAGAGCAGGGTACATGCCTCATGGCAGGGAAGGAGGTATGGAAAAGTGACTTGAAGGTATCAGGAGAGGAGAGTTTTCCTAGCCTGATATGGGGTGGCTGGAGGAAAGCTCAGAGACCATAAGGGACACTTGTGGCCGTGGTCACTGGTGTGAGAAGCCTGTGTGCATAGGGCTGTCTGCTGATGAACTGCTCTGGGCAACTGCTGGCATAGCACTTTGCTTTCTGGGGCCTCAGCTTCCATAGGTCTTGGTTCTTTGGGAGTGACATTCTTATAGGGTAGAAGTGACTATGGGAAACCAGCATTACAGGGTTCTTGGCCTTAAATGTCCTTGGACTGATAGGAGAACATGGGGCTGTAGTGTAGGTGAGGCCCCACATCACCTTCTCTTCCTGCAGCTTCGTGCTAAGCCATCAATCTTCTCCCAAAAGTGATTCTGAATTGGACATCAAACCACAGGAAAGTTTTGCTCTAGGGGCTGAATCCCTCATGAGGTGGACCTGGGGAAAGCTCCCTCAAGTGAGTCCCTGCTCTTGCTCTTTTGTTGGGAATGGGTGTCCAAAAAACCTGCAGAAAGCAGAGGAGGCTGTAGCCAGGCAGCCTTAGGGAAAATGCCCTCTTCTGTGTGATGATTTGGGCAACTTCCTATCCTCAAACCTGTTCTTCTGCTTTCCTTGAGGTGAATAAATGGGTGCGAGTTAAACCAGCCAAGTCCACAAAGACTGCTGCTGCAGCAACCACCATCTCTGCGACACTGGTCCCAGTGGATGAAGCAACCCCTCTTGTTGCCACCTCTGAACATCTGGGAGGGGTTTCAAGTCCAGCAGGACCTCAGGACACACCCTGTTCCTTGGATGTGTCTGTAACTGAGCCAACACTTGAACCTCAGGCTGGGAACAGCATCTCCAGGCTGAAGGACATCCTCCATACTGTCACAGCAAAGAGATTTTTGGGGGCCTACTCAGTCCCACAAGAGAAACAGGAGGGAGATGAGAATGTTGTGGCAGAGGTTCAGCCAGATGTGGAGCCCCTTGAGGGAGCCACTGCTCCAAGGCAGGCAGGCTCAGAAGGCCCTGAGTCCCAGCTGGAGAGGCAGGGGAGGCAAGGTGAGAGTGTGACTGGTGCTGCTTGAAGTGGTGTTTGAGCTTGCAGATGTGTCTGACTCAGATGAGCACCTGGCTTGTCCCTTCAGTGTAACTCCATGAGTTCCAGGTGTGGTATGTTTGTTTTGCCTTCTTTGTGTGCTACCAGCTCCTTTGCTTTGAAGAGACATCCTTTAGGTGTCCACCTTTCAGTGACCACCCACCTCCCAGGAAGGCTTTCTTGCCTTATGTTCCCTGAAGTCCATCCTTTGATGTCTATGCTTTTGCATACTTAGAAGATTTCTCAGCAATACAGGCCATACCTTAATTTCAAATGTCTGACAGCACCTGGCCTGACTTGTGTCTTCATCCTGAGCTTGCCAAGTCAGGGAAAATCACAGAGCAGCATTTATGTTCCCCCCTTCACAGTGTATTTAGGGATCATGCTAGTGCAGGTGTCTCGAAGCACTTCTGTTGCTGTTGACTTACGGCAGTTTTTCCAGTAGGAAAATGGCTACCCTGTTTGTATGGTACATAGATATGATTGAGGAAAATGCTTTTGGCTGTCTTGATAGATGCTGGGGTGATTGGAAAGGTGATTCAGCTAAGCTCTCTCTCTTCTGTCTATGCATTGAGGATCCATCAGAAGTCCTCACTTGGGTCCCAGTGCCATTTACCTTGAAGACCTCTCCGAGACGGACCATGAACCGGTGCCTCTGTATATCTCTGGGAGGTATGAGTTGCCCAGCTGGCCAAGCTCAGACATTTTTGAGCAATTCCCCTGGCACAAAGGATGGAGGTATGTTTAAAGCTATTCTCTGATGTCACCACCATTTCTTCCCTTGCTGGCAGTGACACAAAGCCGAGTTTGAGGCCTGTGACAGACCCCAGCAACCCTCTGTGTATCCAGTTGCCATCCACCTCGCCTGACAACAGTCCCATGGACTCTGACTTGATGCCCACAGTTGCCCTGTCACTGTGTGGGGGCCTCAGGAGCAACAGGCAGATCTCTCATGGTAGGTAGGAGGGGAGGGAGAATCTGCAGCCCTGAAATCCTTTCTATCCTCCAATGGCATGACACAGCCTCTGTCCCATCAGAGAAGTTCATGGAACACATGGTTTCCTACCAGCAATTTGCTGAGAATCCAAGGCTTGTCGATGACCCAAACCTGGTGATAATGATCAACAAGAAGTGAGTGGCCTGCTCTTCCTTCTGCTTCATCCCACAATGGACAGCATGGCCCCTCTGTCCTTGTGGAGACCCTCCTGTAGGAATGTGACTCCATCCCAGAGCATGACTGTACTGAAGCAGCTGTGGGACCTGGCCATGCTGCAGGATGGTGATGTGTCCATCCTCTCGCTTTTTCCAGGTATTACAACTGGGCAGTGGCTGGTCCCATAATCCTGGCCCTGCAGGCTTTCCAGAGGAACATTCCTGAGGTCAGTAGTACAACACGTTTACTGTCTATGACTCTCAGAAGGGCCTGGGCTGAGGACTGACCTCATTCCATGTTCTGCCATGTTCACAGAGCATCATTGACGAATTGGTGAAGGAGAAGATGATCAAGAAAGACAGAAGGTGGTGGTTCTCCTGGAGGAGAAGAGAATTCCCAGCAGAGGGGGTATGTTGGCAGCAGTGGATGTGACAACCATGTCCCCAGGAGCAGACATCATTCTGCTGACTGGAAGGGGTGGGAACAGGGTCCTGGGGATGGCCTGAGGTTGACTGTGAGGATATCCAGGACCTGACTTGGTGACTTCTTAAGGTTGCTACCTGTGCCCTTTGGTCTGTTAATGCCTGAGCAGCAGAGCAACACTTGGTAATGCAGTAATGTGGACCTTGTAGTGGTGAGACCTCCTGCTATGTGCCCATCATGCCAAGTCCCTGGGCAACAGGTGTGCTTGCTGGTCTCCCTGCTCCACCACAGCACCAGGCTGTGCTTCCTCTTCCACCAGCAGTGTCCCTGTGAAGGGACTGCAGTGGTACTTCTTTTGGCATTGCTGTTCCAAGTGGAAGAGAAGCAAACCAGCCCCTGCTCTTGCTCTTAGCTCTGTGCAAGTACTGCTCAACAATAACAGAAACATCTCTGTTATCAACACTGTGTTGAGCCCAAATCCAAACACAGCCCCATACCATTCATTGTGAAGAAAATTCACCAAAACCAGCACACCCCTCTCTGCCTGCAGTGGCAGCCGAGGCCAGGGAAAGCCAGCGTGGGAGCACTGCAGCATGACCCTGCTCAGCAGAGGTGAGTGCCTCCCTCCCAGGTCATCTTCTGGAGTCTGAATACTCCTGGTCTTTTCTCCTGTGTGACTAATTATTCCTATGTTTGCCTAATAAAAGAGGGTAGAAAGCTTTTTTAAGACTCTGGCTGATCCCTTCCCTTCTTTGTGTAGTCAAGAGGAAGAGGAGTCATCCAGTGACAGTGAGCCCCAGGACCCTGGGGACATGTTGACAGTGGAAGCCCCTGCTCAGAAGCATTTACCAACCTACAAGAAATCCCTGCGTCTCTCCTCCGAGCAAATTGTATGTATTTATTCCTCCATCTTCACTATCCATGTGTGTAGGGGTGAGAGAACCCTTAAATGGGGATTTCTCTACTCCTGACCTCGTGTTTTCATGGGACATCCAAATATTTTGCCCTTGTTGGCTACCCTGTAGAGTCTTGGGATTCTCTGGCCTGGCTGGGTGGCAGTCTGGCCTCTGGCAAGCCTTGGAGTGGTGTGAATTGGTGCTGGTGTAACACTTTTGCTGCTCCTCTACCCCAGAGAAGGTTGAATCTACAGGATGGCCCCAATGAGGTGGCATTCAGCGTGACAACTCAGTACCAGGGCACGTGCCGCTGTGAGGCCACCATCTACCTGTGGAACTGGAATGAAAAAGTGGTGATCTCAGACATTGATGGCACCATCACCAAGTAAAAGGCCTTTCTCCTACCCCAAAATCCTTCTTTGCCCCTGTTAGGGAAAAGTCTCCTTTAAAGGCTTGCATAAGCAGGCACAAGGGAGCACAAACCCCATTGGGGTGGGGGATAGATACTCACCGCCTTGGATGACACTAACCTGGCCTCCTTTTAGATCGGATGCTCTTGGACACATTTTGCCACAACTGGGTAAAGATTGGACTCACCGTGGGATTGTTACACTCTTCCACAAAATCCATCTGTAGGTATTGGATCAGCTGAGGTTAAGGGGAAGTGGGAAGCTGATGGAGTCAGAGTCAGGGCTTCTTACTTGATGATGAAGGCCCATATAGCTGCGCTATCTGCTGTCAGTGGTGGCTGATGCTGGCTGTGCTGCCTACATGATGTTGAGGGGTGAAAGCAGAAGGTCCCCTGGGAGCAGATGCTGGCATTACCTTCCCTGGAAGGAGTGTGTGTCAGTGGAGGCTTTGCTGGGGAGATACAGCTGAGCAGCAGAGACACCTAAGGTCACACCTGAGAGTGGTGGCACGGGTGTCCCCAGCACTGTGGTGCTGGTGCCTCTCTGGGTACCCAGCCATCGCTTCCCACAGCCCAGGGGACTCACCTGCGAGGTGTGACACCAGCAGTGAGTCCCTGTGGAGTGTCTAGATTGGTCCCTGGCCCCTGTGGCCACTGAGAGGCACTGTGGGCCCGTGGATGGCTCGTTCTGGCCCTGGGAGGAGCATGGGAGGGATGCACTCCCGGGGATTGCAAGAACTCGAAGATGGCCCCTCGGCTGCCTCTGGCCACCCGGTACCACCTCTGCCGAGCTCTGTCCCCGCCCGGGCGTCTGTGAGGGCTGGGTACAGCCCTCCACAACTGACAGGCAGTGCTGTGGGGTGAAAGTGCTGTGGGTGCTGGGCAGCAATGGGTGCTGTGCAGCTGGGCTGGGTGCGTGTGTGGCTGCTGGGATAAGCATGGAGGGTGGTGCAGGGATTCCCAGTGTGAGGCAGGTGGGGATTTGGCTTAGTCTGGGTTTCCAGATAAGGGATTCATGTTTGTGGAACCACCTTGCTTACTGGAATAAGATTTTAGGCCAGGTGCTTGGCTACCTCTTCCTCCTCAGAGCAGGAGAATGCCTTGCCCCAGGTCACAGCTCAGAGGGGCTCCCTGTGTTCTCTCTAGGAATGGCTACAAGTTCCTCTACTGCTCGGCCAGGGCTATTGGCATGGCCCACATCACCAAAGGCTACCTCAAATGGGTCAATGAGCAAGGCTGTGGCCTCCCCATGGGCCCCATGCTGCTTTCCCCCAGTAGCCTCTTGTCTGCCTTCCACAGGTACTGTCTTTTCCTGCACCTCCTATATCCCTGGGGACAGCACCCTGTTCCACAGCTTGACGCTGAGGGATGTCCCAGCCTTAAACTGTTCTGCCCTCCTTGGTGCACAACGCCTTTCGTAGGAGGCAGCAGGGGAGCTGCCTGATCTTGGAGCTTCACAGTGGAGCTTCTGATGCACAAAACCTCTTGCCCTTCAAATCACTTCCTTGAGCCCCAGACAGGTTTGCTGTCCACTGTCCTGGCCAGCTGATGACACTGTGACTGTGTCTCTTGTGCTGCAGGGAGGTGATTGAGAAGAAGCCAGAGGTGTTCAAGGTCACCTGCTTGACAGACATCCGAAAACTGTTTGCTACAAAGTGTCCCTTCTACGCTGGTTTTGGGAACAGGCCCAATGTGAGTGGATCTCCAGGTGTGCAGGGAGGGCTCAGGCTGGGTGGTGGTGCCTTCCTGCAGCTCTAATGCCGTGCTGGCCTTCCTTGGGCAGGATGTGTATGCTTACAAGCAAGTGGGGCTGCCAGAGAGCCACATATTCACAGTAAACCACAAGGGAGAGCTGATCCAGGAGCTCGCAAAGAACCAAAAGTCAACGTAAGCAAAGTGCTTATACCTCAGCATCTTTGGGCTGACCTGGCTTTGATGCACAGAGGCATCAAATCCAATGACCCCAGTGTAATTTCTTTCTTACGCCCACAGATACGAGCAGCTGTCGGAGCTGGTGGAAGTCTTCTTCCCTCCTGTGTGACAGAGGAGAGGCACTGGTCTGGTGTCCCCAGAGTACAGCCACTTTACCTACTCTGCTGCTTGATGTTGACTTGGATGGCTTGCCCTAGCCCCATCCCTGTGGAGACCTGACCCAGAGCTCTCCTGCATGCTCTTTGCCAGGACTAAGTGTTCCAGGTGCACCTCATTTTCTCTGTTTGCTGCTGGGGCATTTTGCACTTGTAATAGAGGTCATGACACCCCTTAGCAGGAAGCCAGAGGGGGTAAGAGAGAGCTCTGACTTTACAAAAACTCCATTTGCTAAACACAAATTCCTGAAAGTTGGGTCTCTTCTGGTGTTTGTAGCTCCTCTAAAGTCTGGCTCCTTTTTAAAGGTGGTGGTTGTTCACTGTTGTATTTATTGATGAATCTCATAGCTATTACTGCTTCTGGTATGACCAGTGTTTCAGACAGTCCAGCTACCTGCAGTTTGGTAGTTGAAACTGTCCACTGACTTGTAAAGGTCAATGGAAGATGCTGGGGTTTTGAGTGTTCTGAACTAAAAGCAATAATAAATAGTGCCTTAATCTAGGCTGTCTCTTGTCTGCTCTAGCCCTGTGCATAGAGGTGGGAGCCAGGCTCCAAGTCGTCTCAAAAATGTAATTGGGATTATTCTGCTCAAGCATCCTACCAAGTGGGTCCTGGGGGTGATGGGACCAGCTTCTAGAAAATGGCACTTTTTTTTTTTTTTTTTATTTTTAATTCCTACGTTTAGCTAAGGTACCAAAATTAATTAAAACCAGAAAACAAATCCAGACTTCTTCTGTATGTACATGGGGCTGAATGGACAGGAGACCTTGCAAAAGCCAGAGGCCCCTGTGCCGAGGCTCAGTCCGAGCTGGCTCCAGCCCCTCGGGGTCCCTGGCAGCAGGGTGTGCCCGCAGCCCAGCGCAGCCTCCCTGGCACTGGGGACACCCAGGGAAGAGCCCTGGATGAGGCTCTGCAGGACCATGCAGGCTCAGCCCTGCTCCCTCATGCGATCCCATGGGCCCAGGCTCTCTGGGATTTGCCTCTGCATTTACCATGCAACTCCAAAGCAACTGCAAGGAGAGTGGGACCTGTGAGTGAGACCCCTCAGTGCACAAGTAGCCCCAGGGTGGCCATGCCAACAGCACCAGGGACATCCAGCCCCAGGCACCCATAGCCTTGCAAAAGCTCCCTGTACCCAAAGCAAATGCAAATAGAGCTGGGGTGTGAAGAATAAAGATTCACACAAAAGATTGTTTATTTACAGAAGAGCAGCAACAAAAATGAATTACATAACATATTTTAAATGTAAGAATCTTTATAACAACAACAATCTATAAAATTACAAAAACCTATACAGAAATGTATGAAACATAGGTACACAAGAGAATAACAGACTCTAAAACATATTTACAGATGAAAAGTTAACAAAAAACTCTAAAATATACATACAGAATTATTGCATCCCTGCCCAGCATCTCCATCTCCATCAGTCCTGGAAGAAAAGCAAGTGACACGGTCACTCCGGTCAGGCACAGAGGGCTGTTCCCTGTGCCCCCAGGCTGGGACACACTGGCAGAGTGACTCTGCTGCCAGCACTGAGCCTGGCTGGGGCTGAGGGCTGAGCCCCAGGCAGTGGCACCCGAAGCGTGGCCCAAAGCAAGCACAGGGCAGGCTGGGGGTGGTGCTTGTGTTGCCAGAACCCAGGGTCCCCCCTGCACCGTGTCCCTGAGCAGAGCCACCCAGCCCAGCCCCAGCCTGGCAGCAGGGGACCCACTCTGCCTGTCCTGCTGCTGGGATCCATCTTCATCCCAAGAACATCTCCTCCTCCTCCTCACCTTTCTCATCCATTTCCATGTCTTCAACATCATCTTCCATTTCCACTTCCATTTCTTCCTCAGTCTCCTCCACAGCCACCTCCATCTCTTCCTCTCCATTCTCCTCTCCATCTATAGCCATACTCTCTTCTCTATCAATCCTCATATCGATTTCCATCTCCTCCGCTCTGTCTGGGACAGCCTGCGTTGGGAGCAAAGCCTCAGAGCTGGGGCCCTGTCCCACACATCCCCACAGAGCTCCAGCCCACCCAGGAAGCCCAGGGGTCTCCACCTCCATGGAATGGCACTGTACCTTCACTGGGACAGAAGCGAGCACGCTGCAGGGGTGGATGGCAAGGTCCAGGCCGCAGGGAGAAGGCGGGACTGACGACAGCGTCGATTTTTCCCGCGCAGTGGCGGGTGCAGGTGCACTGTGAGCAGGGCGTGGTGGCTGCAGGGCCAATAATAATAAGACAATGCTACGTCATGCGGTGCCAAGAATTTTTCCCGCGCACTGGCGGGTGCAGGTGCACTATGAGCAGGGCGTGGTGGCTGCAGGGCCAATAATAACACATAATGCCACCTCATGGTGTCATGACACACATCATGACTCACAGGATCACTCCGCGTGGGGCAATGGCGACCGTTAAATGATAGAATCCTTTCATGATTTTGCTCGGAATGGACCCTAAAGTTCATCTTGTTCCAACCTGAGCAACCTCCCCCCAGACCAGGTTGCTCAGGGCCTCATCCTGGCTCTGGATGAAATGGATCACAGAGGCTGTGGATGCCCCATCCCTTGGATGTTCCACAGCCTCTGTGCCCAGCCTGGGACTGTGCCTGACCACCCTTAGTTTAAAATACCAGTTTCCTTAGATACAACCTAAATTGACCTCCTACAGTTGAAAGCCATCCCCCCTTCTCCCACCACAGACCCATCTTTCCTATGGGACCCTTCAAGTCCTGCATGGCTGCACTGAGGCTTCCCCATGGCCCTCTCTTCTCCAGGCTGAGCACCCCCAACTCTCTCTTCATGGGAGGTTATAAAATAGAACAAAGGCAGAAGCACTGCTGGGCTCCTTCCTCCAGTCTGGCATCTACCTTCTCCTTCCCTGACCCCTGTGTGTAAGTCATCTCCTTGTCTGCCACTTCTGGAAGCCACACAAAAATCATTTTGATCTTGGAAACCTCAGCAAGAAATACTTTATTTTTTTCCTTTCCAGTACAAACAGTTTTTTAGCTTTTAAAATCTGAACAAATAGACATGGTTTTGAAAACAATAGAACACAGTCTTTTAACAGGATCAGTTATCAACTGCCTCAGAAAGCTGCCCATGCAAGGACAACCCCATGGACAGCATTTCCTTAGTCTGCAAGCAATTTTAAAAAAATGCCCGGTTTTGTACAAAGTTCCTTTCACTTTTTAAACATGAATAGCTGAGAACTGAAATAACAAACTGTTCATAGCTTCAAGTGACTAGTCAGGAATAGTCCAAACATAGCACCATTTTCCGGAAGGTCAGACTTCTTCCTTGTCCTAGTTTTGTTATGGCCAGTCCTCGCTCCCTCTTTTCTGGGGAAGCTGTTCCTGTTCAGCCACTCTAACCCAGCCCTGGCTGGGGAACAGGGAGCCTGGCCCTTGGCTTGGTTTTCTCTTTGGTTTTCTCCCTGGTGTGAGGGGATGGAGAAGGGGCTTAGGCAGAAAGCTCCCCATGCAGGATGAGGGCTCCCCTGGCCCATCACAAAGTACTGAGGGTTGGCTTGAGACTCCTTCCTTAGGCTGGAGAAAAAATAGGTTTTATTGTCTAAGAGCAGGTTTTGCAGGATGCCCAATGGCAGCAGAAGGTCATTCCTCACCTGGAGAAGTGTCTCAGCAGCTGGAGGGTAGCTCCAAATCAGCAAAGCCCAGAGCAGTGAGAGTGGATTCTGGTGCTGTCAGCACCTGGCAGGGCTGAGAAAGTGGTGGGGGGAGCCATGTGTCCTCTCTATGCTCTCACAGCTGATGGCTCGTGCTCCTCTGGCAGGGGAACAAGGTTTTACACAAGGGCAACATGGTGTGGCTACTGGTCTCAATGATCCCTGTGGTCGTCCCTAGCCTGGAAGCATGTTTAAGGGAGCTCACACAGATTTTCTGGGTGATAAAAGGTGCCCAGATGCATCTCTGCTGGGAGCTGCTGCTGGTTTGTGCTGGTCAGAGCACAGAGCTGCTCCTTTATGCAATTGGGGGGGACAAGGGAGGGAATCATGGTGCAGAGGAGCAGGGACAGCCTGGTGAGGGTGACAGGTACTGTGTGCGAGCCAAAGGCTGGCTTGCGTGGAAGGGTTCATGAGCTACAACACTGAGAGAAAAATATGTTCCTCTGCTATAAAGTGCCAGAGTTGCTTGGATGGAGGCTCTGTAATTTCCTCCTCATCCTAGTAATGAAGTCCCCATTGGCTGATCAATGGAGGGTGCCCATGGTGGGCTCCGAGGGAGAGGTGGATTCTGTGAGCAACAGCTCTGTAGGGCAAGACTGGAGCTGCTCAGGAATGTGGACAACGTTCTCCAGCCTACCTGTTCACGGGAAACTAGAGTCAAGCTGGGTAAATGACATGGGTTTTTCATTCTGAGCTGAGGACAGGTCTCCAAAAGTGTTCTTACAGATGCCCTGCCTTGTTCCACATCAGTGTTGGTCCCAGGGCTACTGGCATCCCAGTGGGATCAGAAGAGGATGTGAAGTGAGGATGCAGGCTCCTGCTCCTCCACTGCTGCACTCACACCCTGGAGCAGCTGGAACTCTCCTGCTTGGGACCAGATGATGGAGTTCACAGTTTAAGAACTAAAACAGGAAGAACCAGAGCTGGAGGACAGGACTGCTCTGTGCCCAGCTTGGTCTCAGCAGAGACCTATGGACACACCTCTCCTTGGGGAAGACACGTGTTTTCCATAACCCATCATGTCAGTCCCAGGTGTAACCAGAGAGCCCAGCAAAGTGGGATTGCAAAGCACAGCAGCCCCAGGGACCATGGGACTCTCTCCAAACACTGCTGCCCCAGCTTTTAGCTCCTCAGCATGGGTCTTTGGAATATGGCAAAGGACACAGGGGCAGCATTAGGAAACTGGAATCAGATGAGCACCATAACACGATTGTTCAAAAATATACATACACATACCATATATATATATTATACATATATATATACACATATGCATATGTATTTTCCTAATGCACGCCCTCATATGCTCCATAAGGCATGTGCATTTGCACGGAAGGGGAACATTATAAATGGATTTACCATACATAAGGAGGGCTGCCATCTCGGAGAAGGGAAGCCAGTTCCTGGAGGAACATGTGAATACGTGTGTTCTTTGAAATCTACAATTCCTGTGGTGAGTTTTATTCCCTGCAAGGAGCCCAGGCTCTGCTCAGTCTCTGGATTAAGATTCAGGTGGTCTTTAGGTCAGAGGAACTATTCCTCAGCTGATAATTATAGGGTTTTATTCTTCAAAAAATGATAAATCCACAAAAATAAAATAAAAAAAAAAGTTTCTGCCTCCAGCTTACTCTTGAATTTTTCTTCTGGGGTCATCAGCCCAGGAACCAAAGCAACACCCCCAGGCAGGAGGCAGTGACACTGCTGCACCAGGGTCAGGACAGTTGCTGAGCATCAGGAGGGGAGTACCAGCATGGTGGAGTTAAAGAGCAGTGGGGCCAACAAGATTAAGGGGAAAAAAAAAATGTAGCAGCTTTTCATAAAAAAAAATATCCCAAGAACTGTTGTCACATTGGAGCAAGTCTGTGTAATATAATTTAATCCTGTCCTTCACAGCAGGAGAAGGAAGACACATAGCTTGGCAGTGTGGCTAATGCTGCCTCCTCTCTGCCTTCTCTTCTAAGTGCCCAACCTGTTCCGCCAGCTCAGAGACCTTGGCTTGGCAGTCAAGCAAGTTGTCCTTCAGTCCCGTTATTTCCTGAGAGTGGGCAGCCAGTGTCCCATTCATGTGGTCCATGTAGTCCCACAGACTGCCCGTGTGTTTCTCCAGTTCCTCCCTGATGTTGTCCAGGCTGCCAGTGATGGCCCCCAGCCTGCCGCAGGCGCTCTCCACCCGCGCCACCCGCTCATCGAAGTGAGAGACCTCCTGCTGCAGGCCATGGGCCACGTTCTTGCAGGAGC
This sequence comes from Cyanistes caeruleus, assembly GCF_971803275.1. Lineage (NCBI taxonomy): Eukaryota > Metazoa > Chordata > Aves > Passeriformes > Paridae > Cyanistes > Cyanistes caeruleus. Next base: position 9,447,224 of record NC_141716.1, on the reverse strand, counting down.
TCAGGTCGCTGACAATCCTGGCTTTGAGTCGCTCCAGGTCTCCCTTGAGGTTCAGGACACGGCGGTTGCTGAAGAAAAGCTGGGAGCCTTGGTCGTTGACTTTCTCCTGGATGGAGTGGACCTCATCCTCAATCTTCCGCTCGTGCTCATCTAGTGAGGAGTTGACATGTGTGACGGTGTCTGAGTACTGGGAGACGGAGTTCTTGAGCCCTGTTAGAGACTTGCTCACAGTGTTCAGGTTGATCTTTAGCAAGGTGATCTCCCCTTGCAAAGCCCCCGATGCTTCCTCCTCGATTCGCCGCTGGATCTCCAGGATGGTGGCGTTCAGCTTGCGCAGGAGGTCATAATTGCTATCCATCCGGAGGAGCAGGTCCTGGTTCTTACTCTGGCAATCCTCGATCTCCGTCCGAAAGGTCTCCACATCTTTGGAGGCAGAGGTGCAGCCCAGGGAGCAGGTGCTCTCCAGTGTGATGAGGCGATTCTGCAACACCTCCAGTGTCTCATCTGTTCGTTTCCTCATGCTGGCAAGCTCCCCTTCCAGCACAGGCACCACTGCTCCATCCATGGCCATAGGAGAGCTGACATTGTTCAGCTCCCCCACAATGGTCATGAACCTGTCCTCCAGGGTCTGCATTTTGTCTTCAAAGGCAGTCCTCATGCCATCCACCTCTGCCACCACTGTGCCTTTCATGCTGTCCTCTATACCAGAGCAGCAGCTCCCTGTTTCCCTCTCTGTAGCATTGAGCCTGGCTTCCAGGTCCTCAAAGCGCCCTTCAAAGAGGTTCCCTAGGGTGACAGTGGAGATTTCTCCATCCAGGCGTGAGTGCAGGTTCTTCTGGGACTCGGAGATGCTGTGAAGGCCTTTCTCAAGGATGTTCATGCGATCGGTGAGGTAGTCCAGGTTGCTGCAGCAGCTTTCCACCACTGTCAGCCCTTGGATCTGGGTCTCCAGCTGAGAGATCTCTTTCTTGATCTCCAGCTCCTTCCCATCCAGCGTCTGCTGCAGCCGCAGGTTGGCAGCTTTCTCCTCCTCACACTGCTGCCGCACCTCTTGGATGCGGAAATCGCACGTGGTCTGGATCTTACCCAGCTTCTTCTCAAAGCCGTCGAGCAGCTCTCCACGCAGGTTGCTCAGCCTCGTGTCCACGTACTCCTCCAGCAGGTCGATGGAGGTGAGGGGCGAGGGCCTGGCGGATTCCAGCAGGTGCTTGATCTGCCCATCGTGGTCCAGGACCATGCCCTGAACCTCGTGCAGCAGATCCGCCTTGGTTTTCAGCACATCGCTCACCTCCGTCACTTTGGTCAGGATCTCCCCTACGGGAGGGAACGTGGCGATGTCGGCTTTGTCTGCCACGTCCACCAGGCCGTCGGGAATGATGCCGAAGCCCACGGATGAGTCTGGCGTGCCTGGGCTGTTCATCAGGGAGCCGATCATCTTGGTGGTGTCCTCCTGGATGGCCAAGCGCAGGCGGTCACCCAGCCCACTCACCATGGTGTGCAGGCTGTCGTAGGACTGGGAAAGGCGCCTCACCTCCTCCTCCAGCCGATCCAGGCGGTCCCCGAAGAGACCAGGCAGCTTCCTGCCTGCACAGGGAAGAAAAGTGAGAAGGCACAATGAGGGCTGGTGCTCCTTTAACTTCCCTCCTTTAAATCCTTTCCCATAATAACCTTGTGTCCTGCTCTCTGTTATTTCAGCAAAATCTCAGCCCACACCTCTCCTTAAGCTATTAGGAAACCCTCTTTCCTCTTGGGATCCAGCCCTCCGTTCCCAAGTTCAACAGCAGGTGATGATAACAGCCCAGGAGAGCTTCATCTTGAGACACACCCTATCAACCCCATAATTAATGGAAAAATGCTCTAAATCAATGAGGAAAGGCAATTTTGAAGCTGCATGTTTTGAAAGAAACAAGACTTAAAAAACAAGTGGTCCTCAAAGCAAACAAATGTCAGATCTCTGACAGAAAACATGTCACCCACTGAATTTTTGCCAGATTCACGCTCTGCACTGGAACAGAGAGAACCTGGAGGTTTGAGTGCATGACAATGGTGTGGTGACCTGGGGACATGAAGCAGGAGCAAGATCTCACCATATTGATTCTTCTTTGGCCCTGGAAACAGGTCAGGGTGGCTTTTGGGATAGGGAGGAAGTCTGGGCATTGGAAACATCTTTTGCCCAGGAGGCATTTTAGGGCTGGGATGCTGGGGCAGAAGGCCAGGCTGGTCTGTCGGGCTGTCATGGCACCCTTCTCCCATGAAGCCTGGACAGCACCTCCAGGATAGCTCGGTCACTGTCTTGTATCCAATCTTGTATTTGGGCCTGAAGAAGGTGCGGTACCTTTCCAGGAGAGAGGAGGGAGAGAGAAGAGAGTTTAGAGAAGCAACCTCAACATCAAGCAAAGGAGCAGGGTCATGGTCCTGTTGGAGGTGGGAGATCTGGGCACATGGAAAAGCCTGGCTGAAACCCTTGTGCTGCACTTGCAGACCATGGCCCATTTTGTCCAAGAGCTCTTGCTGCACCATAGCTCAGTGTAGCATTACAGTGGGGCTTAGGGAGAGTATTTTTTAACCTAGGACACTGTGCTGATTTACAGCTGCAGCTCCAAGTGTATTGCTGCAGTCCCTGGCCTGATAGGTGACCACTGTGACAATGTCACACTGTTTGGCAACTTCAGCACAGCACATGATGAAATGATGGAACTGATTTCAGAAGCCCTGCAAGCTCACATCACCTCTAAGAGGGAAGTGGACTGTATGTAAAAGTGGTTTGCACTTTGAATTGACCTATATAATTTCCTAGTGGGATCAAAAAAGTCTTCTTCTCAACTGTGATCCTGTCTGGAAGGCCCTTTGGAAAGGTATTTTCTCTCTGTGTGGAGGGCATCAGTTTGCTGGGCAGCCTAACGGGATGGCCTGGTGAGGGTCTCCAGAGTGATGCTGTGATGTGCACAGAGGGATGGCTCCTTACACTGCCTCCTGCCCCAGCTGGGATGCCCTAAGAAGTGTCTCCATCATGAATTTGGGTACTGCAGCATTGATCCTCCCACACCCAGAACACAAGGTGCAATCCCACCTCACACCTTCTCCCTCTGCTCTCACTCTGGATGGGGTCCCACCAGCCATGGGGGAGGATTCAGCTGCTCCCTGCTCCTCTGTGTCACTTCCCTGTGAGGCAGCAGTGATGGGACAGGACCCTGCTGGCACCTGTGTCCCCGCACCAGCTGAGCTGAGCCGCACAGAGCTGAACACAGCACTTTTCACAACAGCTCTAAGTACCAATGCTTTAAGCCTTCCTTTTGGAAATTTCCAATCTGAATTTACCAGGGCCTGAAAATCCTGAAGTCTGCTGTTTTGCAATAACACACACGATCAGCCTCTTGTTCTTCCCCAGCATGTTCAGCAGAAGGTCTTGGAGGAGCAGCACAGCCATCCATGCTGCAGAGGGGCTGAAGAAGGCACTTATCCATCAGTCAGGGCAGCACATGGGGCTGATTCCCTGCCATCCATGTCCTTGTCAGAATCCAGTGTCCCCAGTCCAGGCTGCAGCCCCTGGCAGTGCTTCCACATGATTCCCAGTGAGATACAGCCACCTCCATACACACCACAGGGCAGGGGGATAATCCAAACCCAAATCCTCTGCTCTTTGAATCTCTTCAAAACTTCTCATCAATTTCCCAAAGGGACAGTTTCAAAACAAGCTCTTCTTGTTACTCCTCTTCACAGGCGCTGCTGAGTTTCAATGAGCTTTCCTTCTGTTGTAGTGTGTAGAAACCTGCCTGGATGTACCAGGGGAGATTGCTGCTCCAGCCACTGTCAGGGGGTGAAGAAAGGAGGAGGATGGCATCCAAAAGGCAGAGTACTTTCTCTGTGTCATCCCAGCACCTCCTCTGTGTCATCTCAGCCTCCACAGAGGAGCTCCAAGCCTTGGGCACCTCCAAATCTTTCACCCCTGCACCAAACAGCAGCAAGAAGTATTTGTAGCCAGCTGCACAAATATTAGCTGATGGTCAAGCATGTGGAAAATCCATGTTTCCCTTTTGTCCATGGATGAAGCATCTGAAGCTCTGCAGAAAATTCGGCTGTGGGTCCATCTGCCCTCAGAAAGCAGCCTGGTTTCACCCTGGTTTTGTTTCAAGGAAACAGAGGACATTGTGGAGAACAGAGAAGCCTTGGAAATCTCCTCCATGGGCACCAGCAGCTGCAGGATGTCCTGAAGTCCCCAAATGCTGCTCAGACATTTGTGATGGAAAGAACAAGTGAGTGGGGAGGTCTGGCTGCCCATCTCTGCCAGAAGAGGATGAGAGTAGAGCCCATGGCACCACCAGGACAAGGAGAGTCCCAGCCAGCTGCCACAGGATGGGTACTAGGCTCTGACAAGAACTTCTCTTATCCCAGTATTCCTCTGTGCTCAGCTCTGCTCCCCAAGCCTGGGGAGGATGCAGGACAGCTTTTCCACATGGAATGGCATCCCCGGAGGGTGATGAAGCACAAAGCCCCAATGTCTGCAGCTCCAGCTGTGGAGCAGTGGAATGTTTCCTTCCAACACTGATGAGGTGGCAAAGAGTTTTGCAAATATTTTCCTGGAGCAGGAAGCACAGAACCATCCCCAGCCACAGGCTCCATTTCCTCATCCTCTCGGTCAGGTTCTCACTGAGCTGCCATCGTTCTGCCTCATTGAAGGTCCGTGACAAGCTGCTTTCCTACACACATGCACAGACACCTCCCCACTTCCCATGATTTCCAGATTTATTTCTGAATCATGGAATTTCCTGAATTTGAAGGGACCCATAAGAATCACTGTGCCCAACAACTGCACAGAACACCCCCAAAAATCCCACCATGGGCCTGAGAGCATTGTCCAAATGCTTCTTCAACTCTGTCAGGCTTGGTGCCATGACCAACTTCTCTGGGGATACTTTTCCAGTGCTCAACCACCATCTGGGTGAAAACCTTTTCATGACATCCAATCAAAGCCTCCCCTGACAGTTTCTGAGGAGGGATGGAGCTCCCTCACCCTCCTGACAGATCCCACCTTACCTCCTCCCAACACCAGGGCCCTGCCACTGACTGCCATGTCCAGGAAAAGTCCTTCAGCCCCTTTCACTGCTCTCTGGAAAGTGGGGGCTCACGGTCAGGAAGGTGGCACAGGGTCTCAGGAGAAAGAGGTCTTTGGGAGGGGAAGGGAGCCATGCCTGGTGTCCCCCATACTCACAGCACTTTCCCTGGGCATTTGGGTCCCCAGCTGCACTTGTGGTACTCGGCCTTGACGTAGCTCTCGGCCCCGTCCTGCAGCGTGCATGTCACATTGCGCTGCACCACGTAGGCACAGTAGCTCCTGGGGGAAACACAGCGAGACAGTGTCACCCCCTGCCCAGCAGACAGCACGGGACACTGCCAGTGAGGTCTGGGGGGCAGGAGCTGGAAGGAGCCCCCCAGCTTGGGCAGCTGCTGGGGAGGTGCATCACAACCATGCTGCAGGAGCGTGGCTCCTGTGACAGTCACAGCCACATTGCCACCAGTGCTGGTGGTGTCCCCAGAGCTGGGCTGTGCTTGGCACAGCATGGACTGTGTGGTGAGACAGGCTGTGAGGACAATCAGAATCCCAGAAACAGCTCCAGCAGTGCCTGGCAGGGGTGCTCTGTCCTGCTGCAGCTCCTGGAGCACTGCCAGTGCAGGGGCCAACCCCAGAGCCTCCAGGCCTTGCTGTGGGTGCTGCCACAGACAAGGCACAGGGAGGAGATGCTGCTCTGCAGGGCTGCAGCATCGTGGGTCCCTCCATCACAGAGTAGATCTGGGAGAGAGGCTGGAAACCCCTTCAGATCTCCAGGGCAGTGAGTACAGAGAGCCTCTCCCCTCCTGCCAGCCGCCTGCAGCTGCGTGCCACAGGTACCAGCCAGCTTTCCTGAGCCAAGCAGCAACGGCACTGAGGATAAGCTGGCTGGGAGGAAGGCAGTGTGTGGGAAGGATGTAGGACTGCTGGTAGGACAGATGGAGACCAAGGCTGCTCTAGCTGAAGGCAGGGCTGCCGGCAGGAGCAGATGGACTTGGTCCACAGGGGCAGAGACAGCAGGGATGTGTGGTGAGGCAGGGATTAAGGACAGGGGGATGTGGCAGACGGCAGAGCGGGAGGAGAGGAGGGCACAGGCCCACAGTGCAGAGCAGAGCTGAGGCAGGAGGTCAGCGGGATGGAGCAGATGGGCCAGCGCAAGCTGCAGGTGCAGAGAGGTGTTCAGTGAGGCGGGAGGACGTGGATTCCCCCGTGCCAGCTGGGGAGCTTGGTATGGATGGGTAGGGAAAGTGCTTTGTCTTCACCTGTTTGCCATCAGTGCTTGTCCCTCCTTCATCAATCTTTCCCCACTCAGGGAGAGCCAAAACCCTGCTGCTCTGGCCCCTGAGTGTGACATGGTGGGGCTGGGGGAGTGCTGTGCACACTCACCCTGTGCATGCACACACACACACTCCAACAGGAGACACCATAGCCCTTCTTACCAAACCCTTCTGCTCCATCCTGACAGCCCCTTTTCTCTGCCTCCACCTGCCAGAGGTGTCTCAACACCACCCAGGCCATCATGGCAAACCCATGAGAGCTGGGCTGAGGCCCTGCTGCTCATTCCTGTGCTCAGCCCTGAGGCTGTGCTCCACAGGCTGTGTGATGGCCATGCCAGGGAACTCCAACTGCATCCCAGCCTGTGACCAGGCAGCTGAGCTGCAGCAACCCCAGCTGCCTCCCAGTGCCCCCATACAGAGGCCCTGAGCAGGCTACATGATCTCCAACAGCCCACATGGGGCAGGAGCTCCCTCTGTGAAGCAGCAAGGTGTGAGCAGGGTCATCCTCCCTCCAAGCCTCTCTCTGCTCTCTTCCAGCCAGGATCCCTTGATCCCACACCCCCCGCTCATCCCACTTGCTCCCCCGGAGCTGCACCAGCACATCCACCCCAGCCCCTCTCCCAGGGCTCCTGGGATGGGCACTGAGCTCCCATTTGTGAGTGGCACTTCCAGCCTGGCCAGACCTGAGTGGCTCTGCCCTGGCGAGGGGCTGCCAGGCTCAGAGCATGAGCAGGGCCCTGTGCTGCTCCCTTCTCCTCCACAAGTGACTCATTCATCCGTGCACAGGACCACAGGAGAAGGAAGGCCAGCCACTTCTCCTAACTGGAGGCAAAGGAGTTCATGTGTGTATGTGGAAACTTGGGATCACTGTCTCTCCATAAATCCAGCTTACAAACACACCATCCACTGCCTCTAAGGCAGCTAGTAGCCAATGCAGGCACATCTACTAGCCACTGCTAATAAACACTGTCTGCCTGTGACTGCTCGGGTTAGTGTGGTTCTGGCTCACTCTCCCTCCCAGAACCCCGTCCCTTCTCACACACCTGTGGCAGGCAGTTTTATAACTCCAGCCTGATGTTTTTAGAGTGAGCAGCTGGAAAATGTTACGGGTTTTTGAAAGCTCTCACTGGCACTGCCAGTATTGTTCGTCCCGAGTGTTACTTTATTCATTTCAGCTTGTTCATAACCCCACATCCTCCCTCTTTCAAAGGAGCCCGGCAGAAACTGCACAAGCAAACAAGCTGAGAGTGAAGCGACACCCCCCCTCTCCGCCCCCAGTGTAACAACTCTTATGCAACTGAACGGAAAAAGGCTACAGTATGTGTAAAACCCACATTCCTCGCTGCCTGAGCTTCCCAGGTTTCTTGAAAACCTCTTTAAGCTCCAGTATGTACGTATTTTACAAGCGAATTCCCTCCAAACCGACCTGTTCTCATGCGTAGGTCTGTGCATTGCCATCCTCCCTCCCGCACATCCCCACCCCGGGCCCATGGCTCGCAGAGCAGGTACACGCACCCACCCCAAACCCACGGGCACCCCCATCCCCAGCTCCCCAGCCCCGTCCCGCTCCGTAGCACACGTGTCCCCACCGCACTCAGTTCCCTCCTGGAGATACAGCTCCCGGAGCCTCCTGTGGATGGAGGGGACACCGGGATGTACGGACACGGCTGCGCTGCCGCCAGCCCTCGCTCCGTACCTGGCAGACGATACGGAGCAAGGGATGCCCGCGGCCGGTACCCAGGGACTCCTGCCCGGCCAGGGATGCCCGCAGGCGAGTCCTGGGGAAGGTACCCATGGTCGGCACCGGGCTTTGGGAGCCCGCGGCAGCCCGGGCCCCGGGGATGCTCCCGTAGAGCCCAGACGCGTGGCCGGCGCCCGGTGGCCGCGGTCTGTTCCCGGTAAGGGATGCCCGAGGGAGACCCGGCTCGGTCCCGGGGCTGCGGCTCCCGGTGCCCTCCGGATGGGCTGCGCGGCCGCGGCCGGGGGTCGCTTACTTGTGCTTGCCCACGGGCTTGCCGAGCTGCGGGCTGGAGCCGGCCGTGTAGAGGCTGTACCTGCCGCCGAAGGGCAGGGGGGCGGCGGGGGGGTAGAAGGCACCCTTGGCGTCGGCGAGGGCCAGCAGCGTCCCCAGGGAGAGGCAGGCGAGCAGCGCTCCGCGGCGGCGCAGCGCCCGCGCCCGCCGCATGGTCCCGGCCCGGCGGAGCGCGATGGGCGGGATGGGACGGGGCGGCCGCGGGGCCCCGCCGGGACAGCGCTGCGGAGGGGACCGGAGCGCCCTGCCCGGCCCCTGCCTGTGCCTGTCCCTGTGCCTGTGCCTGTCCCTACCCCTGCCCGGCGGCACACGCCGCTCCGCCGCCCGCCCGTCCCCTTTTGTACGGCGGGGAGGGGGCGGGCCGCGCTCCTCCTCCCGCCCTCCCACGGCCACCGACCCCGGCCCCGCGGGCGGGGACACAAAGCGAAACCCCCCGACCCCCACTCTCCCCCCGTGCAGCCCTGGCCAGCGGTGCCGCAGCCCGGGCCGAGAGCGCTGCCGACCCCGGCGGGGGCTGGAAGGAGCTCGCACCCTCTCCCGGCCCCGGCTCCCTCTTCTCCCCTTCTCCCGGTGCCCCCTCCCTGCGCACGGGGCGTTTGCCCCCACGGGGTAGCAGGTGCAGCGGGCTCCGGCTCCTGGCTGCCCCCTCCCCAGCTCTGCCCTGCCTCATCCCGGAGCACAAGCGAGAGAAAGGCTGAAGCGACCCTCACTCTGCCCCCGAGGGCATCGGTGCTGCTGGAGATTGGCAGCTGTCAATCATATGGCTGGCACCAGCCTGGCTCATCGAGCATCCCCCAGCGAACCCAGCACCTGCAGGAATGGGGAGAGGGAAACGGTTCTATTTTGGAGCCCTCCCCAGATTTTGACTTTGGATCCAGGCCCCAGGAGAGAGGGGGGAATCCCTCGCCTTTCCCTGCAGACCCCTGGATCGCCCATAGCCAAGCACATTTCGTCTTTCACGGCTCTGGAAGGCATGTTTGTGTGTCCCTGCTGCCCTGCCCTGCAGAGATCCCTGCTAACCTGCGCCCCGACACCCCCACCCACGGGTGACCCACTACAGGATGCACCCTGGGCACCCTGCCCTGCCCTGCCAGCCCTCCCCAGCCTCCACACCATTAACCACAGCGCTTCAAGACCCTTTGTGTGAGCCACAGCTGTTAGGTAGGGGGGAAAGGACCCCCACCTGGGGCACTGGGCACTTTGGGAGAGGATAACATCCCCAGTGCTACCCAGTGGAGGTCATGCTGAAGCCCTGCAGAGGTGAAGCCATGCCAGGGAGCAGGAAATTTTGTGATATATGCAGACAGTTACACCCTTGGGCATCCCACCAAAACCTCACCAGAGGTTTTTTGATGAGACTCCTGTCTTGGCTGGCAGAAGCCAACTTTAGGTCAGGGAAGCACCATGAGAAGGTGTGTCCTACTTTTCCAAAACTCTTCGAGGAAAACAAGAGGCGGCTAAGAAAAGGAGGCTGGGTGAAATTCCAAATGAAGGTGTGAAACCTGCTGCTGAGGGAAGGAGGCATCGAGGCTTGGGCTGACACTGACACATCAAGGCTTGGGCTGAGACAGAGATGATAAGATACTGAGACAAACAGCCTTTTTCTGTTAAAATGAGTCTTTGGCTCGGTCTGAGGTGAGTACGGAAACATTATCAGGAGGACAAAAATCCATCAGAAGGCCAAGGGGGGAGAGGCAGGCTGGACAGAGCAGGCAGAAAAGCAGGAGGAGGGAGCCTGAGCACTGAAGCAGTGCATCCTTTTGGTTCAAGCTGCTGCAGGGTGTTGCTGAGCCGCCATGCGCCTGTCAGGCTGCACCCCAGAGGTGCTGCAGCGTGGTTTGTACGTGGAATATTTGGCAGCACATGAAGCAATCCTCATCCAGCTGGTGCACTGAATTGTTCCGCTCCGCTGGGATGCTGCAGGAGGGACGGTCCATAAGCAACTCTATAAAAACAAACAAAAGCCGACCGAGCCTGCCCGGTTTGACGCTGGATGCCAAAGTGGAGAACGAAGCTTGAGCACAACTTTAATTCTTTTTCCCTGCGCGCAGGGAGTGTGAGCCAGTTCTAATAACAGCATGCTGCACGTGTGTGTCTGAGGCCTCCGGAAAAAAACATCTGGTGTTGCACGGTTTCAGAGAGAGCCCTTGGCCCCAGCCTTTGAGCCTGTGCTGTGCTGATGGGTACAACGGGGCTGGGTTAAAAGTGCTTGTTCATTCTCACCAGCTTGGCTGGGAAAGGGAGGGAGGTGGGGGTCATTGCTCTTGGGTGGGTGTGTCTGTCTGTCTGTCAGACACTGCTGTCCAAACACATCTTTGAAGCAGCAGATCCCTTTCTGCCAGATTTCAGAGTGAGGAAGGATCCTCAGAGAGACTGAATCCCATTTTCTTGTTCCATCGTCTAATTGTTTATGAAAAAAGACATCTGAGTAGACAAGAGAATGCCAAACTTAGGTCCCAGCTGAGGAAATGGATTCATCATCAACTCTTTTGTAAGACATCAAGGAATCCATACAGGAGAGAGCCATTATGGGTGCCCCAAACCACAGGGAAAACTCTCATTAGCTGTGAGCTAATCCAGCCATGAGACACAGAGCAACAGGAAACTGAGATTTGTGAGGTTCTCTTCTCAGGGAGCAGCTCAGGTTGAACTCTTTGGTGCTCAGCTGTGCTGCTGCCTGTTCCCACCACACTGCAAGCCCTGGCCAGGCACAGGAGGGTGCCCGTGAGGAGCCTGGCTTGGCAACCTGGCTTTGGACATGTGGAGAACAAACAGGAGACTCCTTACTCCCAGAGCATCCTCCCAGCAATCACACAGCCATGTCCCAGGGCTGATAGAGAAGGTGCCAATCCCCATCTCCCAGAGCTGTGAAGCACATGCTGAGTAGAATGGAAGGGCTTTGCTAAACTGAACTGCTGCTTTCTGGTCAGGGAGCACCAGCCCTTGGTGCTTCCCAGAGGAAAGATCTGCTTTCTCCCCTGGCTTCACCTGGAGAGTAAAGGGGATTGGATTGGAGCTGCTGCTGCTCAAATCTGGATGCTGGGAAAAGGAGGTGCCTAACCAGGAGGGTTGTGTCCATCAGTGATTCCAGATGAGCACATCCTGCAAAGGCTCACCATGTGCCTAGGGAGCTTTTCTCCATTTGGATTGCCAAAAGCCGATTATTTTGGTTCCACCTCTCACTCCTGCACAGCTATGCTCCAAGCCAGTCCAGAAATGAGCAGGTAGAAGTTTTTCCTTACCAAGGATCCAGCAGATCCATTATGCAGGACACAGGGGGCACCCAGAAACAGGAGCTGAGCGGGAAGAGATGAGAGCAAGAGCAGAGGCACTACAGACAGTTTCTGCCCTGCTCCAGCCCCTGGGGAGGGCTGGGGGAACCACCACGAGGCTAATTTCACGAGCGGATGACACCAAACAGTGACCTGTTCTGCTTCCCATGCTTTTTAATTAACACTTGCATGGCCTCATCAGCTGAGTAATTGCCTCCCTTCATGGGTCAACAAGCCAGCAGCCCCTGACCTCCTGTTCCCATCTGGGCAGGAGGTTTGGTGCCTGCACAGGGCGCAGTGGGTGTGCGCTCTCGTACCACCAGACCCACAGTGACAGCAAAAGTGATAGCACAGCCCAGGAACTCTGCAACTCAGCTTCATCTTGGCCAGGGCCAGCCTTGCCCACCCTAATGCTGAGCTTTAAATAGGTTCCACTGGTGGAAAACCCCCCACCACGCTGGGCAATAAGAGGGCAGTTGCTCTCTTTGTTGCCATGGGATAGGAGCAGATTGCAGCAAGGGAAATTTAAGTTGAATATTAATAATAAAACAGTATCTGCTAGTAAAAATAATATAGCCCTGGAGGAGACTGTATTGAGCCATCTGGAGATTTTAAAGGAAAGGTTAGATTAAAAAAAAAAACCTGTCAGGACCAATTTGGGGTAGGGAAATGGATTGGATGGCTTCCCAAGAGCTCTCCCAGCCTGAGTTTTTCCAAGTACAAATTCATTTCCCAAAGTGGCAAGGCAAGAGAGCAGCTCTATTTAGAGGCAGAGTTTCTCCCTAGTGATTCCCACTGGATCAAAGGCATTCCTTGAATTGGCACTCACAGAGGCCTTTTCTCTTGGCAGCAGTTCTGTGTCTGTGTGAGAGAGAGAACCTTCTGGACGGCCTGGATTTCCCAGGTGCACATCCATCAGGACCCACTCAGGGCTCATTCTCCCATGTCATAATCCCTGGGAAGATCCCACAGCTATCCCACACTGCTTCCCCAGCCCTGGGGAGGGATGGGGACATTGTGTTGCCCAAATTGTCAGGCAGGATGCGTGTCCCAAATGCCACAGCAATGCAGTGGGACACCAGTTTGAGGAGAACAGTGATAGTTCTGCAGGTGCTCCAGTTCCCAGCTAAAACAGAGCTCAGGGAAATCCTCCATGCTCATGATTCAGCCACAGGACAGGAAGTTCTTTTTGGCTCCCAGAACACGCTTTTGCCCTGCTCCTTGCTGGGCATGGACCACTCCTCCCATTGGTCTCAGCAGGAAGGGGATGCAGGAGGGCAGGCAGGAGACACCCCTGGTGCATCAGAAACCCAGGCAGGTCACAGCATTGGCCTTGTTTGGAGGTTGCCACGGTTTTGCTCTGAACTAGCCCCTGGCCCCGGTCCCAGGGGTGTGATTGGAGAGTGTGTGTCCCCCAAACGGGGGGTGGGGGCACCTGGGCTTGCCCAGGCTCCGGAGGAAGCTGCCACCAGGGGCTGAGAACAAAATCCCTTTCTTCGTGGGAAAGCAGAGTGACTTGAAGTGGTCAGACAGCCTTATCTCTGGTTTCGAAAGCCACACGCTGATCATTTGTCAAGATTAGCGCGTGCGGTAGAAGGGATGGAGCTGTTCCAAATCCTCGCTCACATCTCTTCCCTGGGCTCACGGCCATTCATAAAAATGCCAGAGCAGCAGCGGCGGCGGCAGCACATACTGGGGTTGTGGTTTGGGGAGGACTAGGAGGGGTCAACCACAGGTTACACAAGCTCTGAGCAGCGAAAAAGAATACACAGGTTGCTTTATTTATATATCCATTAGTGTCTTTCCTTCAGGAAAAATGTGCAGGGAGACTGGCAGTGGGAGATTTAGCAAGGATGAGGGGCAGGAAGGAGGTGATGTGCTTAAAAAACTTTTCCCAGCTATGCCAGGACTGCAGGGATGAGAGCATTAACAGGCAGCAGCCATGGAGATGGAGCAGGAGCAGTCCCAGGATTCAGCAGCACATAGGTCAGGATGAAGAGGAGGAAAGGAGGAGATGACACCCCCCCCAATAAACCCCAGCATGCTGATGGTGGGGTGCTGGGGACCTGTGAGCCCCAAGGAGGAGCAACCCTGATCTCAGCTGAGCAGGAGTCTGGGGATGCTATAAAAGCCCAGGGCTAGGGAGGAGAAGGGGTTTTGTTTCCCAGAGCATCCAGGGAATGAGAGAAGAGGTTGCTCTGTGGGCAGATAAAGATCTGGGAGGGATCCCTAGGGCAAGGAAAAATGTTAATCTGCCTATCTGAAAGGATATCCCTGAAGCCAAAGGAAAGTGGTAGGAGAGGAAAACGTCTTCAGAGTGCAGGCTGAGGCTGAGTCAGGCACAGAGCTGTGCTGGCAGGAGCAGGACTGAAGCCACGTGCTATGAGGGAAGGTTCAGCTGGGGAGCTTTGGCTGGAGGGGTCCTTGCAAGGCAATTCCTGTCCATCCTGGCTTTGCTGGAGAGGGCTCTGGCAGCAGGACATGGGCTTGCTCATGGTCATGAGGCCATGGGGGTCCCTGCTGCAATGCCCTGACAGAGAAGAGATGTCTGAGATGCCAGCCCCATGGATCTGGGAGAGGGGCTTGGTGCCAGCTCATCCCCCAGCAGAAACACATTATCCTACAGGCTGTCTGCAGGGCCTGAGGCTTCAGGGCTCCTGTGTCAATGTCCTTCTCTAGGGACTGTCCCTGCTGCAAGAAACAATTTCATTGCTTTTGGGTTAAAGAAATGCCCCAGAAGTGTGTAGATGATCTTCATGGTGCCTTCCAGCCCAAGCCAGCTGACATGTTTGATTGCTTCTCCGTGGCTCAGCCTGGTCCTTTGCAGAGCTGTGCCTTTGGATTTTAGGAAGATCCATATTATTCCTTAGCTGTGTGTCCAGCTGAGTCACTTTCTGCCTTTCCTGGGAACAGGATGATGGCAGCCACCCAGCAACTGAGTCACAAAACCTCTGCTCAGTGACCTCACTGCTGCACACAGCGGAAGAAAAGCACCATAGGAGCAGAAAGAAAATACTTTTCTTTTAGGATGTGGGGAATATTGAAGGAAAATAATACAAACAAACTTCCTAGGTGATTTTTTTTTTTTTTAATTCACCCATGGGCACCTGGTTCATGCAAGCAAGGGAAGGACAGGAAGCCAGGTCTGCTGGGGTGACTTCAGCAGGAGACAGGGACATGAAGGACAGCTGTGGATACAGGTTTCCCTGTACATGGTGGTGTATCACAGGGGTGATGGCCAAGGGCAGAGGCTGCTGCAGGGCTCTGTGAAGAAGCAGCCTGAGGTTTGTTCTCCCTCCTCCATCTCCTGCATTTTAGAAACACAAACCACATAGAACTTCCCAGGATGCAGCAACAGCTTGCTTGGATGAGGATTGTCCCAGTGGCAAATGAGTGTTTCCGTGGTGAATGATGGAGAGCAGCCCACTTGGGATAAGTTTTCCTGCACACCTAATTCTCTGTTTTGAGCCTATTTTTGCCTAGCTATGAACATTTTGCCTGGAGATGGGGTCCTGGGACAGCAGGAAGTTTTCCCATACCTCAGGTCTGCTTTTTCTTGGCTGTGGTCATGACCTGCTTGTTCCAAGCCATGGGCAGGACGGCTCCTTCATGTCCCCAAGCTCTGGGTGACTCTGGATATACCAAATGTGAGAACAGCTGGGCTGAAACCCTGCCATCATCCACATCACTCGAGGCAAGGGGATGAGTGGCAGCTATTTTTGGGTTCAGAGGGAGGCCCTTCATGTCCTGTTGCTGCAGCCAGCTCTGCCCCATCCTCTGAGGTGACACCACAGGCACGCGGGTGCGATGAGAATGGCCATAAATAACAGGTGGTTATTTATGCACGGGGAAGAAAGCGTAACTGATACCAGCTTGGGCTCCCTCCAGACCTGCTTGGAGCTCATGGCTGATACTTGGCTTCACCCTCTTCCCTTTGCAAGCAGCTGTTCCTGCAGGCCCTGCATCTGCGCTTGGCCTGCGGCAGTGTTTGCTAATCCTCTGTCTCACTGTACAGCAACGTGCGCTCGCCAAGGTCCCACCGACCCATCATCAACAAAAAAATAAAAGAGGAGGAGAACTTGATATCTTCTGCAAGTGAAATAGCTTGGGTTCAGTCTTGGAGAGCTTCCCGAACTCTCAAGGAATTTCCTGGTCTCAGGAATCTGCCAAAATTTGGGATCTGCCTCGCTTGGGCTGTGCATATTTCCAGAGCGCACGCTGTGGTGTTGTGTTTTAGGTTTCCACCCCTGACTTTGCAAGGGCACACTCTCCCTGAATGGGTCAACTACAACAGAAAGGAAAGTGTCCCCCAGACAAGCTGCAGGAATACAGAGGGATTTATTTAACATCCCTTAATTATGGGATCAATGGGATTTTTGGTCCTAAATTCCTGTCTTGCTTCCCCATGCCAAAACCCAGGCTTTTATTGCAGCCCTCGTGAACATGGAAACTTGGGTGCAGTTGTAATACTTTGGGTTAGTGGCTCCATGGCAGACTTGGAATTAAAGGCATAACCTCAGCTTAACTAGTAACCCATATTTTTATCAAAATATAAAAATAATGCCTTTGCAGCAGAAGGCAGCCCTTCTGCTTGTAGCTGGGGCTCGATGTTCTCGTGTTTATTGCACGTATTCCAAAAGGAAACAAGGTTCTGGGTGGAAAGAGCGCAGCCCCTACCCTCAGAACAAACTCAAATGAAATTCCTCAAGGTCTTTTTCCAAAAATTAATGCTGTCTGGATTGCAACCAGGTTGTTTTTGACCAGCTTTAATCTGTGAAATCAACACCGACTCAGGAAATGCTTAGATTGACTCTGAAGGAGGATTTGGCCAGAACTTTTCTCCTATTTATAAAGGATAGTTGGAAAACAGCAAAACCTCCCAGAGGGGACCTGTCCTGACCTCCCTGTTTAACCAGTACAGTCCCGAGGGGTTTTAGCACTCCTTAACTCCTGGGTTTGTCCCCAGGAGCTCAGCAAACCCCTGGGGTCATGCCTGGTGCTGGAGCCTGGGACAATCCAATCCCACTGGATTCAGTGGACTTTGGACCACTATTCCTGTGAGCCAGCAGTGCTATTTTGGGAAAAACCCCAGAGCCTGCAGGCAATGGGTCAGAGCTGAACCCTTAGAAACACCATCCTCCTCCCAGCTCCAACAGGTACCAGCCCAAGGAGCTGCTCTCTGCCTCGCTGTTTCCTCTCGGTACCTCGGCATTGCAAGGTCTCCAAATCCTGGGTTTGGGTTGAGCAGAGCCTGGTCCAGAAGAGCCCATGGCATCCCCCAGGTCCTCCCATGTCTCGTTGTCCCTCCTTTCCCATCCAAGGCCCTGGAAGGGAATTGCAGCCATGTCACCCTTGAGAGAAGGAGGAAAAGAAAACCCAGCATGAGCACATGTGGCGGGCAGGGGGAAGTGGCTGCTGCAAAGTAAGCAGTGCCTTTAAAGAAGTGTTTGTCTGGGGTTTGTTTAGTTATCCTCTAGGTAATTTTACAGCTGAGGAGGCTGGGCCATTCAGGCAATGGCCAAAACAATATCTCCACTGTCTGAGCAGCTCTCGTGGCTCGGCACGGCTCAGTGGTGCTGGGGGGGCAGAGGGAGGATGGCAAAGAGAAGTTTCTTGTACTGGCCGTAGCCAGAAAACGCCATGGAGGATGTCCTGTAATTAAGACATCGCTTCGAACGATCAAGCCACTCGGCTGTCAGGTTGAATAAACCTCTGGGCTCAGGCTGCCTGTGAGAGGGGGAGGAAGTGAAAAAGCCCAGTCCCATCATTTTGACCTGAACTGTGGCGCCAGGTTCGGGGCAGGGATGCTCCCTGTGGAGGGGATTGATGGGATGAAGGCTAAAGTCCCTTGTTCCCCTGGGCAGTGTGGAGTTGGAGGCAATTCTGCCCTGCCTGTGCCCATCTCTGCTCCCAGGCCCTGGGAACCCACAGCTCCAGCCTGTCAGACACAGGGAAACGGGACTCCAGAATGCTGACTCACCCTCATGGAGATGTGTGTGCCAGGGCAATCCTGCCCCCATCCCACCAAAGCACTGTTTGTCCTGTCAGATCCCAGGCTGAAATCCCCAATGCAATCCCCAGGAAAAACTCCCCTGCCTCTTCCCAAGGCCTTGTGCAGCCCAAGTTGGAAATGTGGGGGCTCGAGTCTGTGAGCACTACGTGCAAATAGCTCAGATCAGCTCACAGAGCTGTTCCCAAGAGCCCGAGCACTCGCTGCTGGCAGCCAGCTTGCAGGAGGATACCCATATTTCATGCAGACATGGCGAGAAACCAGCCCTGTTTCCCATTCACAAGGGGTGGCTCCAAAACAACACAGAGATCTGTCACAGCATATATGTGGCATCTGTGCAAATTGGCCTGACTGCCTAAATAATTCCGTATATATTTATAAACTGTGAGATGTAACGTTTTTTCCTGTTTACTTTTCGGTTGAATTCCTTGCTCATGGAAATGAGAGCTGCAGCGCGGCGGCTAGACATAACCATTGTATGGGGAAGACACTGTACAAACTGTCCTAGAAAATTCTGCCAAAATGCCAGGCCACATCAGCCCTGATCTGCAGCCCCTCGCCCCTTCCCACACGTTCCCCCCTGTCCTCCCGCTGCGCCCGTGCATGGAGCTGAACCCAGCCCAGAGCTCCCTACCAAGGGGGGTGCTTGCCCAAATATTAATTGGGAGAGAGATTGGTTTGGACCCACAGCAAGGAAGGTGGAAAAGAGGGAGAAAAGAGTGACCAAGTTTTCCAGCCTGCCAGGATTGCCGTGAATCTGAGCTGGGCAAATCATCCATGGATGAAATCAGAGAAGGTCTCTGCCCCACCAGCCATAGGTGGGATGTCCTCCCACGTGCTGCTGAGCATTGTGGAGCTGGCAGCATCCCGGAGGCTGGCAGTGTGAGCCCCTTTGTGCCAGGGCTTGGACAGCAGCACATCACTGTCCCCACCAGGATCTCCCAGGGCTGAACTCAGTGCTCAGCATTTGCTGGGCATCTCTGGGGTATTGCTGAATTGCTGTGCCCAGGAGAATAAGGTCAGCCAAGGGGGGGCAGGTCCCTGGCTCTGCTCCTTGGTCTGTTTTTGTGGCCAAGCACGTGGGATGGTGCCCTGCTTGTGTGGGAACTGCAGTGCTTATACCAGAAGCAGCTCTTGCACTCTTATGGGTTTGGAATTGAGGTAGCCAGAGCATTTGTGCCTCTGGAATTTGAGGGATAGGTGCAAAATGAGTGGTTTAAGGAGCTCACAAGGTTTCTGTGCCAGCCACCAAGGGAGTCAGTGCAGGCACAGCTGTTGTTGCCCAGTGCCACAGCCCCGTGAAGGGCCAGGACCTGCTGGAGTGGGGGATAACACATCTGCTGGGGAAAGAAGGAAAAGGAAAGGGAGAAAAAATTTTAAACATTGAAAGTGAAACGTGAACTCCACTTAAAGGCTGCATGGAGGCCACATGCGAGGCTGTCACCTCCCCAAGGGGGCTCTGGAAGGGTGGTATGAGGGGCTAGAGCTTCTCCATCCCTCAAAGGGGCTCAAGCTTCTTCAGGTACCTCGAGGGCTGGGCTGGCACATCCCACCCTGCCTGGATCATCCAGGTCCTGCATGGCCAAGGGCAGGTAAGGAAGGAGGAGTCTCTGGGTCCCACCAGCTTTTCCCCATGCCACTGTACCCCTCTCCCCTCTCAGGGGCACTCTGACCCTCAGGAGGACTCACTGCCACGTACTAGCTCTTGCTCAACATCCCCTGCAAAGCAGGAGAGGGCAAAACAACCTCTTCCATGGCTGACAGACAGCAAGGATGGAGCAGGGCAATGAGAACGTGTGGGACCTCCGTGTGTTTGCACTTGCATCACCCTGGTCGCTCCCCACCTCAAATCCATGTCACCTGCTGGTGCCATCTTTGCTTTCCACTCTATTTATACCATCAATTCAATTTAAAACTTATTTAGCAGTGACCACAGCTATTGTGTCATATTTATTTATAGCCTTTCACACTTGCTTCTGTTCACTCTGTTGGTTATTTCAGTCACATTTCTTGTCCCTTACATAAAGGTCTGGGAACAGCTGTGCTGGAGCAGATCAAAGGCCTGGGCAGCCCCACGTCGCCTCTCAAATATGAGCCAGCGACAGGAATGGGGAAAGGAGGAATGAAGTGGGTGTGCAGGGATGCTCCTGGCAGTGAAAGGGTGAGGCACACCTCCAGGTCAGCCCCCTGCAGCCCCCCGGGACCTCCCTGAACCGCTCTAATCTCCTCTGCAATGCAGTTTTACTCCTGACCTCCCCACTGCCCCACCACAAATGTCACATTTCATGGTGCCCCTGGTGAAGGGGGACTGTGACCGTGGTGTGCGTTCCCCTGGGGCCGTGGGGGACCAGCTGGTGCTGGTAGGGATCCCCTGTGAGCAAGAGGATAATAATAACTATAGAGAGTAACTGCTGAATTCCTAGAAATGCCTTAAAATCAGGGATTCCTGTGCTTGCACATGGCTCAGGGAGCAGATGGGAGCATGGCTGCCTCCCAGCTTTTGCCCTCTGTGTGGGGATGAGGTGGGATAACCAAAAGCACTGGGAGATGCTCTGCCCCAGAGGCCTGAAGTGAGGATGTGGGTGAGCTCCCACACGAGTGATGGGATGCAGAGGTGGTCCTGCCTCCTGCCCAGCAGTGGGTGCTTTGCTCAGAGCCCTAAGGCAAGCGGTTTGCGGGGTGGGGAGAGCAGCTGTGCCTGCAGGAGGGTAAATGTGTCCATCCTGGGATGGACCTGGGCGTGTGAAGAGCCACCATTAAAGGAAGTTGCCATGGAAAGCCTGATTCTGGACACAGTTGTTTCATACAATGACAAAGACCATCAAAAGGAGGGGAGACAGGCAGAAAGGAAAGCATAATTGGATGTTTCGGTAATCCTTTTCTGAAGGAGACTCGCCTGACCGGAACGGGGTAAAGGCTCATCCTCCCGGAGCAGCTCTGTGGGAGGGCTGGGAAAGCCCCACCGAGGGGGACAGGCAGCAGTGTCCCCTCAGGCACTGCCAGCAGCACCAGTCCGAGGCATCCCACCTCCTGTCCCATCTCATGTCCCATCTCCTGTCCCATCTCCTGTCCCATCTCCTGTCCCACCTCATGTCCCACCTCCTGTCCCACCTCCTGTCCCATCTCCTGTCCCATCTCCTGTCCCACCTCATGTCCCACCTCCTGTCCCACCTCCTGTCCCATCTCCTGTCCCATCTCCTGTCCCATCTCCTGTCCCACTTCATGTCCCACCTCCTGTCCCACCTCCTGTCCCATCTCCTGTCCCATCTCCTGTCCCATCTCCTGTCCCACCTCCTGTCCCACCTCCTGTCCCATCTCCTGTCCCACCTCCTGTCCCACCTCCTGTCCCATCTCCTGTCTCACCTCATGTCCCACCTCCTGTCCCCTCCCTGGCAAAGGGCAGCTGGTGCAGCTGGGTGAGGAATGGGCACAGCAGCTCCTGGGCAGGAAAGGGGTTGTTGGGGCTGTCCCATGGCTGCTGCTGCCCGTGGCACACCCTCACCAGGGTTGTCCCCTTTAGACAAATCTCAAGCTTTGTTCTCGACTCACTGGGTCATGGCCAGGCTGAGCTGTCCCTACACCTCGCTTGGGTGTCCCCACCTGGACTCAGAACCTTGTCCCTGTTCAGGGTGATGTGCCTGATGGAGTTCTAAACCTTTGCTGCAGGACTGAAACCTCATTTTCCTCTGCTTTACCACCCCGGCCAGGTGTTATCCTGAGGGAGAAGGGTCTGAGGAGAGCAAGTGGGGACAGCACAGGGGGCAAGGCACTGCTGGCTGCGGGCTGGGCGTGGAGGAAAGGCAGGACAGTGGCAGAGGGAGGTTCTGGTGCTCTCCCGAGCTGCCTGGGGTGCTCCCCCCACCTCTCCATCGGGGATTCAATCAATGCCGAGAAACCCGTGGTCCCGCTCCCCCCACTCTCCCGTGAAACTGGATCTATTTCCTGGGATTACATGCAGCACCTTAAAGAAAATATTTACAGAATTTATATTCACATCCCGTTCTCCCTCTTCTCAGGGGGCTCTGCCGTGCCCTCCCTCCCTGCAGCTCGCACTTCATCTCCCCCGCGCCTCCTCCCGCTCGCCTTCCCCCGTGCTGCCACAATAGCCGCTTTGTGCGAGAACAATGTTTGCTCTCCATCGAGGATGGGGGGATTGGCAGTGAAAAGGGCTGGCTCCCCCCGCCCCGGCCCCGGGCTGCTCTCGGTGGCGGCAGAAGGAGGAATTCCTGCAGGAATGCCGATGGAGAGAAGACAGCCCAGACGAGGGGATAAATATTCATGTTGGAGGAGACAGGGAGGAAAGAAAGAGAAAGAAGGGCCTGGGGACCGGTATAATCCAGGGTCCATCATTTTTTCTCTGTGGCTTAAGGGTGCTTTGGAAATTGCCCGCTGCCCCCGCTGGGTTTACAGGTCCGTGATGCAGAACGGGTGAAGAAGCTCTCTCTTGGCCTAAAGCGGGAGATGAAAGGCATGTCTGGGTCGGGGAGGGCTGTGGAGCAGCCCCAGGAGCAGAGAAGGGGATCTGGGGCTCGGAGCGAGGGCTGTGGGAGCCAGCATGTGGCTGCAATTACGGGGATGCTTGCGAGGATGGTGCGCTCGAGCATTGGAAATGCATCGCTTTCCCTCCCCGCCCTTCCCTGCCGCTGGCTGCCTTTCCCCACCAGAAGCCAAGAGTTCTCCTGCTGCTCCTTGCTGGGAAGGCATCCAGCTGGAGAAGGGGAGCGCTGGAGGAAGGGAGGGAGCGCTGCCCTGCGGCTGCGGGCTGCTGACGGGGATGGGGACCCCAGCCCGGGCACCCCAAGGAGGGGTGGCAAGCCTTTAACTTAGTCCAAAATGCAACCTTTTTCTTTTTCCCTCAAGGTTAGAACATGAAAAGCTGGAGATGGTTTTGCCACCTGCAGTGCAGGGCTGGGGGGAACTGGAGTCAGGCTCTTTCCCACTGCAGCGCTGGCCCTCCACCAGCTCTCCTAAACCTTCCCCCATGTGAAAAGGGGCCTGGTCAGAGCCCACAGAGCTTGCCCTGGGCCAAGGGCATTTCAGGCACCCCCAGTGTCTGTGGGAGGCCTGGTGGGGCAGGAAGGACATGTGGGGTCAGCACCGATGCAACGATGGGCTTTGGAGCCAGCCCTAGTCAGGAGGCCAGGAGCCATCTCCAGAGGTGAATGTGGAGCTTCTCACAAGCTTCTTTGTGTTTCCTGAAAAACCCCGGTGTCTAAATATAGCAAGTACTTGGGCATTTTACTCTGGGAAGGGAAAACAGCTCCAGTGCCAAGAGAGATCCTCTTCTGTTTGCACAGTGTGAGGGCTGTGTCCTCTGTCTGCACCCATCCAGGGGGGCCTGTGCTGACAGGGGCTGGCTCACCCCGAGCTCTGCCTGTCCCTCGGGAAGCTCGTCCAGCAAGCCTGGGTGATGCCAGAAATCCTGCACTGTGCTTTGGGCATCCAGTCCAACTGATGCATGAGCACACTGAAAGGCTCTGCTCTCTCCTGGAAGCAGCACAGCTCCCTTCCCAGTTTGTTCCAAGAAAAGGAAAACAATATTTGCTGTTTAATTCTGGGCTGAGGCAGGAAATCAGCATTCCCAGGGCCCCCTCTCCTCACTGATAGGGACAGTCTGGTTGGGTACCACATCCTCTTACCCCAGCGAGAGAGGAGCCTTAGGAAGAGATGTTCATTGGGACATTTCAACCACTTAAATACTCTCACTGGTCTCCAAAGAGGAGATTTGGCCATGAGGACCTGTACCCTGGTCCATCTGTGTCACAGGCAAGAGCCCCAGCAGCTCTCTGAGCGCTGTTTATTTTCTGCCTGACAGGTGGGAGGATACAGTTATCCATCTTCTCCCTGATTCCCAAACTGATAGGTGCAATGGGAACACTCAATCCACCCAACAATGTTTTCTTCACCTCATTTCCAGATGCTATGCTAGAGGAAAAGCAGACTGTGCTGGTTATGGGTTATTTGATTTAACCCTGCTGTCCAGGCAGTCCAGGCCCCTCACCCATGCTCAGGCTGTTGGGAGCAGCCAGGCACCACCAGAGGAATCCATCCCCTCTGCTTGCCCTGCCTGGCTGTGGCTCTGCTGTGGAGGGGATGGCAGGTCCCTCTTGGCTCATCACTCCCTGTCATCACCAAGGGCTGTGGGTGGTCTGGGCATCCCACCTTTGCCCCGGCCTTTGCTCCCCACATCAAGGAAAACAAATGTGTGGCACCACAGGGGCTCTGTCCTCACAGGGCTCCCCGCCTCACTGCCTTCCCAGCTGCTCCTTGCCTGTGCTCTCCATCCCAGCAGGATGCTGGGGATCCAGGATGTCCATGCCATCACACCTGGCACCTGGGCACATGCAGGGAACAGAGAGAGCAGGGCTCTGCTCTGAGCCAAAACACATCCTGAGCTCTTGGAGTGCCTGTAGCATCCACAGGCTTGGGACTCAGAGGAGCAGGGGCTGGGAGGCTTTTCCTCCCTCTGAAAAAGCTGTTTTCCTGTCATTCCCCAGGGGTGCAGAGCTGCAGCTACCGGCGGCTCAGCAGCAGATAACAGAGCTGGGACTGAGACACCCCAGGGAAATGCCGTGTCTGACTGGGGATCAGCATCCTCCTGGCTGGGAGGGAGGCCACGAGCTCCGTGCAGCTCCAGGAGCAGCACCTGGCTCACACAGATCCCCCAGCACCAGCTCCTGCTTCCCTGAGCTGCCAGGCTGGAGGTGCGTGAGGCTCTGCAAATGTCACCTGCCACTGAAGGGCCACCATGGTCACCCCCAAAAGCTGCAGGGATCAGGTTTTGCATCTGATTGTTTGCACAGGAAAAAGGTGTCCCAGAACACTCCTCTCCCTGGGCCTGGAGGAGTTTTAATGGAGAGCAGGAGTGAGTTAAAGGGTGGAAAGAGGCCCTGGCTTTCTCTGGGAACGCAGAGAGGATTAAAAGCTCTGGTCCCTATATTGCTTTTTCTATTTCCTTTCCCTTTTTTTTTTTTTTTTTTTTTTTTTTTTTTTTTTTTATTTTTTCCTTATGGTATTATTTGATGGTTAGAGGAAAAAAAATCTGGAAACATAACTGCATAAATTGCTGTTATTTCCGGCTATCCCTGCAGAGCCTGGCTCTCTCTTCTCCAGATGGACTGGCTTAGAGAGCCTCCAGCTCTAGAAAGGCTCCCAGGGGCCCAAAGCTGCCCTGTTTTCATTTGCCATCTTGAATTTTGCTCCCACCACCCGTGCTGGCTGTGGGAAGCAATCCTGCTCCCCGAGCCAGGTAACAGAGGCAGCTGGGCTCCACGGGCCCCTGAGCCTGGCTGGGAGCACTGGGAAACACTGCTGACAGTTCTTTGCTGTGTGTCCCTGATCCCCTTTGAGAAAACCAAACCCCCTCAAGGTCTGCTTTCCCCTCACCATGGGTGTGCAGGGATGTCTGGGCCAGTTTATCCTTCCTCAGGGGCACGTTCCTCCTTGTGGATGTGAGGTAGGGGCCGGTCTTCCCTATGCAAGAGGCAACAGGACAAGAGAAAATGACCTCAGCTTGTGTCAGGGAAGGTTTAGTTTGGAGATTAGGAAAAATTTCTTCATGTAAAGGGTTGTCCAGCCTTGGCACAGGCTGCCCCAGGGCAGTGGTGGAGTCACCGTGTCTGAAGGGATTTAAAAGATGTGCAGATGTGGCACTTGGGGACATGGCTTAGGGGTGGCCTTGGCAGCTCTGGGTTAATGGTGTCTGTGTCTCGTGTCTGTGTCACACTTGGTGATCCTGCAGGTTTTTCCAAAGAGGATTCTATGTCTCCACGATGCTCTGGGGACCAGCAGGCAGGGCAGGAACAGGCTGGAGTGGGGCAGGACGGGAGAGGAAGGATCCTGGAGCAGTGACCTGGCGATCAGTGCCCAGCAGGAAGGAAGAGACCTGCCAGTGTCAAGTGATTCCCAGTAACCCCACAGCTCCTTGCCTGACTGAAGAGCAGCCCCAGCCCCAAGGTGACCTATCCCTCACCACAGAGAGCTGCTCCACAGCTCTGCTCTGCTGGCTCCTGCCCCACAGCCAGCAGAGCATGCAAAAATTCCTCAGGTGCAGGAGCCACTACGTATTCAGCCTCATGTGTGTGGAAAAATATGTATATGTTCCATATGCACAAGAAAGAGGCCTTGAAAACTGGGAGGATGCAATGATCAATAAATTATAGCTTGGATAATATTTTCCACCATCACCAAATAAATCAGATCTTATTTTTCCCCTATGTCCACTGATTTAATGGCAGCAACAGTGCCCTTGGTGGTCGTAAAACTCCATCCTCCTCCTGAAGGGCCTCCCAAACAATTTGTCATTTGGCCTTTGCTTGTTTGCTTTAAAATTAGCTGGTCCAGACATTTAATAGCCCAGGAGCTAAGAAATCCATCAACATATCCCAGCTTCCAACTATCTCTGTGTGCACTCCGAGGCTGCATCGCATCGTGGCGGGGGAAGGAGGGATGGGGAGGGAGCAAGCTGTGGAGTCAAGGATCATGGGGGATATTTTTCATCTGAGCTTTAAGATCACCTTTCCTACTTCCACTTCTTTCTTTCTTCCCATCTTTTCTTTCCCCCCTACGGTCACATCACCTCTCCAGCTGCCATGAGCAATACTCTCCTTCCAGCCGAAGTGAGCAAGTCAGGAGCTGACCCTTTCTCATAGGTGTAAACACTGCCTTGTTAAAAGGGGATAATTACCGGGGTCTAGTTAACCCTGGTGTAAAATCAAAGTGAATAGAGCCCTGCTGAGACTTCCAGCCATGTGGACCATGACGCCTGGGCTCTGGGGTAAACAGCCAAGGCTTCACTGCTTGTCAGCTCAGTGCATTCAGTGGAAAGTTAACTTCTGCCTGTCTTTTGGGCTGATTTATACCCCCCAGACACGGGACCAGCTGAGGGGTGAGCCCTTCACCCATTGGAGAACCTTGATAGGAGTTTCCTGGATGCCCCATTGGGAACAAGCAGGGGGGTAAGCTGTGTGTCACTGGGCAGACAGTAACCACAGCTGGGACTTGATGAGTATTTTCAGCCACGGTGCCCCTGCACCTTGTGACAGTCCCTGGGATCCCAGGAGAGGCAAACCCAGGGCTGCATACAGGAGTTGGGAGTGTGCCACTCTCCCTGTTTCTTGGAGGAGCTTGTGCATCACCACCCCAGAGAGGTTCCTGTGCAGCTGGAGGCCTCCTGTGGAAGCTGAAGGGCTGATGTGGCATTTCTGGCATTTGCTGTCTCAGTGTTGCCCTGACCTGCACCCTACAGTGCCCCGCTTTCCTGATCATGAGTGATGATATTGCCATGAGGATGGCAATAAAGAAGCTCCAAAAGTTTTCTCAGGTGGCAGGAAGGTGTGCACAAGAGGCAGGAGTGGAAGCCAGCCCTTTTCCATGTATACTCCCCAGCAGAGCCCACTCTTGCACCCACAAATGGAGGAGCTGCTGCCCAGTCATGCTCAGCGGGGTGGGGAACAGGGGCAGTGTCCCCAGATGGGATGTCCAGGACAAACCTCAGAGCAGCCAGTCCTGCCTCCCCCATCCCAGAACACCTGAGGCCGTTCCCAGGCCAGCAGGCAGGAGCAGACACCCGTCAGGCTCCTCCAGCCCTATTGAAAGCGAAGCCAACTCCCTCATGTTATTTTTTCCTATTTGACCAGTGGGGCCAGTCATAGACTGCTCCAGTAATTCAACCTGAAATGCCAAGAATCCTATTTCTGCCTCTCTGCTCTCTCTCCAAGCTCTGCCCATGGCCTCAGAGCGAGATAAACCATCTGTGGGTGAGTCTGGGCTCAGGGCTGGTTGCAGAGAGAAGGGCTCTGCAGGCACCAAGCTGAAGGCATTTTGATTGCTTCCAGGATTACTACCCAGCATGTTTACTCCTCCAGTGAGGAGGATTTCATAACTCAGGGACTCCTGACAATGTATATGTATTGAAATTTTATAAGAGTAATGACCATTTCCAATGATATTTTGTTCTCATCTTGCCAATATAAACAACTCGCTGGACTTACCGAATTGCATTGGGTCATCCTGAATAATTAGGCTCACATGTTCCATTTATTACCTTGAAAATCCTTTCTCATTGTATTATACATATATAGATCTATCTAAATGTAATATGGTCAAATGAAAACCAGACACAGCTGCGAAGGAATTTGAAATATGAGGCTGAGAGTACAAGAAGCGGCAAAAAGGTCCTGTGCTCATAGGAAACACCAAATCATCCGGCGCTGCGGAAATCAGGGAAGGTCAGGTGTGAGCTGTGCACGGGGCTGGGCTCTGCCTGCATCTCTGCAGACAGTCTCAGGTTAAAGAATTCCAACTGGTGAGGCTGCTCGTACTGGCAGGGTGTGGGGAGGAGTGGGGAGGGATCCTGGAGTCTGGATCTGCTTTGATGTCACCATCAGTGCCAAAGTCTCTCTGCATGGCTGCAGAGCGTCGGTGGGGTCAGACACAGTGACTCCAGAGAGCATCTCCAGACCTTCTCAAAAACCTTTGTTCGGGATCCAGAGAAGTCTCCCACAGCATCAGCAGGCAAGAAACTGTCAGCACCTTGAACAAATGAGTCCACAGCAGGGTGAGGCAGGAGTCCTGGCTGCCCCTGGTATGGGGATGAGGGGTGAGGCTGGAATGAGCCCAGACAGCCTTGCCAGCAGAAAATACAAAAACCTTCCTTGGAGCCACGATGGATCCTTGGTGGGGTTTTGGAGAAAAACAGTGGCCCCTGTATTTCACTGATAATGCTCCTGTACAGCATGAACAAGGCAGAGAATTAACCCTCAGGATCTGTAGCTGTACACAACCTTTGCCAAAACTCTCTCTGCCCCTCTACGACATGTGGCAGGGAGGTGAGCATCTCCTCAGTGATCCCCAGCCTGCTGGGATGCAGTTCATCACTGCTTGTCTGCTCAGGAGAGGCAAAATGATATGGTCCTGCAGTGCAAAACACACCTTTCACAGCTTTGCTTTCGCTATTCTTCCTTTTTAAAGAACATTCCTTGGCAAAATTAAGAGGAAATGGATCTCACAGATGCAAGTAACTTTCATGGCTGGGGTGGTGCATAGCAAGACAAACTTGGGGCTGGAAAACCCTCTCTGGACACTCCACACCTTGCCTTGGTTTGCTGATGCCTGCAGGGCTGGTGGCTGCTGGCCTACAATGGCAGATTCATGGCTGGTTTGGTTTGTTTACTCAGCAGGGACAAGGAGGAGAAATCTGAGGGTGGAGCAGACAAACCCCATCCCTGGAAGTGTTCAAGTTCAGGTCCAATGGGGTTTGAGCAACTTGTTCTAGTGGCAGGTGTCCCCACCCATGGCAGGGGGGTTGGAATGGATGGTCTTTAAGGCCTCTCCCAACCCAAACCCCTCTGTGATGCTGTGATTCTGTGAAACACAACTTGTGTCAGCCCTTGGCACCTTTGCCATCTTCCTCTGTGAATATTGCCATAGAAATCCCCAAAATGGGGGCGAGGCAGGAAAATCTGACCCACGTTCTGCTTGATTAAAACTCTGCTTCCAGATCAAGAGCAAGGTGAGAGCCCCAGTTCCTGTGCCATGGGAGAGGTGTCCTGCAGCCAGATGTCACCCAAGCCAGGAGAGCCAGCACTCAGCCACAACAAAGGTCCTGGTGGGACAGAGCTGGCAGCAGGACAGCAGGAGCACCCAGCAAGGATATTTCAGGTCAGCAGGGAGGTGCAGGAGGATCAGCGTGTGGGAAGCTGGAGCAGCCCTGCCGGCTCTCCCCATGGTTCTGGCCAGCGCTGCCAAGTGCTTCACTTGCATGAGCACCGAGAGTAAAAACAAAATGACATTCATTAGATGTTTTAAGGAGTGTTCAGGCATGTAATCCTCCTGGAATGAGGCAGCCATAACAAGTTACTGTAGTTATTGATGGTCATGTCAGTTAGCCTTTTCCAAGGATTAATCACCATCCTGCTCCTGCCCTACAGGATGTTTTTATCTCCGTTTTCTCCCAGTGTTGCAGCATGCAAAGCTGACTGGGCTGACCAGTGTGGCTTCCAAATCTGGGGGTGGGAGGTAAACTCACAATTAGATCCTAAATATTTCACAGTTTGGAGGAGCACAGCATTAGAGGCATTGCTGGGGCAGAGCTGCAGCATGTCCAGATTTCACCATGGAGAATCTGAATTTAAAAGTCCCCATCAGTGGAGTCTGGTGTAGAAAATTATAACCCCAGGGTGGTTCTCAGCCTTCAGGAAGGACACTGCCCCGAGAGGGGTCTTGTTTTGACTACCACTGCTGCCAGAAGTTCATCTAAGGCATCATCCAGAGAGGATGGTGCACAGCCCAGGCAGATTTCCTCATATCCAAGAGGACTGCAAACAAGGTTGTACCATTAACAAGAACACCTGAACATAATTTTTTGTTTGCTTTGCTCTGAATAAAAGGGAGATCTGCCTGTGTGAGTGGACCATTGCTGAGCTCAGCATGGGAAGAGCACAGCACGAGAGTGATCCAAGCAGCAGGAATTTTCCCAAAACTGAGGCTGCCTTGAAGAATCACTGAGTTTGGGCAGTCTCAGAGGCTGAGGCACAGATGTACAGGGAGTAATATCCCAGCCACGAGTCCAGCAGTGGCATTCCACAGCTGAGGACCTGAGGACAGACAGTGCTATCCCAAAATCCACCCAGGCCAGAGAATGGAAGAAGAGCAGAGGGAAATGTCCATCTGCCCACATGCAAGAGGAAGATCCTGGCGTGCTTGGCTTGAAGGGTGCAAACAAGTCCAGGATCTTCAGCTGCTCTCTGCAGCACCCCTGGGGAGCTTGGTCCTGGCTCAGAAAGAGCTCTGTGGCCGTGGCCAGAGGCAGGGTCCCATGGTGGAGGTGTACAGTGCTCACAGAGCCGGCCTGTGTCTATCCCTGGATGCTTTCTTGCAAAACCTGGCAGATCTTGGTGTGCAGCTGACTTGTTAATTGGGAACGAGTGACTCCAGGAGGTCCTGACCTCCAGCATTTGGTCAGACCCCGTTGCCTGCGAATGCTGTGGAGCGGTGACTGCTCAGGGAGGAGGGGCTGCCTCTAATCTACCCACTGGCCAGCGCATCCAGGGCCAGGATTTGTGTTCCTTGGCAGTGCCAGCATAGCCAAGCCTTCAGCTGGAGCTGGATTTGGCCCCTTGCCCCAGGCATTTACAGTGGCACTCCTTAGCTCACCCTTCCAACATGGGTTGGTTGGTCCTAGAGCTCATTTTCACTGTAACCCTAGTGCTGGCAGTCTGCAGTCTGGAAAAGGCTTTCAGGAGAGCCAAAATGCCCCAGATATCTCAACTGCCCAGCTGTCCTTCTGTTGGGAGCAGAGCTTTGCCCTTGACCTCTTTTGGATCTACGCACATCACTTGCCTGGTGCCTGCAGGGACCCAGAGCTGTTTCTTGCCCTCCTGATGCTCAGTCCCTGCCCCTGCTTGGAGCAGAAGCAGATGGATACAGGGTCTCACCGTCCCTCTCTGGTGCCTGCTTACGTCCCATCAGCTGCCCTGTGACTTTGAGAGCCAAGTATTCCCTGAAATAAGCAAGGAACAGTGGGAGACAATCATCAGCTCCACCAGGAAAACTTCCCACTCATTACAGCGGCTCCCACGGCATGTGTCAGAACCAAGAACGCCGGCAAGGCTGGAAAAATGCGGCGGAGCAGAGGAATTAGCATTAATCAAGCCTAATCCCCCAAGGGAACGGGCTCTATGTGTGGCACAGGGCGTGCAGCATCCCAGACAGGCTGGCGGGTCCCGGGCAGCCCCTGGCCGAGGGGACCCTGCTGACTCCCCGGGGCAGTGACCTCTGATGAGCGCTCCTCTTCCTCCCTCCTCCTCGGCGCCTTTGACAGACCTGCCCCCTGCCTGCTTTCCAGAGCTTTCCCAGGAGCTGATTAACCTCCCTGCCGAACGCCAGGGCGAGCCAAAGCGGGTTTGATCGGGCGTGTGTGGGGCTGCTTGGTTAGGCAGCCCACCGAGGAGCCCCTGCTCCGGGGGAGCCCTTCACAGACACATCCCGGGAACAGAAACCTCTTCTCTTCTCTTCTCTTCTCTTCTCTTCTCTTCTCTTCTCTTCTCTTCTCTTCTCTTCTCTTCTCTTCTCTTCTCTTCTCTTCTCTTCTCTTCTCTTCTCTTCTCTTCTCTTCTCTTCTCTTCTCTTCTCTTCTCTTCTCTTCTCTTCTCTTCTCTTCTCTTCTCTTCTCTTCTCTTCTCTTCTCTTCTCTTCTCTTCTCTTCTCTTCTCTTCTCTTCTCTTCTCTTCTCTTCTCTTCTCTTCTCTTCTCTTCTCTTCTCTTCTCTTCTCTTCTCTTCTCTTCTCTTCTCTTCTCTTCTCTTCTCTTCTCTTCTCTTCTCTTCTCTTCTCTTCTCTTCTCTTCTCTTCTCTTCTCTTCTCTTCTCTTCTCTCTTCTCTTCTCTTCTCTTCTCTTCTCTTCTCTTCTCTTCTCTTTCTCTTCTCTTCTCTTTCTCTTCTCTTCTCTTCTCTTCCTCTTCTCTTCTCTTCTCTTCTCTTCTTCTCTTCTCTTCTCTTCTCTTCCCTCTCTCTCTCTCTCTTCTCTTCTCTTCTCTTCTCTTCTCTTCTCTTCTCTTCTCTTCTCTTCTCTCCACATCTGGACAGAGGTGGTCGGGACCCGTGGGAGGTGCTGAGCTCTGCTCTGCTCGTTCATGCCCAGCTCGGCCGGGAGGTTCTGCTCTGTGCCTGGGGGCACCGGGTGTCTCACAGCGCCCCGGGCCATGGCAGCTGCCAGAAGCAGAAGAGCTGCGGGCACAGTTTTGCTCTGGTCCCCCTGGACCTTCCCAGCCGTGCCTTGCATGCTGCTTAGGAAGCAGTGGGAGAGCCAAGCCCCTCTTCTCCCAAGCCAAGGTCCACCTCATCCAGTCCAGCTTTTCTGTCCATCTCCAAAAAACTGGTTCTTGTTACTGCTGCAATGGGGTAAATTAAACTTTTTGTCAGCATCATTTCCTCTGGTTCAGCTAGGTGGGAAACTCTACATTTTACAGCCCCTTGGCTTCCCATTCAAATGTGGGGGAGAAGAGATAGAAAGGAAAAATATCCTTTAAATAGAACTTTCCAAGCTGGAAGTACCTCTGGAAACACAGTGGAGGGGGAGCACCAGCATGAATGATGGGTGCAGGCACGGCGGGGTGCAAGGGATGGGGAACAGCACACAGCTTGTGGATTCATGCCTCATCCTCCGTTTTCCTTGTGGCATGACCACGATCTCCTTCTCCACCTCTCGGCTCAAGCCTCCCTGCCATGCTCTGCCCTCGAGTGGCAATACTGAATCCAGAGCTCTTGCCCAGGATTCAGGAGCCTGGGAGCCCTGCTCAGCTGGTTCCTTGCCACATCGAGGGCATTTGCCACCCCAGTGCCCTCTGGACACAAGTTGCTCCTTTATCACCACTAAAGCAATGGGACACACTTGCTGTGCCCCAGCAGAGCTCCTTTCTCCAGGGAGCTCCAAATGCCCCCTCCCCTGCTTCTAACTCTGCCCAGCTTCTGGCTGCCCCCCAGACCAGGTTAACCTCTCCATCTACTTCACTCTTTCCCCAGGTTTATTCAACAGGAGAACTCCCAGGATTATTTTAGTGGCTGGAGCAGCTGGTGGGGATGCAGGCTGCTTACAGCAGAAAAAGAGAAACAGGATGCTTGGCTCCTTTCTCCAGCTCCCTGGCCCCTGATAAAAGCTATGATCACCAGAGGAGACCACCAACCCAGCCTTTATAGTCCAGGCACAACTGGGAATCCACATTTGGCTGACAGTGCTGTGGAGTGCCCTTCACCTGCTTGAGCTGGGAGCTGTGCAGAGCAGGAAGAGCCACATGTGCTTGGCACACCCTGGCAAAAGCCAGACCTTGTCACCAGTGTCCCAGGAGCTGGACAGCTGTGCTCCAGGGAGCCCTGATCAGCAGCTTTTGGCTATGTCAAGAAAATCCTGGTTAACCATGGTGGGAGATTGGTTTTTAGGGCTTTTTACAGTGCCAAGCTGCAGGTGTGGGCATGTCTTCAACCAAATTCCATTTGTGAGGAAGATCTCTGATGACCCATCAGGGACAGGAATGGGGAAGGATCTCTCTGGGACAGGGAGGATGCCAAAGAACATGGATGTGTGGGCACTGCAAAGCTCAGACCTGGGCAGGCTTTGCCTTGCTCCAAACAGCAGTACAGGCCAAGTAGCAGCAAATACAGCTCCACTGACCTTACTGCTACATTGTCAAGCAATTTACTATTATTTGATACTCTTTTTTCATATTTTTATCCCCTCTGTCTGTTAAGGAAACTTTCCTGCAGCTTGCACATGAGTTACCTGCACTCAGGGTATTCCTCAGCATGTTATCCCCAGGGATCATTATTTTATATTCTAAAAATTTATCTGTCTTGCTTAGCTGTGTCTTGTGAAGTGCCATGGGTGCTGTTTCTCTGGGATGGGACAAGTGTGACCCAGGCAGGAAGGAAGACTGGCACAAGCCACTGGGATATCCCAGTGCCTTGGGGAAGTGGGAGAAGACCTGAAGGGCTGAGGACCTAGAGAAAAAGTTACACCATTTGCCCTGATTTATTCCTAAAAGATCTAAATGTTCTTGAGACCTGCTGGCTGCAGCCCTCCTGCTGGCCTTGCCCCTGTGCAGACTGAGACATTAAATGTGTCGCCAGATGCAAAGGTGGACACCATCAGCCTGGTCTGTGCCAGAGGGTTTGGTGACTCCCTGCTCTCCTGGAGCCCCTTGGCCAAGCCTGAACATTTGTTTTCCATCGTGCTCTGCACAGGTGAGGGTCAAAGGCTCAGACACCGGTGGAGGATGAGGGCAGCAGCGGTCGGAGCTCAGCTGCACGGAGCTCAAGGCCTCGGTCTGAGCTCATCTCCACGGAAAACATTTGGGGAGGACATGTCCAGTTCAGATTTGTCATGTGGCGCAGCTTGGCAGGTCCAACCCCCCCTGGGGCCCTTTGCAAGCATTAACCAGTGGATTAATCCAGCCCAGCCACCGCTCTCACTGTCGGGATGTGGATTTCTCAGCAGAACGCCACCGAGATGAGCAGAAAAAGTGCGGCCTGTCCCTTTAATTCCAAAATGACGAGCGTATTTCTGGAGGCTCTGGAAAAGAAGTCAAGACTATTGGCTTCTGCGTCACCAGCACCGGCCATTGATTCCCTGGAAATGTTTCATTTTTGGCCAAACTGGCTGTTGACGGAATAGTTTCTGATTTAACACTCTCGGCTGCAGTTGGGAGCCAGCTGGGTCTTGTTAGCTCCGGAGAGACCGTCCTTCCCCTCGCCTGCTGCAGAAATACTTCCAGCATAGCCCCCTCCTCCTTATTCCCAAATTGACACTTAGGCCACTCTTAATGAGATCTGCACTGGAATCCTGATTATTTCAGCCTTCAGACAACTTCTATCGTTATTATTATTTTGCCTTTTGCTTTAATGCAGAAAAACACGTGTGATGAGCAGCCCCAAGCTGGTCTCTCTCGCACCTCCAGCCTGGCTCTCTGTGTGGAGCAGATGTGGGTGTCCTTGGGAGCTCCCAGCCTTGCACCAACACCTTCCCTGCCTACTCCTGTCAGACCCCATGGTGAGCATGGGCTCCTCCTCACTTCTCCTGCCTGCTCATCCTCCCACCTTGTCTCTCCCAGCCCCTCTCTGCTCTCCTCGCTCCCTCTCTATTTAGTCTGTGTGTTCAAAACAGCACAAAAGCTCTTACAGCTCCCCGGGCTGTGACCCAAACAGTAAAGAATGTTTATGTGCTGGTCGTCTTCCATTTCTGTGTATTAATATTGCACACACAGGCTCACGCACTCACACACGGCGTTCCTGGTGCCTCTGCGGGCTGCTGGCCAAGGGAGCCCAGCCAAAGTAAAGGCATCTGGGCCCTTCTGGAGAAAGCAGGAAAAGAAGAAAGAAAAATACAAAAGCAAAAAGTGGATTTGGAGACAAGCAGCTCCTCCAGCCTGTGTGCCTGCCCCCGCTGTGGATGGGCCGGGGAGTCCTGCATGGATGGGGGTTTGCCAGGCTGTGCCTGTCCCAGCAATCCTGCCGTGGTCCTTGTCACCACCCAGCGTTCCCTATGGGTCTGGGACAGGTGATGGAAGCTTGGTGTGAGCCACAGGCTCATACAGAGAGCGGGTGGGTATCCAGAAACTGGGGGTCTGGCTTTGGACAGAACTGCTTGCCAGCAAGCTGCTGGAGCCCCCCTGGCCACAAAACACCCCACCACGAGGACAGCAGTCAGTCACCACTGAGATGCTGAATCCCCAAAACAATGCTGGGATGTCAGGCTTGGAAGCCCATTTAAAAGCTCTGAAGTTGGGTCTGGGGAATGGATGAGGTTCTGTCCCTCCAATGACTGAGACAAGAGCCTGAACACCACTGGGCTCTCCCGCAGGGCTGGGGGAAGAACAGCTGTGAGGGGCTGTGAATCCTGGATGGTCTGTGCATGTGGAGATGGCTGCATGTGGTCAGAGGCAGGGTGGCCCTTACTGCCTCGAAATCACCCAGGGGTGTTGTTAAAAAGGGGGGAAATGAGGCATAGTGGGTGGGCCAAGAGGGCCAAGAGTTTCTGCTGGCTCTTGCAGAAGTCCCCTGGGTGCTGCTTGGACAAGCCTACAGAGCCAGTGGCCAACTGATCAGGTCTGGCTGAGGTCATCCTGCTCCTCTCCAGGGTCCTAAAAGCAAGGAGGCATGCACATGGCATCACCAGCACCTGCAGGCTGTGATTTAGGGGCAAGAGAGGCCTTGCACATCCACATGGTGAAGATGCTGCCTTGTCCAAGACACACTGCCCAGGCTGATCCCTGCAGTGCTGCTCTGGGCCCAAAGGCAGCTGGGCTTTCCTGGGCTGGTCCTTTGCATCTCTGCAGGACACAGAGCCTGTCCATGACCACTGTGAAGGGCAAATGTGCCAGTGGAGCCACTGAGGCTGCTCCAGATGCTGTGAAAGCTCCATGCATTGCACAGTGTTTAACCCCAGCAATCTGATGGGCACTGGATTTCCTTCTCATCTTCCAGAGAAATGACCTCCCAGAGGTCTCGGCAGGGGTTAACTCTGCACAAAGTAGTCACGCAATGGGGAGGGCTTGTTCCAAGCACCAAATAACTTGCAGAAGTAATGCATTTGTTCCTCATTAGGATAATTGCCCCATCGCTTTTCTCTGTGGCATTGGCCAACCTAACTCACAAGCATTTGAAAACACCAGCTGAAGTATGACCAAATTTAGGAGCTGAGTCGAGTAATATATCGCCTTGATTTGCCCTAAAACATGAATTGGCTGGGAGTCCTCCCACATATTGCATTTCCAGGGAACATAAGGAACCCATTGTGTAATTAGTGGTCGTATTTTCAACACGCTGCCTTGGCCATGCTCTGCCCTCCTCTCCTGAGCTACTGTACCTCTTGGGACCCCCAGGTCGTGGTGTGAGTGGGTAGCTGGGGGGATAGGATGTGGCTGCCACAGAAGTGTTGAGGATGGTTATGGCAAAGCAGGAGATAAGGGCTTGCCTTCTCCTTCATCCCTCTAACACCCACTTTGGAGCTGGCTAGAGTGGGGGGTGTGTGGCCATAGCCACATGATGTCCAGGAGAAGACCTGGGGATAGGGTGAGGTTCTGAGCTGGAGGATCCAGGTCAGAACCATTGGTGCCTGCCTGCAGTTGTCAGCCATCATCAGGATCTCCTCAGCCATGGGACAGCCTTGCTGGGAGCTCAGCACAGCAGCAGAAATCCTGCCCCAAGGCTGCAGGGACCGAGTGAAGCTGAGCAAGAGCTGGGCTGCAAGTCCTACCCTGTGTCCTCCTGCCTGCCAGCCCTAATCAAAGCTGGCTGGAAGGGCTCCCCATGGTCCCTCATGGGAGATCTGATAGATCCATTTACACCTGAATGGGTCTGGCTGTCCCACCCTCCCCACTTCACCTGCAAGATATGATGCTGAGCCTCGCCTGCCTCAGCAGGGCACTGAGTGCCCCTTGCTTTGGCTCTCCACTCTCCCATCATGTGGATGTTTCCTTCTCCCTTCTCAAGTTGTTCTGAGCAACCCAGGCCCTAAGTAATGGTGACCCCAGAGGAGTTGGCACTTGCATGAGCTGGGTGCTTGGTGTGACTAAGAAGAACATCCTCCAGGATATCAGCTTTCCCCTTCTTGGTTTAAGCCCACATCTGACAACCCTTCCTTCTCTTTTCCTTGTGAATCACCTCTTTACCATGCAAGGGACCATGTGTGAAGGCCACACCTTGGAGGGCACTACCCTCTTCCTGCCTTGCACCAGTGTGCCCAGCACAGCCAGCTTGCAGAGGTGATCTCCCAGTGGCAAAGTGCCCAGATACCTCTTCCTCATTTACTCACCCTCTCTGAATGCCACCTGAGGCTTCATTCCCCCAAGGGTGTTGACATTTGAAGGTATTGCAGAAATCCTTTTGCACTGTAAAAATAACGAATGGCTAAACCTGGAAGTTAATTGAGTCTCCTCTGTGTCCCACCCCTGCCAGTCCAGGAGCTGGCCAGAAAACAAGCAAGAATGCTTCCCTCCTTCCTTGGCTGTTTGTTGTCAGACCTGTGTGTTCACCTCTCACACCTCATCTCGAAATGTTTTCCCCCCTTGTGACTTTTGGAAGCTCTTGGAGGGGTCAAGTGTTGCAGCTCCCTCTTTCCCACCCACTGTCCTCCCATGGAAGAAGGGTTAACAGAAGAAACACTGGTCAAAGCAGGAAAACAAACTAAGAGAAGACTGTCTGTGAGCCAGGACATCCATTCAGAACAATTAGCTGGCCTGTGGGGAGCCCTGCTCTGCTAAAGGCATACATTTCCCTTCTGTATGGATTTTCCACCTAATCTCCACATTTTACATGGACGTGCTGGGGGGAAGGGCCCGGGATGAAGTGTTCATTCATTTCCCCTGCTCAGCTTTGTTTCCACACCTTCCACAGGCTGTCTCCTGGGCTGGGGATGCCTTTGTATCCACTCTCCCCTCCCCTCTCACCCCTCCATCAGGCTATGGGGGGAATACACCTCTGATAAACACATTTCTGGCAAGGCTTTCTGTACACTTGTATAGCTTCCTCATAGGAAGAAAAGAAAAAGGAAAGAGAGAGAAGAAGAGTCCCTTTCTCTCATAAAACCATGGAAACATCCTCATTCTTGGGAGCAGATGGCTTTCCAATTGACTCTGTGGCCGAGGCCTCCTCCGCAGCAGCACAGTGCTGTTCACTTCACAGCAGAGCCCCAGAGCCTGCCCTGTGCTGCCTTGAAAAGAGGAGAGAGAAAACCAAATTGCTGAGACAAACACGTGACTGCAATGCAAAGCAAAACCAGCTCTGAAAAAACCCCGCTGCAGAAAAAATCAAGCACAAGAGTTGGATGTGAACTCGAGAGCCCAGACCAGATCTTTTCCCCCTTGGACTTCCCAGTCTCCAACTGAGCGCTGATTTTGTCCCACTGGGCTTTGTTTATTTTTTTGGCACTAGGGAGGTTCAAATTGAGACATGGCAAACCCAAAGGAAGCTTCTCTCACCTTTTTTCACACTTTTTCCTGAGCTGCCCCAGAGGTCCCAGCCTGGCTGGGCCAGTGCCCCTCCACAGGTGCAGATCTGTCACTGTCCCCTGACCCCCCCTTCTCCTTGGAGCTGTGGCTCACTCATGTCCCATGGGGTGTTACAGGGCTGGAATTTACTCTCCAGCTCTTCTGTCATCAGGTGGCAGTTCCATTTTCTCCTCAGGGCGTTCCCCTCTCTGTGCTCTCCAGGGAGCACCTAAGCCTCTTGCTTTCAGTCCAAGTACATCCCTTTAAACCTCCCTCCCCGATCTGGACACTTAATAAGTCTTAGCATTTCATTAGCAGATGTTAATAGCAATGGCACAGAGCCACATACTTTGAATTCAAATCCTCCTTGGCTTTTCCACCACTCAGGCCCCTGTCCACCTAGCAGTAGGATCCAGACGTCTGCTGCATCCCTCCTTGGAGCTCTTCCTATCAAATGTTTCCAGCTATTTGCAGTGCTGGAGAAGGGGGATGCTGGTCTGTGGCACCAAGACCTGCACTGAGGGAAAGTGAAACCACCAGGCCTTGAAATGCCTTCAAAAACTTCCCTTCAGCTTCCAGCAGGGAAGTGAACATCACCAAGCAAGAGGAACCAAGGCAAGAGCTCAGCTGGAAAACATCAATGACAGCATAGAAACTGGTCCAGAAGGATGTGTGGGCTGGTCCCATTGGTGTTTACTGAGCTGTTCCCACAGGCTCAATGGGAAGGTGACAGTCTCTTTCCTCTGGTGCTTTTCCTCTTCACTTCCAAGTCCAAAATGTTTCTGCCTGAGGAAACTCCTGTCTGGTTCATTCCTCCTAGCTGTTATCCTGCCTGAGTTTTTCTCACAGCGTGGAAAGCACAAAATGGTCCTTGAGAAATCAAGACATGGTCAGTGCCTTAATTCCCTTTAGCTTCCAATCCTCAGTCACTGCTTAATCAGAATGCCCAAACAATACTTCTCATGTGTGTGACAGTGATACCTACAGATAGTCCCAATGCATCCCATGGGAGGACCACAGTGCTGCCAGTGACTGCTCCTTGTCCCAGCCTTGACAGTGAGTTCCTTCCTTTCCCATGCAGAGCTGAGAAACCAGTACCCAGCCACCTTCCTTGCTTTTATCCCAAAATGAGATGTGGAACCTGAGGTGAGTGCTCAGGATGACTGAAGCTGTACCAGAAGGCACAAGGAAGAGCAGTGCTGATGAACCAGGAGCAATCCCACCTGCCATGGAGGCAGCTGCCCCCTCTGGCACAGCAGGGAGGGCTGGCTGCTCCCCCTGGTCCACAGAGGACCAAGCAGACGCCCTGAGCCCACGCTGCACATCTGGAAGTCGGATCCATTAAAACAAACCCTATTACATAACAACAGACATCTGGAGCCTGTTACCACTACAATTTTAGTAAAAATAGTTTTTTTGATATGATCTCTCCTAAGAATGTGGCAGAGGGGCTCGGAGCCAAAGTCTTCCAAGAATGGCTGTAACTGCCTTTCATAAAGCATCCCCCACCTCCTGCTTGGGGCAGGGCTGTTCCCTCTCCATGCACACACCGTGACTCCACACTGAGGCTTGGAGGTGCAGAGGAAGGTTTGAGGGTGAAGGCAGGTGCAGTGCTAGAGCTTCCTGGATGAATCTATTGAAAATAAACACAACTTCTTTGGAGGTGGTTAGATACTCCAGTGATGGGTGAGAGGGGAAGGAGGGAAGGAGAGAAGGAGAGAAGGAGGGAAGGAGGGAAGGAAGGCCATGGTTTGCAGACAGCAGTGTCAGACCTGCTTTTAATAACAACCAGAATAAACAGCCACTTACTGAAGTGAGAAGTGCTGAGCTCCTGCAGCCTCCATGTCTCTGTTTTGCTGACTTTCTCTATAGTCTCTCCCCTTGCAAGCACACACACTGCCCATTATCCTGGCTGCACAGCTCCAGGCCATGTCTTTGTCTCCCTCATTATCTCCTTACTGCCAGCCAGACTCACTGCTCTTCTCTGTCCATGGACTGCCCTCAGACCCCCTCTCTGCTTCTGCTGCCCATCAGTTCAGTCAGTCAGGTTGTGACCATCTCCCCTATCCTTCCCCAGAGTCAGGACAATGATGGGATCAGGGCTTTCCTGCCAGCTGTATTTTCCACCTCTTTGTAGATTGCATCTCCAGGCACATCTCCTTCATCTCGTGGCTACAACAGGATCATCTCTATCCATGGACCCTCTGGACACTGGTTTTCTTTAACTCTCCTGGTCAGACATGGTTTGTCCTGAAGGCTCCACCCTGCCCATGAGCTCACCAGTGCTGAGCACCAGATCATGGCAAACCCAGTGAGGGCTCATCTGGGAGAAGCAGAGGAAATCTTGAGCTGGCGGTGGCTCAGTTGGCAGCTGCTGTTCTCCTGGAGCCAGCTCAGCAGCAGCACTATGGAAAGGACCTGGAAGGTCATTTGGGCACATGCATTTGGTGTTAAATATTGAAGTGTTGTTGCTAAGGAGACCTCAGAGCTACCAGCCAGGGCGAGGGGCTCATTCAGGTGCCACGGCCAAGATCCGGTCTGAGCACTCACCAGTTGTTCCTTCCGTCAGTTTTTATTGGTGCAGTTCCTGGCTCCCCCAAAGCTCCTCAGCTGGTCCAGGCCATAACAACTGCCCAGAGCTGGCCCTGCAGCCAGGAAGGTTTTTCCTGGTGCTGTCAGATCCCAGGCAGAAGCAAGGAGGGTTTTGGCTGCCCAGACAGCATCAGGCTGCTTCGCAGTGCCGAGTTGGACCAGCACACAAGGGATGGAAACTCTGTTCCTTGCTGTTGATCTATCTGCAAGGAAGTATTGGAGAAATCCTTTCTCCAGTTTTTTCAGGGAAAGGTGGAGCTGGCTCGAGATGGATCCTGGTTGCTGGAGTCAGGACACAAGACAGGGTATTTTGTTCCTGTATTTATATGCCAGCCCTGAGGACCCCCAGTGAACGTGTAGAGGGTGTTGTGTGCTCCTCTCTCCAGAGCATGGCTGGAAAAGTTAGGGGACAGTGAGAAATGAGACATCTGACCCACCACCTGAATGCTCCCCAGCCTCCTGAATTCTCCCCTGGGTCCTTTCCCCAAGGCAGGAGGGCAAAGAGAAAGAAAGTGGATCTCCACTTTGGACTGGAAGGGTAAATTTCAGTCTGGATTTTAGGAACTGTGTTGGCACAGTGCAGTGGAAGCTCTGCTTTCTGTACAGGGCTGGAGCTCAACATTACACCATTCATGCCTCAGAGCAAGGCTGCCCCATTTCCTTCCACATCAGCCTATAAAAGACACAATTTCAAACTCAAACTCTGGTTTTTTGCCCTTTGTACCAGGCAGACCTCAGTTTTCCAGAGGTCATTAGCTCCAGCTAATGCACCTTTGGGTGAGGTGCACCTCCTTGCCAGAGCAGAGGGTTGCTGGAACCCTCATGCAAAAAATGCTTTTGTTTTGCCTGAACCCTGTCCTTGCAAATGGAGGTGCTATTTTGGTTGATGTGCAGCCAGCCTGGAGAAGTTCAGGCCAAGTGTTTTGAGTCTGACAAAGTTAAAGGCAAATGAAATCAGAGCCTTGTAGCTAGAAGTGTCAGGCTACATCCATTACCAGTTCCACCTACAATAAAAACCACTGGAAATTTGTAAGAATGCTTTTTATTTTATTTTTTTTTTAGCTTAGGGTTTTTTTCCTTTTTCTTTTTGAGAATCTCACCTACTCTGCAGTCTCTGGCTAAAATCAAAGCAATCCTACTTTCAAAATAATTTCCCGCATGTACCCTGTAAGCATCCCAAATGGGCAGTGCACAGCCAGCTTCTGACAAACTGAGGGCAGGAGGAAGCAGGAAGAGTGGGAGACAAGGCAAGGACAAGGTTCCAGAGCACTGCTCCAGACTGATGTGGAACTGGTGCCTGATTTTGGTTTCATCTTTGCAGCCATCATCTTGAGAGATGCTGTGCAGCTGCTTCAAGCCTGGAA
The DNA here is from genome assembly GCF_971803275.1 of Cyanistes caeruleus. Lineage (NCBI taxonomy): Eukaryota > Metazoa > Chordata > Aves > Passeriformes > Paridae > Cyanistes > Cyanistes caeruleus. The sequence goes on along the minus strand of NC_141716.1, from coordinate 9,404,152 downwards.
AACAAAAGTGGTTTTTTTTCATTATTATTATTACTACTATTATTATTATTATTACTTAATTTGCAGACTCACACACTGTCTATTAATGGGAAGCAGCATGGAAGCATGGAAGCAGCAGCAAATGAAGGCTGCTGAAGGACTGAGTGGAGTTACTCTGTTTGTGCCTCTCAGATGGCCCCTCTGCATCTCTCTGTGCTGGAGCTGCCTTCTCTTCCTGGCTCTTTTTCCATCCCTCCCTTTACATTTGGAAGGCAGTGTATGTTGCCTCTGATTTTTTACAATTTTATCAAAGAAAGATTGTGAATAAACAGAGCAATGTGGAGAAAAAACAGACTCAGATTAGCTTCAGTTTGCCTTTGCCTGGCCGTTTCCCACCGGTGCTCTCCTCACCCACAGCCTGTGGATGTCGTTTCTCCCACTGGAGAAGCAGAAAGGTTCCTGGTCTGGTGCCTGTCTGTGCTTTTGGCAGATGGTTCACTCGTGTCTCTGGCAGCAGCCCCTGGGACAGGGTGAGAGAAAAAGGGAGATTTCTGCAAGTGCCAAGCTTGAGGTCATGAGCAGAGGCTGATCCCAGATGTTCTCCAAGGGCAATCAGGGTTCATTAATTGCTCATCCCACCCAGATGTGTCTCCAGCTTCCCCAGGTACCTTCACCCTCCCATCTTGGTCCATCCCCCAAGAGGCACCAAAGGATGGGAGGGGCAGGAGGAGCCCCCCAAACCCCCAGCCCCAGGGATAGCACTGTGTTCTCAAAGGTACAACTGCCACATTTCCCCTGCTCTGCTTGGCACCCCATCCGGGAAACAGCCCTGCAGTGGGAGCCTCTCACACCCAGCTCCCTCTGGGATGCTCCCACATCCTCTGCTGCAGATCAGGCTGGGCTCTCCATTTGGGACTGCTGCAGGAGGTGCCATGGACAGAGGTCCCTGATCCATGGTGCATGGCCAGGCTCCCCAGGAGGTCACATACCCCACATTTCTCCCAAAACAGCTCTGCCATGTCATGGGACACAGCACTTGGCCCCAGTGCTGGCAGGCTGCCACAGCCCTGTCCAAAAACACAGACGTTTGGCCTCAGAGTGCTGGAGCGTGAGCAATCTCCCAAGAAGAGCAAAAAGTCAAGACACTGATTTGCAGATACTGTTATGAACCGAAGCCCAGAGCTCTGCTCATTGTAATAACTGACATAATCGAGGTCATTATTTATACAGTATCTGCATGAACATTTGACACTGGGAAAATACTTGCAGTTCCTGAAAGACTGGCAATTCTAGTATGAGTGCTTATTCATGCCAGTCTAATCCAGAGAGTCACTTTTCTTTCTCAGAGGATGCTTTATCTGATGAGAGCATGGACAGTGATGGGCAGGCAGAGCTCAGCCTTCACCCAGCTGAGCCATGCTGGGAGTGCCTGCCCATGGAGATGCCTGCAGGGATGGTGGGGAAGGAAGAGGATGCCTCTCAATTATCCCAATTGTTTCAAAGCTCCCTGATCCAGGGAAACAGCCTCTAGAAAGCCCCGTTATTTTCCCTGTTTGTAGGATGAATCCATCCCCTGTAAGGAGAAGGAGAGGTGCTCCTGCATGTCACAGCCAAAATGCCAGTGGGCAGCTGAATCCCATCACCCCCACAGCGATATTGCCAGCAGTGATTTACTGCAGGGAAGATCTGCAAGGAAATAAATAAAAAGAAGGAGATGGCCCAAAGGTGAGGAAGGATGAGCTGCAGAGCCCAGTGCAGGGGGACCCGACATCCCTGCCAGAGCCCTGCACTTTGGATAAATATTTGAAGTCCCTGTAAACAAAGATCTCACTGGGGAATGAGGAGAAGCACTTTCACTTCTCCCCCAGCAGTCTGGGAAAGGCGAGCAGGCTGGCCAGCAGCCAGGCAGGGGAGTGCCCATGGGACATGCACAGGCAGGGAGGGAGCTGACAGCGGGCAGGGCTCACCAGCAAACCCAGCTCTGACCCTCCTGTGGGTAATCCTTGCGGCCTGGGGTGGCCTTGGAGTGATGGGACCATCCTGGATCCCCTCTTCCAGCGTGGGGACACACCCCAGCTCCCCATTCATCATCACCTTCAGCCTCAGACAGGAGGCACTGAATGAAAAACGTGCCCAGTGCGGAGCAGAGCGCAGGATTTTAGCTCTGTGCCCCTGTGAGCCTTCACACCCCGGTGAGAACAGCCCCGTTTTCCTTCCCCTCCTGCACCCCCTGCGCCTTTGGCCCCTTCCCACCGCAGGGAGTTTCCATTGCTCCTCTCAAACCGCAGCCCCATGCTGGGGAACCTGAAACCTGTATTTGCTGGAAAGGAGAAAATCAGATTGTAGGAAATGCAGCGCATGAAAAGAGACAGGGGGAGAAGAGGGGGGAAAAAGCAAAGCCATTTTTTATTGCTCGCAGAATCTGTCCATTTTCCATGGCTGTCACATCCCCCTTCCACAGCCAAGACACAACGGAAAATATGTTTGATTTTTTTTTCCTGGCAGGTACCTGATTTCTGTTGTTTCTTTGTTTTTTGGTATTTTTTTTAAGGCACCATCCCTTCTCCCCAGCATCACATGACTTCTCCAAGAGCCCAAGGCTGGGTGAGAGCTGAGCTCTCCAGACAGGAAGGGGAGCTGCTTGTTTCTTGAGGGAGATGGCAGGACGTGGTGGGTAGAGAAGGGGCTCTCAGCCCAAATCACTGTTTCTGCCTTGTTTTCCTCTATTTTCCCTCTTTAAAGAGATCATGACATTTATAATTAATAATTATTATTGAATAATCTATATTTCTTAATTAACTTTCTACATTAATACATTAATTTTATCTCATTCTGCCTATCCAATGGGAGCAGCTGAGGTGTCAGCATTATGACACCCAGTCCCAGCACGGCTCAGGAGTGAGGCAGAGCTCCCAGAAGGATAAAACTCCTGCATACCTTCAGCCACATAAAAAAAAAGAGAGCAAAAGGCGTGCTTTCCACAGGGTTTGATGCTCTCCCTGGCAAGGACCAAGAGCATCCCCAGCCAGGGCCAGGCTGCCTGTCCACAAGCCGTGGCCACGAGCACAGACTGGACCTGCACCCAGAGAGGAGAGAGACTTGTCCTGCCAAAGACCCGAATTAGAACAGACAAGCATCGGAAAATGGCCTTTGAGGAGCCAGAGCAGAGACAGCAGTGCTGGATGCCAGCCAAGCAGGAGGGGCCAGGAAGGGGGAGGCAGCAGAACCCCAAGTTCAAGGCTGGACCAGCCCCACCAGCATCTGCCTGTGGTGAGGAGCCTGATAAAAGCACAGAGGATGTGGGTGCATCCTGCAATGGGCAGGATCAACACCCAGGAAAGAATAATCTGGAAAAGGGTGAAACATGGGAATTGTTGAGACATAAAACATAAGGTTAGAGAAGGCTGAAGGTGGGAGCCATGTCCTGGGCAGAGCAGTAAAGGTGAGGAACTCTGTCACTGTCCCTGTGCACAGAGTACCTGCAGTGTCACAGCCACGATGACCCCAATGAGGCCACTTCTCCAGGGTGTCCCTTTCCAAGTGAGCCAGGAAGAGGTGGAAGAGCAGAACCCATCCCATGAGACCTCACTGGGAAGAAAGAGGTGCAGGTACCCTGGCCTGCAGAGCCACCAGAATAGATTTATGAATTGTTCCAAACTCAAAAGCTTCAGCTGCTGTTTTTTAAGAAAAACTTAATATTCTTCATTGAAAGCAGCTGGATTTCTATTGATTTAAACCAAACCTCACATGAGGGATAGCTGGCACACCCAGTCTCAATACCGATGCTCAGAAACAAGCATAAAGAGGAAGAACAAGGTGAAAGCAAAATAACAGATTTTAAGTGTGGGATCACCTTGTTTTGCTCTATTCCCTTTGCTTTCCATTTCACAATCTTCTGGGAGCTGGTGAAGCCGGGACCTGCCCCTATCCTGATACAAGCATGGAGGTGATGATGTTTCAACCTCCGAGAGGGATGGGATGGGATGGGATGGGATGGGATGGGATGGGATCCATGGGATGGGATGGGATGGGATGGGATGGGATGGGATGGGATGGGATGGGATGGGATGGGATGGGAAGGGAAGGGAAGGGAAGGGAAGGGAAGGGAAGGGAAGGGAAGGGAAGGGAAGGGAAGGGAAGGGAAGGGAAGGGAAGGGAAGGGAAGGGAAGGGAAGGGAAGGGAAGGGAAGGGAAGGGAAGGGAAGGGAAGGGAAGGGAAGGGAAGGGAAGGGAAGGGAAGGGAAGGGAAGGGAAGGGAAGGGAAGGGAAGGGAAGGGAAGGGAAGGGAAGGGAAGGGAAGGGAAGGGAAGGGAAGGGAAGGGAAGGGAAGGGAAGGGAAGGGAAGGGAAGGGAAGGGAAGGGAAGGGAAGGGAAGGGAAGGGAAGGGAAGGGAAGGGAAGGGAAGGGAAGGGAAGGGAAGGGAAGGGAAGGGAAGGGAAGGGAAGGGAAGGGAAGGGAAGGGAAGGGAAGGGAAGGGTGTTTCAGCTGCCGAGTTGCACTGGGGAAGAGCACGTGTAAGGGGGCAGAGTGCGCAGCCAGAGCCGCTCATCTGCCGCGCAGCTGTGTCCGCACACCGAATGCTCGGAAAGCCCGGCCAGGAAAGCTGGGGGGGCTGGGGCCGTTTGCGCCCTGCTCGTGTCCCAGAACACAGGCACAAGGATGGTGCCGGTGCTCGGGCTCCACGCCCGCAGGGCCCGCATGTGCGGAGCTCCCGCTGCCGGGATGAGCCCCACTGCCCGTGCCAGCCCCTCTCCATCCTGCCCCCGCCTTGAACACCCTGCCCGTCCTTCTGGGAATGACAGCGGGATTTATGCAAACGAGGGAGCGAAAGCTTCTCCTCTCGGCGCTGCTCGGGCCGGAGCTGTGCGCAGCGAGGCGGGGAGGATGCCAGGATGCAGCTCCGAGCGCTCCGGCCGGCCAGATGAGCCGGTTTCGAGTTTCAACCGCAAGCCACGCGAAGGAAGGAAGGGAAAAACCAATGGCCAGTGAGACCATGACCTGAGTTCAACTTTGGGGACTGGTGTGTCTCCAGCCCTACATCCCCCTTTCGACCGTCCCCATCCCCCGGAGGACCCAGGAGGGTGTGCGGGGCTCCGCGGTGCCGGTGCCGGTGCAAAACCCTCCCCATCCCTCTCCCACCGGTGTGCTGGGCTGATGGCCCGGGAAATGCTTTCATTTTAAACAGAGCGAGGCCCTCTCTGAGGCAGTTCCTCCCCAGCTCCCACATTGCAGAAAGGCGTCGATCGATTTAATCTTCCAATAAAAGCTCCCGCAATTCTTTTCGGTTTTTCTGTTTCCTTTCCCGTTTGAAAAAAGAGAATCGCCAGCAAGACACGGCCTCCCTTCCACCCCCGTAGCTTTGACTGTGATGTGGAGGTTACCAGCGGCAAAGGGATGCAGGGAAGCAGCACCGGTCCCTTCCTTTGCCCTTGTCAATTACCTGGGGCTGCTCTAGCGCTGGGGAGCAGAAGGAAATACCTGACATTCCTTCTCCATGCTCTCATTTGTCAGGCAGACCCCGCACAGGCCAGCTCGCTGTGCTCCCGTTAGATTCTGCAGGGAGATTTTCTCTTTCCAGACACGAACTCTGCCCGTTCCCTGCCCGAGGCCACCTCGCAGGCACGGCCCGGCTTTGGGGGCTGGCAGGATGGAGCCGGGGGGATGCAGGGGACACGGGGGGACACGGGAATGTCCTACTGCTCTGCTGGGGACAGCAGCAGCACTGCTGGAGGGAGAAGCAGAGGGAGAGGATTTCAAGCCTTTATTTATATTTTCCCCTCTGCTGCTGCTGGCCAGCAGCTGTGCACAGCTCCTCCAGCATCTGGAGTCTCTTGGCCACCGGCTGGGGCTCTTGGAGGACGTGTGTGCTCGTGCACACGCTGAACAGCGCAGCCGGGTGAAGGGAGGAATGTGGCCCTGGCCAGAGCCGAGCGGAGGCTGTGCCGGCTCAGCAGCAGCTCCAGCTCCATCTCTCCTTCTCCTGCCCGGCAGATGCTGCCCGGAGCTGCCTTCGACAAGGGGAAGGGTGCCAAGGGCTGCTGGGGGTTTGGTGCAGTCCCCGGGCCGGGTGCAGGACTGGGGCAGGTGAGCCAATGGGGCCGAGCCCAAATTTCCATCTCCGGCCCCGTTGCTCCACTCATGGTTCCCAGATGTGGAAGGCAGTGGCCAGCGTGAGGAGCGTTCCTGCAGCAAGGTTTGGGAGAAGCCCAAATCCCAGGGAAAAGCACGGTGGGGAGAGTGGCTGCTGCTGGCAGGGTGTTCGGAGGTGGAAAATTTCTGATTGCATGTACCAAGCACCTGGGAAAATGAGGAAAATCCTTTAGGCTTGTGTAACAGCTATCATGAGAGCTGGAAGGCAGCTGGGTGCTGAAGTTTGGGACCCTCCAACCCTTCCAGCCACAGCACCAGCCATGCCCACCTTCTGTGCATGCGTAGGGGGTGGTGCTTTGTGGTCCATGGGTTGCTCAGCTGTACACAGCAAAATAAATTGTTACCTCAGGTTTTAGAGGGATTTCACACCACCTGAGCCACGCTGCCCTTCCCTGCCCCACAGGGCCCTTGGCTGCTCTGTCTCTGCCAGGGGGATGTGCTGCAGCTGCCCACGGGCACTGGAGCAGGGCAGGAGTGACAGAAACCACAGCTCCCCCCCAGTGCTGGCGCTGACCGAGCAAACCCTGGCTGTGCTCGCCTTGGCTGGGACCGCAGCCTATTTTTGGAAGCTCTTGAGACTTCCAGGGATGGAACCGCCTTTTTTTTTCCCTTCATTCACAGACAGGGTCATTTTGATTTGTTATGTGTTTGTGCATGGGGATTTTATTGTTGTTATTGTTTATTATGTCCTGCCTTTTATTCATGGCATCAAAGAAGCAGAACTGAAAGCAGAGGAAGCAGAGGAGAAGCTTTGGATTCGCCTGTTTGGGGAGCAAAAGCAGCCAGGCTGCAAACACGGAGGGGACATGAAATGTCTGTTCTTTGTATCCTGCCTGTGGCACTTGCCAGATCCAGGGATGCAGAGGGAAGGAGAGGAGCCAGCAGGTTTCCACCTGGGCCGTAGCCTGGTTCCAGGCTGCCTGCTGGGGATGCTGTGGAAACTGCAGCTTTCCAAGAAACCGGGCTCAAGGCTGAGCACTCATCAAAGGACCAGTCTGCCTCTGACTGGGGACATTGGACTACTGATTCCCTTGGCCACCAGCTCTAAAGTTTCCCAGCCCTGAATATTTCTTGCTGGGGTGCTGCCTTCTCCCTGTTCCAGGCGCTACCCAGGTCCCATTCCTTGGGAGCTCCTGATTCTGCAGCAATCTCCCCAAAACACAAGTGCAGCTAGTTTTCCCAGGATGCAGCAAAGGACCCAGAAAGAGCCAGGCCACCACTAGAGACCAAACTTTGAGTAGAATTTGACCCTTTCTGTATGGTGTGGATCAGTCCTTGACCTCCCTGGTGACAGAAATGGAGGGCAGACCTGGTTTGTGACCTACTGCAGTTGGTGACTCTAATTTGGATGTCCCAGGAGAGCCTTAGGCTGCCTCAGAAGATAGCTAATTCCACTAGGGATCCATGGAACGCTCCCGTGGATGGGATTCCTCCTGCAGCCTTGGTCACAGCTCCTTCATCCCTGCTGGGCTCTGCAGCCTTCCCCAGGAGCTTCCCCCTCCCTCAGGCACATGTGGGGAAGGCAGGAGGGCCAGAACCTCTCCCATGGGATCAGAGCTGGCTGCCCTCCTCCTGAGCTCTCCCCATGGAAGGGGTTAATGCAGGACATGGCATCACCCTGGCTGGTGCACATGTCCTGACCCAAGCCAGGAGAGGGAACACTAGGAGACTACATCAGCTTTTCCTCTTCCTGGGGCTGGCTTTCTTTGCACTTTGCCCTTTCTTTGCACTCCCTGCATCCAGAGGTGCTCAGAGGAGCTTGCAGGTCCCCAGGGATCAGATCCCCCATCTCAGCCAGCTCAGCAGGGTCACGGCCAGCGCGGTGCCTCGGTGCTGGGCTGTTCTGGGCTGCCTGGGAGCCGAGGCAGGAAACATAAAAACAGGCTGGGCTGTGCTTGCCAGGGCTGGAGCTGCAGGGGCCGGGGACTGCCACGTCTGTGAGCAGAAACAACGGGGCCTAAACATGCTCCCTCCCCCTTGCCCCCCCTCATCCTTCCTTGTACGGCCCCTGGGCTCACAGGAAAGGAAGGAGGGGGTCTTGGGGAATGTTCTGGATGAATCTCAGGGGCACAGAGGCTCAAGCTCAGCCAAGGAGCCCGTGATGGACAGTTGGGATCCCACAGCGAGAGGAATGGGGGGTTTTGGGGGTGTCTCTGTAAATATGCTCCCCTCCTGTTGCTCTCTGTCTCCTTGTCCCTGACCAACAGTCCAGCCAGGCATCCAGCTCATCTCATGGTGGGGACAGTCCTGCACCATGTCCCAAAACCACCAGGTTTTGTACCTCCACACAAATCCTGTCCTTGGGGTCCCTGGGAGGGGAGCACTGAGGTTCCTCTCTGCTAAGGGGATTGGAAATGGCAAGGGAGCAAGTTGGGCTGGCGGGGAGACCAGTGGGGGCAGGCGCTCCACAGGGGAAAGCAAAACTCCCAAGCTGTGTCTGCAGGGCTTCGTGACATGTGCAAGTGTTTATTTCATTGGATGGGGATGGAAAAACAGAGCCCCAGCAGAGGCAGGGGAACAAAATCTCCTGCAACAACCCCTGGGCAGGAGCTGCCAGCTCCCATTCCTGCAGCACGCTTCTGCTCGGGGCCCGGCACCGGAGGTCCGTGGCTCCCAGCCCCTCCAGGGAAAAACAAATACTGGGAAGGGACAATAATGAGTCTGCCAACAATTAACACGCTTGGGACCAGGCTCTGCTCAGTTCACCCAGCGTAAAGCTGTGACTGGAGGTGTGTTTCTCCAGGGAGGCTTTGGTCTGGAGAAGAAAATGCAATAAAATTGTTGGAATCTCTCCAAAATTGTGGGTTGGGATGGACACAGGGCAGAGGGGAGCAGCAGGTAAATCCCACAGGATGGCATTACATAAAAGTGCCTGTTGATGACTTTACAGCTGATGGAAGACTACATGGAGCATCTCTGCACCTTCCACTTCTCCAGATGGGCTGGCAGAGAAACACTGGCACAGGACGCCCCTGTTCCCATTATGGGACATCAGACCATGGGGCATTTGCAAGGCTCTTTCCAGCAGAAGAGCTCAAGGTGCTTGGCCTGCGCTTGGAGGTGAAGCCTTGGAGAGGAGCCAGCTGGAGCCCACTGGGCTGGATCTTGCACCCCCAGCAGCCACAGCAAGGAAGAGTTACGTGACTTTCCCAAGCTCCCCAAGTGACTCAGGCAAGGCCAAGCCAGATGTCAGAATCCTGACTCTGGGACTGAGTGGTCTTGGGACCTCCCAACTCTTTGAAAGAGCAGATGTGCTGAGAAGCAGACTTGGCGTTAGTGTCCAGGCTCGGGAGGAAAGAGAGGAAGGAGGTAAAAGAGAGATAATGCAACAGCTTTGAGGTGGTGAAAGGGCCCATCCAGAGTTCAGAGGTCGGCTGTGTTTCTGTTTTGCCTTTTGCACATGAAAGCAGTCAGACAGAGAGGCTCCAGGGGAGATTTGCAGCCATGCTCCTTTCAGCCTTCCTCACACAATCCCAACACTCCAACCCAGCAAAAAACTCCTGGAGAGGAGAAGGAGCAGTTTGAGAAGACATCAGGCACCTTCATTGCCTGATAAATTCCTGGCTTCTCCTCTGGGGGAAGACTGGGTGCAGTGGATGTCAGCAAGGGGGAGTGTGGGTAATGTGCAGAAAGGGAACAAGGCTGAGAACAGCCTTCATTTCCCACCGGCTGTAGAACAGCAGCTACAGATATAAATATATGTGTGCATACATCTCTAATGTGTCTGGAAACTCACAGGGAGATCTGGCCAGCATGGCTCCACATCACTCCACCAGACACTTCACAGAGAGGGCTGTGCTGTAAAACTCTGTGGGATGGGATGGGATCGGGGCTCCCAGGCTGAAAAACACTTTTTGGCCCTCACAAGGCTCTCAGTCCCTCCCTTCAAGGGCCACACATGCCTAAGCAAGCAGATGATCTTCCATTCCCAGCTCCTGCACAGGCGGGTGAAACTCAGACCTGCCTTCCCTGCCTGCTGCTCTCCTCATTTAGATGGGCAGAAAAGGGAAACCAGGGCAGAAGGTGAGGACAGAACAAGGGATGATTTTTAAGAAAGAAAGTGTTTTCCAGTGAGGGTGATAAGACATGGGCATAGGTTTCCCAGATAGGTGGTGGATGCCTAATCCCTGGGAACATTTAAGATCAGGTTGGATGGGGTTCTAAGCAACCTGATTTGGTTGAAGATGTCCCTGCCCATGACAGGGAGGTTGGACCAGATGATCTTTAAATATGTCTTCCAACCCAAGCCATTCCATGACTCTATGGAGCTGAGAAGACAAACATACAAAGCTGGGCTTACTTTCTGATATTTGTTTGGAGCAAATCCCTCAAGACCACCAGACCTATTGGGCTGCAGACCTTGAGACCTGGCACTGGCAATGAAAGAAGTTTGTGCCTCTCTGGCACTGCACTCACAGAGCAGAACACATTCTTTATTTCATGGGTTAGCACAGCCTGCTCCCATGCCTAGAGCACATGCTTTGCTCAGCCTGAGAACTTCCAGTGGATGGGAGAAGTTGCTAGCTCAGTTTCCCTCCTGACGCATTGGCCATGAATCTTCTGGGTTCCCTTGTAGCCACAGGGTTGGGAAGGGAAAGGTGGAGTCCTGGAAACATCTTGGGGATGGACAGAAGGCCAAGAAAGTTTCCAAGATGGAAGCCATCCAGCATAAATATAAGCATTGGGCCTGTGTGTGGTCTCTGTACATTAATGCTACTAATTGGCTTTAAGGGGACATTACAAAGACCATAATCAGGCCCCACAACCAAAGTGAGCCCACATAATCTGGGTCCAAGGGAGGCTGGTTCCTCACTGCCCATCACTCACTGCAGGGTGAGCAGCCGAAAAAAATCCTTCCTGACACCTTCTCCAGAGATTTCCCTCCTGCTCCCTCCTCAACACCCTCCAGTGATATCTGCCCCTGTCAACACACACACACACTCGTTCGAAAGCTCGCTTGCAAAGGAGAAAAATCTCTGAAAGTAGCAGGTGTCCTTAAGTCCTGTCAAAATACATCAGGGCTGTCTCTGGAGCACGGCTGGCCCTGGGAGCCCGGCCTGACCCCGGCATCCAGACGTGTAATTAGGGCTTGGAGAACCAGCGGCACCAGCAGAGAGGAATTTGCAGCACCTCTCGGTCCTGTTGCCTGCCCCATCCCGGTGCAGGCAGGGGAGTGTGGCAGCAGGGCACCCAGCAGCCACAGCAGCATCCCAGGGATGCTGGGCTGCCAGCACAGCCCCTGGGGAGCAGCGGGTACCTGAGCACCGGCTGCTGGCAGAGGGGCACCCCCAGAGCCACCCCGAGGTGTCGGTGGGGCAGAGGTGGTGGGGAAAGACAGTGAGGAAGGGGCTGAGTGTCCCCCGGGGAGGGGAACGGGACGGTCAGACGGGAGTCTGCAGGGCAGCTGCTTGTTTTCTCACTCAGAATTAAAGGAGCACCATGTGTCAGGGAAGATCCCTCATTCAAACAAAGTCCACTGTAAATCTTCAAGGGCTGGACTGCCAAAGAGATTGAAAAGGGGTTAAGCACTCATTTCTCTGAGGCTGACAGAGTTCAGTGCATGTAGCCTGGAGGTTCTCCAAGTAGCCTGATGTTTTATGTCTTTGGGATGTTTTTGTCTTCCTTCAGTTGTATTCAGTGCTGGTATTGTGTTTATATCAGAAAAATTCTGGATTATTGCCTCTTTTTTTTTTTCTTTTTCTTTTTTTTTTTTTTTTTTTTTTAAGCAAACATCTGCTACTTCTGCTTGTAGCTCATCGTACCACTGCATCCTGCCAGCGGGGAGAAGCTCCAAGTAGGATGTGGGTGGCAAACGTGATGCTCCGTGGCAAGCAGAGGAGTTCAGCAGAGCTCAGCCCGCCACTGCTCTGGGTGACACAAAACAAACCCACTCCATCTCAGCTGCTCCTCAAGACTTTTCTGGATTTTCTGTACAGCTGGATTCAAACACAGAATGAGGTGAAGCTTCCTGCTCTGATGGATCGCAAAGCCACAGGATGGAGAGCTTGAGGAGAAATAGCTCTTGAAGAAGTGCATTTTGGTAGGGTTCCAGAGTACCCCAGACACTGGTGGAATCACAGCCCAGAGGAGAGGGGCTGGGCTGGCAGGTGGTTTTGTGGCATCCTTCTGCATGCTGATCTGCTTGGAACCAGGCATGCAAGGGGTGGAGGCACTGCTGCATTATTTTGCCCGCAGGATTTCAACAGGGGCTCCCCAGGGACCCGGTGCCTTGCTGGGAGATGGCACAGCCTCATCTGCTGGGGCTCCCATCCCCATCCAGCTCCCAGTGCCAGCCCCACGCCCCACGGCTCTCCTGCCTGATCCTCTGCACTACAGACCCCTGTGGCCTCCCTCTCCCAGAGCAGACACTGGAGCAGGAAGCCACCAGAAGCCCATCACCCCTCCTGGCCACACACACCACCCTGCTGCCATCCCGTTTTGCATCCTGAAACCTGCATATGAAGAGGAATGTGAGTAAACACGGACCACCCCCCCCAGCCCCCTCCCATCCCAAATTCCAATGAGTGCCAAAGAGAGGCCGCTGCTGAGCAGGAGCAGTTTCAGTCAGCTCAGTATTTACTCATGAATTCCAGCCAAAGGGGTGACAAAGTTGCTGGAGACCTCCCACCAACCAGGCTTTTCACCCCTCACACCCCAACATCTCCTCCCACTGCCCAAAGGAGCAGCTCCCTGTGTCCCTGGTACAGTTTCCCTCTGCTCAGTCATTTTCCCTTTGCTCCTGTCTGCCAGTGCCTCTCCTTGCCTGCCTGAATATCTTTCTCTATCCCCTTCTTTCTGCATTTGCTGGAAAAAGGGTTTCTACACAAGAAAATGTGATCAAAAGAGAAATGGAAAGAAGTGCCTTAAAACTTGCTAGACAGACGTTTTTTGCTCAAGATCAAGGGCCAAATCCTGCTTTCATCACACTGGACAAAAATCTGGACAATCTCCCCTTGAATTAATGGCATTCCTTTGTAAGTGGAACAGAATTTCATTCATTTGCACCTCGTACAGCAGCAGAGGGGCCATTAATCCTTACAGCTTCCAGTCACGTCTGCCCCAGTTCACAGCTCCAGCCAGTCCTGCATGGGAAGTCCCAGATCATTTTCTCGCATCCTTCCTTGTCTTGTCAGCTCATGATAAACAGCATCTCGTCCAGATTCCAAATGTACAAGCACACTGAGTGATTACATCACCCCAAACCCACTCCAATAAGATAAAATGTAGCTTGCATCCAATTTGGATAACTCCACATTCCCCAGTGGGCTCTCTCCTCTCCTGCATAGCGCTCAGGAGCCAAAACCTGGTGTCTGCTGCAAGGCTTTCAACCCACCACCATCCCTCCCTGGAGTTTGGGGATTTTTGGTCCAGGTTCCTGCCAGAATCACTGCTGGGGGAGCCCCATTGAGGCAGATGCTCAGAGTTGCTTCTGCCCTCACTCCCTGCCAACAGCAGAGCCCCAAAACCACCTTCCCAACACCAGGTCACAGCCCTGAGAAGAAGGTGGATGAGTACTGGGAACTCTAATTTTCATCTGTGCTATCTACAGGGAGAGGCACCAAGCTCCTTTAAAGCTGAAGCTGGCATCCAAGGCTTGCAATGAGATCAGTTAAAGCAGTAGATTTTCTGCTGCTTTCTAAGGGGAAGCTCCAAAACAGACAGCAGACAGGTACCCTGCTGGCCGGGGATGTGTGTTGGAGCGATACCAGTGATATGAGGGAGCTTTGCCTACATTAAAGCACATGCTGGACTTGCTGGGCAGGTGCTGCAAGGCCACAGAAGACTGAGCCTTGTGCTCTGGGGAGGTGTCTGACCCCCTGAGTGGTGCCTTCAGCACACAGCTACTGTGGACGGCAGCACCAGACCTTTGGCAATGTTGGCTCCCTCACCCCAGGAACATAAAGATTACATAAATTAGGAAAAATGGCCATGGGACACAGTGTATGTGAGAAGGAGCCCCACACCCAGCACAGCTGGTCACTGTGGGGACCTCTTCCAAAATCTTGCTCCAAGCCTGCCCTGGGCATATGGGAGGAGCCAGGCTGGCACAACTGGCCCCAAAGTCCCACTGGTGACACCTGAAACCCTTCTGAGGTGGCTGCACTTATTTATTCAGATCAGGGGGCAGCAAAGCAATGATGATGTTATAACGTGGGCAAACACTTAAATCCCAGTGTGCCTGCACTGAAAGGTCAGCAAGATGCTGCCAGGGAGTGAGGAGCTCCCTCTTAACACCTCTGAAGAGCCTAGCAGGGAATGCAGCAGCCCAAGCTAGCATCTCAGCAGTACAGCTGCCTTCCAGGACTTCCCAAGGCGTTGGAGTACCTCAGACCTTGGTGTGGGATTAAAACAAGGGCAGGGGAATCTGGCAATATCTGTGAATAATGGCTTTCTGGGCACTAAAATGAGCTGTGAAAGGGGAGCCTGCCAGTCTTTGGAGGGGGCTGGGGTACAGATGAGGAGCAGGCAAGAGCACTTCCTTGCTTTACATCTCTGGGGCTGCTGAGAGCCCCTGGGCGAATAAAGCTCCAGCTTCCTGCCAGGTCTTAAACCTTTGCAGTAAGAAAGGTTTTTAAAATAAGCAAATAGAGGGAAATCCTGCTGTTTGCTGTCTTACTGCGGGAAGTGCTTGGCACAGGAAGGAGCAGGAGCTGGTGGCAGGCCAAGCTCTGCTGCAGCACGGACCAGAGGAGCAGCTCTGCAGAGAGGGTGAATGTTGCTGCAGGGCAGTGGAGCTCAGTGCCTGGTTGCCATGCTCTGCTCTGCTTCTGCAGCCAGGATTTCTCTGTCCTGCAAGCAGGAGGCAAGCAGGAGCAGAGGGGCAGAAGTCCCTTACCCGAGCAGCCATCCAGGTGAACCTGTGGAGATGGGTTCCTGTGCTGGGATGGAAGGAGCTAAATGGGCTTTGGCTCAGCACCTGACTTCAGTTCCCCCATTTGGAGCAGTTTGATGTTGACACAGCACTGCAGATATGCTATAAAATTAGAGAGAGGGTGGAGGACAGCATCCCCTGAGCCCCACAGCATTTTCCTTCCAGAGCACAAATTTGCTTTGCCTTATTAGAGTTGGGGATCTGTGAAAAATGAGTGGGAATAGGCCTGACCGACCCTCTGGAACCCAGAACTGTGCTGGGGGAGCAGGAGCCAGCCCTTTTAGGGCTGCAGAAATCTCTGTCCTGAGTTCAGTCTGATGTGGCACAGTGATTTTTTTGCCCTACAGAAACAGTCAGACAACATCCCACAAAATATCTCTTCTCACAGAAACCCCTCAGGGTATTAGCAGATTTGAATGGGGAAGGGGGTCCTGGAGTTCTTGTTGGGTTTTCATTGTCCTCACAGCTGGAATGACCATGTCAATTTACACAAACTTCTCCAGACACATGCTGGGGTTTATGCTCTACTGGCACTTGCATTTCTACAGTCTGGACTCAGGCTGGGAACTTTTATTGGGTGGATTCTAGCAAAACAGAAGGCAAGGAATAAAAATAACTTTTTCTGGGCTGTGTTGATTGTTCTTACACCGGCAGAAATCCAGGTCAGCTCTATTGATTCTTAAGGAGTGACTGGGTTTATGCTGGTGTAACTTTGTCCCCAGAGCTGCATGAAATGTTCACAGCAAAACCTGAAATTGCATGGAATTAGCAGAGCTGCACTATTGGGGTTTCATTACAAATTTGAATCTCAGACCGAGCTTGTCAAAAAATTCCTTAAGGTTCGTGAACCTTTCAGTCAAGCTTTGGCCCAGAGTCAAACCGAGCCCAAGCTGATTTATAGCTTTGCATGGAAATAATGTGAAATCAGTGGGTTTTGTTTGGTCTCTAAGCTGAAGCTCGATGCTTGCAGCTGAGTTTGGCTTTTGAGAGGTCAATTCTCTTTGAAAGATGAACTCAAACCTGAATCTGCAGTGGGAGCTGTAGGAGATGCTGTCGGGATTAAAAGCACAGGCTGGATTTGCAAGGGTAATGAGAGGGGTGATCCCTACACAGCCCTTCGAGTATGAAAGAGCTGTGCTGCTGCTCCATGCTCAGAGCTGGGCAAGGAATCAAATCCAATTCATTAGGACATAAGGGCATGTAAGGATCATTTGATTCAGCTGGCTGCTGAAGTGAGCTAAGTACTATTAGTCCTAATCTCTGACAGTCCCTGCGACAGCCTCTTGGAGAGGCAGGACATAGCAGTGCTCCTCTGATACTCCACTTCACACTTGAGGGATGGTGCAGCTCCCGCTGGTTATATATTGCCTGCGGGATCAGGATCTGCAGGCAGCAGGGAAGCAGTTGACAGTGTGGTTTGGCAGCTCAGACCTCCTCCCCAGCCAGAGCCAAAAGCACAGCGCTCACGGCAGCCCCGGAGGAGAGGGATAGAAACCTCCCTGAGCTGTGTGGGGCCACGCTCAGAGCCCAGCCAGCTCAGCTTGCTTCTCTCAGTGGCCACCTTGGGGTGAAGGAGGCCAGGAATGGACCTTGTTCCTAGAGCTAACGTGGACATGGCCATGGCTTGGTGGTACCAGGGTCCAAGAAGGGCAGTGTGACCCACAGCACGGGCCAAATCCTGCTGTGGCACAGCTGGGCTTGTGTTTGACCACCTGCTTGAGAAGACCTTTTGGCAGCGAGTGAAGGAGCCTGTTGTGGGCTGGAGGAAGGAAGTATTTCCTCCACACAAGGAGGACAACAGCAGCCCTGGGCTCATGGCACCATGTGGCCTCTCCTTGAAGGCTGGTGGGATGAGGAACACAGCATCTCCTCTGAGATGTGCCAGTTGGGTGCCTGGGATTTTCAGGGTGGTGGTGGTGTTGTTTTAATGCTCTGGTGATGCCTGGGGCACCCAGATGCGATGAGAGCCCTGCATGTCCCAGCCCTTGCTAGGAAATGCTGTCTTGGCTGTGTCACTGGGCTTGCCACCACAGAAGCAATTTGCAAATTGCCTGGATATTAGGAAAAAATTCTTCATTGAAAGGGTGGTCAGCAATTAAAAATGGTGAAATCAATGTCCCTGGAAGTGCTTGAAAAATATCTGGATGTGGACTTGGGGATGTGGTTTAGTGGTGAGCACGGCAGTGCTGGGTTGAGAGTTGGAACTGATGATCTTAGAGGTGTTTTCCAAACTAAACAATTCTATGATAAATCAGGAGCTGAGGTCTGCTGGGAGGTCCTGCAGAAGGCACTGAGATACCCCAGGCAGGGTCTAAGGAGCTCCAGACAAGGGGTTGTAGTTGAAGAGCTGGGCCATCCTCACCTGCTCAGAGAGCTATGGCCTCAGGGATGGAAAAGATCCCCAGAAATGGGACCCAGCCCTAGGGCACTAAACCCAAACCCTCCAATTCCCCAGTTGGTGCTTGAACAGCACCACGAGCCTTCTTCCTGCAGGACTATTTAGTTGCAGCTCTTGGATGGCTGGATAAGTTCTCACATTTGTTGTGTGTTTTTCCTTTAAATATATGTGACTGCTGCGTCCGGGTGGCTCAAGAGCAGTCCTGTTGGAGCATTTTAGGGATTGAGATTCCCTGGCAAAACTGTGCTTACCTAATCTGAGACTAGAGAGCAACATGTAATCTTCCTGGGCAATCACAGCTAATGAGTGCAGTTCACATGTTAACTTTTGGCCAGCCATGCACAGAGCAAACAAGCCAAAACAAGATTAATTGAAAATCGGTTGAAGGGACTTGACATGTGCTCACAGAGATGGCCCAAGCAAAACTAGAGGCGAAATTCAATGGATAAATAACTCATTGTGAGTTATTTGCTCGGCTCTACTTAAGTGGTTGATTATGTGGGTCTTTGGTTAATTGACTTATTGAGTGGCTGGCGTGGGTTTTTGGCTGCTCGCTCACTCCCTGCACGTTTTTGCTATTAACTCAGCTGTTTGATGGAACAAGTAGTCTATTGTCTGTTTTTTGCTGGCTAGGTTGGTGTTTGGTTGGATGTTGGCTCTTGGGCTAATTGAACACATCTGCTGCTGGCTGTACGGTGGCTTGCTGGGTTCATCACTGGCTCTTTGTTTTGTTGCCTGTCTGATGTGCTGGTGGCCCAGTTTGTCACGGATCGGATGCATGCCCACCTAATTGCACTCCTAATTTCCTGCTCCTTTGAACTTGCAAACCAGGTTCTTGCTTTTCCTCTTTGCCATTTGGGGTTTCCATTGCCCCTTCCATCATCCTTGGGCTCCCAAGAGAGGACTCCTCCCTGACCAGCTGCACTCAGTGTATCATCTCTAGGACATCTGAGGATTGTCGCTGGGAAGGATGGACATTTTCTGGAAGTCCATTCCCAGTTGTAGCTGTGTTCTGCAGCCCTGGCACGGCTCCAACCTGACCTTTTACCTTTTCCACTGAATTCCTCATGGTGTCTGCTGGGAAATGTGGCACAGGAGTGTTTGAGTTAGAAGCAGGTGGGATGTTGGCTTGCAGGGAGGCTTCAGCTAGAGCAGAGAAAGGGGAGGGAAATAAGGGAGTAGAGAAGAGATGAGACCTGGACAGGAAATTATCTCTGGAAGTCTATTAAAAAGCTCACTTGATTTTGACAATCACTCTTCATGCTCTTCTGTTTGTGTTTGGCCCTGACCTAACTTTAATTTTAGGGTGAAAGAACATTTTTCCACTGTGGTGAGAACCATTCCTCAGAGTTTCATGCTGGGTAGGGTAGGAACTGGCATCACACAGTGAAATGCATTTCTGAGAGCCAGGAGCCGGCTGAGGGGACGTCATGAGGGACAAGGATGGGAAGGTGAGGGAACACTCCCTGTGCTCTTCCTCCATGCCTTGCTGGAGCACCTGAAATCCATTAGCAGCCAGGTCCCTGCGGGCAGCCTGCCTGAGCTGGGCTCTGGCTGATGTGGGAGGTGTCGACCTGAGCTAAAGCTGACTTGACAAGGCCCCAGGGAGACACTCAAATGAGCTCCTTTACAGCTCTCCTGCTCTTTTATTTCATCTGCCATGCTTGTAAAACACTCTTGTGGAGGAGATGGCAGTGTGTGTGTCCTGCTGGGCTTCCTGCTGCTCTGGGGAGCCTGGCAGGATGCTTGGCAGTGTTGAGCAGCTGTGACACGTGAGCTAATGCAGGTGTCCCCTACAACTCCCAGAGTGGCCCTTTAGCATGTACCCTGTCCCTCAGGCACAGGGAATGAATTGGCTCTCCAGGTCAAGGTTAAAGTCATGGACAGGGTAGGAATGCAATGAAATATGCTCTGGAAGAAGTCATGCCTCAGGTGAGTTCATCCCTGGGCCTTGCAGCCTTCTCAGGCCTCATCCCCAGCCATGGCTCAGTGGACCATGCTTGGAGGGATGATTATTGCTCCTCTTGGACACTTGATGAAACCCCTGCAGAACAAGCTCCTTCCCTGGCTAGGGACACAAGGGAAGAGCATCCTGTGTGTCTGGGCAGTCTCTGTTGCCCCAGCCTGCCTCTGCAATGCCACACACAAGATATCCTTTGACCTTTTTTATCCTCCACTCCAAGTCTGGGATTTTCCCTGTGAGCTGCAGCACTGGGTTTTTCCATCAGCCCTGGTGCTGCAGAAGGAGCAGTCTCTCTGCAGCACTGTTCTCCAGCTCAGGGACAGGAGACAAGTTATTTTTGTCCTGTGATATCCAGGCCTGGCTCCCGGCAGGGGAGAAGGAAGTCTGTGACCTTGGGTAATTCCTTGGAGGAAAGGAGTGGGATAAAGAAGTACCACTGAGGTCAAGATTTCTGTTTCACACCTTATCTTGGATTTCTCCAGCTGTACAGTGGCCAAAACCATCTAGGAGAATGTGATGAATGCAAATCTAAAACTCAGGAGTCCCCTTGAGCAGCCAGACTCACCCAGTGGGAATAAGGAGCACATCTGGTATTAAAAGATCTTCCTCCAGCCATTTGGTTGCACAAGGAATGTGCATGGAAATAATTCCTACATTAGCAGTCAAGTCATCTTCCCCCCACCTGTCTCATTCCTTTTTTCCATTTCTGTGGCTCGTTCCCCAGCAGGCAGCCTGGGCTGGGCTGGCAGGAGCTGTCCTGGGGCATGACAGGGAGCAAGGAAGATGCTGCCTAAAGCTCCCTGAAGGTCACCAAAAGGTAAGCGAAGAGAAATAGGCCAAATTCTACACATTTTTGTTGCTGTCTGAAGTTTCTCCTGTCTTGGAAAATGCCTTCAGGGCTGTCTTGCTGGAAGCCCTCAGAAAAACAGAGGGCTTTGGGAGGGCAGATGAAATGAAGGTGATACAGGGGGGTAGATTTGTTTGTTTAGCTTCTTGAAGAGGCATTGAGGAAGAAAAAGGTAAATGATGGGCTGATTTCCACTTAATGTCAGTTGAAACAAGGGAGAGAAAGACAGGAGAAGAGAAAATGGGAAGAGGCTAGACCAGCAACGGATTATGTGTCTGTAGTCTTTGAACTTGAGAGGGTCAGACACGTGTCCAGCAGAACTGATCCTTGGCTCCCACTTGGAACCATCAGAGGCACCAGTACAGTGTTCTATAGGATGTGACAGGAGTCATTCCTGTGAGTGATGCCCTTAGGAAGGAGCCCTGCCTGTATCCCAAGGGATAATCAGATTACTGGGGAGTTTGTGGCTAACATGGAGCCCTCCAAAGGACTGGACCAGCTGCTGCTCCTGGGTGGGTTTACTGTGACAGTTTATGCAGACCAAAATGTGGCATGAGCTGCCCAAAACCAGCACCCCAGGCACTGGAACAGCCAGGATGCAACATCTGGATCAGCTCCACAATGTTCCTGCAAGCTGGTGGTTCCTGATGCTGGTGCCTCTGTCCTTCCTGGCTTCCATTAGTCCCTGCCAGGATGTTTCCTTAGCTGCTTCCCCAGCACATGCAGCATGTGGCTGCTCCACTGCAGCCCAGCTGGACTGTCTGAATTAAGCAACAAAGCTAAGAGCCATCCAGAAAGCACTACAAGGATGGGGATGCAGGAAGAGACCAAATGGGAGCTCTGAGGTGTCCTGGAGCCAGCAGAGTTTGTGAGTGCTCAGCCCAGCACAAATTTCATTTATCCTAGGCTTCCAAACTCAGTTTTTTAGTCCCAGTGAAGTGAGGACAAGTATTAATATGTGGATTTTTTTTCTATAGTAAGGAAGAATTTTCTGGATGAAAGCTTTAATTAGATTTGTTTGGACCATGTTCACATGCCTCCTGGGTTCACTTTCTCTGAATACTTTAAATAACAGTTTTATTGGCAGGAACATTTGTGCAAACTGCAAATTTGGGGTCAGCATCTCAGCTGATATCAATCAGCATGGGCCTCTCTGAGGTGGTGGAGGTACACAGATTTACACCCACAGAAAGGCAGACTCCCTAAACGAATATTGAGAAATTAGTCTTGGAACATAAACTTGGAGAGAAAATCTCTGAGTGTTTGTACTGGAAACCCTATCCTGAGGCTGCAGCAGCTTTTGAATTGCAGCAGGGAGCATCAACCGCCGGTCAGGGGGGATCCTGGCGTTCTCCTGCACCTCCTCACCTCCTCTGTCTCCCCACACTGCAGTGCTCTCTCCCAGCCAGACCTTCCACTCTGCTCACCCTCTTGTTGCCACCACCCAGGCTGAGCTCCACAGTCTGGACTGATTGCCCCAGCTGCATGGAGAGCCCTCACCCTTCTGGGACATGATCCAGCCCAGCTCCTCGTTGGGGGCTTTGGGGGTGTTGACTTTGGAGCTTGGAGGGATGGAAAATTAAGGGGGCTGGGACTGAGCCTGGGGATGGCAGGAGAAAAAGGAGGTGAGGGGCCCTCTTATTGCTGCCTCCTGGAGGAACTGGAGCATGCCCAGAAACAATAAATGTCCAGTGATGATTTGATGTGAGTGAGGATGGAAAAGCATCACAGAGGGTGCATCTGAGACAAACTCACTTTAAACTTTGGTGAACTCTTGAACAAATTCTTGTGCCTTTGTAAAGCTGTGTTCCATATGGGCCAGGAATCCTTGGAAAGGGGGCTGTTCCCTCCCTGGGATGTAGAACCTGCCCAGGACACCTTTGGCTAGTGCTGCAGATGGGGAAAGGGGAGGTCAGGGATGGCTGGGCTGGTGCAGGAGCACAGCAGGGAGCAGAGGTGCTGGACATTGTGCAGACAGGGTATGCTGCCTCAAATCCCTGTTAGTCCAGGGGGCATTCAGGACCAGACCCAGCAGGGATCAGGTCCAGGCATGGCATCGCTGGCAGGATACTTCAAGGAGTGCAACAGTCTTTGCACCCAAAATGTTCTCCAACACATCTTGCATGATGCAGGCTGCAATATATTGTAAGAATGAGCTGCAAACCTAGAAGAGGCAAGAGCTACTCCCAGGTTACTGCAGGTAAAACTGGAGACAACAACCATCACAGAATCATGGAATATCCTGAGCTGGAACAGAGCCACAAGGATCATAGAGCCCAGCTCCTGGCCCTGCACAGGACAACCCCAAAACTCACAGCACGTGCCTCAGAGCATTGTCCAAGCGCTCCTTGAACCACGGGCAAGGTCTCTGTGGACTTGCCATACACCACCTCTCTGGTCCCACACAGTGATGGGGACAGAACCCCAGTCCCAGCTGGTACTGGCAGGACTGGAAAAGGACCCAGGTGAGATTCAGACACCTTCTGGGAACAACCTTTCAAAGCCCCCATTTTGGGGGCCATGGGGCTGAGCTCTCTTGGGAAGCTCCCACTCCCTCATGGCAGCAGGGCAGCTTTCCCTGTGTGGAAACAGCTGCAAGTGGAGCCCCTCAGCACCAGTCTTGCAGGGGTATCACAGCTTGCTGGCTCTCACAGCCCTTTTCAGGCAAATTCTGCACATCTGGCTGGAGCCAGCAGCTCCAAAGCTCCCTGTGCTGGACTGCAGGTGGACAGAGGGTTTTCATCCTTCGCTGACCTAAGCAGATTATTCTTCCCAGGCCAGACCTCTCAGAAAGGAAGGATGATATCAGGTGTGCAAAGCAGCCATAAATGCCACCCAAAACAATTAATTACCTTGCTGATCACCCCTGCTCTGCTTGCCAAGTGGAGCTGCTCCCTGCCTCCCCAGGCACCCAGAGTCACAGTGAGTTATTCACAGAAAGGAAACCCCTGTTTTGATGAGGGGGCCTGAGAGGGGCATGGGGAATCCAGGCCAGGACTTGTCCATTACTATCCATCCCCAGAGCACTGAGGTCAGGCAGGTAAGGGGCTCTGGGGGTCTGTGCAGTCACCTGGAATAAGAGGGGAAGGAATGTGCAGAGACTCTGGCCTCGCTGAGGGGCTTTGGAGTGATGTGGGTTAGAAGAGGAGGGAACAAGTATCTCCTCGGGCTTTGCAGAGAGCACTACTCTTCTGGGAATTGGCTGTCAGTCCTCAAAATAATAATGCAGCAGATGGAAGATGCTGCATCCCACACATCCAAGGTTTGCCTGGCCCCAGGGCTCAGCAGGCAGCACCTGAGCAGCCCCAAAGCCACCTCATGGAGCAGTTTGGCTCTTTCTCCCATGGCTTCCAAGCAGGGCTTCCACAGCACAAGGGAGTCCTGCACACGAGCACATCTGTGCAGAAGGACCCAGCACGCACAGCAGAAAGTATCCCAGACAAACCATGTGAGTCCTCCAACTGCACTCCAGCATGGTTTTGGGGAGGGAGTGGAGGAAGGCCGGATGTGGGCAGCCCTGCCCTCACACCCAATAAAGTGAGGCAGTGTCTGGTTTGTATCGAAGGCAAACTGAGAGAGAAGAAGCCTCTCCAAAATGAGATTCCTTACATGACAGCACGCTGACATGCTCCGGAGTGATTTTGGCAAGAATGGGGAATACTAAGCAGGAGCTGGGGTTTGTAGGATTGCCCAGGCACTGGGGGAGCTTGGGGAGGCTGCTGTGCTCCCCACCCCAGCCCTGCACCTTCCTGACACCTCTTGCTCTGAAGCTGTCACCCAACCTCGGTGCTGGTGTCACCAGGGCACACTGCTCAACAGGGAACTTTTTGTAATGCAGGGGGTTGGGGTTTTGTTTTTTCCCATTTTCTTCTCCCTATGGTCCCTTCTACTCTGGCTAAGCAGTGAGGGTGCCCAGCACCCCTGAGCTTTGCAGATTTGGTGCTGGTGGTGCAGGCGTGTCCCCAGCTGGTGACAAGTTGAGTGGGTACATGAGATGGGTAATGCTGCCCCTATCCATGGGGGAAAGAGAGCAGGAAAACACCAGTCTCCCCTGGAAAACGTCTCCAAAACTCCATCACCCCCTGGATCTGAGGAACCCTTTGGATTTCACTCTTGGACAGCAGACTGAGAGGGAGCAGGCAGTGCGCTGGGAGAAGCAAGTCCCCACAAAACCTGGATTCCCAGGGAGCAGCTGCATCCCCACTGCTCTCTGGGAATGTCCCTCCAGAGCCATCCCCGCGGTTTAGCGCATCAAGTTCCCAGCCTGCGCCCCCGAAGGTGTTTCACACCCGGCTCCGGGTACCCGCAGGCCGGGGGAGCGCGTTTCGGCACCGTGCTTGTTTATGAGCTGTGGGCTTTGGCCCCGGCCCTGTCCTGTGCCCGCTCCACGGGGATGGATCTGGGCAGGATCCGGGCGGGGACCGCGGGCTCCGCTCCCACCGACGCGCGGGGGAACTCGCAGGCGCTTTGTCAAGCATCTGGCGGCTGAATATTCATGAAGTAGGAGAGCAAACCGAACACGGGGAATCAAAGGAGACGGAACCCAATACTTGCAGTTGCTAAAACAGTCAGGAACCAGTTTCTTCCTGCCGGCTGCAGGGCAGGAGCAGCGTGTCCCCCGGGACAGTGGGGTGGGAGGGAGTAGAACCCATCAGCCAGCTCCATTCCAGCGGGGCCGAGTCGGGCTGCTGAAACCGGCTGCAGCTGCATGATAGCCGCGCTGACTTACAGCCCTGCTGCTGCCCCAGCCCCAAATCATCCATCTCCTTCAGCAGCATCCCAATCCTAAGGTCTTTTTGAGAAATTCGATGCTGTCCCCGCATGGGTCTGGTGCAAAGAAATGCCTGTTGCTCCCCTGCCTGCAGACAGCTGCTCAGCCAGCCAGGAGAGGAAGAAACCTCTGGGTGACTGTTCCTACATGGGCTCAGGAATTTTGGGATCCCTGTCACAGCCTTGGCTGCCATTGCCAGCAGCACCAGAACAGGCAGCGCCAGTGCAGGCAGGATGTATTTCTTCAATCTCTCTGCATTTATCTGGTTTGATTTATTTTAAGTTATTTTTAACAGTTTTTCTGAGTGCTCCCTGGGGCCTTTTTATTTAGTTAGGGACTTGAGCAAAGCTGGAGCAGAAGGGAAATATTACCAGCCAAGCTGGGATTTCTACCATGTGCAGGGGTTTTGTGGCAGCCCCATGCCCACCAGGGCACCCACCCACACTGACACACTGACAAAGCCAAGGAAAGGTTCTTCTCCAATCACTCAGCCCTGAGAGCACAGCACCCCATCCTTTCCCTAGCTGGCTGCTACCTTTGTGTCACCACCAAAGCTTTGCTGGTGACTTGCCTGTGTCCCTGCCCTGAGGCCAGCAGGAGGACATTGGGAAGAACCTGCCCACTGTTGCAGGAGGCAGTGCAAGGGGTAGTGATAACTTTATTCTCCTCCAAAACAGAGAGAGGACCTCAAGCTTAAACATCCCACATTTCCAGGCTTCTCCATGCTGATGGTTCCAGCCCATTCTGGTGACGCCCTGCTATTCCCAAGGCTGATGAGCCTCACCCCCAGTGATACAGCAGCACCTTGCACACAGAGCCCATGCTGACCATTGCTGTTCACCTTCCTTGCTTGCCAAGGAGAGCTTTCTAAAAGGCTTTTGAAGACAGATGTGCCAGAGTGTCTTACCCTTGAAGATTTCATTACTTAGAAGTGCTCTAGGAGCAGGGAATATCTCTTACCCCTCCTAGTCTCTAGCAGTGTGGGGGATGGAGGCAATCCTGGAGCTGCTCAGCAGTGGTACCCATGGTCCTGGCAGGAACTCAGTGTTGTGCTGTATTTTGGCAGCTGCTGCTCCCAGGGTTTCAGTGGATCAGACTGGGAGAGCTCTGCAGCAGCCAGTGCTCCCAGGGGATGGGGTGGGTTTGGGTCCAGCCAACCTGACAGGGGGTCTTGGTGGGGCATAGAGTGGGATGAGAAGGGGAGGACAAATGGCTCTGCAGAGAAATCCATATCAACAATTTAATAAAACCTAGGGGGGGAAAAAAAAGTCTCCCAGCTGGGATTCATCAGGAAAAGCTTTCCAGGAGTAGTAAGGAAAGCAGACTCAGCCCAGCACAACAATACCTTGGTGATGGCTGGGGGAGGTGTGGTCCTGGGAAGGCAGAGGACCAGGGGTGCCTGTGCACTGCCAGGCACAGAGAGTTTTGAAGAAGAGCTGTCTTGGGAAGCCCTTTGCAGGCATTTAGAGCAGGGGCTGTTTCCCTGCAGACAGCCCCTCCGCCCAAAGCTGGGCTGGGGAACAGGCTCCTGTTCCTTCCCAGGACTGGTGGTATTAAGCCTAAAAAGGGAATTGTTAGAGTCTTTACCAAAGAAGGAAGACCGGCTGCGCTGCTGGCAGGCAGAGCTGGGGGGAGGGATGCCACAGCCCAGCCCACAGGTCTGGGGGCTCACTCCCCTGCTTGTCCTGGGCTCTCCTTGAATGCACAGGGGCCAGATCCAGCCCAGAGGTGTTGCAGAAGCTGTACAAGGGCTGCTGCAGGGAAGGCATTGCCTGGATCCCGTGCATCATGTGCAGCAGGTGTGGGGAGGCAGTGGGGGATGTGACCTGCATTTCCCTCCATAGATTCACCCCATTCCTTCCCTGCCTGCACAAGTTGAAACAAGGTTCCCACAGGGGGGAGAAGGAGTCATAACCCAGCCTCTTCCCAGTCCTCCTCTGTGCTCCACCTTCCACCTATTCTGCACCCTCCAGCCACAAGTTTCCACCCTGCACCCTCCATCCTTCATTTTCCACCTTCCATCCTCCATCTTTTACCCCCCACATTCCACCCACCATTCTCTACTCTCCATCCTTCACTCTCACTGCTCCCTCCTCGAAGCCCACTAGCACCAGGTGGAACAACAGAGGAGAGCTCTGCCCTGAGTGTGCAGAGACTTTGCACTGCTCTGCACCCCATGGAGGGGCCCTGACCCTCCTGCCCAAGCTGGCAGATGTATCCCACACCTCCTCATCCCTCTGTCCTTGTCACCATTACCAACCAACTCAACTCAACCAACTCAAGCATCCAACCAACTGAAGCTCAAGCAGAGACAGGCAAGACACCCTGTGGCTGCAGGGCTGTGCCACAAGGGCAAATCCTGCCCTGATCAGTGAGTGCTGCTGTGTCCAAAGTCCCAGCAAGGACCAGCCAGAGGATCTGGGGGTGACACTCCCAAGCTATTTTATAATGAGGGAGTGCAGCTCTTGATGGGCTGCAGGTCAAATTCACAGTTATTAGAACTCAGTAAATGTGGTTTTAACAACCATCTGGTTCTCCTTTTATATGCAATAACCATCCCATTACATCGAAATAAAATCCACATTTAAGGCTTTTAATTGCACAAATGGCCTTTAGCTTTTTTCCCTCTCATCTCCAAAGGAAAAAGGAAATGTCCCATTTCCATCTGTCATAGCAGAAGAATTTGGCTGAGAGTGTCCAGCCTCCTCTTGAGGCTGGGCTGGTGCACATGGAGTGTTTCAGCCCTGGGAGAAGGTGCTGGAGCCAGCCAGGCTCCCCATGGCCCCTGAGGACCCTTACCCCAGGGCAGTGGTGGGGTTAGCCACCCTGCAGCCTCCCAGAGGGGTCCCAGCATCCCTGGGGACTGTGTGGCCATTTCCTGATATGGACTAGAATAGGGTGAGGACAAAGACTCACCTGACAGCTTGAAGAGAAATACCACCTCATAAAGGGTTTTGAGTTCAGTTTGGCTTTGCTCCAGTTCTGGGCAAATCATCTTCCCCTCATCTCAGTTTCTCACCAGGAAGAAGAATGGAATGGGAAATGCTATCCCAGGTGGCCAAAATGTATCATTTGGTTACTGCAAAATGTGAGGTGACACAAACACAACCTGGCAAAGCAGGTGTTTTCTCAGACAGAACAGGAAAATCAGGCACACTTATGCAGGACATTTTCCTCCTTCCCCCAGGAAAGCTGCAGCTACAGGATTTCACACTTCAGAGGAGCTACTCCTGCCAAGGGAGAGCAGGACAGGAGTCACACAGGGCAAGGGAGCATCCTCAGCACAGCAGATGTTCAAAGCTGTGAGCATCTCCTGCTGTCCCAAACATGTTCAGGCTCAATAATTGGGGGATTTAGGTGAGATTTGTGGTTCAGCACTGTGGAAGTCAACCTGTGAGCAGCACATTGTGGCAGGGAGCCCTTCCAGAGCTGACATCTCACCATCACTCTGGCACAGAGGGAGAAGCAGGGGCAAAGCAGGGGCAAAGCAGGGCAGGCTGATTTCTCAGCAGTGGCTTTTCCACATTCAGCAGCTCCACAGTTCCTTGCTTTCCCCCAGTGAGGCCAAGAGCCCTGCCCATGTCCCACTAAATGTCCCCAGTGCCCCAGAGGCAGCAGGATGGGTGTGCAATTGGGAGCTGTACCGGCTCCAGGGGATCTTTCCTGGAAAGTGAAAAGCACAAGTTCCCAGTGCCCTCTGCAGGAGGAAGCACAGCCCTTATCCCCAAAATTTGGGGCCTTTCAGGAGGACAGTGAACAGAGGGATGGGTGTCTGTCACCATGGCTTGCTGTGTCCCTGTGGGGACAGGGACACGGAGCCCCATCTGCCCATCCCCAGGGGCTCACAGGGAAAAAGCCATTTTGCACCTTGACTTGTACATTGCTTTGCTGAGGAACTCTGGGACCCTGACAGCATGGCCAGCCCAGGAGTCACCTGAAATAATCGCTGCTATTTATTCCCACAGGAAATCCAGCTTGGTTAAACAAGAGGCTTGGGTTTTGCCCAGCAGAGCTGGGGCTTAACATTACGCTTGTTTTTTTGTCTCTTTTTATTTGGTACTTAAGGGAAAACAAGGGGGAAGAAATGAACAAATGGAAAACAAGACTCAGCACTACATGGCTCTGGCACTGGATTGTTGTCCCAAGCATGGGCTTGTTCCACAGTGTGCAGCACCAATTCACACACCAAGGAGAGGTATTTTTGGGTGTTTTTTTCTAATTTGCACAAAATAGGGAGCTAGGTGATAACCCACAAAAGGCTGGCTCCTCACCTGTAGAAACTTTACATTATTTATACATTTTAACAAAACTATTAGCATTCATTGATTGCAAATTACAGAACCTTTTGTTATTCATTACTCAATCCCTTACTTGCTAGTTATGTTTCTTGTGTCTCATGCTAATTAATCCACAGGCAGAGTTCTTCCCCTCATTTGAGTCTGGGGTAGGCAGTCAATGAGTCAGTGGTTGTGATCTCCCACTTCCAAAATCACTTTTTCCTCAGTCACTGGTCCGTTCCCAGACTTCACTCCTGGTGGCTCTGGGCCAGGCATCCCATTCCTCTTTTCCTTGAAACAAAGGATTGGAATCACAGAATTAGAATAGAACACAGATTAGAATATTGTGAGCTGGAAGTGACCCATCAGCATCACGGAGTCCTGGCTCTGCACCCCAGCAATGCCACCCTGTGCCTGGCAGCGCTGCCCAAGCGTTCCCGGAGCTCTGTCAGTCTGGGGCTGTGACCATCCCCTGCCGGGGCTGTGACCATTCCCCGCCGGGGCTGTGACCATCCCCTGCCGGGGCTGTGACCATTCCCCGCCGGGGCTGTGACCATCCCCTGCCGGGGCTGTGACCATTCCCCGCCGGGGCTGTGACCATTCCCTGCCAGGCCTGCCCGGTGCTGGGCACCCTTAGCGTGAGGAGCCTTCTGCCGGTACCGCAGCCCAACCCACCGAACCGAGTTGCAATCGCTCCACCATAGCCCGTGCACAATCACCTCAGCCACTGCCCCACAGCTGGGAAACCTGCAAGCTTAACCCAAACCCCCGTTCGCACCTCGAGGGGCTCGCTGTCAGCGAGCCACAGCAGGCAGGGCATGGCATGGTACAGAGCCAGACAGCGTGGCACGGTGTGACACAGCACGACACGGTGTGACACGGCCCCACACGCCGTGGGAATACAATCGCGACACGACGCGACACTGCCACAGGCCCCGGGCGCTTTCCCGCCGCGGCCCCTTTAAGGCGCGCTGGCCAATCAGCGCAGCCCACATCCCCGCCAGGGGCCGCCCTCGCGGCCCGCCGGGAGGCCCGTACCACTCTCTCCATCCGGGGGAGTCAGTTCCTCCCGTGGCCTGGCGGCCCCTCCACCGCCCGTTCCCCGCCCGCTGCCCCGGCCGTCCAGCTCGCTTTACTGTCGTTCACAGTTTCTCGGTCGTCGCAGCGGGCAGCAGTGGAGCTAAGGAAGCCTTGCGAAATACGCTGTCCCTCTCACCTCCCCCCGTGGCATGATGGCGCGGGGCGGGGCGTGGGGCGGAAGCGGCGCCGTGGCGCGGGAGGGGGCGGCATCATGGCGGTGCCGGGTAAGGCGAGGGCGGCGGGGCTGGGGCCGGTATCGGTACCGCGGAAGTGGAGGGACCCGGATTAACGCGTTTATCTCTCCGCAGGCCCGAGGCTGCGTCTGGAGGCGGCGCTCAGCTTCCTACTTCTCCTCGCCGGTGCCCAGGCCCTTGTCCCCAGCCATCGTCTCACTGCCCGCGACCTGGCGCGGCTGCGGGCGGTGCTGGAGCGGCCCTTCCCCGACGTGCGGGCCGCCTACTACTCCATCGTGGGGCTCAGCAGCCTCGGGGTGCGGGTAGCGGACGAAAAGGTGAGCGGGAGATGAGCCGGCTGTCTCTGCCCGGGGGCGCTTTGCTGCCTGAGGGGCTGCTGCATAGCAGTGAAAGACAAATCATTAATATAATATGAGTTTATAGAGAGAGCTCTGCTTGGACAGGGCCGTGTGGGAAATGTAAAACGTACGCGCGTTATATCCTTAGTAAGTACCGGTGTATCGCTGGTAATTGGTGACTCTCGTGTGTTATTTGGGTAAATTGCATCTTTGTCCGGGCACTTACGAGGCCCTGGCTCGCTTACACTCAGTGCCTGTAAATGGTGGCTTCAGGGCTCACTTCTCCACGGCCCGTTGTGATGTTATTGTAGACACCAATTTGTTTAACTGCCTTGTGAATAAGTTCCCTTCCTGTGGCACATTTGGTGCAGTGTACTGTTAAACAGAGTTCCCATTAGTTTCAGTTCAAGTACTGAATTCAGGCAGTGCTATTTTTATATATAATTAATTATATAATTTTAAGGCTGGTGGTATCAACATAATTCTTACTGTGCTGTGTCTCTAAGCATTTCTAGTTTAAATGTTGCAGATTGTGCTTTTAACAGCTTCCTCACATAGGCACACCTGTTTACCTGCGTGTGGATATTTACCTGTGCTTGTGAACTGTAAATAGAAATTTGTTCTTTCCTCATGGATTCATCCAGTACAGGGGTTCTAAACCCTTTGGCCTTGGTTTCTCTTCGAGTGCTGCACATAAGCTGTTAACTGTGAGGGTCCTGAAGATGGGGTTCATCTCGGTGCACCCCTTGCTGTGGCCTGTCACTGGGCACCTGTGGGCTACACTGGGAATTGGGTCACTGTGGCTGGATTTTTTATTAGTTCCTAGTTTATTAGTTCCTAATTCTGGCAGTGACAGCACAGCCTTTGCTTCTGTAGGGAAACAGTATTTATTGATTTATTGATTTCTCAAGGTTTGTGGTGAGACGTTTTTCTGCACAGCACACCTCTTCTCAGGGTGAGGTTATTTAAAAGGTAGAGGTAGTAAAAATAATAGCTAGGTATAACCCCTGGACATCTGTCATGGAATGATATTTGTGTGTTCTCCTTGAGGCTGAACAGTCCCAGCTCCCTCAGCCTTCCCTCCTCAGAGATGCCCAAGTCCCTCATCATCTTCACAGCCCTCCAGTATATCCTTGTCTGTCTTGAGCTGGAGAGCCCAGCACTGAACACAGCACTCCAGATGTGCCTCAGCAGGGCTGAGTAGAGGGGCAGGATCACACCCCTGACCTGCTGGCAGTGCTCTTCCCAGTGCACCTCAGGATACCACTGGCCTACTTGGCACCCAGGACACTCTCCTGACTCATGGACAGCTTGTTGTCCACCAGGACCCTCAGGTTCATCCCCTGGAAGGCTATCCCATTGGTTAAGCATGATTTCCCTTTAGTGAATCCATGTTGGCTACTCCTCATCACCTGCTTTTCCTCCATGTGTTTAGAAATGAGCTGTTCCAACACCTTTCTGGGGCTGGAGGCGAGGCTGACTGGCCTGTGGTTATCAGCATTCTCTTCTTTTTCCTTTGTGACATTGGCTTTCCTCCAGTCCTCAGGCACCTCCTATTTTCCATGAGCTTCCAACGATGATGGAGAATGGCTTAGAAATAACATTTGCCAGCTCCCAGAGCACTTGTGGCTGCATCCCATTGGGGCCCATGGATTTGAGGGTATCAGGTTTGATTAAGTGACCTCTAACCTGATCCTCCTCAGCCAAGAGAAAGTCTAGGAGTATTCCTAGATTATGCAATCCTGTCCTGCTTGTAAAGGCCTGTGCTCCACATACTC
The DNA here is from genome assembly GCF_971803275.1 of Cyanistes caeruleus. Classification (NCBI taxonomy): domain Eukaryota; kingdom Metazoa; phylum Chordata; class Aves; order Passeriformes; family Paridae; genus Cyanistes; species Cyanistes caeruleus. The sequence goes on along the minus strand of NC_141716.1, from coordinate 9,371,505 downwards.
AAAGTCCTGTGATTTATGCATGAGCAGTTAAATTCTTGGTTATTTTCTGTTTAAAATGCATCTCAATGATCCATCTGTCCAGCTGTCAGTTAATACAAATTAACAAGCAGTCCCACTGCTTGCCCCACTTCTCTCTGCACTCTGAAGTTCTGCATTTGGATCCATTAATAATGGTGTGATATACAGCTGGAAAGGAAGCTCACCTAGAGAATTTCTGTTCATCTCCTCACTGTCCTGGAAGATTTGCCCTACTAAATACACCTGTTAGACTTTAATTTTAATAGGCTTTATAATTATATTCAATTTAGGTTTGAATTATGGTTGCAGTGGAGCTTATGTGAAAATTCCTTGTCTTTTAGCAGGAATCACCTGTTTCTTTGTGGGTACAAAAATGCACAATGTTCATGGAATTGTCTTAAGAGTATCATATAAATCTCTCAGTGTTTTAAATTAACTTCTGTTTCTCCACAGGCTGCATGCAAGTTCATCAAATCTCATGTGGACTCCAGCAGTGTTGAATCTCTCTTTTATGCTGCCCAGTCCATGAAGGTCCTGTCAGGCTGTGAGGTGAGTGTGGAGCCCTGAGTTCTGCAAACAGGTATTACCAAGGAAATACTTGCCTTGAGATTTTTCTTGGGTTTGTTTTACACATAACTTTTACTTTTAGATTGTTTTCTGTTGTGCCTTAGGTAAATAAATGTTTGCGTGTGCTCTACACAAGGCAAAGTATAAATATCTGACACATGGATTTGGTTCAGGGTAATTCCGAGGGGATGTTTTTTAATTAAACACTGATGGCTAAGAAAAAAGGCAGCACATTTGTTAGAATTCTCAGGACTGTGTAAATTAGAAGCTCTTTGTGTGGCTGACAGACAGTTTGGGTGTTGGAACACTGTTGGATACAGTTGCAGACCACCCTTCCTGAGTCGAGACCTCCTTGTCATCAGTACCCCTGGCTACTACACAATGAGGTGATGCCACATGAAAAGCAGTAGCAGGTTACCAGGATACATCTGAATCACGAATTATCCTGACTAATTGATGGTTAACAGCAAAACTTAAGGAGTTAATTAATTAAATTAAAAGGTAATGAATGATACATGGATTTTTCCCAAAAGCTTATATAGTTCACCAGTCTAGTGTTGCTCCAGGAAGGAATCAGTGGTGATTTGAAGGCCGTGTTTTTTCAAGTGTGAATCACTGTGTTCCCTGTGCTCTTTCTCAGGTCACCATTTCAAATGAGACCAGGGAGCTGCTGCTGGCAGCTGTCAGTGAGGATTCCTCAGTCACCCAGATCTTCCACGCTGTTGGTGCCCTGAGTGGCTTTGGCCTTCCTTTGGCATCCCAGGAAGCCCTGAGTGCTCTCACTGCTCGTCTCAGCAAGGAGGAGAGTGTGCTGGCGTAAGTCTCACACAGGAGGAATTCAAGTGTTTGTCTTAATGTTCTTTCTCAGCCCTACTTGTAGTTTGGGGTGCCTGCACTGTGAACTGGAAAATATGTGCCAGTAAGGTGAAGGAATTTTGGCATTTATCCCCACAAAAAATTGTTTCTCTGTGAAACAAAAGAACAAAATGTCCCTTACAGGCTAGGGAAGAAAGGGAAACTTTAAAACTTGCTTTGTTGACTGAAAAAATGGATTCCTGGAAGCCTCAGTAGCAAGTCTGGATCTGTACTCTGCAGGGATCAGTTTGTTCTTTTCTCTGCCTTTGAATCTTTGAGTTCCTTGCAGCACTGATGCAGCTAAAGTGACATTTTGTAATGAATGCTAAGTTCACACTAAATCACTTTAGATTCATTCTCTTGAGTGAACTGAAGGCAGGAACAGCTGTTTTACACTTCATTTAGAATAGAAAATGCAGTTGCTTTGATTTAAATGGCGTTTGGCTTTTAAGGAAGGAATAATCATACACTTGTTTGGTTTTGTTTGTTCTTGTTTAAGAACCATCCAGGCTTTGGAGACGGCATCTTACCTGTCCCAGCAGGCAGATCTAACTAGCATTGTTGAGGAGATTGAGGTAGGAACACACTGTGCTCTCTTAATTATTCAGAAATTTGCTAGATTGCTTTAGAACTAAAAGATGTATTAATGTGTAAAATGAAATGAAAAACAGGCCTGGCTAATTGTCTGCCTGTATGATGTGGCTTGGCTTTTAAGCAGATAATTCTTTGGGCTTTTATCTGTTTCACAGTGGACTGAAACATAGATAATCCTGACATTTACATATCATTAAATCCACTAAAGGCTGGAGGATTTTCTTTCTTCCTGTTTCTAAATAACTATTACAAAATATGTCGTTGTTCCCATATAGTTCTTGATTACAGGCCTAACAGCAGAGTTGACTTCTGTGGATCCATTAGAATGCAGTTTAAATTTTATTAACTCTTTCTGTCAGGATCTTGTCGCTCGCTTGGATGACCTGGGTGGAGTTTACCTGCAGTTTGAAGAAGGAATTGAGACTACTGCCCTGTTTGTTGCTGCTGCTTATAAGCTGTCAGACCATGTGGGTACAGAGCCAGCAATAAAGGAGGTCTGTACCTTCCCTTTCCTTCCTTCCACACTCCAGCTCCCAAAAAGGATCTGCTCAGTTCCTGTGGTGCAGTGCCAGAGCCCAGTGTAACTGGGTAGAGTTTCTACTGGAGAAAGCACTGAGCACACTCAGTGAAAAGGGACATTGTGGAGGGAATGCTAGGAAACAGAATCGAAGAGGAAATTCCAAGTTTAAGATCACAGGCTGGATTTGTTGGGTTTTTTCCTTTTTCAAGTGTACAAAAGGAAATTGCAAGTGAAGCTTGGTTTTTCTTTGTTTATTGAGACAAGGTATTGAAAAAAAACCTTGTTTCAGGGTTTGTTCTGGTATTTGGCACTTGTAGCACTTTCCAGCATTTCAAGGTGTTTTGCAAATGTTATTTATCTGTAAGGAAATGCAGGCACCCCAGTTTGGGGTGCCCAAAAGAGAGACAACATTACCATGTGCCTGCAGGAATCCAGATGAAAAAACGTGTTGTCTAAGATGAAAGACTGCTGGAAATTTCTTTTGATCTTGGTTAAGCTAGAAATCATTACTGCAAACGATCCGCTTGAATTTTTTTCCCACAAGTTAATGGAATTAGATGTCCTTTGGAGTGAGAATGGCAGCTCCCTGAAGCACAAGCCAAAGTGGCAGGGTTAAGACTGAAGCCAGTGTAAGACATCTGAGTTCAGTCCTGGCTCTTTTCCACACTGCTGCCAAACAGACTAATGCAAAGTAATTTTGATGTCATTTTTGAGGTGGTGACTCTGCCACGCACAATTCAAACTGTCAGTGTCCAAATGATGCTTTAAAAAAAGACCAATTAAGGGAAATTGTTCAGGATTTTTTCAGAACTGTGCTGTCAGAAGTGCTGCTGTTGGGGCTTAAGGCTTTATCTCTGGTGAATGGTGAGAGTGCCTTTGGAATGCCACAAAACTGTCTTTAAAAAATAACATGCAGTATTTGAAAAAATATCTCCCTGATTTTTTCCCCCCAGAGCTTCAGTGGGAGTGTCAGTTGCTGATTAGGGTTTGGAGCAGTGCCATGACCTCCACAGACACAAAAAACACTGCAGGATTTGCACTGTGCAGGAGCTTTGTAGCATTTGTCTGGATGCTTTCTCTAGTTGTGATGTTATTTGGTGTTCACTGGTACAAGCAGGAGAGTGAAAATTTGAGATGCAGTGGATTTCATTTAGAAGTATTTGTTCTTTGCAGGTCACTAAGTTGTGTCTCTATTACTTTATTTAGGGTTGTCTTTGATTGTTCTCATTCTCATTAGATTTTAGCCCAAAATCCTTTGTTGGGATCATAGTACAGGTGGCAAGTCCCTCTTGTTTTCCAGACTAGCAAGGAGTGATGGATGAAGCTGAATAATGATGGGTAACGAATATTCTGCAGAGAGTGGTGCAGATGCCCTAACCCTACTGAGTCAGCCTGAAAAACCAGCTGGGGGGATGCTGTCCCACTCCTGCCCTGGGGAGAACAAATTAGCTTTGGCACATCCCAAAGCCAGAGCTGGCTCTGTGCTCCTGGTGGTACTGCTTCAAAGCTAATCCTCTTAGCTTGGGGACACTGCTGAGCCGAAGGGGATAAGCCTGCATGGGCCTAGGCTGGCTCCTTCCAGAGACATTGGGATGCTTTGCTCCATGGCCTTCCCAGCCTGGCTGGTAGCCAGGACATCAAGCCTGGTCCTGCTCCACTGTGAAGATGGAGGTTTCTTCACATGAAGAAATGGTGCAGCTCTTGCAGCCAGATTGTCTTTTTGCAGCCACATGCAGTCTGGGTAGTTGAGCTGATGACATCTTTTTACTCTGAAACACATCATTTGCAGAGGTGGATCCATATTCTGCTTTTCCAAGTTCTTGACACAATTCCAGTCATTGTGGTTGGAATCTTCCAGCCAAGAATAAGAATGCACATGAAATTCCAAAGGTAGATAATTTTGGCTTGCCTCATAATTTGAACTGTTTTTAAAGCAAATGGAAAATTAAAGAGTCTTTTATGAATGATGTTTTCATTAATAACATAATACTGAGCCAGTTTGCAATGTTGTGGTAAGCTGCTGGTGCTTACATGTGATTGGCTTTTCCTCTTTCAGGATCAAGTTATCCAGCTGATGAATGCGATTTTTAGCAAGAAAAACTTTGAGACTCTCTCCGAGGCCTTCAGCGTTGCTCGTGCTGCCGGTTCCTTGTCCCAGAACCGCTTCCACTTGCCCATCATCATCGTCCCTGACGGGCCTGCGGCTGTGTCTCATCATCAGCCCGTACTCAGGGTAAGGCCTTAGCCCCAATCTTGGCTCAGTCTGTGGTATTGGAGCTCTGGGCTGAAAGTGTAAGCTGAAGTCTTTCACTTTTAGCTCTGTGACTCAGGCTCCAGCAGATCTGGGATTTTAGTGCCTTTGTGAAGTGATCCTTGGGAACCTCAGCTTACCAGGCACTGCCTCAAGAAGGCATGGTGTGGAAGTCAGCCTTTCACCTTCCCTGCTGTGGCAGAAAGAAAAGGGATGTGGGATGCTGAGCAGGGGAGAGCTCTGGGTGTGTAACACAGAGGAGCACTGAGTTGTCTGTGTTCCTGCATTCCTTCTGGGATGAGACTCACAGAAATGCTGATTTTTCTCTCATAGCTGCAAGTGACCAATGTTATGTCCCAGCTACTGACTCAAGTTTCTGTAAAGCTTGACCAAGCCAAGTCTGTGTCTAGCAAAGTCACTGTTCTTCAACAGCTACCATTTACTCTCTCTGGGTAAGAAAATAAGATTATTTTTAGAGTAAGCAAATAGATGTTATTTAAGCAGTGTTGGACTTACTTTTCCTTGTTTTTCCACCAAGGAAACGTTTCTGTGATAGAAAACTCAAAATGCTTTGGTTGTGTTTTGTTAGTGTAGAGTAACTGATCACATTTGGTGATTTATTTTGACTGGGAGTGGGAAATTCCAATTTTCTTTTTTGACTTTGGTTAACTTTCAGAAATTATTTTCCTGCTGCACTTAGCAATGTTAGTTTGTGCTGTGTTTGTCTACCTGTTTAATGTAGCATATTTGGAGATTTCTTAATATCTTGGGGTTTTTTGTTACAGAGATTTCTTTGAGCTGAACTTCATGAATGTGAAACCTGCAAGTGGATATTATGATTTCTCTATCAGTGTAGATGGAGATAAGCGATTTATTGCTAACAAAGTGGAGGTGGGTGTGCTCTTTGATGTATTTTCATTCTGTGCCTATTCACTGGAACAGATTTTATTTATGCTTGTGAAGGATGTTGCCAGTTGTATGGAATTTTTATCACATGCTTTTCTGTAATGCATTGGTTTTTGACTCAGGATTATGGCCGATAACCAGATTAAATACATGATCAAAAGGGATTTGTGTACATTTCAAACCTGTCTTATCACTTAGATGCTGATCTGACAGCATGTAACAAAGGGTAACAGTGGAGATGTTTCTATGGCAGCCTTAAGTCGATATGCAGAAATGATTACCAAGTGTTAGTTCTTCAGAGCATTCCAGAGTTGAGCCCATAAATCTCAAGGCTTGGCTATCAGTTGTCTGGGGATTGCCTGATGTGTGGAAGCTGAGCATTTGTTGTTGTCTGTTTGTATAAGCTCTAGAGCACTAGAAGAGGGTCTCTTGGCATTTCCAAACTGTGTATATGGTGAGGATTTTGTAATGGAGAAGCCATGACCAAAGCAGATTAAAGCTTCTTTTCATGCATACACAGCCCTTTTTTGGTGGCAAAAGCTGTTAGGTGACACCTTTCTGAAGAGCAGTTTTATATAAAGATTTGGAGTTTTCCTTTCCTCAGGTTTGTTACAGTGAGTGGAATGTGACTTGTCTCTCTGGCTGTTCATGTAGTCACCCCAGTGTCAACAGCTGAGAATGCTCTTCTCCAAAGAGGTCCATTCCCAGGCTTAATTGTTGCCCTCAGTCACCTATTTGAGGAAACAATTAGCATTTCAAGTCTTCCAACATATTTAGCTTGGAGTGGAGGAAGACACAACTGCTGACCTTTACTCTGAGTATCAAATGGACTCTGTCAGTGGAGCAGTAATGGCACTCAGGGATGTCAGAAGGGGCTGGATTGTCCTGCTTAAGCTGGGGCTGGCACTGGGAGGCACCGGCAGGAATGTATTAGCGCCAGCAGCTTTGTGGGAACCGCTGCTAATAAGACACATTGTTACGGGGGAGGACTGCTGGGGAGCTGCTTTTTTCCTTACTGTTATTAGCATTAATTGTCCTTAATGCACCATCGTTTTGACAGTAATGAGCTAAACCAGTGGGTTATTACTCAGGCAGAGACTGCATTTCCTGGCATTAAAATATTTGAGAGATGTTTGTGTACTGTGCAGTTGGAGGGGGCTATGTGCAGCAGCTCTGAGTTGCCTCCACACAACTTTTTTAAAATTATTTCATTAGTCCATCTTTCTTTGCCCCTGTCTTGGAACAAATTAAGGCTTTGCTAAAGTTACCTTGAATCATCTGCATGTTAATGGATCCATTTTTGGGGGTAGCCTATCTCTGAAATTATGCTTTTTGTTGTAAAGGAACTGCCAAGATGATTGTGTTTGAAGTCTGACCTGAATAGTTTAGTTAATGTTTTTACATATTTTTCCTGCAGGTTCTCTGTGAATTATTTTTTGGGCTGAGGGTGTGGGGCTGGTTCACATGAACAAACCTGTAATAACAAATTGTAGTATAAGATGAAAAATGTCTTGGCAATGAAACTTCAATTCTCTAGGGGAGCATTTGTAAGCTGTGAGAACAAATGTGCTAATTAAAAACTACAGACTGCAGTAACTGCTTATGTTTGAGAGAAGAATTGAAATCAGTCAAACCCACTCGGCTCAGTGCCTGAACGAGCTGTGGTTTGGGGCTGGGGAAAGGACAGGAAATCATTTCTCTGCTTGGGGTTTATAGTGCACTTAGCACAGAGGAGTGTGATAAATGGCAGGGCCTTATTGGCTGCCCTGCACTAAGGGATAAACGCTGTGACTCTGAAGGAAAGTTTGCTGGACAAAGTGCAGCTCTGCAGGAATGCTTTGGCATGTGCCTGCTGGTAATAAAATCAACAGAAACCTCTTGGGCTTTAGGAGCCAGCAGAGGCAGAACTGTTGCTGTCTGGAGACCCCTTGTCTCAAATTGCTGTCCAGAAAGTAGAAGGACATATGCACAGGCAGTGTGAAGTTGTGTCATATGTGATGCAATCTTTAATAGCTAGTTTCTGCTAGATCAAAAGGAAAACTAGCTGGATCTGGGTAGTTGGACTGTTTCATTAAAAACAGCTCTCTCAAGGACAGCTAATTCCAGCATGCCTGGGAAGCTGGTGTCTGCAGAGCTGGCTGCTTGTGCAGGGAGGAAAGGGGATGGCTCAGGGTCAGTGACTGGTGCAGGAGCTTTGCCAGAAGGTAAATTGCTGTAGATCCTTCTGTGCAGGTTAGGCTCTGACTTGGGCTTAGTCATAAGACCTTCTTTGGGGAAGGGGAACAGAAGAGCTAAAGCATCTGCAGCAAGCTTGACCATAATTGGTGTATATTGAGTGCTCTCAAGAGTTTTCTGTTGTGTTTTGTTGCAGCTGAAAGTAAAAGTTTCCACAGAAGTGGGGATTACTAATGTAGATCTTTCTACTGTGGATAAAGATCAGAGCATTGCACCAAAAACAACCAGGTAAAATGTCATGGGGTGTGTGATCCTGGAAAGGATCCTGACTCTAGACTGGAGCCTTGGTTTCTCTGAGCACCAGGCCTTCTCCTGGAAGATCTCAGTTCTGTGTGGTTTTTTCCTCCTAGGGTAGCTTACCCAGCCAAAGCCAAGGGCTCATTCACTGCTGACAGCCATCAGAACTTTGCTTTATCCTTCCAGCTGATAGATGTGAACAGTGGAGCTGAACTCATCCCTCACCAGGTTAGGACAATTTTTGTCACTGCTGTGTTACCAAGACGTTCCATCATAAAGCATCTGAGATGACAGTTGCTCTTGAAAAGATTTGATAGGTTTTGAGAAGCCTTATGTTTCTGACATGTACTGTGAAGATCACTGATCTCACTAGATGGAAGATTCACTTCATTTGTTTTGTCTGTCTGTTAAATGAAATCTCTCCTGGCTCTAGTATTGTGTTGTATTTAACTGCACAGACTGAGTGCACATAGCCTGCCTTATAAAAACACACTTCTGATTGTTTTTTTAATGTAGATTGCTGGCTGAAAAGTCCTTGAATGTTGCAATCTTCCTTGCAGACTTTTGTTCGACTTCACAACCAAAAGACTGGCCAGGAGGTGGTGTTTGTTGCAGAACCAGACAGCAAGAATGTGTACAAATTTGAACTGGATACCTCTGAAAGAAAGACTGAATTTGACTCTGCCTCTGGGACCTACACTCTTTACCTGATCATTGGAGATGCCACTCTGGAAAATCCAATCCTTTGGAATGTGGTATGTAGCTGGAAGTGGGGTGATGTGGTTTTGTTATTACTGACAGTCTAACAGGAGGGCATGGTACAGGTTTGGAAGCAAAAAAATCGACTGTTTGGTTCTTTTTAGTGAACCAGAATCCTGGCCATTTATGGGCTCTGAGGTTTGCTATTCATTGCAAGTTTTAAGTAAACAGCAAAGCAAGACAGAAATTAACATTAATTTCATCATGTGGTGGTACAGAAGCTTCAGAAGGTTTATCTGTTTGAGTGCAATTTCACAGCAGGCTCTCAAGGTTTAACCTCTCTGTTCTTTCTCTGCTGGAAGTAAGTCCAATTTGTAAAATGATGGGTGAATGAAATTACTGCCCCTTTTTAGGAGAGGTTGCTTCTTTAAAAATCTGGTGTCTTTTTCTCAATTTCCTTTACAAATTATATAAACTGTAGATTGCCACATAAATGTGGATCTAAATGCATGAAGCTGCACAATTTCATTTCAGGCTGATGTTGTGATCACATTTCCAGAAGAGGATGCACCATCCACAGTCCAGTCCAAGAACCTCTTTGTTCCCAAACCTGAAATTCAGGTACAGTCAAGATTATGTGTGGAGATGAGGGCTGAGTGTTGTGTTCTCAACATAATTTATTTGTAAGTAATGTAATTAAAGGAAGACCAGAGTTACTGCTTTATGGAAAGAAATTGGTTGGAGTTCTCTGGTGTATGAATAAAAAAGCTGTGTGTTCTACCTATGAGAGAGCAACTGGTGTCAGTGAAAAGACTCAAAAATGAAAGTTTGGCCAGGTAAGCACCACAGAAAGATCTGTTTCATTCCAGCCATCTGGGCTGATGTCAAGCTAACAAGTGCTTCTGTGAGTGCAAGGAAAGTTAACTGTGCAAGAAATCAAATGTGCAGAGACTGGAACAGCACTGCTTCAAAGAGTCAGTCTTTGCCTTAAGAAGAATGGCTCTCATCCAGAAGAGCCTCTGAGAACAGCACCAGGGCTGCAGTGGGTCTGGGGAGCAGAGGAGCTGCTCTGTTGGAACGCTCCTACTCATGAGCTGGTTTTGTTGTTTGCAGCACCTCTTCAGGGAGCCTGAGAAGAGGCCTCCCACAGTGGTCTCCAACACTTTCACAGCACTGGTTCTCTCCCCGCTGCTTTTGCTGCTCATCTTGGTGAGTGAACTGGGTCACAGAAGAACAACACTTTTTCCCATCCAGTCCAGAGTCAGGTTGGACAGCTCAAGTTCTTGCTAAAACTCTTGGTTAATTGTGACTGGCACAGCAGTGCTGTAGTCACAGCTAGCAGATGTCAGTGCAGAGCATTGGTCTGGTTTGGTTTTTTGAGGTTATAGTCAAAGCAGAATAACACTGCTGCCAAGCTGAAGTAGGTGGATGAGTTTCTTCAGTGTGCTTCAGCTGGGGATTCTGAATAACAGTGGGCAGATTAAGTTATAATAGCATGAGGCTTCCACAGGAAAAAGACAGTTCTGCTGCCTCACATGTAATAAATCCATCACAAAATCTGTGTTACTTAATCCTATTAGATTGAATTCCTGTTTATGGACATTGGAGTGTCTGTAGTTGAAAAATACACTGCTACTCACTGTATCATCAGGTCAGTGCTTTGAACTTAATGCAATAAAAAAATCTCACTGAGACAAGTTAAATTATTCCTTATATGGAAGTTGAAACTGATTCCAACAGTAATTTCCCATTAGCCAGTCTCAGTGAAAGCTGGTATTCAGGCAGTTCTGTCCTCTGAGTTCACAATATACAAGTTGATGACACTTTAATGAAAAAACTCATTGCTGCTGCTCCTCTTTTCCACTCTTCATGCCTTTATCTTTTATAGTCAAAAACTAAGAAGTGTTACTAGGAGCAAACATCATGTATCTATAGCTGTTCTTTGTATGAATCCAAAATGAGAGCATTACTTCTTTGGATTTTTTTTTTATTTTTGTATTTTTAATGGAAATTAATTCAACTGGGTAGAAATAGCAATGTCTACTTGTCTATTTCTTTTTCAGTGTTTAAATTTGGAGCAGTCATCTCTCATCAGTTTAAGACATTTGAGGAACTGCATTAGGGCAGTCAGAAGTAGCAGGAGAAATTTCCACTGAAGGAGCTCCAACAATGCTGCTCTTAGCAGAATTGCTGCTGTCTCCTCTTGCAGTAGTAAACAAGTGCTTCTGTAGAGAATACATTGGATTCACTGAAGATCTTAAAAAGGCTTGAAAGATATTGAAGCCTAAAATAAAAACTTCTGTTTACAAGGCTGTTTAACTCCAAGTTTGTTTATTTTCCTTTTCAGTGGATCAAGATAGGTGCCAACATCTCCAACTTCAGCTTTGCTCCCAGCACCATTGTTTTTCACCTGGGACATGCTGGTAAGTGTCAGAGGCTTTCTGCTGTGTTTGACCTCCTCACCTGGGAGTTACAGATGAGAGCCTGTGGTTAATGGGCTCGTGGTCTATTAACTCTAATGACATAACAGCATAACATTTGTTCTCTTGTTTCCATCTGCCTTCCTGCTTTTCATGATTGTTAATATGGTGATAAACCTGTTTTGGCCATTGGCTTATAACAGCTGTCATTATGCAGGCCCCTCTCCCACTCCATTTATCTGTACTTAGTAGAACTTCTTATTTCCAGAGGTCACACTTTCTTTATTGCATGTTTATCCTCTGAGAGTGGGGAGGTTCTGTGGGGATTGAGACCTGCAGGACTCTCAGCAGTGAAAGGCTACGGCTTTTCTTTAAAGCTCTTCCCATAAAAGCACTTCTGGATCTTTGGCTGAATCAGATTTTTTCATCAATTTTATTGTGTCCTTGGTTGCACAGTTATTTACTGTCTTGGTATAATTTCAAAAGCATACCAGGTTGGGAGAATATTTAATCTATTGATTTCCAAATGTCACAGCTTCTCAGTCCAAGTCAGTTTTCTTGGAAGCTTTATAAAGCTGTAAGCCCTTACAGATGTGTGAGGTTAATATCCCCTATTGAAATCCAGAGTATCCTCCTCTTTTTAATAGCCCTGAATGTCTATAATATATCCATAATTCTGCCACAGGAGGATTGGTTTGCAAGCTGTCAGTGTCACATTTTCTTTCCAAAATGGGCACCCAGATGTCTTCATTCCCTGGCAATGTGTGGTCTTTAGAGCTGCCATTCAGAGCTTCAGAGATGAGATAGGAACTAGCAGTACAGTTGTTCTGAGGATGACAAATGGTTGGTGTCTTTGAAATGCAGTTTCAGCCCTGGACTCTGTCTTTTTTTTTTTTTCCCAGCAATGTTGGGACTCATGTATGTCTACTGGACTCAGCTCAACATGTTCCAGACTCTGAAGTACTTGGCCATTTTGGGTGGCATCACATTCCTGGCAGGCAACAGGATGCTGGCTCAGAAAGCTGTGAAGAGGTAAGGGGGGCACAGAGCTTTAACATCAGTGGGGAGGAGCTCACAGGGTGCTGCTGTGTGTCAGTGACCACTGCTTTGGGATCTTGGACCTTGTTTATGGGGCTGGGCTGCTCAGCCCCCCTTCCCTACCTCTTGAACTGAGCAGGGCAGTGGGGGGCTGTCCCCAGCGTGCAGCTCCTGCAGAGAGCATTGGCATGTGCTGAAGGAAGCTCTTAGAATATGTTATGTTATGTCATGAAAGCCACTGTAAACACAGGAGAGGCCCAACTGTTTGGGAGCTCTGCTTGTGATAAAGGTTTTAAGAGAAGAAAGGTAAGGTGGGAGTAAATTACTGCTGTGTTCGTCTAGCTAAGGGAGACATTGTAGAGAAAAGGGAAGTGGCTGCTAATCAGCTGTGCAGCAACAGACAAGAGGCAACAAACAAGCAAACCCAGGGAAAATTCTGCTGGGTATTAGGGATATAGCATTCCTTTCTGTACTGGCATTGGATTCATTCTGCACCCTTGTCTCCTGCCTCACAGTGTCTCTTGGCTGCCCTGGCATGGGCAGCCATCAGTTTGCTGACCCAGACTGCCAGTGCAGTGCCTTGGTTAGAGGTCACAGCATTCCCTCCCCTTCACTGCTGCCACACACAGTTTCCATGTGAGACAAGCATTTCTACTAATGCAGTGTTTGACTTTGAAGATGATTTTACTGACCTGCTTTGCCATCACACCTGTGCTTTCCTTACTTTCCCCTTTTTGAGCCACTGGCTACCTAGCTGCATAGATAACCCTGAGCTCTCCCCTTTTTGATTACACTATTAAAACCAGGACAAGAGCTGTCAAAAAATATAAGAATATAAGAAGGGTTGCATTGATTTGTTTTCTTTAAAATATCTCTACATTTATGGCTGTGTTGAGGAGGATGATGAATATAATTAACAATTTTCATACTGTCCTCCCAGCTTTCTCAGCCTTGCTCCCTCCAATGTCCAGCCCGCTCCACTGTGATATTTTGTGTTAGCATAATTTCCCATGGGAATATTCTTGCCCCTGGGGCTGTTGTCATTTAATAATGTTTCCTTTTTCATTGAAAAAGTCATGAGACATTGTTATTAAGTGCAGTTTGCCTAGGATACAGATTTGGGGAAAAATAATACAATGAAACGAAATTCTGAGTGTCTTGGCTCAACCAGGGCTTCTGTTAGCACATAAATGCAGGTGGTTGGTTCCTGCTTCAAACCACTGCAGGGGGTGTCCGTGTGCTTTTTCGCTGTAAATGACACGAAGCTGTAACTACAATGGCAAATTTGAAAGTAAAGCTTCTCTCTGAGGCTAAAGTTAAACCCTTTGTACACGACTTTAAAGTTCAAAAAGACATCTGCTTGTGAAGGCACTGCCTGCCTGTCTCAGATGCTGAAGTGCAGTGACAATTAACCAGATTGCACTTTGAGGCGAAGCTGTAGAGGCCAACAGCAGGCATGGGAAGGAGAGGGAAGGGGGCTGTCTGTATAAACCATCTTGTTACAGAAGTTACCAGAAGGCCTGGTTTTGCTTTTTACATTTCTATCACTGGGTCTGTTCCTGGAACAGGGCTGCTTTCTTCTTTCCTGTCTTCTCTGAACCTTTCTCCCTCTCTCCTTTTGGCAGGATCGCTGCAGAGCAGAGCAGTAGGTTGGCAAAGTATAGAACGCTGCGGTAAAAGGGGGTTTGCTAGTGACCAGCTCTTCAGGAAGTAAGGGCCTTTTTGGATTTTGCCTTTCCCTGGGCATGCTGCCTGTTTCATTTCACCTCATCACTCACTCCTGTGACAAAAAATATGAGAGCTGAAGCTGCTTCCCCCAACGTTGCTTACTGGGCTTTAAATCAGTCCTTGGGTGCCCTGGCTGCAGCTGGGTTGGCACATTAGCAGTACAAGTTCTGAGACTAAATTGCATGTTTTGATTTCTTTAATTGTCTGAAGTATGTATGGTGATATGTGCACATGCAGATATGCTGTTGTGGGCATCAAGCAGCTCTCAGGTGATGAAAATAAACAATAGCATTGCTCCTATAAATAAATTATTATTAATGTCAGCTGAAGGAGACCATGATGAAAGTGGCTGATACTGGGGTGTTCCCATCCTGCTGCTGGTACTCCCTAGCCCCACCTGCAGTATTCTGGCTCTTCAACTGCCAGGCACTCTGCCTGCTGAATTACATCCTCATCTGGGGTGCTGAGAGCTCCGTGCAGCAGAGCCAGGTCAGCACCACCTCTCTCAGCTGAGAACACGACCCAGTCCTGGCTTATCCTGCCATTAGACTGAACTGGTCATGATGGCTCAGGCAGCAGCTCCCAGCCCCATCCATTCCATACAGGCGTGTGCTGGGTCTCCATTGCCATTTACCAGGAGAAAGCTCTTGGTTTCCTTTCATTCCAAGAGGTAAGGTCTCAGTTTGCTCTGTGCACGCTGGTGTAGGAGGCAGGACTGCTCAGTTCTGAGTGTGTGTGCATGGGGGCTTCATCCCTCATTCAGTGCACTGGTTTGTTTCTGAGATGGCTCCTGTGATGACACAAATCCCTGTACAATGTGCTGCACAGGGACATCTGAGCATCTGCTTCCTCTCACATCCATAGTCAGTGCTCCAGGCACATGGGGAGTTGAATGGAGCCCAGTTTTTGTGGTGCAAATCAAAACCAGCGCTGGGAGGTTGTGCCACACTGTGCTGAGAGCTCCTGTCTGCAGGTCAGGGAGTGTGCAGGATGGTTGCATGGAAATTACCTGTGGAACATTAGGCATTGTGTCCCTCAGAAAAACACCTGTTTGCTGTCATTTCTTTCCCTGGAGTGTTTTGAGGTACTGGAGCACACAACAAGCTACAGCAAGTTACTGGAGAGGAACTGGAGGTTGCTGTCACTTGTACTTTTAGATGATTGCTGTGCTTGCTGTTCAGGCTCCTGGATGCTTTTCTTTAACATGACTTTGGGCCAGTGGTTTGCAGCTTTTTAGTGGCCTGGTACCAAGAGCCTCATGAGTGTGTTCTCCACAGCCTGCATGTTTCCTGTTTCCCAGCCTGGTATTTTAACTCCTTCATTCCTTATGGGCTGTAAGTAATCCTAGAGGATCATGGAATCACAGACTGGTTTGGGTTAGAGGGGATCTTAAGGTACTCTAGTTCAAATCCCCCCTGCCACAGGCTTAGGGCCACATCCACCCTGGCCTTTCACAAGTTCCAGAGATGGGGCATCAACAGCTTCTCTGGGCAATCTGTACCAGTGCCTCACCACATTCTGAGTTAAAAAGTTCTTCCTAACATCTAATCTAAACCTGCCCTCATTCAGTTTGAAACCACTGCCCCACCTGCCTGTATAAAACATCCCTCTCACTCCTTTTCATAAACTCCCTTCAGACCTCCCTGGGGCCTTCTCCAGGCTGAGCATCCCCTATTCCCTCAGCCTTGTCTCAGAGCAGAGGGACTCTAGCTCTCAGCGTGTCTGTGACCCTGAGATCTTGCAAATGTTTCATTGTTATTTAAGAGTGTCATGCTATGTGTGCCTGTGTCTGGCATGATGGAAGGCAAAAGGACCCCAAAAAGTTGGGTTTGCTGTGCTAACCCTGCTTGATGTTCTTGGGGAGATGAAGATCTTTGTATTAACATGGACCAACAATTCCCAGCAGATGGATCAGCCCTGTTAAAAGGAGAAGTTAAGGTACTTGCAGGCTTTGCCTTCAGCCTGAGTTTTTTTTTGTTCAGTTCTGTAATTTAATAGGCACATTCATCCCTTTTCCACCAGAAATTAATCTTCATTTTCTCTGACCATTTCCATGCTCCTTGAATTCCATCCCCCATTCCAGAGCAGTACTGATTTTATCACTCAAATTAGCTGCTTTGGGGATGTTTGTCCGAGCTTCTTTTGAGAGAGAATGAGGAGTCTGGGGACACTCGTTCTGTACAAGCAAGTGCTTTGTTGCCTGGAAGAGTTAATATTTTTTTTTTAATTTTTCTTTCCAGGACACACTAGTACCAGAAGAATGGAACTAAAGTGGAAAAACAACGCAAATGCCTTCAGAACAGAAGTGAATAAATAACTGAAAGGCCAGAAGAAGGAAGGCAGAAGATAATTCTTTTTTATATATTAAGTCAAAAGGGTGCCAGTTAAACTTTTTTTAAAATCTTTATTTTCATCATTGTGTTCATGCTACTGGAGTGCTTTTCATATGAATCTGGAAAATCTTTTCTTCCCTGGATTCTCCCTCCTTCTCCCAGGACATTTGAATTTCCTTTCGAGAAAAAGGAAGAAGAAAATATAAATCTGCTTTTCCCCAGGTGCCCTTTCCTCATCATAAAGATTTGTGAATAAAGAGGAAAGAATGGTCCTGAGTGTTGTGTTTTGGCTGTCTCAGAGGTGGTGATTGGAAGCTGGGCTTACATGAGAATGAAAAGAGCTTTTTCTGGTGGGTAATTTTGTGTGTGAGTCATTGCTGAGTGTGAAACTTCCTGTTCTTTCATGTCCTTTCCCTGGGGGCTGTGTTTATTGGGGGGCACTTCCCTCCCTCCTGTCCCTTGGGTGAGGCTGTGGCTGCCTTTCTCCACTGCTCTGGGCCCTTGGGGTCAGAGCCAGCTGTGATGCTGGTGACCTGGCAGCTCTGGGGCTCCTGTGGGGGCTTCACTTTATTTCCAGCCTCTGGCAGGAACCTTCTCACTCCAAACACCAGTTTAATGGAGGTTGTTGCCTCTGGTCTTCTGTGAAACCAAAGCCAGGTGTCTGCTGCTTGCCACGTGGCCATGTTTGAGTTACTCAAACTCTAATTTCCTACCTAATTACTCCCTTCAGGACTACCAAGCAGTGCTGAGGCTGCAGACTTGGGTGTTACTGAAGGACTCAGTAATAGCCAAAGGCCTAAATCTCCTCCTGATGTGCAACTTCCACATGGAAAACTTAACGGTTGCTCCCTCCCCTGCTCCTGTTCATCATCTGTCAAGGGGTGTTGCTTTAAAGGCCTTTTGGCAAAGGATCCATATCAAATGTCTTCTGGAAATCCAGGAAAATTACATCAGCAAGCATGCATGTAGATAAAGGGTGTGGAGCTGAATCCTCCAAAGCATTTCACGTGTGTGAGACATGACCCCACTTTATTAAATCCACCTTCTCTCTTCCCCATGCTGTTGCTCAAACTGAGCTCACTGTTTCTGCTCTTTGTAGCAGTTCCTACCTGCTTGTTCAGTGTAAACCTTAGGATGGACCCACAGAGGTTTAATGAACTTCTTTGACCTCATCTGCACTCCTTCAAACACCAGATCTCAGGCTGCATTCAAATCCTCTGGGACTAAAGGAGTTTTAGACAAGAAATAACTAAGCTACTATTCATAGTCGTTTATTCTGGAATATTTTTTTTAGCCTTGTATTTTGTTACTGCTCACTTAGCAGCTTTGTTTTGTAACTAATTCTTTCTGCTGATGCTTTGTGCTAGGACAGAACTTTCCCTGTGCCTGTAGAGCTGCAGCATGTTATCCAAGGGGAGCATGGATGCAAAAGGAAAATCATGGAATGCCCCTGTGATGTATCTTCTCTAAGCTGTGTGTGTTACTACTGATTTTTCTACTTATGCATTAGGAAAGATTGTTTTTATTATTTTGGTCTTTTATTCCTCAGATATTTTTTATTTGCTTTATTTGTTTTTATATTTAATCTTGTAGAGTTTGAGCATTTGTTTCCTCATTTTGAAGCAAACTGAACCTCCAAAGGAATCTCTTTTATTCCAAATAGCTACACTCACCCATCCATTTAACCACACAAACGTAATCACCCAAACACTTTCTGAAATGTTTTTCATAGACCTTTGATTTTATTGGCTGTATCCAATCCATTGTTTGCATATGCCTTTTATGCCACTTACCAGAGTTTAAATTCTACTTAAATAACTACTAAGTTTAAATAACTACTTACTACTTTAGGAATCTTCTTCATTTTTTGTAATTCCTTTCCTTGGAGTGAGTAAGTCCTAAAGGCTTTGAGTGTGTTCTTACAGAGCAGGATTAAAAACCCATTTTGAACCAGGCTGCTCAGGTGATTCTTCTTTTGTGTATTCCTGCACTGTGAAGCAGAAGCTGTCTCTGACAGCTGCCTGCCCACTGAAGGGTTCCAGTTATCCATTACTGCTCCTGCTGCTGTCACAGCTCCACTGATCTCCCCCAGCATCCCCTCGATGTTTCCCATCCTGCTGGGTGGTTTATAATACTTCCCTACTGGAATTGTAAAACCTGAACAGGGAGGCTGTAACAGGGATTTGGTGCAAGGATGAGATGATTTCCATGCACACTGGAGCCTCCTGTCCTAAAACATGTCACCTGAGGAAAAATGAAGTGATAACTACTGCAGACTAACAAGGAATTGTTGGAGTGCAAGGAGGGAAGACTTCAGAGGCCTTAACACACATTTATGTATAATTGTGTTTCCGGCCTGGTGGTGTTACTGGTACTGGAGCCACTGCCTTTGTTAGCCCAGTTTTGAGTCATCCTTGATGCACTTGACAACTGTCTTTGAGGAGCATCTTCCATTCTGGATCCAGAATCAAGAAATAAAGGTTTCAACAAAAGAGCCATCTTGACCTGCTGTTGGACAGGTTTATTTAGAACAACTCTTATTTCCTGCTGCTTATGGGAAAGCAGACCCCATCCTGGTGTTATTTACATTTCTGAAGACATAATTATTACACAAACAACAGGGGGATTGGGGTGAGAGGGAGGAAGTTGCTGTATGAGATCAGTGGTCTAATAACTTACTCCTTTTAAAACATTTACAGTTGTAACTGTAGCCACAGTGGAGTTCAGAGCCAGGGGATGCCACTCAACTCAACAAGACCTTGAGTTGAAACAGCGACAGCCCAAGCTGATGCACAGGGATCTCCTTCAGCTCTGGCAGAGCTCTAACTTCAGCTTGAGCTCCTCAAGGCTCAGCAGGAGCTGTAGCTGAGCATTTCAGAGTTCATTCTGCTGCTGGGGCTCTGTGTCAGGGAGCCAGGCAGCAGCAGCCCAGAGCAGTTTCCAATGAATGGGAGATGTGTGGGCTCACGTCTCACCTCACCCTGATCCTTGCTGTGTGTGGCTGTGCCATCAGCACCCATTTTGAGGATGCTGTAATCAATTTACTAAGTTGCCTAAAGGTGCCTTTTGGTGGCCTCATATTTATTAATCAGGCCCTCAAACAGAAAGATGACTTGGCAGAAATTTTGCTACACTCTGTGATTTGAAACCTTAATTAGTAGCCAGAATGTCCCCAGGATTGCAAGTATATCATTTGTTTTAGTTCCTGTGTAAAGCAGCCTGAGGTTAAACCACAGAGGTGGGTTTTTTTTCTGCTTTAGTACAGAGCAGTATTTCAAGAGGGGAGTTAAATTGTAAAGACTGGAGTAAATTAAGTAGTGCTTCAGCACTGCATTCCTTTGATCACATCTGAGGAGTGTATGCATCAGTTTCCAGCTGCTCACATCTGGCGTGTCTTCTCTGCTGTGAGGGGCTCACTGTACAGTTTGGTCCATGAGCTCTGAATTATTCTAGACAGAGAAAGGAGGAAAAGAGAATTACCAGAAAACTTCATAAGTGCACATAGAAATTCTTTCATCCTTTGGAGGCTTTTCCTGACTGACCTTATGTGTGGAAAGGTAACCAAGCCAAGCATGGCAAGAGAGATGTTGGAATATTATGCTCTCCTAGCTGAATCCATAGGTGTGATTTATGTAGAGTTTTGATCTTCCCTCTCTTCCCCAGCCCCTCTTTTGTTCAGTGTGCACACTGATCTCTCCACACCCCTTTATATTGTGCTGGCAGGTTTGGACAAGCTGAATTTCTGTGGGACAGGGTAGTAAGGTTGCTTCACAAAGGAAAATTGATCAAGTGAAAGTATTGCCAAGAATGGACAGTTTGCTGGCTCTCATTCCCCCAGGGCAGGCAAGATTTAGAGCATAATACAAGCTCCAGCTGACTGTTTTCAGGAATGAGGGATAGAGAAAACAGCAATCTGTGCTGTCCAGTGCAGGGAAAACCTGACATGTCCCAGGGACCTAGAGACAGGTTCTGCTGCTGGAGGAAGTCTTGTCTGCCCTTAGCCTGACCTACACACTCAGGCACTATCAGATAACTTTGAAAGGCTGCTTTGGGTTGCTGCAAGCTTGTTCCCAGACATCCCCATGCACCTTCACAGCACTTGTGCTCCTTCTGTTCAAACTAGCAGGGTTTTAGGTACTTGCCAATATTGATTGGGAGTTTTCTTCCCCCCTAAATTACAACAAGCACCTTTTTCATGGGTAGCAGTGGGAGCTGACATCACTGAAGGAGAACCTTCAAACCTTGAGCAGTGCAGCAGCAGTGATTTATGCAGAGGATTGAGCAGGGCTTGGTACTCACCAGAGCATGTGGAGATGGAAAAGGGAGAAGTATTTACATGAGCTTAGCCAGGGTGCTGGGAAAGCCTTCCAGCTGACTGCTGTCGATGTCCTGAGGCCTATCAAGGAAGAGGACAGGGATGGCATAACTGGGATCAAGAGAGAAATTCTCTTTTCTGCTACTATTTTACTGGATTACGAGGTTGAGAAGGCAGCAGAGTGATGTGCTGCTGTGTGTGGTGTGGGCTGGCTCAGGACAGGCTGTTCTTGTCTGCACCCTGCTTGGGGTCAGCCTTATTCTTTCCCTGACAGTTCCTGAAATGACACTTAATCCAGGAGCTTCACACCTGGAAGCCAGCCAGCAATAAGGACCTGGGTGTGTTCCTGCAGTGAGAATGAGCTGATTCCCACCCACCTTTGGTTCTGCAGGACGGCTCCCAGGAAGTCCCTCAGTACCATCTGCTGGTGGTATTGGCTGTCCATCAGGATGCTGTCGGACTGGCGCCTGCTCAGGAATTCCTGCACCCCTTCCCCTGGGCTGCTCTCGCTGCTTCTGTTAGGTGGAGATGAGAAACCTCTTTGTTTCTGAGATGCTTTTTTGCCCCTCACTCAAAGTTTGGCTCAGGCTGAGCAGCACAGAGAGGGACCCTGCTGGGACTGAGCCTGGGGCCATTCTGCTTAATTTCAGCAAGAAATTGGTTTGCTGTATTTGCTCCTTTGCTAGAAGATGGATTGGGCTGGCTTGCATCTGACCAGTTGGTTTTATTTGGTGGCAGGCAGTGATCTGACTAGCCAAGGGTAATGGAGAAGCTGCTTTCTGTGTTCAAACCAGGCCAGGGATAACTCTTCCCTACCACTGAAGGATCATTGCAAATATTATCTGCAAATATTATTGCTTGTTGGTATTGCAGCAGAACTCTCAGCTGATCTGATGCTTCCAACCTTGGAGGAAAGTATTAATTAAGCTTCTTAATGATAAGTGTGATTAGGGGTATCCAAGACTGTTGGGATGCAGGATGTCCTTTGGGGTGTGGAACAGCAGGAGAGATTGCTTCTGTTGCAGTGAAAGGCAGCTACTTCTGCCAGGTGTATGGAAGGCACTGCCTGAGGTAATAAGCATAGCCCAGCCCCAGGACAGCAGGGTGCTGGGGCTTACCCGAGCCTCTTGCCAATGATGGTCTGTAGGAATTTTCGGGCAGAAATCTGCCCCAGGAATTTCCGGTAGTTGTCAGTGAATATGGCATCAGCATGGCGCTGCATCCTGGGGGAAAAGGAAGCACAATGTGCTCTCTGAGCTGTCAGTGAACCCTCCAGGTGAGAAATACAAACCCCCCAGGTGTCACAGTGCTGAAATCAGGGCAGGTAACCACAGCAAACATCTTGTAGTGTTGGACTGCAGGAGGATTGGAGGGTAAAGGACTTGAGGGAGCTCAGTCCTGACATGGAGGCAGCAGACAAAATGAAATATCTAGGGCAGAGCTGGGCTGGGATATTCCTGTGCTCTGCAGAAGCACCATCACCTCCTGGGAGGGCTGTGTCTGGGACAGGGTGACAGGAGCCTCCAGCAGACCTTTAGCCTGTGGTTAGTCCCAAGCTCCAGAAAATCCACAGGTAAGGGAAGCACAAACCACTCATCTGGTCCCACTGTTGTAAGAATAGGTCCTCTGTGCTTCAGACAGAAATAATCATCCTCTATCTCCAGGCAGAGGTGGAAAGAAGAGGCTCTAGCATCCCTGCAGATAGATTCCCAGAGCTCAGTGGAAAATTATGTTCACGTGGGTGATGGTTTGGGACTAACTGAGCTGCTGGTCTGCTCCTGGGCTGGGGGGAGACTGTAACCAGCACACTGCAGCAGCAGGGCTGGCAGGTGAGGCACAAACCTTTTCTCTGTGGGGTCTGTTAACAAACCCTCCTCCTCCTGCTCCTCTGCCAAGGGGTTATGGCTCTGCAGTGAGCTGCTGTGCTGCAGCTGGAAGCTCATGGCCTTGCCAGCAGCCGGCCCTGGACTGTACCTGCAAGAGAAACCCCAGGCACACTGTGAGATGTGCTCAGATGCCAGCTGAGGCTCAGTCTTCTTAACCATTATCCCCTACTCTCCTGCTTTTTCTTTCTCCTTTTGTCATCCCATCTCAGCAGTAACACAAGTACTGTCTGTCACTCTCCCCAGCTAGAAACTGCCCTGAAGCTCTTCCAGCAGTGGAAGGATGGTTTGTAGAGTTGTCTCAAACACACATCCCCCTCACTGAGCTCCCAGCATCCTTGAGCAAAGTCCCAGTGTTTCTGGTATTGTCCCATGGCTTTGGCACAAGGCTAAAGCATTTTCTATAGGACTATTTTTCTATAGGACTATTTTCTATAGGACATGTTTACTATTGCAAATCCACATTAGAGAAACCAATGTTCAGTTTTGGGCTTCTGTTGATTTGTAGAGGTACAAAGCAGTACTGCAACTTCTAAGACCCAACAAGGAAACACTTGAAATATTAATAGGTATCTGTAGATTTCATGTACTAGAATACTTGCACTTTCTGACTTCACTGCAGGTGCCCTGCAGCCACAAATTTTTATCAGTGTTTGAGCTGGAGGTGCTGCCTGGTCTGGAGACTGCCAGATTTCCTTTCATAGATCCCAGAATTCAATTCCAAACCCAACAATTTGGGCTGAAATATTCCATCAGGTGCCTGTCTTCTTTGGAAATCACCCCTAGGCCAGCAGTGTACCCAAATATTAAGACAGGACAAAGAAATAGTCCTAGAAACACGTTTAGAGTTCATCTGGCTTTCAGAAGTGCTGGAAACTTTAGTTTGGCACCTGCGTATTTTGCACAAGGTCAGAGATGAGGCAGAGTGAGCACTCAGCACTTACCTGAGAGCTGGGTAGAGAGGAGAGGAGATGGAGCATGTGACTAAATGCAGGAACAGGAGCAGAGTGGCCTTATCCAGCATCTTCCACCCCTTGGAGTCACCTAAAATGCAGGGCAGCCTGAATCAGGGCAGTGAGGTGCTCTGGGCCAGGAGGGGAGGCCAAGTGCCACCTCTGTGTTTCTCAGTCCCTCTGCTCATTTCTCAGCAAAAGGACTGGAAATGTGCCTCAGTGGTTGTGGTGTTGGCCAAGGCAGAGAGGTCATGGTGTGGCACACCTCCCCACGGAGGGCAGCTCCTGGGGGCAGAGGCTGAGTGTGACCCCCTGGGTGGGGAGGCAGAGCCCATCATGATGCTGTGGGACCCCCTCAGTGAGCTGTCCCACGGCTGTGGCTGCAGGAGAGCTCTCTCTGGGGTTGGTGTGAGCCCCAGGAACACCTGCACGGGCTGGAAAAGCTGCTGGATGGGGGCAGCAGTTGGCAGGGATGTGAAAGGAGCCTTGCTGCCTGCACAGAACCATCTGCAAGCAGCCCTGGGACCTCTCCTGTCCCACTCTGCTCACAGGCTGGACCTGCAGGGCACGGTCTGTGCCCGAGAGCTGACTGGGCAGAAACAGGGAAATCCAAATAAAATCCCTGGGCAGAGGGGTAATCCAGGCACACAGGCAACCTTGGCAAAGCCATTTACCAACAGCAAGTGCTGAGCTTGGTTTGCCAAACAAAACAAGGACTGCTCCTTCAGTGGAGAGGGGATGGAGACTGAAACACGTCCCTTTGGAAGGGCTGAATTGCTGCTGTGCAGAGAGCAGCCCCCAGCTGTCCTGAGCACGGGGAGCTGGGCTGAGCCATGTGCACTGCCCAGCTTCGTGTGCTGGGCTCGGCTCAAGAGCTGAGAATGACTCAGGCCAGAGCTGCCCGAGGTCACCCACCCTCGGGAGATGAACGCTGTGCTTTTGTCCTCAGCAACAGGAGCGAGGTATTTCAGTGAATGCTGCTCTTCCCGAGCTTCCATTGAAAGAGACTGATCTTTTGCTCAAAGAAGATTCTTTAAGAATGTGGATAGGAACCTTTAAAATAAAAACTTTCGCTGTTCCCTGTCTTATTTTGCAGAAGAAAAGAGCAGAAAGGTGTTTGATCTCCCTAAGAAGGGGGGGAAAAAACCCTCTTCCAAATGTATAACAGTACTTCCTTGTAAAAGGAGCAGCTTCCAGATGGAAAGGGTTTGCTTGGACTTCTGATTGCTCAAGTGAAGTTTCAAGTGATGGGTTTTACTGATGGGGGGGAGGCAGGGAGGCTCTCTGATGGAAAACATCATCAGTGAGCGCTCTTTTCTGCTCGGACAGGACAGATCAACACAGAGAGGGGGAGCCTGATTAAGGACCTGTGGTCTTGCAAGTGGGTCTGATGTTGACACCAGGGGAGTTAATGACAGAGTTAGTGGCAGGGTCAGAAGTGAGTGGACAGACATGAGAAAAGGCATCACTCTAAGAAAAGGGGCTTCTTATGACAAAGTCATTCTCACTCAGTCTCTGTTTCCATTTACATGTGCTCCCAGGTGGGACCAGCAGCTTCCCCAGCATTTCCTGCAAAGCTTCCTCCACTCATGGATGGCATCTCCTACCTCCTGCTCTATTACAGAATCACTTTGGCCCCTCAGAGCCAAGGAATGCTTAAAGGAAGGAAAAAAGGGATTTTGAGAGACGTACAGGACTTCTGCTTTTAGAACAAATCTCCTGCTTCCCTTTCTTTTTTTACTGCTCCATTTGAACTTGGAAAAACATGCTTCTTCTGTGCCTCTTCCCTGAACATCTTCAAGAAAATACCCAGTCAGAACTTTCTAGATAGAGGAAATTGTCTAAGGCATCTATCAGTGGGTACCAGCAGACTGTGGTACCAGCATCTATAGAAAGTATCAATCAAGAGATTTAATCAGTATTAGAGAAGCCCCTATGTGAGCTGAGAAGTGCCAATGTAAATGAAAACCCAGCCCAATGCTGTCTGCTTCCCCTTCCTCTTCTTAGCATATAGCCCTGATTACCACTTTCTTTCTGTCACTGACTTCTCTACTTTAAATGCTGGGGTTTTATCTAGAATTGCTTTTTGAACTTTTTTTTTTTTTATTTCTCTACTATTAATTTCTTTGTAATTATTTTCTTGTTTGTTTCTGTCTTTGTCTTCTCCCCCTTAGCTACAGCCTGCTTCCAGATTTTTGGCTATGTCTGTCTCCCTTTTTCCCTCAAGAATAAATCAGAAATTAAAGTCCTACAATCCTTCCCAGATGTGTCTGCTATTTCAGAGGAGAAGCTGGGAATTGAAGTGTCACCCTGTGTGCAGGCAGCTTGACAGCTTTGCAAAACATTGTCACCTTCGAAATTCTCCTGAGGTGAGGGACACCTTCACTTTCCATTCTGGCAGCATGTGAAAAAATGATTAATAAATAAATCCCCCTTAAGATGAAGAGCTTTTAGCACCATTCCAGCAGATGAAGCATAATAGCTTTGTTCCATCCTGTGCAGTGGGAACAGCAGCATTGTGACAGTGATGTTGGAGAGCTGGTAACTACCTCTTGCCATTTCTGAAACCTCAACCTGAGCAGTCTTCAAAACACCTCTGTGTAGATGAAATGAAGCTTTTGCCATGCCTGCTGTTTAATAAAGCCCAAACTTTTATACCCTGAAATGCTATATTAAAAAAGCAGAAATCCTTTTAAGTGCCCCCCTGTGCCTTGTCGTGGCTGGCTTTGCATTACCTGTAACACACCGTTGTGTTTCTCCTCACACTTTGGCTTGGCTCAAACACAGTTTCATTGCTGGCTGAGTAAAACACCGTTCATTTGCCAGGGTAAAATAAACTCATATCCACATAGCAAACGAGAAAAACAGTGCTACAGCTAGTAGTCATCTAACATGTTTTATAGAGCTCATATAGTATAATTCCATTGGTTTGCATTTATGATGTAGTTCAGTCGTTGTTTCATTCTATAACGTGGTACAAAAACAAATTGGTACAAATCTTGATATGGTACAAAGGTGCCTGGTGAAACTCATTCCTGACGCCAGCTTTGATCGCATTTCAGCGGAATTTAATTGTCTCCAACTTCCAAACAGACATTATCCTGTTAAATGCACAGAGAGCAGCTCCCACTTACCGTTCCTGGAGAAAACGAGCGCTTCCTAGATCAGCTCCTGCCCAGGTGCTCCTTCCCCTGTTGCAAATCCAACTTCTCCAGTCCTGGAGCTGCCTCTGGGAGCCCACGGGGTCCGGGCAGGAGCGGTGCTGGTACAGAGCAGGGAGGACAGCCCCAGCCCTCCTCCAGTGTCCTCTGGCTGCCAGGGAGG